>NC_135235.1:335635153-336315153 GCF_051348905.1 Ranitomeya variabilis | reverse complement strand
ATCCGCCATGGCAGAAGCCGCTCGGACAGCGTACGGATGGATCGCCATGCCAAGGAGGGGTCCCTGGTCTCATTGGGAGACCTAGAGAGAACCAGCCAACCTCCGGATCCGGTACCCGTACTTTGAAAGCGTCCGAGTGGTGAGTGAACTTCGAGAAAGTCCAGCACGCTAATGTCTGTTTTTTTTTCTCGTCTCTTATCTCCGTCTCTCCCCTCTTTTCTTACATACATTTGGGGGGGTGGAGTATAGGAGGTCCCCAAGAAGTGTAAATCAAAGGCTAAAAACAAGGAATGTCCCTTATGCAAGAAAGCATTGAAACAATCCTGGTATAAAAATCTGTGTCAGGATTGCATTAACAAGACTGCAGCGGAGGAAACGCCCTCCTTTACAGAGAGTCTAAGATCACTGATCCAATCAGAGGTCTGTAGGTCTGTAAAAGCATTGCAGACAGCCAACACAGATACCAGATCTAGGGACAGATCCAGCCCCTCAGTAGCGTCACAAAGAGATTCCTCGGAGTCAGAGGGGGACTCAGATACAGCTCGCTGCCCAGATAGTAGCTCAGAGGAGGAAGATACATTTTCAGCAGAGGCTATGGATAAGCTTGTAAAAGCTGTTCCCTCTACCATGGGGCTGGTAGATGAGAAGGCAAAAAAGACAGCCCAAGAACTTATGTTCAGTGGTCTGCAAAAGAGAAAACGGAGGTCATTCCCTATTAATGAACAGCTACAAGAACTGATTAAAAGGGTGTGGCAAAAACCGGAAAAAAGGTCCCAAATAACCACCTCCCTAAAGAGAAGATATCCTTTTGAGGAGGAGGCGTCCTCATCTTGGGATAGAGCCCCAAAAATTGATGTGGCAGTTTCAAAAGTTGCCAGAAAGTCCTCCCTGCCATTCGAGGATATAGGTTCTCTAAAAGAACCTCTGGATAGAAAGAGGGATAGTTGCCTAAAGACAGCATGGGAAGTCTCAGCAGGGGCACTAAGGCCAGCTATCGCGGCCACTTGTGTAGCCAGATCCCTTAAAATCTGGATAGACAATCTGGAGGAACAGGTGGATCAAAAAGTTCCCAGAGAAACTATCCTAGAGGCAATACCAACCATGAGAGCAGCGGCAGTGTTTCTAGCTGAAGCATCAGCAGACTTGGCTAGACTGGCAGCAAAGTCAGCAGCTTTAGCCAACACAGGACGCCGGGCGGTATGGCTTAAATGCTGGCCAGGAGATACACAGGCAAAGATGAAGCTTTGCTCTTTGCCTTGTGAGGGGAACTTCCAGTTTGGACCGGCATTAGACGAGGTGTTAGAGAAAGCCAATGACAAGAAGAAAAATTTTCCAAAGCAGCCATTTCAGCCCTTTCGGCGCTCCTTTCAGAGAGGCCGAAAATTCCGAAGGCAGCAGTATAGAGACCGAGACAGGAGCAACTCGGACAAGCGATCCAGGGGAGGAAAAGGCTTCTCTTTTGGCAAGTCCCCCAGGGACACCAAGAAACCCTCCCAGTGACTGTCCTTCTCAGGTGGGAGGGAGGCTCTCACTTCCTTCCAGCCTGGGAGAGGATCTCATCCAGCGTATGGATCCGTCAGATTATAGGATCAGGCCTAAAACTAAAATTCCACCACTGGCCTCCAAGAAGATACATGCAGACCCTGGTACAGTCCTCCCAAGAGAAACAAGACAGTCTGGAAGCAGAAATAATATCACTCCTAGACAAACACGTCTTGGAAGAAGTTCCAATAGAGGAAAGGATGAAAGGCTTTTTCTCTCCCCCCCCCCCCCCCCTTTTTCTCATAAAAAAAAACGGACAATTCCTGGAGGACAATAATAAATCTAAAGGGCCTCAACAAATATCTAATAATTCCATCGTTCAAAATGGAAACAATAAAATCAGCAGTGAAGCTCCTATATCCTCAGTGTTACATGTCTGTCCTAGACCTCAAGGATGCTTAGTATCACATCCCAATCAGACAACAAGATCGTCAGTTTCTCAGAGTGGCAGTTCAGATGGGGTCCCAGTTGCGTCGCTGTCCCAAAGGGCAGAGCCCTGTACTGAAAGTAACAGCCCCACGGGTATTTACAAAACTGATTGCAGAGGTCACAGCACATCTCGGAGAAAAAGATATTCTGATAATACCCTACTTAGACGACTTCCTGATAGTGGGGAAACATTTTTCTCACTGTCAGGAGCAGGTCAGAATAATGATGGACACTCTACAGACACTAGGATGGCAACTGAACCTCAAGAAATCCAAACTAGAGCCAGCAATGGTCCAGAATTTCCTAGGGATAACGGTAGACTCCGTGGCGCAGGAATGTCGCCTCCCAGAGGAAAAGATCAAACAAATGATTATGACCACATTAAAAAAACCAGAGATGACTTTAAGAAGAGCCATGTCGGTGTTAGGGTCCCTAACCTCCTGCATACCGGCAGTAAAATGGGCCCAGTTCCATGCAAGAGGCAGTTGGTGTGTGCTGCAGAATGACCTGGAACTTCAAGGGCAGCTAGAGCAGAAGCTCATTCTCCCACTCTCTGTATTCAAAGTAATCGCAACGGACGTCAGTCCATGGGGGTGCGGAGCTCACGCAGACACACTATGGGTCCAAGATCCCTGGGCTCAAGAGGAGAAAAATCTATCCTCAAACGAGTGGGAACTCCTAGCAATCAAAAAGGCGCTAGAGAGATTACTTCCTCACTTGACAGGGCATCATGTGAGAGTCCTGTCAGACAACCGAACAGCGGTCGCATAGGTGAACCACCAGGGGGGCACCCATTCTCGGTCACTGATGCACATAACCAAAAGACTCATGACTCTAGCCGAAAGGCATTTCCTTTCATTATCAGCCCTGCATATTCGAGGTGTGGACAATATAAAGGCAGACTTTTTAAGCAGGAACCACTTAAGGCAAGGGGAATGGTCCCTAAAAAAGTCAATTTTTCAACGGATAGTGCACATGTGGGGAAGACCCAGTGTAGACCTCTTTGCCTCAAAAGCCAACAAAAAAGTTCAAAAGTTCTACTCCCTGAACCCAGCAGACAGGCCGTTGGCAGTAGACGCCTTCAGCATAGAATGGACGTCAGGACTCTTGTATGCCTTCCCACCGATATGACAAGGCCAGGGTAATTGTAATAGCTCCCTTCTGGCCGAAAAGACCATGGTTTTACTGGCTGAGAGTGATGTCAGTGACGGACCCGTGGGTTCTCCCGGAAGACCAGGACCTTCTAACACAGGGTCCCGTCAACCACCCGCAGAATTCCGGGCTACATTTGACAGCCTGGCATTTGAACGGTCGTTGTTAGAGAAAAAAGGGTTCTCAGCTGGTTTAATATCCACCTTACTTAGTAGCAGAAAACCAGTAACGACCAAGATCTATGGGAGAATATGGAAGAAATTCCTGTCCAGCTCAGGGCCAATACGGGAAGGGGAGGTCCCGATAGTGGCAATACTGGAGTTCCTGCAAAAGGGCTTAGATCTGGGATTAGCTGTTAGTACCCTCAAAGTACACATTGCTGCCTTATTCAACTTTGACCTGGCAAGCAATAGGTGGGTGGTGAGGTTTATCCGAGCCTGTAGTAAAGCTGACTCTGTTCCATCCCCTACTCCTCCACCATGGGATCTAAATTTAGGCCATGTTCACACGCTGCGGTTTTTACCGCGGAACCGCCGCGATTTTGATGCTGCGGGTCCGCAGCAGTTTCCATAGCGTTTACATTAACATGTAAACCCTATGGAAACCGCAAACCGCAGTGCACATGCTGCGGGAAAAACCGCGCAGAAACGCAGCGGTTTACAACCCGCAGCATGTCACTTCTTTGTGCAGAATCGCTGCGATTCTGCACCCATAGGAATGCATTGAACCGCTTACTTCCCGCATGGGGCTGTGCCCACGTTGCGGGAAGTAAGCGGATAATGTGCGGGTGGTACCCGGGGTGGAGGAGAGGAGACTCTCCTCCAGGCCCTGGGAACCATAAAATAGTGTAAAAAAAAGAATTAAAATAAAAAAAGAAGCTATACTCACCTCTCAGCACTGCCCGCGGCCGTCCGGTCTCAGTTGCTGTGCCGAACAGGACCTGTGGTGACGTCGCGGTCACATGACCGTGATGACGCCGCGGTCACATGACCGTGACGTCACGAAGGTCCTTGTCGGCACAGCCGCTTGCAGCGCCGGGGAGATCGAGACGTCAGAGGGTGAGTATAGCCAATTTTTATTATTTTTTACATTACTATTGATGCTGCATATTGCTGCATATGCAGCATCAATAGTACAGCAGTAATCCCGCAGCGGAAACCGCGGAACAAACCGCGATAAATCTGCAGGGATAACCACAGCGGTTTTGCCCTGCAGATTTTCAATTCCGCTGCGGGATTAACCCGCAGAGGAACCCGCAGCGTGTGAACATGGCCTTAGTGTTGACAGCTTTGACAGAAAGCCCCTTTGAGCCATTAAATACAACATCAGATAAAGTACTAACATTAAAAACAGCTTTGTTAGTGGCACTTACATCGGCCCGTAGGGTGGGGGATTTACACGCGTTGTCAGCCGACCCCCCCTTACACACAAATTATGGACGATAAGGTTATATTAAAATTAGATCCGGCATATCTCCCCGAAGTGGTATCGAGATTTCATAGGGCTCAGGATATAACCCTACCCTCTTTCTGTCCCAATCCTAGTAACAAGAAAGAGGAGAGACTCCATTGCCTAGATGTCAGGAGATGTATCCTACAGTATTTAGAGATGACAAAATCCTAGAGGAAACAGAGGGCTTTATTTGTTTCATTCCAGGGGTCAAGGAAGTGCCTTAAAGCCTCGAAACAAACTATCGCTAGCTGGGTGAGAGAGGCCATTATTCTAGCGTGTAGTAGTGCAGGCAGGGTTGTTCCACAGGGTCTGAAACATGACAGCACCGTTATATTCCCACCCTTTTGATCACGTCATTAGTTGGGTGCATTATTAGCATTACTTGTATTATACACTCCCTGGGGTATCTGTGAATAGAACCGTATAGGATGTATTATTTATGTGTACACTAACCAGCGGAGTTCCTCTTGTTCTCTGTAAAACTGATGTGGAGAGAGGAGCCGCCCCTTTTATCTTGAAGGTTTCCTGTCCTTGATGGGCGGAACCCCTCTCTCGTGGTGCCGTCATGTCTCATGAAAAACACACATTACCAGGTATGTAATACCCGTGTTTCCAACCCTTTAGGGCCTGCCGCACTCTAAAAGTTTTTGTGACATCTTCCCAACCCCTTAGTTTAAAATGAAAAGATAACCCTGATAACCTGTTCCTGGCTAACGCTGCAGAGGAACCGTTCGCATGTAGATATTGCAAATAAACCTCCGTTGCTTCCAACCTTGCTCCACTGGAAGTATGCACCGCAACTTTATTCGCAAACTCCCACCATTCCTACCATGCCTTATCATATGCATTCCATGTTGAATTAGCCACTGACGCCCAAATCAGTGGCATTAAGAGGTTCCCGGTACCTTATGAAAATCAAATCGTGAAAGTGAGTCAGCCATAGCGTTATCAATACCCGGAACATGCCTGGAACGGAACCAAATATTCAACTGTAAGCATTTTAACAATAGGAATCGAATCCGCTTTATGACTGGGATACTGGAAGAAGATAAATGATTTAACGAATGAACCACACTTTCATTGTCTGCCCAAAAATAAATGTGAGAATTACGAAACTGATCACCCCAAATAACAACTGCCACTACCAACGGGAATAACTCAAGCAATGTAAGATTTTTTGTCCAATTATTATCCACCCAACTTTTTGGCCACCGCTCTGCACACCACTGATCTTGAAAAATGACTCCAAAACCCACCGACCCAGCTGCATCAGCGAAGAGATGAATATCCTGACAAGACTTTTCCTCACTTAAAAAACAAGTACAACCGTTACATTTTTGCAAAAAACTTTTCCATACCCGCAGGTCTTCCAGCAAAGGAAGACCAAGTCTGATCCTATGATGAGGAAGCCTCGCTCCTCGTGTAGACATAGCCAAACGTCGTGAAAAAATTCTACCCACCGGCATAACCCGACATGCAAATGCTAACAAACCCAAAAGGGATTGCATTTGTACCAGGGTAACTTTTTTTATGGAAAGAAAACCATCAATTTTTTCAAGTAATTTTTAAATTTTTTCCGAAGGTAAACGAAAAACCTTATTAACAGTCTCTTTCAATACCGAGAAAGGATAAACGGTTCAGTGGACCCATTGTTTTTTCTTCCGATAGCGGCACCCCGAAAACTTGCATTAACTCCCGAAACTTAATCAAAACCTTCTCACAAAATTCTGAATTTGCTGGACCTACGAAAAGAAAATCGTCCAAATAATTCGTAATCCATTGTGATCCTGACTCGATTTTTACTGCCCATTCCAGGAAACTACTGAATAATTCGAAATACTTACATGAGATGGAACAACCCATCGGCAGGCAGGTGTCATAATAATAGTTACCTTCCATATAACATCCAAGGAGATGATAACAATCCGGATAAACTGGAAGCAAGCGGAAAGCCGATGCAATGTCAGGTTTTGCCATAAGTACTCCAGGTCCTGCCTGACGCAAAAGCCTCAATGCGTGATCAAAAGGCACATAAGTCACTGAAGACTCTTCCTGACTAATTCCGTCATTCACCGAAGAACCCTTTGGGTGTGAAAGATGATGAATGAGTCTAAACTCCCCGGCTCTTTTTTGGGAACTACCCCTAACGGGGATACCCTCAAATTATAAAAGGGGTGTGTAGAAAAAGGTCCCATCATTCGACCAAGTGCCACTTCTTTTTTAACCTTGGTTGATAAGACTAGCGGGAGTTCTTTTGCTGATTTTTAAATTACAAGAAAAAACTGGGTCCTTGCAATAGTTTAAAAGGTATAAAGAAGCCATATTGAAAACCAACTCGCAACTGAGCAGCTGCTGCCTTATCATGATATTTACTTAGCCACGGCTCCATCGCAATGATGTTCACTGGCGTCCTTACCCTCCTGCTGGGGATTTGTCTTGGGCAGGGTGAACTTTGAGACTGGTCTGGGGCATTTTGTGACTGAGTGCGGACCTCCGCGAACTGAGCACTCATGTTTATACTTACACTAGATTGTGGCCCGATTCTAACGCATCGGGTATTCTAGAATATGCATGTCCCCGTAGTATATAGACAATGATGATTCCAGAATTCGCGGCAGACTGTGCCTGTCGCTGATTGGTCGAGGCAACCTTTATGACATCATCGTCACCATGGCAACCATTATGACATCTACGTCGATACTGTGCCCATCGCTGATTGGTCGAGGCGAATTCACGGCAGACTGTGCCCGTCACTGATTGGTCGAGGCAACCTTTATGACATCATCGTCGCCATGCTGTGCCCGTCTCTGATTGGTCGAGGCCTGGCGGCCTCGACCAATCAGACGCGGGATTTCCAGGACAGACAGACAGACAGACGGAAAAACCCTTAGACAATTATATATATACTAGATTGTGGCCCGATTCTAACGCATCGGGTATTCTAGAATATGCATGTCCCCGTAGTATATGGACAATGATGATTCCAGAATTCGCGGCAGACTGCCCGTCGCTGATTGGTCGAGGCAACCTTTATGACATCATCGTCGCCATGGCAACCATTATGACATCTACGTCGATACTGTGCCCGTCGCTGATTGGTCGAGGCCTGGCGGCCTCGACCAATCAGAGACGCGGGATTTCCAGGACAGACAGAAAGACAGACAGACAGACAGACGGAAAAACCCTTAGACAATTATATATATAGATAGATAATCTCTGTAAAATCGGCAATGACCTTCGTTGTACAACCAGCAAGTTCCCCGCCTCCGAACGGTGACTGGCCCAGAGCTTGTCTGTTGGCCAGGGGCCCCGACTTGAAAGGGCTGACTGCTCCTTTGAGCCATCATAAGACGCAACCAAGAGTCCGTGGCCTTAACTCCCCAACCCAGCTGCGGATTAATGGCCAGACGTCGACGAAAATCCTCGTCATACCTCCACCACGCTGTGCCCCCATGTGTCTTATATGAATTATAAATGGTATCCATATATAGAAACAATTTCGAGCGCCTCTCTGGGTGTTTCTTACCCATGACACAACCTAAAACGAAAAATGCTTGCAGCCAATTGTTAATTGTTTTTGCAACTTTTGGACGACGCTCATAAAACCTGTCAGAGGAACGCCGTTCCTTGTCCACAGAGCTCTGTTCCGGGGACAATAATGACCATATATCAATTTAGTCATTACCCCATATTTTTTCCAAAGTCTCCTTATCCAAATGAGAACCCAAAGGCGCAACGCCACAATAGAAAAGGTCCTTATGAATATCCGCACACAAAGGCGGGGGAACATTAGCATCGCTTTTTTCTTTGGTCAATAACTTAGGATTCAAAACTAATTTTTCTCCACTCAAAATGCTTCGCAAATTTTCCAATGTCACTAATTTTTTTTTACCTGCTCATGCTCCCATGCTCCCACATAGTCAAACTCACCGGACTGTGCATCAGTCGCGGTTATTCCTGTAGCCACAGGAAGGGATCCTTCATGATAACCACGCTGATCTTCGAGAGACGTCCTGGGAGATTGGCGACTCCTTCCATGACTGCATCCACGGGACTCCGATGAAGAAGAATGATAACGCGATTTCTTCGAACGCCTGCTGGAACTAGAAACTGATATCCCCCTTCTATGATGGGATCGACGACTATGGCATCTGGAAGAATTTCTGTCCGAATCCGAAGAAGAGTAAGAAGATCTATCATGTCTTCCACTTCTATAACTCTTCCCCTTTTTATGAGCCGAAGCCATTTCAGTGTGAACTGATAAAGGATAGCCTGCTCCTGCTGATGATGCAGTCACCACTCCATGATGATGTGACATCTGTGTAGATGACATTGCTGGTATAGTCCCCATAACTTGACCTACATTACCAGAACTCATCAGCAAAGGAGGTGTCTGTATGGGGTTATGAAATTGGGACAAAGCCAACATGGGTGGAAGGGGTATCATTTGATGCTTATATCCTACCTGCACCGTTGGAGTAGGTTGTGGACTAACCAAACCCAGACTTGAGGAAGTATGGGCAGTAATAGGATTATCTTGCACAGATTGATTCCTTACCGAGGCCAAATCAACAGACAAGTGATCTCCAACTGGCTGAGGTAACGAGCATGTTGTTGTTGCTCAGTTACTCTGCTGCGCCCAGCCTCAACTTCGGAGGAAGAACTGGCACTGTGTGTACCTCCCATGGGTTGATAATGTCCTGTCACACTATGAGGTAAATTAGGGGTTGTTTCCCTTAATTCTCCTGACACTCCCTCAGTCTGTGCCTTGCCAATTGAAGGGGTCCGGGGCTGAAGTAAAACAGCGCTTCGCGGACCTGAACGGCTACGCTTTTCAAAATTCCCGCCTTTTTTCGTTCCCCTATGGCGTTGCTGTGATTTCACTGAAGTATCTCTGCCTTCAGCGACAGAACACGTCCCGACCGGAGACCCCGTCCCTGCTGTAAGCGGTAGAGCTGGACGCAGCTGGGGCGGGCTCAGCCTCTCCGGTGGGTGCGGCTTACGCCGCGACCGACAACTACCTCCATTCTTGTGAATGCCCGCTTTTCCAGCCCCCAAGTCCGGTAAGAATGCCGCAAGCCATGCGGCCCCTTCTTTGCTAACCTGCTCTCTGATGGCGTCCTCAAGGGAGGACGACATCTTCGCAAACAGCTAAAACAAACCTATCTGGTAAGCGGCAGGAATCTCCTCAGGCACCACCTCACGCTGCAGCCGACTGGTGTAAACTGTCACCAGAAGTGACTCACTCACAGCCCAAGGGGAGGGGCCGTGTACTTGTTAACCCTTTCCCGGCGTCCCGGAGAACAGGGCAGGAAACCATAAAACTTGGTCGGCCAGTCAGGAGCCCTCCGGCATATAAAGCCGGGCCCCCGCATTTTGGATGGGGCGAAAGGGGGGTGATTTAAAAAAATAAATAAATATATATATATATATATATATATATATATATATATATATATATATATATATATATATATATATATATATATTTTTTTTTTTTTAACTTGTGCCATGCTTCAATAGCCTCTGCTATTAGATAGAAGTTGCTATGTAGCTGAATTGCAGGCTTGCTATAAGTGCCAACCACAGGGTGGCGCTCACAGCAGGCCGGCATCAGTAACCATAGAGGTCTCAAGGACCTCTATGGTTACCATCCTGACGCATCGCCGACCCCTGATCATGTGACGAGGGTCGGCGATGCGCTCATTAGCGGTAGCTAAATGCCGCTGTCAGCGTTTGACAGCGGCATTTAACAGGTTAATAGCGGCGGGTGAATCGTGATTTCACCCGCTGCTATTGCACACACATGTCAGCTGTACAAAACAGCTGATATGTCGCGACTTTGATGTGGGCTCACCGCCGGAGCCTGCATAAAAGCGGGAGACACGACATGCGCAGTACTAGTACGGCGCATGTCGTGAAGGGGTTAATAAATCGGCTAGATCTGACTAGCGCATTCCCAAATCAAGACCAGCGTGAACGTTGGCGGTGAATCAAGGCCGTAGTATCTGCCATTATTACCTCCCGTGGTCAGCATTCCACAGTCTGACTGCTCTAACTGTAAAGAACCCTTTCCTATTTAGCTGCAGGAATCCTTTTCCTTCCCACGTAATGACTGCCCCCTGGTTCTTAGTACAGTCTTTCCAAAGGATAAATCGTGTACCACACCTTTTGTTTTGAATGAAAAAAGTAGTAGTATACTGCCCAGCCACGTAGTATATTGCCCAGCGATGTAGTATATTGCCCAGTGACGTAGTACACAGCACAGAGCAACGTAGCATATTGCCCAGCCACGTAGTATATTGCCCAGCTATGTAGTATATTGCCCAGTGACGCAGTATATTGCCCAGTGACGTAGTATTCAGCACAGAGCCACGTAGTATATTGCCCAGCTATGTAGTATATTGCCCAGCTATGTAGTATATTGCCCAGCTATGTAGTATATTGCCCAGCTATGTAGTATATTGCCCAGTGACGTATTATATTGCCCAGTGACGTATTATATTGCCCAGTGACGTAGTATATTGCCCAGTGACGCAGTATATTGCCCAGTGACGTAGTATTCAGCACAGAGCCACGTAGTATATTGCCCAGCCATGTAGTATATTGCCCAGTGACGTAGTATATTGCCCATTGACGTAGTATACAGCACAGAGCCACGTAGTATATTGCCCAGTGATGTAGTATATTGCACAGAGCCACGCAGTATATTGTACAGCGATGTAGTATACAGCACAGAGCCACGTAGTATATTGCCCAGCCGCATATTATATTGCCCAGCCACGTATGTCACTGGTTAAAAAATAAACATACTCTCCTTCCGATCCGAGGGCCCCTTGTAGTTCTAACATACTCACCATACTTGTAGTTCTGTCGCCTGTGCGAGGTACAGGCGGCAGCTTCCAGTCCCAGCCTGCTCGCGCAGGCGCGCAGGGCCTGTGATGACGTCGCGGTAACATGACTGTGACGTCACGGCAGGTCCTTTCCGCGCAGGCGCGTAGGACTTGCGATGACGTCACGGCCACATGACCGTGACGTCATGGCAGGTCCTTCTGCCAGACCATCCGTGCCAACGGAACGTGCCGGTTGCATCGCGAGGAGCGGGAAAGGCGTCGTAGGTGAGTATATAATCATTTTTTATTTTTAACATTAGATGTTTTTACTATTGGCGCTGCATAGGCTGCGTCAATAGTAAAAAACTTGGTCACACAGGGTTAATAGCAGCGGTAACGGAGTGCGTTACCCGCGGCATAACGCGGTCCGTTACCGCCGGCATTAACCCTGTGTGAGCGGAGGGGTGTATGCAGGCGCCAGGCAGTGAGTGCGGGGAGTAAGGAGCGGCCATTTTCTTCCGGACTGTGCGCGTCGCTGATTGGTCGCGGCAGCCATGACAGGCAGCTGGCGAGACCAATCAGCGAACGAATAACCGCAACAGACAGACAGAATGACAGACAGACGGAAGTGACCCTTAGACAATTATATAGTAGATGAGATCTCCTCTGAGGCGTCTTTTTTCTAAGCTAAACAAGCCCATCTTTACGAACCTCTCCTCATATGAGCGGCCTCCATCCCATCTGGTTGTTGCTTTTGAACTGACTCTATCTTCTGAATGTCCTTTTCAGAATGTGGATCCCATATTCTAGATATGGCCTTACAAGTGGTTTTAAAAGGAGCAATACTTCAAGTTGGTCGATGTACCGCCTATTAGCCCTTCATTTGATTAGCTGATCTGGTGCGATGTCATTGTTGCTTATGTGATGTGTGACGTTGTGCCAGAGTTGTTGACACTGTTGGGTTAGAGGGATTATTACTTTTCCTATTCCAGAGGCCATAGTGAAATAGTGTGACTTGATTTGCACCAGTCTTAGTAATAATACATTGAGATGAGGGATTTTATCTTTCTTTATACACCCTAAAATCTTGTTTGCTTTTGCAGCTGCTACTTGACATTGAGTGCTGCTGCTCAGCTTACTTGTAACCAGAATCCCCAAGTCCTTCTCCTGTTCTGTAGTCCCAAGTATACTCCCATTTTCTGTATATTGTAAAGACATGCAAAAGTGCAATAGAGTTTTATCCACATTAAAAGGTTGATAATGTGAGCAGTATTGCCTTTAATTATGAGTTTGTGTGAGACACCACACATATAGTGCCTGAAAAACCAGAGGCAGCAGCTTCTATGGAACAGTAGATTTGAGTAGCAGGATTGGAAGTGTTTCTACGCTCTCCGGAAAACGGCACAATAGTGGTATAATAAAATTGTAGGTTTATTGTCAACGTGTTTCAGAGTCCACAGACTCCTTCAGGACAGCTATACATAAAATTAGATTTTTCTGCATGATTGTCCTGAAAGAGTGTGTGGACTCTGAATCGCGTTGACAATAAGGCCATGTTCACACGTTGCTGTTTTTACCGCGGATCCGTAGCGTTTTTGATGCTGTGCATCTGCAGCAGTTTTCCATGCGGTCTACAGTACCATGTAAACCTATGGGAAAACCAAATCCGCTGTGCACATGTTGCGGAAAAAAACGCATGGAAACACAGCATGTAAATTCTGTGTGCGGAACTGCAGCGTTTGTGCACCCATAGACTTGCAGTGAGTCGGGCACTTCCGCAGCAAAACCGCAGATGAGGAAGAAACGGCAGATGAGGAGGAAACGCTGCAGTTCGGGAGGAGGGAAGTGTGTGTGTGTGTGTGTGTGTGTGCTGGCGGGGTTGTCGGGGGGGTCTGTGCGGGCTGCCCGGGGGTCTGTGCGGGGCTGCCGGGGGTCTGTGCGGGCTGCCGTGTGGGTGTGTGCAGGCATTGTCCGATGGGACTAAAAGTCCCATCGGGTTATGCCTGCTACAGTGACAGTGATTGACACATTAGCCAAAGATGGGACCGTAGTAGTCCCATTCAATGTGTTGAATGTAAACAAGAACACAAACATATAACATACAACTGAACATACAACATATGACAACATACAACATATATCAGTACATACAACATGACAGAACATACAACGGTACATAGAACATACAACAGTACATACAACATATAACATACAACATATAACAGAACGTGCAACATATAACAGAACATACAACATATAACTGTACATACAACATACAACAGAACATATAACATACAATACATAGAGTACATTCATATATTGCATACAATACATACATATAACATAGAGTACATACTCACCATCACCTTGTCACCTTGATCCCCCGAAGCCAGTGTCACCTGTAAAAAATATTATAATAATAAACAAACACTATACTCCCTGATCCGTAGAAATCCAATTAAAACGAGTGTCCCACAACAATCTCCCGTGGACAGCAGCAGCATCAGCTGATGCGACTGCTCTCCAGGGGCTCCAGGAATACAATGACGGAAGGTATCCTTCCGCACTGTATTCCTCCGCCACTGTAAAAAATAGTCCCTAGTCTCACTTGTGGCACTGCTGTGTGAGAAAGTTCCCACGAAGCAATGCCATAAAGTAAGACTGAACTAAGGTAACCTCAGTGATACACTGTAGGAGCCATTGTCTCCTGTCAGTGTGTCACTGGAGGTCTATAGATCAGTGACATCACCCGATGTCACTGTTCTATAGGGGAGATCGTCGTGGGACATTCGTTATTAATTGGACTGCGTCAGACAGGGAGTATACAGTTTATTATTTTTAATTTTTTGCAGGTGATCGAGTATGGTAAGTATGGTTAAATTAAGAATAATAAAATACTATTTTCTGGCTGTGTCTTTATTTTTTTTTTTAACTCTTTCAGTACTGTAGGATTAATAATGGATAGGGGTCTCATTGACGCCTCTCCATTATTAACCGGGCTTAATGTCACCTTACATTAGCAAGGTGACATTAACCCCCTTATTATGGGGCGGCTGCGGGCTGGTATTTGTAGCCGGGGGGGGGGGGGTGGTAGGGCAATATCCCCTCTCTAGGCTATGAATATCAGCCCCCAGCTGTCTGCGTAGCCTTTCTGGCTATAAAATATAGGGGGACCCACGTCATTTCTTTTTTTGGGGTCCCTCTATTTTAATAGCCAGTAAAGCCTATGCAGACAGCTGCGTGCTGATATTCATAGCCTGGGAGGGGGCCATGGGTATTAACCCCTTCCCAGGCTACAAATATTGGCCCCCGGCTGTCAGCTTTCCCCCTCTGGCGCAGAAAATTGCGCGGGAGCCCACGCCAGTTTTTTTATTTTTTTATTAAACGTTCTTTAAGAAACATCGGCCTTGCTATTATACAGTTATATGAAAAAGTTTGGGCACCCCTATTAATCTTAAGCTTACTGTTTTATAACAATTGTTTTTTTTTGCAACAGCTATTTCAGTTTCATATATCTAATAACTGTTGGACACAGTAATGTTTCTTCCTTGAAATGAGGTTTATTGTACAGAAAATGACAGGTGCAGAAGTATGGGCACCCCTATCATTTAACAGGTCAAACAAAATTTGACAGGTGCATAAGTATGGGCACCCTTATCATTTTCTTGTTTTAAATACTCCTACCTACTTTTTACTGACTTAGGGCTCATTTCCACATGCGAGAAACACGTCCGTGTCTCGCATGTGGAAGCGAAGCTGTGGCGCCGGCACTTTGGAGCGGAACGTGCAGCTCCATGTGTTCCTATGCGGTCGCACGCTCCGCTCTGGAGTGCCGGCGCCAGAGCTTGGTTTCTACATGCGAGACACGGACGTGTATCTCGCATGTGGAAATGAGCCCTTACTAAAGCACTTTTTTGGGTTTTGTAACCTCATTGAGCTTTGAACTTCATAGCCAGGTGTATGCAATCATGAGAAAAGCTACTTAAAGTGGCCACTTGCAAGTTGTTCTCCTGTTTGAATCTCCTTTGAAGAGTGGCATCATGGGCTCCTCAAAACAACTGTCAAATGATCTGAAAACAAAGATTATTCAACATAGTTGTTCAGGGGAAGGATACAAAAAGCTGTCTCAGAGATTTAACCTGTCAATTTCCACTGTGAGGAACATAGTAAGGAAATGGAAGAACATAGGTACAGTTCTTGTTAACCCCTTCCCGACCTGTGACACAGCGTATGCGTCATGAAAGTCGGTGCCAATCCGACCTGTGACGCATATGCTGTGTCACAGAATGATCGCGTCCCTGCAGATCGGGTGAAGGGGTTAACTCCCATTTTACCCGATCTGCAGAGACAGGGGGAGTGGTACTTCAGCCCAGGGGGGGTGGCTTCACCCCCCCGTGGCTACGATTGCTCTGATTGGCTGTTGAAAGTGAAACTGCCAATCAGAGCGATTTGTAATATTTCACCTATGAAAATGGTGAAATATTACAATCCAGCCATGGCCGATGCTGCAACAGCATCTGCCATGGCTGGAGACCCCAATCTGCCCCCACCCCACCCCACCGATCACCTCCCCAGTCGTCCTTTTTGCCCCGATCTCCGTTCCGCTCCCCTCCTCCCTCCTGTCGGCTCCCCCGGTCCTCCTGTCCGCTCCCCAGGTCCTCCGATCCCCCCCCCCGTGTTCCAATCCCACCCCCCCATACTTACCTAGCTCCGATGTCCCTCCCGGTGTCCGGCCGTCTTCTTCATGGGCGCCGCCATCTTGGAAAATGGCGGGCGCATGCGCAGTGCGCCCGCCGAATCTGCCAGCCGGCAGATTCGTTCCTGCACATTTTGGTCGCTGTGATAAGTTCTATCACAGCGATCAAAATAAAAAAAATAGTAAATAAATCCCCCCCCCCTTTATCACCCCCATAATAAAATATAGAAAATATAATTATTTTTATTGTTTTTCCATTAGGGGTAGGGTTAGGGGTAGGGTTAGGGGTAGGGTTGCACTTAGGGTTGCACTTAGGGTTGCACTTAGGGCTAGGGTTGCACTTAGGGTTGCACTTAGGGCTAGGGTTGCACTTAGGGTTGCACTTAGGGTTGCACTTAGGGTTGCACTTAGGGCTAGGGATGCACTTAGGGCTAGGGATGCACTGAGGGCTAGGGATGCACTTAGGGCTAGGGTTGCACTTAGGGCTAGGGTTGCACTTAGGGCTAGGGTTGCACTTAGGGTTAGAATTAGGGTTAGAATTAGGGTTAGGGTTGGAATTAGGGTTAGAATTAGGCTATGTGCACACGGTGCGGATTTGGCTGCGGATCCGCAGCGGATTGGTCGCTGCGGATTCGTATCAGTTTTCCATCACGTTTACAGTACCACGTAAACCTATGGAAAACCAAATCCGCTGTGCCCATGGTGCGGAAAATACAGCGCGGAAACGCTGCGTTGTATTTTCCGCAGCATGTCAATTCTTTGTGCAATTCTGCAGCGTTTTACACCTGCTCCATAATAGGAATCCGCAAGTGAAATCCACACAAAAAACACTGGAAATCCGCGGTAAATCAGCAGGTAAAGCGCAGTGCGTTTTACCTGCAGATTTTTCAAAAACTGCGGAAAAATCCACACAAATCCGCAACGTGAGCACATAGCCTTAGGGTTAGGGTTGGAATTAGGGGTAAGACTAGGGTTAGGGGTGTGTTGGGGTTAGGGTTGTGGTTAGGGTTGGGATTAGAGTTAGGGGTGTGTTGGGGTTAGTGTTGGAGTTAGAATTGAGGGGTTTCCACTTTTTAGGCACATCAGGGGGTCTCCAAACGTGACACGGCGCCACCATTGATTCCAGCCAATCTTGCGTTGAAAAAGTAAAATGGTGCTCTCTCCCTTCCGAGCCCCGACGTGTGCCCAAACAGTGGTTTACCCCCACATATGGGGTACCAGCGTACTCAGGAGAAACTGATCAACAACTTTTGGGGTCCAATTTCTCCTGTAACCCTTGGGAAAATAAAAAATTGCGGGCTAAAAAATTATTTTTGAGGAAAGAAAAATGATTTTTTATTTTCACGGCTCTGCGTTATAAACTTCTGTGAAGCACTTGGGGGTTCAAAGTGCTCACCACACATCTAGATAAGTTCCCTTGGGGGTTTAGTTTCCAAAATGGGGTCACTTGTGGGGGGTTTCTACTGTTTAGGCACATCAGGGGCTCTGCAAACGCAACGTGACGCCCGCAGAGCATTCCATCAAAGTCTGCATTTCAAAACATCACTACTTCACTTCCAAGCCCCGGCATGTGCCCAAACAGTGGTTTACCCCCACATATGGGGTATCAGCATACTCAGGAGAAACTGGACAACTCTTGGGGTCAAATTTCCCCTGTTACCCTTTGGAAAATAAAAAATTCAAGGCTAAAAAAAAATTTTTGCGAAAATAAATTTTTTTTTTTATTTTCATGGCTCTGCGTTATAAACTCCTGTGAAGCACTTGGGGGTTCAAAGTGCTCACCACACATCTAGATTAGTTCCTTGGGAGGTCTAGTTTCCAAAATGGGGTCACTTATGGGGAAGCTCCAATGTTTAGGCACACAGGGGCTCTCCAAACGCGACATGGTGTCCGCTAATGATTGGAGCTAATTTTCCATTCAAAAAGCCAAAAGGCGTGCCTTCCCTTCCAAGCCCTGCCGTGCACCCAAACAGTGGTTTACCCCCACATATGGGGTATCATCGTACTCAGGACAAACTGGACAACAACATTTGGGGTCCAATTTCTCCTGTTACCCTTGGGAAAATAAAAAATTCTGGGCTAAAAATCATTTTTGAGGAAAGAAAAATTATTTTTTATTTTCACGGCTCTGCGTTATAAACTTCTGTGAAGCACTTGTTGGTTTAAAGTGCTCACTATGCATCTAGATAAGTTCCTTGGGGGGTCTAGTTTCCAAAATGGGGTCACTTGTGGGGGAGCTCCAATGTTTAGGCACACAGGGGCTCTCCAAACGCGACATGGTGTCCGCTAACGATTGGAGCTTATTTTCCATTCAAAAAGTCAAATGGCGCGCCTTCCCTTCCGAGCCTTGCCATGCGCCCAAACAGTGGTTTACCCCCACATATGAGGTATCGGCGTACTCAGGAGAAATTGCCCAACAAATTTTAGGATCCATTTTATCCTGTCGCCCATGTGAAAATTAAAAAATTGAGGCTAAAAGAATTTTTTTGTGAAAAAAAAAAAAGTACTTTTTCATTTTTACGGATCAATTTGTGAAGCACCTGAGGGTTCAAAGTGCTCACTATGCATCTAGATAAGTTCCTTGGGGGGTCTCCTTTCCAAAATGGGGTCACTTGTGGGGAAGCTCCAATGTTTAGGCACACAGGGGCTCTCCAAACGTGACATGGTGTCTGCTAGCGATGGAGATAATTTTTCATTCAAAAAGTCAAATGGCGCTCCTTCCCTTCCGAGCCTTACCTTGTGCCCAAACAGTGGTTTACCCCCACATGTGAGGTATCAGTGTATTCAGGAGAAATTGCCCAACAAATTTTAGGATCCATTTTATCCTGTTGCCCAAGTGAAAATTAAAAAATTGAGGCTAAAATAATTTTTTTGTGAAAAAAAAGTACTTTTTCATTTTTATGGATCAATTTGTGAAGCACCTGGGGGTTTAAAGTGCTCACTATGCATCTAGATAAGTTCCTTGGGGCGTCTAGTTTCCAAAATGGGGTCACTTGTGGGGGAGCTCCAATGTTTAGCCACACAGGGGCTCTCCAAACGCGACATGGTGTCCGCTAAAGATTGGAGCCAATTTTTCATTCAAAAAGTCAAATGGCGCTCCTTCCCTTCCGAGTTCTGCCGTGCGCCCAAACAGTGGTTTACCCCTACATATGAGGTATCAGCATACTCAGAACAAATTGGACAACAACTTTCGTGGTCCAGTTTCTCCTTTTACCCTTGGGAAAATAAAAAAATTGTTGCTAAAAGATCATTTTTGTGACTAAAAAGTTAAATGTTCATTTTTTCCTTCCATGTTGCTTCTGCTGCTGTGAAACACCTGAAGGGTTAATAAACTTCTTGAATGTGGTTTTGAGCACCTTGAGGGGTGCAGTTTTTAGAATGGTGTCACTTTTGGGTATTTTCAGCCATATAGAACCCTCAAATTGACTTCAAATGTGAGGTGGTCCCTAAAAAAAAATGGTTTTGTAAATTTTGTTGTAAAAATGAGAAATCACTGGTCAAATTTTAACCCTTATAACTTCCTAGCAAAAAAAATGTTGTTTCCAAAATTGTGCTGATGTAAAGTAGACATGTGGGAAATGTTATTTATTAACTATTTTGTGTCACATAACTCTCTGGTTTAACAGAATAAAAATTCAAAATGTGAAAATTGCAAAATTTTCAAAATTTTCGCCAAATTTCCATTTTTTTTCACAAATAAACGCAGAAATTATCGACCTAAATTTACCACTAACATGAAGCCCAATATGTCACGAAAAAACAGTCTCAGAATCGCTAGGATCCGTTGAAGCGTTCCCGAGTTATTACATCATAAAGGGACACTGGTCAGAATTGCAAAAAACGGCAAGGTCATTAAGGCCAAAATAGGCTGGGTCATGAAGGGGTTAAGGCCAGAAGTGGCAGGCCGAGAAAAACATCAGAAAGGCAGAGAAGAAGAATGGTGAGATCAGTCAAGGACAATCCTCAGACCACCTCCAGAGAGCTGCAGCATCAACTTGCTGCAGATGGTGTCACTGTGCATCGGTCAACTATACAACGCACTTTGCACAAGGAGAAGCTGTATGGGAGAGTGATGCGAAAGAAGCCGTTTCTGCAAGCATGCCACAAACAGAGTCGGCTGAGGTATGCAAAAGCACATTTGGAGAAGCCAATTTCTTTTTGGAAGAAGGTCCTGTGGACTGATGAAACCAAGATTGAGGAGTTTGGTCATACAAAAAGGCGTTATGCATGGCGGCAAAAAAACACAGCATTCCAAGAAAAACACTTGCTACCCACAGTAAAAATTTGGTGGAGGTTCCATCATGCTTTGGGGCTGTGTGGCCAATGCCGGCTCCGGGAATCTTGCTAAAGTTGAGGGACGCATGGATTGCTCTCAGTATCAGCAGATTCTTGACAATAATGTTCATGAATCAGTGACAAAGTTGAAGTTACGCAGGGAATGGATCTTTCAGCAAGACAATGATCCAAAACACCGCTCCAAATCTACTCAGGCATTCATGCAGAGGAACAATTACACTGTTCTGGAATGGCCATCCCAGTCCCCAGACCTGAATATCATTGAATATCTGTGGGATCATTTGAAGAGGGCTGTCCATGCTCGGCGACCATCAAACTTAACTGAACTGGAATTGTTTTGTAAAGAGGAATGGTCAAAAATACCTTCATCCAGCATCCAGGAACTCATTAAAAGCTACAGGAAGCGACTAGAGGCTGTTATTTTTGCAAAAGGAGGATCTACTTAATATTAATGTCACTTTTCTGGTGAGGTGCCCATACTTATGCACCTGTCAAATTTTGTTTGAATGCAGATTGCACATTTTCTGTTATTACAATAAACCACATTTCAAGGCAGAAACATTACTGTGTCCAACAGTTATTAGATATATGAAACTGAAATAGCTGTTGCAAAAAAAACAATTTTTATAAAACACTAGCTGTACTACCCGGCTTCGCCCGGGGTAATAACTGCTGTTAGCAAAATAGAATGTGTTAACAAAAATTTATTCTGCACAAAAAAACCACAAAACAAATAGATAGAAATGTAATTATTAAAAGGCAAAAACTAAGCTAATAGAAGCATTTTACAACATATATTTCAACACCAGAGATATTCCACACAGATTTAACTAAATTGGCCAAGTAATGTGAAGTAATCTTCTACTTACTTATTCGAGAGCCTTTTGATAAACGACATTCTTAGTTTTTCCTTCAGGTGCAAAGACAAACAGATTTTTGGCTGTTCCAACTCTTGAACAGGCCACATAAAGTTGACCATGAGAAAAGCATGGAGATTGTAAATCTAAGCTAGCTGAAGAGCCCGGCGTTGCCTGGGCATAGTAAATATCTGTGGTTAGTTATAGCACCTCACTTCTCTTATTTTCCCATCACGCCTCTCATTTTCCCCATCACATCTTTTATTTTCCCCCTCACATCTCTTTTTCTCCCTCACACCTCTTATTTTCCCCCTCACTCCTCTTATTTTCCCCCTCACTCCTCTCATTCCCCCCTAACACTTGTCATTTCGACCTCACATCTGTCATTTTCCGATCACTCCACTATTTTCCCTCACTCCTCTCATTTTGCACTCACACCTTTTCATTTTCACCTCACACCTCTCATTTTCACCTCAGTATATACATGTTTGTCATCTCCCTTATATATAGTATACACCTGTATGTCATCTCCTGTATATAGTATATACCTGTATGTCATCTCCTCCTATACATAGCATATACCTGTATGTCATCTCCTCCTGTATATACTATATACCTGTAGGTAATCTGCTCCTGTATATAGTATATACCTGTATGTCATCTCCTGCTGTATGTAGTATGTACCTGTATGTCATCTCCTCCTCTATATAGTATATACCTGTGTCATCTCTCCTGTATATAGTATATATCCGTGTCATCTCCTCCTGCATATAGTATATACCTGTGTGTCATCTCCTCCTGTATGACACCTCGTTCACACGTTATTTGGTCAGTATTTTTACCTGAGTATTTGTAAGCTAAATTGGCAGCCTGATAAATCCCCAGCCAACAGTAAGCCCACCCCCTGGCAGTATATATTAGCTCACACATACACATAATAGACTGGTCATGTGACTGACAGCTGCCGGATTCCTATATGGTACATTTGTTGCTCTTGTAGTTTGTCAGCTTATTAATCAGATTTTTATTTTTGAAGGATAATACCAGACTTGTGTGTGTGTTTTAGGGCGAGTTTCGTGTGTCAAGTTGTGTGTGTTGAGTTGCGTGTGGCGACATGCATGTAGCGACTTTTTGTGTGTCGAGTTGCATGTGACAGGTTAGTGTAGCAAGTTGTGTGCAGCAAGTTTTGCGCATGGCGAGTTTTGCGCGTGGCGAGTTTTATGTGTGGTGCCTTTTGAGTATGTGCAAGTTTTGTGTGAGGCAACTTTTGCATGTGTTGCAACTTTTGTTCATGTGGCAATTTTTCCGCGTGTGCAAGTTTTGCGTGTGGCGAGTTTTCCATGAGGTGAGTTTTGCACGTGTGGCGAGTTTTGCATGTGGAGAGTTTTGCGCGTGGCGAGTTTTGAGCGGCGACTTTTGTGTTTCAACTTTTATGTGGCGAGGTTGGTGTATGTGTGGTGAAATGTGCGCTGAGGGTGGTATATGTGTTCCAGCACGTGGTAGTGTGTGGCGCATTTTGTGTGTGTGTTCATATCCCCGTGGTGGTGTGGTGATTATCCCATGTCGGGGCCCCACCTTAGCAACTGTACAGTATATACTCTTTGGCGCCATCACTCTCATTCTTTAAGTACCCCTTGTTCACATCTGGCTGCTGTTAATTTGCCTCCAACACTTTTCCTTTCATTTTTTCCCCATTATGTAGATAGGGGCAAAATTGTTTGGTGAACTGGAAAGTGCGGGGTTAAAATTTCACCTCACAACATAGCCTATGACGCTCTCGGGGTCCAGACGTGTGACTGTGCAAAATTTTG
Organism: Ranitomeya variabilis; assembly: GCF_051348905.1. NCBI lineage: Eukaryota > Metazoa > Chordata > Amphibia > Anura > Dendrobatidae > Ranitomeya > Ranitomeya variabilis. The sequence goes on along the minus strand of NC_135235.1, from coordinate 336,292,085 downwards.
TGGCTGTAGCTGCAACGGTTCAGATGCCAATCCCGGACATACATACACACATACATACACACATTCAGCTTTATATATTAGATTAAGCTTAAGATTAATAGGGGTGCCCAAACTTTTTCATATAACAGTATATCTATGGATATATGTATAGATATATCTATAGATACATAGATGTTTCTATCCATATATCTATCTGGCTACTTTCACACATCAGGTTTTTGCCATCAGGCACAATCCGGCGAGTTTTGAAAAAAAACAGATGTGAAACTGAGATGTGAAATGAAGAATCCGGCCTCCGAATCCGTTTTTTCATGCATTTTTTCCCCCATTGAAATCATGCACATTTTCTCTCTCTCTCTCTCTCTCTCTCTCTCTCTCTCTCTCTCTCTCTCTCTCTCTCTCTCTCTCTCTCTCTCTCTCTCTCTCTCTCTCTCGGCTACTTTCACACATCTTTCCGTTAGGCAGGATCCGGCGAATTTTTGAAAAAACGGATCTGTTGCAAATAGTGAAAAACTGATGCAACTGATCCTTTTTTTTTGTTTTTTTTTTTTAGAGAGAGCGAACGGAAAATATGCATGATTTCAATGGAAAAAATGCATGAAAAACTGCATTCGGAGGCCGGATTCATCATTTCACATCTCAGTTTCATAAGTTTTTCGCCGGATCCGTCGCTGTGCGTTTTTTCGCCGGACAGAAAAAACTTTCCTCTGTAAGTTTTCTCCGTCCGCCGGAAACAGTTATTTTTGACAGATCCGGCAAAAAACGGCTGAAACGTCTGGCCATCAGGCGCAGTCCAGCGCTAATACAACTCTATGAGGAAAAAAACAGATCCTTTTTTTCAAAACTCGCCAGATTATGCCTGACGGCAAAAACCTGATGTGTGAAAGTAGCCTAACTATCCATATATCTATCTACATCTATCTATCTCATTCCATCTATCTTATCTGTCTCTGTCTATCTATGTGTGTAATGGAGTGTGGGTTGGACAAGACATGACATCACAAATCTTTTTTTTTTTTTTGTTCAAGAATACATCTTTATTTAGCTTTCAAAAATGCATACAAAACCGCATCAAAAACCGCCCCAAAACCGCGCAAAAAAAGCATCAAAAACGCACCTGCGTTTTCTGCCAAGAGCTGCGGATTTAGTGCAGAAAAATCCGCAGGCAAATCTGCAACGTGTGCACATAGCCTTAACCTTCAATTTTATTATACCTCTAATTGTGCCGTATTCCGGAGAGCGCAGAAACACTTCCAATCCTGGTACTCAAATCTACATGTTCTGTATATGCAATACCACTACTGTGGCCTGTGTGCATTATCTACAGAAATGAAGACTAAACCTACATCTGCAGTGGACTTATTCGTTCTGATATATAAAAAAGTAAAATGCAACTGATGTTTTGTTTTGTTTTTTTGTCTTTTTTCAGGTATAAGGAACACGATGATGGCTTTCTACGTTTGCAACTGGTGAGATATGAAAGTGTAGAATTGACAGAACAACTAATGAAAGAACGTGAGAAGCAGGGAGTGTCCCTGGATGACACCCCTACCTGTCTGGTTTTAAGCCAAGGAGCCAGCACCGGATTGGATGGAGTAGATTATGACAGGACTGCGGTAGAGAAGGACTACAGATTGATATCAGAATGACCTATTGCTTAGTATCCACCTTGCCTTTGAACAAAGAATAGTATGATGCCTGTATCTAGGATAGTACGTTCTTCTGTAAGGATCCAAAACTGAGCGCTTTATAATCGTAACTTTCTTCCACCTGTTCTGGCCTCAGTTTAACATCAAAGACTGGAAACAGAGGTTCATCTTGCTCAGCTTCTACACTTCAGGAACCAGAAGGGGCACATCAATGAGATATCTGGCAGGTTCGCCCCTTTATGAAATCCTAACAAATGCTCCTGGCCATTAATGGGTGGCTTCTCTGCATTGCGGCAAGTCCAAGACTGGAATCCTAAATGATGGCCACTAATGACTGCATACTTAGACATAACAGAAATCATCCAAATGCGTCTTTTAGCGTGACTAATAATGTGACTGCTTTGATCTGTTCACCCTAAATTATGATTAAATGGGTGCTACATGGAGGTTTCACACAAAGCATTTTCCATTATTAAAAAAACCACTCCAGTTTTCCAGCCAAAGTAGTAAGTTGATCCGCTAGAAAGGGTAGCTATGAGCTAACTTTTTCCTTTTTATTTCTAGCTTGTTTTTTCTATGATCGGATGGGTGAAACTACCCTTGGGCCAACACACATTCAGTATTTGGTGAGTTTTTAACATCAGTATTTGTAAGCCAAAATCAGGAGTGGAACAATCGGAGGAAAAGTATAATAGAAACACGTCACCACTTCTGCATTTATCGCCCACTACTGGTTTTGGCTACAAATACTGATGGAAAATACTGAATGTGGCCTTAAGCTGACAATTTCAGCTGGTTTTCTTTAAACCTGGCAATTGATTCCAACCTAGGTACTCGGACACATGACCTGGTATTTGTCAATGTCACAGTGGCCTGACATAGAAGTTCCTTCCTACTACTGGTTTACATCTTTGATTTGCAGTTCGACTTGTGTAATAAAACTGACATTTTTGGCCCCAGTGTAACTGAGGTTCCTGCATTCAATGCACCGATGCTGATAACAACTGTCAAGAATTCAATCTGTAGTGATCTGTTAGAGGAGAAGGTAATAATTAGTTTTACTTTTTAAGGCTATGTTCACACCGCGTCTTTTTTTACACTGGTTTTTAAGCATAGCCGCTCAAAAAAATGCTGGAAAAAGTGCTAAAGAAAATGATCAAAACAATGACCCTATTAATTTGTATGGGAAAACATACAGTTCACAAAATCAGGCTTTTGAACCTCTTTTAAAGAGGATCTTTCACCAGTTTATTCATGTTAAACTGGCCACATCAAAGAATAGTAGCTAAGGAAATTATGAAAACCTAATCTGTTGGTGGCCCCAAGGACTGGAATTTGGGAAACACCAATCTAAGTTACAATAGATTTGTTCCTAGGGGTGTGTTCTTCTTCACCTGCATGAGTTTGACCAATCATGAGTAGGCAGCATCAAGCAGGGGAGAACTTAACATGTCCTCCTCATGAATCTCTGTAGCTACTGTGTAGAGATAAAGCAGAACTGAGTAATGTATCTTTACAGACACCTTCAGATCTCATCTCGCAGTGCTGCCATATACTGACTGCCACGAGACGGTGTGTGGAAGGGGTTGGCCATGATGCAACCAGTTTAACATGCTCCAACTAGTGAAATGTCCTTTGGTAAATGCTTCAGGCTTTCAAAGACAAGTGTTTAAAGAAGTAGCATGTACATTCTTGTAGAGTTTTCTGCTAAATAGATGCTGAATACTTTACAATTGAAGTCAATAGGTTAAAGAGCTACTCTGAGGTTTTGCTTCAAAAAATGCTAGTGTTCTTTTGTTTTATGGATTTAAAAATAGTCTGGAAAACTCAGGTAAAAAAGACTGCCAAAAAACGGAAAAAAACCAAAACATCGGTAGGACAAAAACTGGCATGCTCAGGAAATTAAGTGACCCCATTTTGGAAAGTAGGCCCGACGTAACTTATCTAGATGTGTGGTGAGCACCTTGAACCAACGGGTGCTTCACAGAAGTTTAGAATGAAGAGCTGTGGTCATAAACTTCTGTTTGAGCGCATGGCAGGGCTAGAAAAGGAATAGATTGTGAATGCCGTGTCTCATTTGGAGAGCTCCCCACAAGTGGCCCCATTTTGGAAACAAACTAGATCCCTCAAAGAATGTATCTATGGGTTTACAAAACACTTTTAACCTACAGGTGATTCACAAAACTTTATAACATTTAGATGTGAGAACAAAAAATTATTTTTTTTCCACTAAAATACTTTGGCAGCAAATTTGTAATTTACATGAAGGGTAATGGGAGAAACTGGACCCCACAATTCGTTATGCAATTTCTCCTGAATGTAGCAATACCACACATATGGTTGTACTCTACTGTTTGAGAATACAGCAGGAATTGGATGTGAAGGAGGGCTACTTGGCTTTTAGAATGCAGCCTTCATTTGAATAGATTGTGGGCTCCATTAACTGAGCCCCTGAGGTGCCAGAACGGCAGAACCCCTCCCCAGGTGACCTCATATTGGAAATTTCACAGTTCATCTAGGGCTCTAGCGAGTATATTGAATCCATAGGTGCCTCACAGAATTTTATAACATTGAGACGTGGAAATATGACATGTTAGTGGTAAAAATTTAATTTTTGTTGAAAATTTTTCAGGTACACAAGAGTTAATAGGTGAAACTGGACCCCACAATTTCTTTCGCAATTTTTCCCGAAGGTGGTGCTTCCCCATATGTTGTCAGAAATCACTGTTAGGCCACACGTCAGGGCTGAGAAGGAAGGGGCGCTATTTGGCTTTTGGAGCACAGATTTTGCTAGAATAGTTTGCCGGTGACATTTTCGGTGCCAGAACAGCAGAAAACAATCAAAAGTGATCCCATTGTAGAAACTGCACCTCAATGAATTCATCTATGACTGCGATAACTATTTTGTAACATCCACGTCGTGCTTTTTTTCCAGCAGAATTGCAAATATGCTACTTTAGTGCCCTAACATTGTACCCCCATATATTGTGCCCAGCTTGTGCTTCTGGCGACACCCCCCCCCCCCCCCTGTAAATTTAAATACTCTCTTCTCACTACAATAATGCCAGACTTACTGTGATTTAGGCACAGTGGGGCTCAGGGGGGAGGGGGGCTTTTGTGTTTGGGAGCACGGAATTCACTGGATTTTATTTGAGAGGTGGGAGCCATGTCACTTTTCCAGAGTCTTTCTTCTGCTGGTAACGTGGGAACCCCCTATAGTGACAGAAGATGGACCTGAGTGGGGGCTGGTTTTGTGCAGATAATCTAGGGTTTTCATTGGTAACATTTTGGTGTAGATAATATTTTTTGATCGCTTCAAGAATAAGGCTGGATCACATTCTTGTGTTCTAGGCTCAGCACTTATGTTGTGGTTTCCGTGTAAATCCCACAAAAAATGCGATTCAGACGAAACCCCCAACGGAACCACCCACCATAATGAGGCAGATGTAGGCACTTTGGAGTCTGTTTGGCATCTTCTCCGGTGGTGTCCATCTTTTTAGGCTTGCAGAGATTTGTGGTCGCTCACATTTGTGCACTAAAGACACCTAAAATGATGGGACACTGGCAGAACACAGACCAGTCCAAAGTGGCTCCCTCTGCCTTATAAGTGAGTGGTTCAATCCAGGGTTTTGTCTGAAACACGGTTTTTGAGGAATTTACATGGAAACCTCGACGCAAACGCTCAGCGGAGAGTGCAGGATAAATGTGAGCTGAGCTTAGTTCTAATTTTTGGGAGGTTGAATGAACAAATAGACAGCAGTACAAGAATAGATATATTCTATAGATATATACCACAGTGTGGTATAAGTGATTAGGCGGATTTATTCTTCAAGTGGGGGGCGATTACAGCGATACCAAATTTATATTGTGTTTTTTATTTTGTTTTTAAGGTTTTGCTGGTATAACATAGTATAAATGTTATTTATTTTCTCTTATAAAAATAATAATTTTTTTATGGCCATATTCTGAGGGCTGTAACTTTTTTTTTATTTTTTAACAAACAGAGCTGTATGGGGGCTCATTTTTTTTCAGGACTAGTTTGTACCATTTTGGGGTATATAATATGTTTTGGTCGCTTTTTATTCAGATTTTCCAAACGCATAATGAACAAAAACTAGTAATTCGGTTAGAGTTTTGGGGTTTTTTTGCGCCGTTCACCGTGCAGTAAAAGTGTTAAGACAGATTTTAAATAAAAAGAAGGCTATCTGCGCTGGATTAGAGTTTAACCCTTATATATGAAGATACCCATAGGACTAATTGCTAAAAAATGAATCCTAAGACCAGAAAATAAAAAATGCAAAATATATATACCAGATAGGGTTTCTTCTATAGAATGTAGTATCCCGTGATTGGAGCCACTCCAATAAAGACCAAATAGAATCAAAGCGGTGTAAAGTCTTTCTGAGCTGGTAAATCCGGCCGCCGTTTAAGATGCACAGTCCTTCCAGAGGCCTCGCACTTACGTCTCCCAGGGGGTAAAAAAGAGAGAAGTCCAGAGAAGTACTTTTTGTTTGTGAGTCCGTATGATGAAAAAGCAACTTTTTTGCCTTGTGTTCTTTTTTTTTTTTTGTGTGTGCATTTTTGTTTTATCACAAATGTATTTTGTGTCGCACAGTGGCTTTTTGTGATTTCTGTCTTTTTTTTTTTTTTTTTTTAACTTTTTTACAACTTTTTTTTAACTTTTTTTTCCTCTTACACTTTTGGACATGTATAATTTTTATGTTGATATCTGGTCTCCTACACTACAGTACTTGTGTACAGCAGTGCATGAGAGCAGTCAGTGTCTCACTGGCTCTGCCTATGAGACTCAACTTATGGCCGGGGTCACACTAGCGATAAATACGGACAAGTGCTATGCAATAAAACATCGTACATCAGTCGGACCAGTATTCATCTATGTGGCAGCTCCCATCAGCGGTGTTTTTTTTTTTAAATTTATTTATTTTCTCATTCTTTTTCAACGTGCGAGTGAAATCATGCTGCGATTGTCACAGACACTCGTCTGAGTCTCGGCTCACTTGCACCCACATAAGCCTATGGGTGCGAGTGAGACAACGCACATCACTCGGATATCATCCAAGTGATGTGCGATATACTCTGACCCTAGCAATGGAGGAGATGGAGAAATTCATTTCTCCGCCTCTTCCGCAGCAGTGCGAGAGGCTCGGAGCACAGACGCATGACACTCAGATCCCGCTCTCAACAGAGCAGGAGCAAGGGTCATTCGCATATCGCATCCGATGCTCTCGCATCGGATGCTATACTCTAGTCTGACCCCGGCCTATAGCTGTATCGCACAGGCCACCATACCCTGGGGTCATCACATGACCTCAGGGTACACTGGTAACCATTGGCACCTGCAATTCTCATCACAGGGGTCCGATGGTTACGAAGGGGCTCTCGTAACCAAATAAGTACCGCTTTTCTGATTGACAGCAATATTTAAGGGGTTAATCTGCCCCGACTGGCTCCAAAACAAGTCCTGCTGATACAGCAGGGTGTCAGCTGTCATCTACAGCTGACACCCATGGCAATTGCAGCCGCCAGGTGGCACTATTCTTAGGCCCCTTAATGACCTCTGCTAAAAGTCGCTTTGGCGGTCGTTAAGATGTTAAATACCCCACTTGCACTGCGAGCACAGGCACACAACGTTCACTACTGAATACTGCATGTGCATGCATTGAAGGATTATGTCCTCATTCTGGCCATTGCCAGTGTGAGGATGAACTTTGAGCGGAGCTAGCACGTGACATGCTCTCATCCCACAGATTAAGAGAGCAGTGGCAGCCCCACCATCCCAAGTGATGTGTATGCCCCCCCCAGCCCGCTTGAGTCATGTATATGCCCCCAGCCCACGTCGGTGATATATATATATATATATGCCCCCCAGCCCTTCCCACGGATATCTACGACCATCAGTCCTTCCCACGGATGTCTGTGCCCCCAGCATCTTCTATGATGCATATTCCCCAGCGTCTCCTATGTGATGTATATACAGTGGTCCCAGTGTCTCCTATGTGATGTACACAGTGTGCAGAATTATTAGGCAAGTTGTATTTTAGAGGATTATTTTTATTATTGATCAACAACTATGTTCTCAATCAACCCAAAAGACTCATAAATATCAAAGCTTAATATTTTTGGAAGTTGGAGTGGTTTATTTTTTTAGATTTGGCTATCTTAGGAGGATATCTGTTTGTGCAGGTAACTATTACTGTGCAGAATTATTAGGCAACTTAATAAAAACCAAATATATTCCCATCTCACTTGTTTATTTTCACCAGGTAAACCAATATAACTGCACAAAATTTAGAAATAAACATTTATGACATGCAAAAACAAAACCCCAAAAAATTAGTGACCAATATAGCCACCTTTCTTTATGATGACACTCAACAGCCTTCCATCCATAGATTCTGTCAGTTGATTGATCTGTTTACGATCAACATTGTTTGCAGCAGCCACCACAGCCTTCCAGACACTGTCACGAGGGGTGTACTGTTTTCCCTCCCTGTAGATCTCAGATTTTATGAGGGACCACAGGTTCTCTATGGAATTCAGATCAGGTGAACAAGGGGACCATGTCATTATTTTTTCTTCTTTGAGACCTTTACTGGCCAGCCACGCTGTGGAGTAGTTGGAGGCATGTGATGGAGCATTGTCCTGCATGAAAATCATGTATCTTGAACGATATCTTGATACCGACTTCTTCCTGTGCCACTGCTTGAAGAAGTTGTCTTCCAGAAACTGGCAGTAGGTCTGGGAGTTGAGCTTCACTCCATCCTCATCCCAAAAAGGTCTCACAAGTTTATCTTTGATGATACCAGCCCATACCAGTACCCCACCTCCACCTTGCTGGCATCTGAGTCGGAGTGGAGCTCTCTGCCCTTTACTGATCCAGCCTCTGGCCCATCCATCTGGCCCATCAAGAGTCACTCTCATTTCATCAGTCCATAAAACCTTTGAAAAGTCAGTCTTTAGATATTTTTTGGCCCAGTCTTGACGTTTTTTCTTATGTTTCTTGTACAAAGGTGGTCGTTTTTCAGCCTTCCTTACCTTGGCCATGTCCCTGAGTATCACACACCTTGTACTTTTTGTTACTCCAGTAACGTTGCAGCTCTGAAATATGGCAAAACTGGTAGCAAATGGCATCTTGGCAGCTTCACACTTGATTGTCCTCAATTCATGGGCAGTTATTTTGCGCCTTTTTTGGCCAACACGCTTCTTGCGACCCTGTTGCCTATGTGCCATGAAACGCTTGATTGTTTGGTGATCACGCTTCAAAAGTTTGGCAATTTCAAGACTGCTGCATCCCTCTACAAGACATCTCACAATTTTGGACTTTTCAGAGCCCGTCAAATCTCTCTTCTGACCCATTTTGCCAAAGGAAAGGAAGTTGCCTAATAATTAAGCACACCTTATATAGGGTTTTGATGTCATTAGACAACACCCCTCCTCATTAGAGATGCACATCACCTGATTTACTTAATTGGTAGTTGGCTCTCAAGCCTGAACAGCTTGGAGTAGGACAACATGTATAAAAAGTATCATGTGATCAAAATACAACTTGCCTAATAATAATTCTGCACACAGTGTATATACAGTGGTACCAGCGTCTCCTATGTGATGTGTATACAGCAGCTTCAGCCACCACATTAGGGGGTGTTAATTGCTTGACCAAATATAGTATGGTAATTTTGAGGTGATAACTTTGTGCAGCCCCCAAATGATGGTAGGAAGTTCCAGATGGCCCTTGACAGAAAACAGGTTCCCCACCCCTGATTTATGATAAATCTGGCACATTTTATGGCTGTCTAGTCCATGTTTGCTCTGTCTAAGAGTTAGATAATATTGGTAAATGTGCCTTAGAAGTAAAACTTATTATAAACGTTGCATCCAAACACAATGATTTCATTAAAATGTCTGTCCCCGTGTTAGTACAGTTTTGGAACAGGCACAACGAATGATGAAAAATAAAGCGTGTAGTAAGGTGTTGTGACTGGACATTAAATAAATCGACTCCTGCAGCAATGATTGGGACAATTATTGTCCAAAAAAATTAAAATAGCAACAAAGTATTTTTCATCTGCCTAAATAATTAGAAACTTAAAGGGACTCTGTCAGTACAGAACGACTTTCAGACCAAGAGCAGGCACTCGGTGCTTTGTGGCGTAGCCAAACAGTACAGTACACCTATAATGCCTGAGGTGTCAGATAAAATAGAGAAGGGAGTGGAAATATTGAAAACTAGCTGTTTCCAGCCAGCTAACGCTCGGCATGCTCATTGCTATCTAATTAACGCTGCTAGTGATTAAACTAAAGTAAATAATAACATTCAATAGCGCTTACGCAGGTGGTAAATTAAATTAAAATGAAGTTAATAACAATAATAATAATTAAAAATCAGAATAATACTAATACATTTTATTCACAGTGTAAAATCAAAAGCAAACTGGATTCGTGTGGTAATGTGTGGGGACGCAGCCTCATGTGGTAATGTGTGGGGAAGGAGCCACGTTTGGTAATGTGGAGGGACGGAGCCTCGTGTGGTAATGTGTGGGGACGCAGCCTCATGTGGTAATGTGTGGGGAAGGAGCCACGTGTGGTAATGTGTGGGGACAGAGCCTCGTGTGGTAATGTGTGGGGACGGAGCCTCGTGTGGTAATGTGTGAGGGCGGAGCCTCGTATGGTAATGTGTGGGGATGGAGCCTCGTGTGGTAATGTGGGTACGGAGCCTCGGGTGATAATGTGTGGGGACGGAGCCTCGTGTGGTAATGTGTGCGGACGGAGCCTCGTGTGGAAATGGGGGGATTGTGTGTGGTAATGTGGGGCGGGATTGTGTGTGGTAATGTGGGGGGGGCAGGATTATGTGTGATAATGTGGTGGGGGGTGGCATTATGTGTGGTAATGTGGCGGGATTATGTGTGGTAATGTGGGGGGAGGGATTATGTGTGGTAATGTGGTGAGGGGGCGGGATTATGTGTGGTAATGTGGTGGGGGGCGGGATTATGTGTGGTAATGTGGTGGGGGGGCAGGATTATGTGTGGTAATGTGGTGGGGGGTGGGATTATGTGTGGTAATGTGGGGGTCGGGATTATGTGTGGTAATGTGGGGGGGCGGGATTATGTGTGGTAATGTGGTGGGGGTCGGGATTATGTGGTAATGTGGGGGTCGGGATTATGTGTGGTAATGTGGTGGGGTTCGGGATTGTGTGTGGTAATGTGGGGGGGCGGGATTGTGTGTGGTAATGTGGGGGGGGGCGGGATTATGTGTGGTAATGTGGTGGGGGGCGGGATTATGTGTGGTAATGTGGTGGGGGGTGGGATTATGTGTGGTAATGTGGTGGGGGGGCAGGATTATGTGTGGTGATGGGTGGGGGGCGGAGCTACTGTGCAGGGGAAGGATTATCTGTGGTAATGTGGTGGGGGGGCGGGATTATGTGTGGTAATGTGGGGGGCGGGATTGTGTGGTAATGTGGTGGGGGGCGGGATTGTGTGTGGTAATGTGGCGGGGGGCAGGATTATGTGTGGTGATGTGTGGGGGGCGGAGCTACTGTACAGGGGGCGGGATTAGCGAGTAATCCCGATGCTGTATATATATATATATATATATATATATATATATATATATATATATATATATATATATATATATATATATATATATAGATGAGCAGATGGAAAGTTGTACTTAAAGGGACTCTGTCATCATAGGATGACTGTTCAAAAAGTCCCACCGTTTGATGCTTCATGGCCAATCGTTTAACCCCTTTGTGGTCACGCCAAATGTTTGAAATCTGACCAGTGTCACTTTATGTGGTAATAACTATTGAACTCTTAAACAAATCCCAGTGACTTTGAGATTGTATTTTTGTGACACATTATAATTTATGATAATGATAAATTTAGGTCAATATGTTTTGTGTTTATTTACAAAACATATCAGAAATTTGAGAAAAATGTGAAAAAATGTGCAATTTTCAAACTCTGAATGTATATCCCTATGGTATGATTATCCAGATAGTCATACCATAGAAAAACATTAATATAACATTTCCCTAATGTCTGTTTTATAACCGCACAATTTGTAAAATGTTCTTTTATTGCGTTAGCCTTTTAGGAGGTTTAAAAATGTAGCAGTAATTTTCATTTTTTTTTTTCCCAAGGAAATTTACAAAATTTATTTTTTTAGTGACCTATTCAGGTTTGAAGTTACTTTGGGGTCCTATATACCGGACCCCCCCCCCCCCCAAAGTGATATCACTTTATAAATGGCACCTCCTCACATACTGAAAACACAGTCAGGTAGTTTATTAACCCTTAAGGTGATTTTCAGGAATTAATGCAAAGTGACATAGCAGAAATTAAAAAGTGTATTTTTATCACCTAAAATGTCGCTAACATCTGAACAGGCCTCTATTGCCGGCAGACTGTAAGGCCGCTATTTGGCTGTAAATTGCCATGACAAACATCAGGGCCACACAATGAAGATCTCAGGGCACCGATGGGGATAAAGAGGGAGACGCCACACTGTGTTACCCATTTATAATGATGTAGTCACTGACAGCATCTAAGCGGTTAAACGGGTATGGACGGTGCCAACACTGACCGTGGCTGATGCAGCAGGTTGTCAGCTATAGTGTACAGCCGACAGCTGCTGGATGGTCACCTGTATGGGGAGGCTAGTGTCTTTATATCTCAGGTCAGTAACGAGACGTATCGGCGGTCAGTAAGGGGTTAGCTACATCTTCCCACCTCTTCTTTCCCTTCAATATCTACCCCCTCTTTTTCTCATTGACAGCTCTGGCTTCATGGAGCTAGAAAAGGGTGGAGATAGAGAGAAATCAAGTAGATGTAAGGTGTATATAAAGGATTGCCCCCGTTGTGAAGCATCGAGCGGTGTTCTTGGTTTAAACAGTCATTCTGTGCTGACAGTCCCTTTAACTATTTGGCCACACCGAGGGTGCACTGAGCACCTGTACTTGGTTTGAACAGTCATTCTGTGCTGAGACTCCCTTTTCGGGTTCGCTCACACTGGCGAGATGCATCTGATGATTCTTTCCTGAGGGAGAATCGATATCGATTGCTTTATGCAGGTGACCCTCTGCTCAAAATCTGCTCTGAACATGAGCAGAGTGTCATTTTACTGTGATCCAATTCTCTCAAATGCGAGAACTTTTGAAATAAATAAATATATATCTTTTTTTTACTTTAATAGTCCAATTAGTAGACTTGAAGCTGCAATGAGCTAATAGCCTGTGCAACACATAGCAGGGCTTCAGCCTTTGATAATTTTATTAAAAATCACTATCTCCTATAATCAGGATATTCACAATGACAGGCACAGGGGTCTTCTCCAAATTCCCGGCTGTCATGATAACCCATTCGTGCCCTGTCCTGCGATGACATGACAGAGGTGCTGATGGGCAGTACTTGTGACTTGCTTTTTAGCCTGCACGTGTTAGTGGCTGGTTAACAGCCACTAGTAGATCAGAGATTAGAGGCACATGACAGCTCTGTCATTTGCAGGGAAAGATACAGGCTCAGCTCTAGAGCCGGCATCAAATGCATGGAGACCACCTTGGATGTATCTTTATGTCAAAAGAATGTTGGGGTGGCTCAACTTGGTCAAAAACAGAAGGCTGATAGGAAACATTCAAAAGGTACCATCTTTAATGTAGGTGATAGGTTTGGTTATCATCCAAAAACAACATTAAGCTGAAAGTATGGTTGGTGAAGCTGGGTCCTAAATTTATTGGCCCATATGAAATTCTGAAGGTAGTTAATCTGGTGGCCATTAGAGTAGGACTTCCTCTGACACTTTACTTCCCAAATGTGTTCCAAAAATCCCTGTTAAAGTAGTTTGTCTCATCAGTGTTGTCTGCCTCGTCTTCACCTCCTCTTGTTTTCTATCAATGGAGGATTGGAGTTCGAGGTGCAGAGAATCGTAGATTCTCTGAAGGTCCCAAATTCTCTCCAATATCTCATTCATTAGAGGGGATAAGGACCTAATGAGAGATGCTGGGTCCCAGCTCATTCTGTGACGGCTGATTGTCGTCTGTTCACGATCTTCCATCATAGGTTTCCTAGGAAATCTTGGAGTTCGGTGCCCCCCCCCCCCACAAAAAAAGAGGTGGTACTGTAACGATTCCTCCTATTAGTGTGTTTGAATGCAGTGGACGATAGTTCTACTGTCCACTCTAGGATAGGGGCCTGTTGAGCTGTCAGTATGGTGATGAACAGCTCAGTCGTTCATCCAGTCGGATGCTGGACTGTGCTGAGCTGTCAGTGTCTTCAATGACAGTTTAGCCGTCCAATCAGGGCCAGGGTGTGCCAGGGCTTCATCCATGTGTCTCCTGTTCCTAGTAGAATCATAGAAGGGTAGAGTTGGAAGGGACCTCCTCAGTCATCTGGTCCAACCCCCTGCTCAAAGCAGGATTCACTAAATCATCCCAGAGAGATGTCTGTCTAGCCTCTGTTTGAAAACTTCCATGGAAGGAGAATTCACCATCTCTCGTGGCAGCAATTACCTTGCTATTTAGCCAGCTGTCTGCCTTTGATTAATGCCAATTGTAGCTTTGCTGAAGATAAGAGGTATGTGTGATCTGTGCTCCTAGTCTTGTATTCTGATCTTTGTTGCTTGACCTTGGATTTATCTTTGAACTTGTTTGCCTAGCCTTTTTGTTGTGATACGTTACCTTCTTGGAATTCTGATCCCAGACTGTGACCTAAAGATGCCTTTGTCTCAACCTTCTGTCTATGATGTACCCTCCTGGCTTTTGACCTCTGACCAGGCTTCCAGGTTGTCCGTGAGTAGTGACTAATGTGACAAAGACACCATTTATCCTGACCATATCCCCATCTCAATTTGCTGAGTTGCAACCCAAAACATGCAAGGACCCTCCTCCATTCTTTGCTGTTGCCTGCAGATAATCATTATTGTGCTACTCTCCATCCCTTCAGCAAACTTCTGTTACAGCCCAATATTTCACATTTTGATTCTTTAGTCCATCTAGTTCAGTCCAGAGGACCTGTTGGCATTTTTCTGCACCTGACTTCCTTTCATGCATACCTGAGTAGCTTGGTCTTGCTTCCATGTGGAAGGTTTTTTTTGGCAAATAGATCAATGGCTGCACTCAAAATTTACTGTGCTAAAGCAAGGAAATGTGCGATTTATGAAATTTATGAAAAAACACATGAGATTCTTAGCACAAGATTTGGCCAAAAGTTGTGAGCCCATGCACCAAACGTCAAGGTAATCTCAGAACGGATGGGTACCTGAGCTGACTGCCTAGTGTGAATACTTACCTATGGCTAATAACATGGTAAAGCCTGCTTTTATAGGAAGCTCAGAACCAACTGTGTTTGGATGTAATTAAAATCACAGCATGGTGAAGGGCGGGGCGTTCAAGTCAGAAAAAATAGTACATAGTAAATATAAGAAAACTGACTGAACAGCAATATAGTCTGAACTGGTGCATGACCAGAAAAGTCATATAGCAAATAGATCAATGGCTGCACTCAAAATTTACTGTGCTAAAGCAAGGAAATAAACTTGCTTTAGCACAGTAAATTTTGAGTGCAGCCATTGATCTATTTGCTATATGACTTTTTTTGGTTATGCTCCAGTTCAGACTAGATTGCTGTTCAGTCAGTTTTCCTATATTTACGAAGTTTTTTTTTTGGACACATTTCTTGCATGGATACCACTTTTGAAGTTTTCTCTGAACAGTAGATTGGTGTTGTTGGGTATCACTGTTGGCTGCCAATTCAAAACTGATGGTACTGTTGTACATCTTCAGTTTTCAAAAGGAAATAAGCATGATGTCTTTCATCTGTTGCACAGTTTCCTTGGACAACCACTTTGTCTATGGTCCTGAACTTTGCCCGTCTCTTGTTGTTGTCAATGCTGAGAAATACAGGAAGATGCTTGTCCACGAGGTAATAATATCAGGGAGGCATCTGATTAGTTCCCATTTTATTCTGCATCAGGACAGCGACCCAAAACATATAGCCAATGTCATTAACCTCTTCACCCCGGGTTATTTTTCATTTTTTTGTTCCTGTTTATCGCTCCCTTCTTCCCAGAGCCATAACTTTTTTTTTTCCGTCAATATTGTTTTTTTTTTGTGGGACGAGCTATACTTTTGAACAACACCATTAGTTTTACCATCTAGTGCACTGAAAAACGGAAAAAAAAATTCCAAGTGCGGTGAAATTACAAAAATAAGTGCAATTCCACAATTTTTTTTCATGTTCACCAAATGCTAAAACTGACCTGACATTGATTCTCCAGGTCATTACAAGTTCGTACATGCCAAACATGTATACCGTATATACTTGAGTATAAGTTGACCCGAGTATAAGTCGAGGCACCTAATTTTGCCACAAAAAAACTGGGTAAACTTATTGACTTGAGTATAAACTGGGTATGCATTGTCCCCTCATCCCTATTCTGGTATGCATGGCTCCCCATCCCGTCCTTGTATGCATGGCTCCCCATCCCGTCCTTGTATGCATGGCTCCCCATCCCATCCTTGTATGCATGGCTCTTTATCCAATATCCTTGTATGCATGGTTCCTGTAAAAAAATAAATAAATAAAAATAAATAAAAAAAATTACAGCCACAGCCGCCGGCTTCCAGCACACATCCTACATACCTCCCTGCACGCCGTCGCTGCATCTCATTTGTTCTGGTGCCAGCAGCTCCTGCTGAGCGATCACGTGGCCCCGCTCATTAAGGTAATGAACATTCAATCCACACCTATGGGTGTGGAGAGGTGTGAATATTCATTACCTTAATTAGCAGGGCCAGGTGATCACTCGGCCGGAAGAGCTGGTGGCGCCGTAACGAACGAGATGCAGCGACGGCGTGCAGGGAGGTATGTAGGATGTGTGCTGGAAGCCGGCAGCTGTGGCTGTAACTGCATGCTATAAGAGAAATGAATATTCACTGCCAGCACAGTGAATATTAATTTCTCTTTATCAGCAGGCATACAGTAGATACAGCTGCGGCCGGCGGCTCCTGCCTCTGTGACCCGCTGCTCCCCCTCCCTCGCCGTCTCTCTTAGACAATGACTCGTGTATAAGCCAAGATGGGTGTTTTCAGCACACAAAAATGTGCTGAAAAACTTGGCTTATACATGAGTATATACAGTAGGTTCTTTTTTTATTTAACCCCTTCAAGTCGCGGCCCTTTTTCGTTTTTGCGTTTTCATTTTTCACTCCCCTCCTTCCCAGAGCCATAACTTTTTTATTTTTCTGTCAATATGGCCATGTGAGGGCTTATTTTTTGCGGGATGAGTTGTACTTTTGAACAACACCATTGGTATTTTACTAGAAAACGGGAAAAAAATTCCAAGTGCGGTGAAATTACAAAAAAAAGTGCAATCCCACACTTGTTTTTTGTTTGGCTTTTTTGCTAGGTTCACTAAATGCTAAAACTGACCTGCCATTGTGATTCTCTAGGTCATTACGAGTTCATAGACCCCTAATATGTCTAGGTTATTTTTTATCCAAGTGGTGAAAAAAAAAATCAAAACTTTGCTTAAAAAAAAAAGTGCCATTTTCCGATACTCGTAGCATCTCCATTTTTCGTGATCTGGGGTCGGGTGAGGGCTTATTTTTTGCGCGCTGAGCTGACGTTTTTAATAATATCACTTTTGTGCAGATACGTTCTTTTGATCGTCTGTTATTGCATTTTAATGCAATGTCGCGGCGACCAAAAAAACGTAATTCTAGCGTTTTGAATTTTTTTCTCGCTACGCTGTTTAGCGATCAGGTTAATGCTTTTTTTTATTGATAGATCGGGCAATTCTGAACGCAGCGATACCAAATACGTGTAGGTTTGATTTTTTTTTAATTGTTTTATTTAGGATGCGGCGAAAGGGGGGTGATTTTAAACTTTTATGTTTTTTTAAATTTTTTTCATATTTTTAAAAACATTTTTTTTTTACCTGTGCCATGCTTCAATAGCTTCAATGGCTAAAAAAAAAAAAAAAAAAGAACCCGTATCTGGTGGAATCATGCCTACTTAGAGAAGTATTTGCAAAAAGAACTCATCCCTCGTGGATTGCGGGTTCAGGTGTTCCCAACCTTCCCCATATATGATGATGATTTCAAAGACAAGTGGGAGGAACTGGTTAACAGCTGTTCAAAGGGGTTCTTAGAACTTCTAAAAAACATGAACCAAGGCTCATTAGAATCTCTTGAAGCAGATATTGATAACCTACAAACTATATTACAGAAAGAGATGACGGGTGAAGCCTTGAAAAAATTGAACAAGGATATTGATGTGGAACTCCAAAAATGGGTCCGTGATATTCAAACTACTAAAAATAAAAAGTTCCAAAGAGACACTCAAGACAAACTGACGGGCAGAGTATATAGATGGCGCAACCCAAATGAGCGCTCCCGCCAACAGTACAGAAACCAATCTCGATCTAGATCAAGATCTGCCTCAATTAAATCTAATAGATCATATGATGATGACATTCAACCACAGCCATCAGTATCTGGTGGCCAGCCCTCCTTTGATCAAACCAATAAACGAATAACTACGAGACAATCCACTAAAACTAAAAATAAAGATGTCGGAGCGAAGTCTGCCTCTGGTGGAGCCCGGGGGGGAGTTCAGGTACTTAACCTTTCGACTCATGTTCTTACTGATATACAGCTCCAAGTGCTTGAAAGGGGTCTGACATTCTCTCCTACTAACTCTTTTGATTATTTTTCAGCACTAAAAGACCTTAATTTATTTTCCCGCAAGCTGTTATTGAGAAAACTCCATACTAAGAAACAATTGGCGGAACCGTTGGACGAAATCGAGAGGGAGGTACTTCAAAATTTAGAAGATCTCCTTGACGAACAGGCCTCCTCCGACCGAGGTAGGTTTCCATCTACAATTCGCCCCAGATCACAGAGGTTCCCTCCCCTGTCCTTGAGTCCAGCGATAGAAATATTTACCAAATTAGTCAGTGAGGATTTTAAAAAACTATCCTCTAGACGTAGATCCGATAATCTTACTGCGGCACAACGCCGTGCTATCGCTGAACTACAATCACTACCTGATGTGATCTTCAAAAGAGCGGACAAGGGAGGGAACATCGTGATCTGGCCGACTACACTTTACGAAAAAGAGGCCTTTCGTCAATTGAGAGACCCTTTGACATATACGAAATTATCATTTAATCCCACTACCTCCTTCTCGCTTAAACTCCAGCGTATTTTATTCTCCGCCTATGAAAAGAATATAATCACAAAGGAGGTTTTTGATGGTCTAATGGTTAAGTGTTGTGATTTTGCTTTTTGCTCCCTCTAGTGGTCATTAGTGATTTGACTCTGGAGCGTCTGTCTTTTCCTATATCCTCACCTGGGCCGTTAGTTCAGGGGCGTTGCTATATAAGCTCCCTGGACCTTCAGTTCAATGCCTGGCATCGTTGAAATCAGAGCTAATCTGTTGTGCTCTTGTCCTCTGATCCTGGTTCCTGTTTTTCAAGCTAAGTCTGCTTCTTTGCTTTTTGCTTTAGTTTTGTTTGGTATTTTTGTCCAGCTTGTTCCTATCTGTATCCTGACCTTTGCTGGAAGCTCTAGGGGGCTGGTGTTCTCCCCCCGGACCGTTAGACGGTTCGGGGGTTCTTGAATCTCCAGCATGGATTTTTATAGGGTTTTTGTTGACCAGATAAGTTATCTTGCTATATTCTGCTATTAGTAAGCTGGCCTCTCTTTGCTGAACCTGGTTCATTTCTGTGTTTGTCATTTCCTCTTACCTCACCGTTATTATTTGTGGGGGGCTTGTATCTTGCTTTGGGGTCCCTTTCTCTGGAGGCAAGAGAGGTCTTTGTTTTCTTCTCCTAGGGGTAGTTAGATTCTCCGGCTGGCGCGAGTCATCTAGCGATCACCGTAGGCATGATCCCCGGCTACTTCTAGTGTTGGCGTTAGGAGTAGCTATTTGGTCAACCCAGTTACCACAGCCCTATGAGCTGGATTTTTGTATCTTGCAGACTTACACGTTCCTCTGAGACCCTGTCCACTGGGGTCATAACAGTATGCCAGGCCAGTATTAAATGTTTAATGCATTGCAGAAGTGGGATTATAAGAGAGAAAATTTTGAGTTTTTTTTTTTCCCTCTCTCATTTTTTTTTTCTTTTCCCCTTTACCTCAGAGTGGCTTAAGCTTGCTGCAGACATGAATGTCCAGACCTTGATTACAAGTGTGGACCAGCTTGCCGCTCGTGTGCAGGGTATACAAGATTATGTTACCAGAAATCCTAGGTCTGAACCCAAGATTCCGATTCCTGAACTGTTTTCAGGAGACCGATTTAAGTTTAGGAATTTCAGGAATAATTGTAAATTATTTTTGTCCCTGAAACCTTGTTCGTCTGGAGACTCTGCTCAACAAGTAAAAATTGTTATTTCATTCTTACGGGGTGACCCTCAGGATTGGGCTTTTTCGTTGGCGCCAGGAGATCCGGCATTGGCTGATATTGATGCGTTTTTTCTGGCGCTCGGTTTACTTTATGAGGAACCCAATCTTGAGATTCAGGCAGAGAAAGCCTTGCTGGCTATGTCTCAGGGCCAGGACGAGGCTGAGGTGTATTGCCAAAAATTTCGGAAATGGTCCGTGCTGACACATTGGAACGAGTGTGCACTGGCCGCTAATTTTAGAAATGGCCTTTCTGAGGCCATTAAGAATGTTATGGTGGGTTTTCCCATTCCCACAGGTCTGAATGATACCATGTCCCTGGCTATTCAAATTGACCGGCGGTTGCGGGAGCGCAAAACCGCAAACTCCCTCATGTTGTTGTCTGAACAGACACCTGATGTGATGCAATGTGATAGAAAAACCGCAAATTCCCTCATGGTGTTGTCTGAACGGACACCTGATTTGATGCAATGTGATAGAATCCTGACTAGAAATGAGAGGAAAATTCATAGACGCCGGAATGGCTTGTGCTACTACTGTGGTGATTCTACACATGTTATCTCAGCATGCTCTAAACGTATATCTAAGGTTGTTAGTCCTGTCACCGTTGGTAATTTGCATCCTAAGTTTATTCTGTCTGTAACTTTGATTTGCTCACTGTCATCTTATCCTGTCATGGCGTTTGTAGATTCAGGTGCTGCCCTGAGTCTTATGGATCTCTCATTTGCTAAGCGCTGTGGTTTTATTCTTGAACCATTAGAAAATCCTATCCCTCTTAGGGGTATTGATGCTACGCCATTGGCAGAAAATAAGCCGCAGTATTGGACACAGGTTACCATGTGCATGACTCCTGAACACCGCGAGGTGATACGTTTTCTCGTTCTACATAAAATGCATGATTTGGTTGTTTTGGGGCTGCCATGGTTACAGACCCATAATCCAGTCCTTGACTGGAAGGCTATGTCAGTGTCTAGTTGGGGCTGTCGTGGTATTCATGAGGATTCCCTGCCTGTGTCTATTGCTTCTTCTACGCCTTCGGAAGTTCCGGAGTACTTGTCTGATTATCAGGATGTCTTTAGCGAGTCCAGGTCCAGTGCATTGCCTCCTCATAGGGAATGTGACTGTGCAATAGATTTGATTCCAGGCAGTAAATTTCCTAAGGGAAGACTGTTTAATCTGTCGATACCTGAACATACCGCTATGCGTTCATATATCAAGGAGTCTCTGGAGAAAGGACACATCCGTCCGTCTTCTTCCCCTCTTGGTGCGGGATTCTTTTTTGTGGCTAAAAAGGACGGATCTTTGAGGCCTTGTATTGACTATCGGCTTTTAAATAAGATCACTGTCAAATTTCAGTATCCTTTGCCGCTGTTGTCTGACTTGTTTGCCCGGATTAAAGGTGCCAAGTGGTTTACCAAGATAGACCTTCGTGGTGCGTACAACCTTGTGCGCATTAAGCAAGGGGATGAATGGAAAACCGCATTCAATACGCCCGAAGGTCATTTTGAGTACTTGGTGATGCCTTTTGGGCTCTCTAATGCCCCTTCAGTTTTTCAGTCCTTTATGCATGACATTTTCCGGAACTATCTGGATAAATTTCTGATCGTTTATCTGGATGATATTCTGTTTTTTTCTGATAATTGGGACTCGCATGTGGAGCAGGTCAGGATGGTCTTTAAAATTTTGCGTGAAAATTCTTTGTTTGTCAAGGGCTCAAAGTGTCTTTTTGGTGTACAGAAGGTTCCCTTTTTGGGGTTCATTTTTTCCCCTTCTGCTGTGGAGATGGACCCAGTCAAGGTCCGAGCTATTCTTGATTGGACTCAGCCCTCGTCAGTTAAGAGTCTTCAGAAGTTCTTGGGTTTCGCTAACTTCTACCGTCGTTTTATCGCTAACTTTTCTAGCATTGTGAAACCTTTGACGGATATGACCAAGAAGGGCTCCGATGTGGTTAATTGGGCTCCTGCTGCCGTGGAGGCTTTCCAGGAGTTGAAACGTCGGTTTACTTCGGCGCCTGTTTTGTGCCAGCCTGATGTCTCGCTTCCCTTTCAAGTTGAGGTGGATGCTTCAGAGATTGGAGCAGGGGCCGTTTTGTCGCAGAGAGGCCCTGGTTGCTCTGTTATGAGACCTTGCGCCTTTTTCTCTAGGAAGTTTTCGCCTGCGGAGCGAAATTATGATGTGGGCAATCGGGAGTTGTTGGCCATGAAATGGGCATTTGAGGAGTGGCGTCATTGGCTCGAGGGTGCTAAGCATCGTGTGGTGGTCTTGACTGATCACAAAAATCTGATGTATCTCGAGTCTGCTAAACGCCTGAATCCTAGACAGGCCCGCTGGTCATTGTTTTTCTCCCGTTTTGACTTTGTTGTCTCGTATTTACCAGGTTCAAAGAATGTGAAGGCCGATGCTCTTTCCAGGAGCTTTGTGCCTGAAGCTCCTGGAGTCGCTGAACCTGTTGGTATTCTTAAGGATGGTATTATCTTGTCAGCTATTTCTCCTGATCTGCGACGTGTGTTGCAGAGATTTCAGGCTGATAGGCCTGATTCTTGTCCACCTGACAGACTGTTTGTGCCTGATAAGTGGACCAGCAGAGTCATTTCCGAGGTTCATTCCTCGGTGTTAGCAGGTCACCCAGGAATTTTTGGCACCAGAGATCTGGTGGCCAGATCCTTTTGGTGGCCTTCCTTGTCTAGGGATGTGCGGTCATTTGTACAGTCCTGTGGGACTTGTGCTCGAGCTAAGCCTTGCTGTTCTCGTGCCAGCGGGTTGCTCTTGCCCTTGCCTGTCCCTAAGAGACCTTGGACACATATCTCCATGGATTTCATTTCTGATCTTCCGGTGTCTCAGGGCATGTCTGTTATCTGGGTGATATGTGATCGCTTCTCCAAGATGGTCCATTTGGTTCCTTTGCCTAAACTGCCTTCCTCTTCCGATCTGGTTCCTGTGTTTTTCCAGAACGTGGTTCGTTTGCACGGCATCCCTGAGAATATTGTGTCAGACAGAGGATCCCAGTTCGTTTCCAGATTCTGGTGATCCTTTTGTAGTAGGATGGGCATTGACTTGTCGTTTTCGTCTGCTTTCCATCCTCAGACTAATGGACAGACGGAGCGAACTAATCAGACTTTGGAGGCTTATTTGAGGTGTTTTGTCTCTGCTGATCAGGACGATTGGGTGACCTTCTTGCCGTTAGCTGAGTTTGCCCTTAATAATCGGGCTAGTTCCGCCACCTTGGTTTCGCCGTTTTTCTGCAACTCTGGTTTCCACCCTCGTTTTTCTTCGGGTCATGTGGAACCTTCTGACTGCCCTGGGGTGGATTCTGTGGTGGATAGGTTGCAGCGGATCTGGAATCTTGTGGTGGACAACTTGAAGTTGTCACAGGAGAGGGCTCAGCGCTTTGCCAACCGCCGCCGCGGTGTGGGTCCCCGACTACGTGTTGGGGATTTGGTGTGGCTTTCTTCCCGCTTTGTTCCTATGAAGGTTTCCTCTCCCAAATTTAAACCTCGTTTTATTGGTCCTTACAAGATATTGGAAATTCTTAATCCTGTATCCTTTCGCCTGGATCTACCTGTGTCGTTTGCTATCCACAACGTGTTTCATAGGTCCTTGTTGCGGCGGTACGTTGTGCCTGTGGTTCCTTCTGCTGAGCCTCCTGCTCCGGTGTTGGTTGAGGGCGAGTTGGAGTACGTGGTGGAGAAGATCTTGGATTCTCGTCTCTCCAGGCGGAGGCTTCAGTACCTGGTCAAGTGGAAGGGCTATGGTCAGGAAGATAATTCCTGGGTGGTCGCCTCTGATGTTCATGCGGCCGATTTAGTTCGTGCCTTCCACGCCGCTCATCCTGATCGCCCTGGTGGTCGTGGTGAGGGTTCGGTGACCCCTCACTAAGGGGGGGGTACTGTTGTGATTTTGCTTTTTGCTCCCTCTAGTGGTCATTAGTGATTTGACTCTGGAGCGTCTGTCTTTTCCTATATCCTCACCTGGGCCGTTAGTTCAGGGGCGTTGCTATATAAGCTCCCTGGACCTTCAGTTCAATGCCTGGCATCGTTGAAATCAGAGCTAATCTGTTGTGCTCTTGTCCTCTGATCCTGGTTCCTGTTTTTCAAGCTAAGTCTGCTTCTTTGCTTTTTGCTTTAGTTTTGTTTGGTATTTTTGTCCAGCTTGTTCCTATCTGTATCCTGACCTTTGCTGAAAGCTCTAGGGGGCTGGTGTTCTCCCCCCGGACCGTTAGACGGTTCGGGGGTTCTTGAATCTCCAGCGTGGATTTTTATAGGGTTTTTGTTGACCAGATAAGTTATCTTGCTATATTCTGCTATTAGTAAGCTGGCCTCTCTTTGCTGAACCTGGTTCATTTCTGTGTTTGTCATTTCCTCTTACCTCACCGTTATTATTTGTGGGGGGCTTGTATCTTGCTTTGGGGTCCCTTTCTCTGGAGGCAAGAGAGGTCTTTGTTTTCTTCTCCTAGGGGTAGTTAGATTCTCCGGCTGGCGCGAGTCATCTAGCGATCACCGTAGGCATGATCCCCGGCTACTTCTAGTGTTGGCGTTAGGAGTAGCTATTTGGTCAACCCAGTTACCACAGCCCTATGAGCTGGATTTTTGTATCTTGCAGACTTACACGTTCCTCTGAGACCCTGTCCACTGGGGTCATAACAGTTAAGTTTCCCAAGGCACCCACTTTTTATCTTCTTCCTAAAGTCCACAAGGATGCCCTCAACCCACCAGGACGCCCCAGCGTGTCGGGGATGGAAGGTCTGTGTGACCCTATTTGTAAATTTATAGAATTCTATTTAAAACCACTTGTAGCATTATTACCATCATTTGTCCGCGACACGACGGACGTCCTGGCACGTGTTGATGGCATCCTTGTGGATGAAAATACTATTCTAGTAACAGCGGATGTAGAATCCTTATACACCTGCATTAACCACGACAACGGATTAGATGCGATTCGGTTCTTTCTGGGGACCTCCGACCTGGACGGCGCGATGGTGGAACTTATCCTCGAGCTTCTGCACTTTGTCCTGACCCACAACTTTTTCGTCTTCAAAGATCAATTTTACTTGCAGAGGCGCGGCACGGCCATGGGCGCGGCCTGTGCGCCTTCGTATGCTAATCTCTTCCTAGGTCACTGGGAGAGATCCGTGTTCGGCGACGAGGGCGCGCAGGCCGCCTCCCATGTGCTGTGCTGGCTCCGTTATATTGACGATGTGATGTTTCTGTGGGACGGGACGGTGCAGGAGCTCGGGGACTTCATGGCGGTTCTGAACGATAACAGGCTTAACATCAAACTTGTATATACTTTTGATACTGCTACTGTCGACTTTCTGGACATTTCACTTTCAGTCGATGCCAATAGACTGGTGCAGACTGATGTGTACAGAAAGCCGACATCAGTTAATTCACTCATACATGCCAGTTCATCCCATAACCCTTCCACCATTAGCGCCGTTCCAGTCGGACAGTGCCTCAGGATGAAGAGAATCTGCTCCACCAATGACCGGTTTGAGAAACAACCAGCAGACCTCAAAGTCCGTTTTTCTAATCGTGGTTATAGCAACAGATGTATAAGGAAAGGTTACAGCAGAGCGAAAAGGACCCCACGGAGTGACTTGCTGTATCCTAGAGAAAATATGATGAAAAAAGAAAAAGATAATCAAAAGATCCGCTTTATTGCAACGTACAATCACGAATGGAAAAACATGCGTGATATTCTAACAAAACATTGGGCTGTCTTGGGTGCTGAACCTTCCCTGGGCCCATCCATTGGCAGTTTTCCCTCCATGACATCAAGACGATCTAAAAATCTAAACGATTTACTCGTCAACAGCCACTACGTTCCAAAAGTTGCTAATCCCTTCAGTAACAGAGAACCGATAGTGGGCTGTTTTTCCTGCGGCCACTGTCTTGCCTGCGCGAATGTCCTGCGGTGCTCTACGTTTCAATCATCAGATGGTTCAAAGCAATACACAATACGACAGCGTATATCATGTGGCAGTACCAACGTAATTTATTACGCTACATGTGGCTGCTCCATGATATACGTTGGTCTTACTACGAGAGAACTCAGAATCAGAGTACGTGAGCATGTGCGGGACATTTGCGCGGCCAAGACAGTGGTCGATCTCTCTGAACTTAAATCCATCCCTCGCCATTTTAAAGTCTATCATAAATGTGACCCAACATCATTCAAAGTTAGAGGGATTGAAGCTATCCATCTTGGGATTCGCGGTGGAAATTATAAAAAAATCTTAGCTCAAAAAGAATCCAGATGGATCGTAGTTCTCGATACACTGGCCCCTAAGGGTCTTAATGAGTCTCTTACCTTTGTCCCATTTTTGTAGTTTTGTTCCACATTATTATCCTGTTTTTTTCTTTCTTTTTTTCTTTGTGCTCTAATACTACTCTATATACTTTTTTCTAGATGGTGTAAAATGCGTTCTTCTTGTTTTTATCATGTTTTTAATTTTATAATTTTCTATTTTATTCAGTGACTTTTCAATATGGCCAAGAACCTTATGCCGTACTTCTTTCATCATTCCATCATTGCATTATGGAGTCCATACAGCGCTGCTGACATCCTTTACATTATGTCATTTTTAAGCAACTATTGATATAATGGTCAGATATATATGCTTCACGCTTATAATTTGATTTTGTTCTTTTGACATGTAATTAATACGCTATGTATATATATACCGATCTGACTTTCACATTTTATGCTGTCTATAGTGATGCTGCTGATATCTTACTTGATGTATACGTTATACGCTTCTAAATCCACAGGCGGTTGTGCGCATGCGCGGTGCTGTCCCCGGGCTCGGCATGACGACGGGCGTCACCATGGTCTCCTTCGCTTGCCCAGAGATCTGCGCATGCGCTGTGACTCCAGACGCCTTGTTGCTGTGCCGACATCCGGGATCCACACTGCGCATGCGCCATCACCACCGCAATGTGATTGGTGAAAAACACATCACGTGATGTGTCGCCATGGCAATTTAAGGTCCTTGCCCATATGCGCAGAATATACCCCTTGAGGAAGTGTCCAGCGTGGACACGAAACGCGCGTCGGGTCATCCACCATCACATACAGGTCTGCTGCGCACATTGTGGTAAGCTCTGCCGTACTTCTTCTCCACTTCATGTCGTGGTGAGGCTTCATTACAATGTCGGCTCTGTACTTACCAGAGTCACACTAGACTAGTCTTTCTATACGCCTCCGCCGCTGAGCTTTGCACTCCACAGTATTATTTGCCTGTATTACTCATTATTGAGGCAAGTTCATGCCTCACCAATAGCAACATATATGTGCGCACTTTGCCTGTCACTGCTTTTTCCTGAATATACTTGATTTTCCACTGTCTGTACTGTTTTTAATATTGTCTAAATAAAATTTGTATTTTATTATATTCTATAAATTCGAGTCGACTCCACCATTTTCTCCTCATTCCAAAGTATTTATGGAGTTCGAATTAAGCTACACTAGGTGGCTGGCTACTTAGCATTCCCACCTTATGATGTTTATGATGTACTTGGGTTCCTTTGTTTGTATATTTTCCGATACTCGTAGCGTCTCCATTTTTCGTGATCTGGAGTCGGGTGAGGGCTTATTTTTTGCGCGCTGAGCTGACGTTTTTAATAATATCACTTTTGTGCAGATACGTTCTTTTGATCGTCCGTTATTGCATTTTAATGCAATGTCGCGGCGACCAAAAAAACGTAATTCTGGCGTTTTGAATTTTTTTCTCGCTACGCTGTTTAGCGATCAGGTTAATGCTTTCTTTTATTGATAGATCGGGCGATTCTGATCGCGGCGATACCAAATACGTGTAGGTTTGATTTTTTTTTTTTTATTGTTTTATTTAGGATGGGGCGAAAGGGGGGTGATTTTAAACTTTTATGTTTTTTTAAATTTTTTTCATATTTTTAAAAACATTTTTTTTTTTACCTGTGCCATGCTTCAATAGCCTCCATGGGAGGCTAGAAGCTGGCACAACTCAATCGGCTCAGCTACATAGCAGCGATCATCAGCTGAAATGCAGGTGTGCTGTGAGCGCCGACCACAGGGGGGCGCTCACAGCAGGCCGGCATCAGTAACCATAGAGGTCTCAAGGACCTCTATGGTTACTGTCCTGACACATCGCCGACCCCCAATCATGTGACAGGGGTCGGCGATGACGTCATTTACGGCCGCCCGGCCGGAAGCTTTAGTTAAATGCCGCTGTCTGCGTTTGACAGCGGCATTTAACAGGTTAATTGCGCGCACATGTCAGCTGTACAAAACAGCTGACATGTCGCGACTTTGACGTGGGCTCAGCGCCAGAGCCCACATCAAAGGGGGATTCACGGCATGCGCCGTACATGTACGGCGCATGTGGTGAAAGGGTTAAGTGGTGAAGAAAAAATCCAAAGTCTAAATAAAGAAAAAAAAAATATTGTTCCAATAAGTACATTTCTTTAAATATAAAAAAAACAATAAAAGTACACGTATTTAGTATCGCCGCGTCCGTAACGACCCGACCTATAAAACTGTCCCACTAGTTAACCCCTTCAGTGAACACCGTAAAGGGAAAAAAAAAAAAGGCAAAAAAACGTCTTATCATACCGCCGAGCAAAATGTGGAATAACACGCGATCAAAAAGAGGGATATAAGAAACATGGTACCGCTGAAAACGTCATCTTGTCCCGCGAAAAACGAGCCACCACACAGCGTCATCAGCGAAAAAATATAAGTTATAGTCTTCAGAATAAAGCGATGCAAAAATAATTTTTTTTATATAGAATAGTTTTTATCGTATAAAAGCGCCAAAACATAAAAAATTATATAAATGAAGTATCCCTGTAATCGTACTGACCCAAGGAATGGAGCTGCTTTATCAATTTTACCAAACATGGAATGGTATAAACGCGCCCCCCCCCCCCAAAAAAAAAAAAAAAAAAGAAATTCATGAATTTTGTGGTCATTCTGCCTCACAAAACTCGGAATAAAAAGCGATCAAAAAATGTCACATGCCCAAAAATGGTACCAATAAAGACGTCAACTCGTCCCGCAAAAAACAAGACTTCACATGACTCTGTGGACCAACATATGTAAAAATTATAGCTCTCAAAATGTGGAGATTGTGGAGACGCAAAAACAATTTTTTGCAATAAAAAGTGTCTTTTAGTGTGTGACAGCTGCCGATCATAAAAATCCGCTACAAAAGTAAATCAAACCCCTCTTCATCACCCCCTTAGTTAGGGAAAAATAATAAAATAAAAAAAATGTATTTATTTCCATTTTCCCATTAGGGTTGGGGGCTAAAGTTAGGGATAGGGTTTGGATTACATTTACGGTTGGGATTAGGGTTAGGGGTGTGGTTAGGGTTATGGTTGGGATTAGAGTTAGGGGTATGTTCGAGTTGGGTGTGGTTAGGGTTAGGGGTGTGTTTGGGTTAGGGTTTCAGTTAGAATTGGGGGGTTTCCACTGTTTAGGGGCTCTCCAAACGCAACATGGCGTCCGATCTCAATTCCAGCCAATTTTGCATTGAAAAGTCAAATGGCGCTCCTTCCCTTCCGAGCTCTGCCATGTGCCCAAACAGTGGTTTACCCCCACATATGGGGTATCAGCGTACTCAGGACAAATTGCACAACAACTTTTGGGGTCCAATTTCTCCTGTTACCCTTGGTAAAATAAAACAAAATTAGAGCTGAAGTAAATGTTTTGTGAAGAAAAGTTAAATGTTCATTTTTTGTTAAAACAAATGCACCTGAAGGGTTAATAAACTTATTGAATCTGGTTTTGAGCACCTTGAGATGTGCAGTTTTTAGAATAGTGTCACACTTGGGTATTTTCTATCATATAGACCCCTCAAAGTGACTTCAAATGTGATGTGGTCCCTAAAATAAAATGGTGTTGTAAAAATGAGAAATTGCTGGTTAACTTTTAACCCTTATAACTCCCTAACAAAAAAAATTTGGCTCCAAAATTGTGCTGATGTAAAGTAGACATGTGGGAAATGTTACTTATTAAGCATCTTGTGTGACATATCTCTGTGATTTAAGGGCATAAAAATTCAAAGTTGGAAAATTGCGAAAATGAAAGAAATTTTTACCACTATCATGAAGTGGTATGATAAAACAATGTCAGAATCATTAGGATCCGTTGAAGCGTTCCAGAGTTATAACCTCATAAAGGGACAGTGGTCAGAATTGTAAAAATTGGCCCGGTCATTAACGTGCAAACCACCCTTGGGGATAAAGGGGTTAATGACAGGGCCAATTTTTACAATTGATCACTGTCACTTTGTGGTTATAACTCTAGAACGCTTCAACGGAGGCCGTTGATTCTGAGATTGTTTTTAGTGTGACATATTGTACTTCATAAATTCAAATGACCCTAAAAGATAGGGAGAAAAAAGGGAAACAGGCACCACGCACAATCTAAGTGTAGTAAAGGCTGTTTCTAGATTTTACATTATAATAGTTGCACTCACCAGAAACAGGCGAAATGAGGCATAAACAGGATCCTACAGGAATCCCGAGGAGGCGGACTGCAGCTTGACCAGCTGGGATCTCTCGGAGGGCTTCAAACAACCGTGGTGAAGGCAGTCAATAGACAGAAAAATACCCAGATAGTTGTTGGCACTTCCGTCACAAGATTCTCGTGGATGTCCAATATAATCATTTATTTAGCAGTTACAGGATAAAACAACGCGTTTCGACTCCAACATCTCCAACATCCCGGAGTCGTCTTCAGGTGATTAAAAAAAAATATATATCATATGTAAAAGTATACCACATTTTCTTTATATATACCGTATATACTCGAGTATAAGCCGACCCGAGTATAAGCCGACCCCCCTAATTTTGCCACAAAAAACTGGGAAAACTTATTGACTCGAGTATAAGCCTAGGGTGGAAAATGCAGCAGGTACCGGTGAATTTCAAAATTAAAAATAGATACTCCATACCATTCATTATGGCCCCATAGATGCTCCACATAAAGCTGTGCCACATATAATGCTCTGCACCGTTCATTATGGCCCCATAGATGCTCCACATAAAGCTGTGCCACATATAATGCTCTGCACCGTTCATTATGGCCCCATAGATGATCCACATAAAGCTGTGCCATATATACAATGCTCTGCACCGTTGCCCCATAGCTGTGCCATATATATAATGCTCTGCACCGTTGCCCCATAGCTGTGCCATATAGTGCTCTGCACCGTTGCCCCATAGCTGTGCCATATATATAATGCTCTGCACCGTTGCCCCATAGCTGTGCCATATAGTGCTCTGCACCGTTGCCCCATAGCTGTGCCATATATATAATGCTCTGCACCGTTGCCCCATAGCTGTGCCATATAGTGCTCTGCACCGTTACCCCATAGCTGTGCCATATAGTGCTCTGCACCAATGCCCCATAGCTCTGCCATATAGTGCTCTGCACCGTTGCCCCATAGATAGCTGTGCCATATAGTGCTCTGCACCGTTGCCCCATAGCTGTGCCATATAGTGCTCTGCACCATTGCCCCATAGCTGTGCCATATAGTGCTCTGCACCGTTGCCCCATAGATAGCTGTGCCATATAGTGCTCTGCACCGTTGCCCCATAGCTGTGCCATATAGTGCTCTGCACCGTTGCCCCATAGCTCTGCCATATAGTGCTCTGCACCGTTGCCCCATAGCTGTGCCATATAGTGCTCTGCACCATTGCCCCATAGCTGTGCCATATAGTGCTCTGCACCATTGTCCCATAGCTGTGCCATATAGGGCTCTGCACCATTGCCCCATAGCTGTGCCATATAGTGCTCTGCACCGTCCATTATTGCCCCATAGCAGCTGCTGCTGCTGCTGCAATAAAAAAAAACAAAACACATACTCACCTGTCTTGCTTGCAGCTCCTCGGCGCCATCTTCCCGGCGTCTCTCTGCACTGACTGATCAGGCAGAGGGCGACGCGCACACTATATGCGTCATCGCGCCCTCTGCCTGAACAGTCAGAGCGGAGAGACGCCGGGAAGATGGCGCGACGCCCGGCGTGTGGAACGAGGACAGGTGAATATGTCATACTTACCTGCTCCCGGCGTCCCGCTCCTTCCCCCGGACAGCTGGTCTTCGGTGCCGCAGCCTCTTCCTCTGTCAGCGGTCACCGGCACCGCTGATTAGAGAAATGAATTATGCGGCTCCGCCCCTATGGGAGGTGGAGCAGCCTATTCATTTCTCTAATGAACCGCTCAGGGGAAGAGGCTGCGGCACCGAAGACAGTGTGACAGGCAGGGGGAGCGACAGGAACGCCGGGACTAGGTGAGTATATGACAGTGCTCACCCGCCGACCCCACCACCGATCATGACTCGAGTATAAGCCGAGAGGGGCACTTTCAGCCCAAAAATTTGGGCTGAAAATCTCGGCTTACACTCGAGTATATACAGTAGCTCACTTCACAAGAAACCTAAGTAGCAGAATGTTGGGGAAGCTCTAGAACCACACCCAGCCAGATGAAAGGGAGGCTAATTCTCCGTAAAAGGAAAACATTAAATAAATAATAAAAATTAAATACATTAAAACAAATTTATAAATTAAAAAAAAAGAAAATTTAATAAAAATTTATCAAATTTGTTTTTTTGGATTTTTTTTTTATGGCTGTAGAACTCCCCCAACATTCTGCTCCTTTGGTTTCTTGTGAAGCAAGCTATATTGCACAGACATATTGTACTTCATGATAGTGGTAAAAGTTCTTTGATATGACTTGCATTTATTTGTGAAAAAAACTGAAATTTGACTAAAATTTTGCAATTTTCCAACTTTGAGTTTTCATGCCCTTAAATCACAGAGATAAGATATACAAAATAGTTAATAAGTAACAGTTCCGATTTACCATTGAGTCTTTCAAAACTTTTCTCAAATTTATTATCCCCTCAATTAGTACGTGTATTTAACCAGGCATCAACCCCAGGGTCTTTTGCAAAGGAAATGTTGGAGGCAACCATAGTGATGATTCCAAAACCAAAAGGAGAAATAGATAAGAGTACAAAATCATAGACCTATCTAATTAATTGATAGCAATATCAAAATGTATTCCAAAGTCCTAGCAGATAGGTTAAAAGACATCCTCCCTGCCTAATTAGTGACTATCAAATTGGATTCGTAAAAGGTCATCAAGCCTCAGATGGTACTAGATTGATTAATATCATTAACTTAATCAAATCTTCTAACATTCCATCAATCTTTTTACGATTAGATGCAGAAAAGGCTTTTGATAGACTTAATTGGGACTACCTGAAGATTACCCTGACTAAATTCAGCTAATCATAAATTCTTATCATCGATATTCGCTATCTATTCAAACCCTAGTGCAAAAATGTAAACAACCATCTGTTGAATTCTTTCTCTATTACTAATGGTACTAGACAGGATTGTCCTTTATCCCCTCTTCTATTTGTTCTAGCAATAGAACTTTTAGTGGAAAAAAACTGAAACAACTCTTCTATTATAGGTTTTAAGATACCAACACGTCATTTTAAAATTAGTTTATTCACTGATGACTTGTTCCTTACACTTTCTGACCCCATCAATTCAATTAAAGCCTTGTTGTCTGTATTGGAATCCTTTTCAAGTATCTCTTACTTTAAAATTAAATCCAAAAGGGCTGTATTTTAATTTAAGTGATTATTATACCATCAACATCATAAAAGATGCAACAAATTTTATATAGGAGAAGAAGAAACTTACTTAGGGATAATCATCCCAAAAATGTACATTCAACTATCTCTGCTAACTTAGAACAGATTATCAAAACCATTTCAAATGATTTTTTTGGATATAGAAACTTAGATATTTCTTGGTTGGGGAAGATTTTGGTTGTCAAAACATTTGTACTGCCCAAAATATAGTATATGTTTAGTATATGTTCAGTCGGAATTTTGCCAAGAAAATGAGAGGGAATAATCAAAGGTAAAGACCTTTGATTATTCCCTCTCATTTTCTTGGCAAAATTCCGACTTATCAATTAATTTGTTTGGAATTAGAAGAGAGCAAGGGTTGCTTCGGATATTCTAATATACACTCACCGGCCACTTTATTAGGTACACCTGTCCAACTTCTTGTTAACACTTAATTTCTAATCAGCCAATCACATGGCGGCAACTCAGTGCATTTAGGCATGTAGACATGGTCAAGACAATCTCCTGCAGTTCAAACCGAGCATCAGTATGGGGAAGAAAGGTGATTTGAGTGCCTTTGAACGTGGCATGGTTGTTGGTGCCAGAAGGGCTGGTCTGAGTATTTCAGAAACTGCTGATCTACTGGGATTTTCACGCACAACCATCTCTAGGGTTTACAGAGAATGGTCCGAAAAAGAAAAAAAATCCAGTGAGCAGCAGTTCTGTGGGCGGAAATGCCTTGTTGATGCCAGAGGTCAGAGGAGAATGGGCAGACTGGTTCGAGCTGATAGAAAGGCAACAGTGAGTCAAATCGCCACCCGTTACAACCAAGGTAGGCCTAAGAGCATCTCTGAACGCACAGTGCGTCGAACTTTGAGGCAGATGGGCTACAGCAGCAGAAGACCACACCAGGTACCACTCCTTTCAGCTAAGAACAGGAAACTGAGGCTACAATTTGTACAAGCTCATCGAAATTGGACAGTAGAAGATTGGAAAAACGTTGCTTGGTCTGATGAGTCTCGATTTCTGCTGCGACATTCAGATGGTAGGGTCAGAATTTGGCGTAAACAACATGAAAGCATGGATCCATCCTGCCTTATATGGAGCATCTTTGGGATGTGCAGCCGACAAATCTGCGGCAACTGTGTGATGCCATCATGTCAATATGGACCAAAATCTCTGAGGAATGCTTCCAGCACCTTGTTGAATCTATGCCACGAAGAATTGAGGCAGTTCTGAAGGCAAAAGGGGGTCCAACCCGTTACTAGCATGGTGTACCTAATAAAGTGGCCGGTGAGTGTATATATATATTGAGCATTTTTCTTTAAACCATGTTTTGGCTTCAATTAGAAGCTGTCCAAAATAAAAAATTGTCCTTTCCAGGATTTAGTATTTAATCATTTATTTAAATCTTATCTTCGTGAACCCCAATACCCAGTTTTTCAAGCTATAATTTACACATGGAAGCTACTTGGAAAAGCAGGTAAAGGGTATAACAGAATAGATTTAATAAAAAAAATTCAAATTCTTCTATTGGCTTCAATTTATAAATTCAACATCCCCGATAACTAAAAAAATAGAAAATCTATGCAGCGCCCCAGAGTCCTGGTCGTTGCAGTAATATCATTCTTCCACCAGGGGGAGTGATATTACATCTGAAGGTAATAAAGGAGTTCATCTTTCCAGGTATCACAAACCTTACACTACACTTCACATTCCAGACCACCAGGGGGAGCCTTGCTCCTATCTACTAGGGCACTCTTCACAGAAGGGTAAAACTGGTGGGCTGGATAGAAAGTTAGGGAGACGCTGGCTGGGCTTTGCCCAGGCAACACCTGTCAGGCAGACGGGGGGGAAAGGAGGAACATCTGAGCTGCAGACAGAGTGTCCCTGTCAGGGGTGGGATCCTGACAGAGGCTTAGCGAGGCAAAGGGTTATGGAGCTGCGCCTGCCCCACGTGCGGCAGCATCCTAAGAAAGGACACGAAGAGGAGACACCGGGAGGAGTTCTGCCCTGAAATAGGCTGCCTCCTTCTGAGGCGCGTAGCCGGTGGCCGGAACACCGAGGGAGTAATTGACTCTACGCTTTACTTCAGAGACCGGCAGGACAGTCAATTCCAAGTTGGCTGCCCGACCTTAATACCGAAGAAGACATGGTGGCAAATTGTGGGGGTCGGGCGTCTCTAGGGTCCCTATAAACAAGCCTCAGGCCATCAGTCATACGGGTTTGTCCTATCCATACCATCTGGGGGACAGAGAGGAAAACATCTAGAACATCTACAAAAGTTGTGAGGACCTTACCGAGTTGCTCAGCAGGGAGGTACTACAACACACAGGCGCTAGTAGGAAGGCTACTGATTTCCACCTGGATAAGGGGACTCTGGATTTGCCTTCGGACCGGCCGGACTCTGCCTACCCTGTGGTCTGTACCCTGGGCTGTGGATGCTGAAGTCTTCAGTAAAAGGTAAAGAGACTGCAACCTTGTGTCCTCGTTATTCCCTGCGCCTTACATCATCCACCATCACCATCCACCCATCTGGGAAGCCCTGGGGAAACACTTCACCTGTGGGAAGGTATACCATCTAGCTGCCATAACATCACCCCAGTGGACCCCTCACCACAGCGTCGGTCACCCTGACCGAATACCACAGGTAGCGTCATGAACTATCTCTTTAAAGACCTTTCCCAAAACAATAAAAACCCTATTCCTCTATTGGACGTCCCTCAAAGGGCCACGGACCGGGTTGGGCCACCGTGACATCCCTACCGAACCGAAGGACCTGGGGCTGAGTACCCCTTTGCCCCTACCCTGGGGGCGATTCATTTTGGCGTCACGAACAGGATCTACTTAAGCCTGAAAATCGGGTCATGTGCGCCTAAGAACTGTGCCAGAACTGTATTTGAACTGTGATCTGCCTAAAGACTGTGTATTGCCATTTGCCGCCAAAATTCCCGCCAAAACCGCCGCCATTACAGTGCCACGAGGAGCGCAGGAGAAGAAGAAGGGCGTGGAGTTGTGGGCGTGAATGAACTGAGAAGAGCGAAAAATAATGGCCACCCAGCCTAAATATTTCTGTATCCTGAGGACGTGTCCGTCAGCAGCCGAGGTCCACCTCCTGATTCTCCATGGCGGGCGGGGACAGCAAAAACGAAACCGCTCCCCAAGGGAGGAAGGAATGAAGCTGGAGATCGGTGGAGACCCCCGAAAGAGAATGGCCCCACACCGACCCCCGTCACTGGAGGATTACACTGGCATGCCGCTGCTGGAGAGCATAGATCCCTGGGAGCTGTCCACAGAAGCCCCGCTGTCAGCACCGTCGCCAGTCCTGGCGCCATCCCCGGAGGAGTGGAGCAGCGCCGAAAGAGTCACCTCGCGTGCAGGTACTCGGTGCCGTGGCATTCCGGGAGTCTGTCGTCCCCCGCATTTGCTCCTGTCACCGGCGCGGCTGTCGGGGCCCCGGCATCCCCTCCACCAGTCCCTGCGCCACGAGGGCATGACTTTGGGCCCTTTCCCTGGGGAGAATACGGCGGCATCTGATCGCAGAGTATAAGCGGGAAGTGGAACGGGAGGCCCGAGGCGAATTGCTGGACGACTCTCCACCAAAGTGGGGTGTTGTGGTGGTATAGCAACCTCAAAAGGAAAAGGGTTTCATTCAGGAGATCGGGTCATCGGTGAGAGTCCATGTTACCCGGGATGAGGTGGAGTCCTGCCTGTTTGGAGACAATGCAGATTCAGCCTTGAACCCCGGGGATGTTGTGACTTATCGCCGGTACCAGAAAGGAAACAGCTGGTGGGCCTGGGATGTGCAGAGATGCGCAGCCCTCTTGGCGGTATCCAGGACTTCGGAGGAAGAGCTTACCACTGAGGTGGCTGCGGCAACACTGGCTGTAACTTGCATCCTCCATCAAGCCACTCAGACTTTTATTGCCGCGCACGACCTGACCGTGCATGGAAAACAAACTAACGGAGTATACCTGGCGCCGGGAGTGATCTTGGACCCAAACTATCCTAAGCCACAGAGGGCTACATGTCAGGTAAAGCCCTGGTGAAGGCCGCCAGAATCAACCTCGAAACCACAGATTGTAAATAGTTAACTGTTCTTTTGCTGCTTGAACCCGTCCAGGGTTAACTTTTAAAGGGATCCTAAGTTTTGCACAAGTTCATCACTGTTTTAAAAGAACATTTGGATCATGGACGGTGAATGGTTCACAAACTGCTTGTAAATAGTTTGCACCTTCTTAAGGGTGCTTTCTACTGGTTTTACATAGGAGGCTTTTACAGAGACTGCCTCTTAACAGAAACTGCTGTTAAATTATGCTGTAAAAATAACTGCTTTGCCTTTCAGACCTGAAGAAAAACCCCTTGGTGCGGCAGAATTCCAGATCAGGATTACACGTCTTGTAGCCCACCCAAGACCAACAATTGGGGGTTCATACCGGGTCCCTCACATCACGTCATGTTGCCTTTAAGTGAACTTGGATACTAATGATGTGATTATTTTGCACTACTTCAAAAAGACTTGGAATTCCTCTTAAAGGGAATGTTAGTTTGTTGCACTTTGCCTAAGAGAAACAATGTTGCTTTGAGTAGTTAGATAGTAATAATGTTTATACATAGCTGATAGTATGTAGTTAGGAATAGGAAATATTAGATGATGTACTTTAAATAAAATTGAGGATAAAGAAATTGGAAGAAGGATACAGTGAGCCCGTAGAGGGGGTGAAACCTGTTCTGTATTTCAATAAAGTGAACCCGTAGGGATTAGTGAGTCCTCTAGTGAGCCTTAGAAAGTTAGTTGAAAGGCTTTGCACTTAGAGAAGAATAACTGTTTTATGCTTGAATAAAGAAAAAGTTAATTTATTGTTTTACAATTGCACTTAGTAGTAGATAGATAGTATACCTTGATGGGTAATAATATTTCATAGTCTACAGAAGTAAGCTAACAATGTAAATATGTTCTTGTTTTGCAACGTTCAAGTGTTCTCACCTCCCATCAAGGGAAGCATTTGTTATATTAATTTGTTTCATAGCATTTAAAAAATCTTGCATGTCTTTTTGCTTATGTATTGTTGTTTTCTTTTCCCAGCCCGGGAGTGCTGGACTTAACGAGGGGGGGGGACTTTTCCCAAAACCATAAAAATCCTATTCCTTTATTGGACGTCCCTCAAAGGGCCACGGACCGGGTCGGGCCACCGTGACATCCCTACCAAACCGAAGGACCCGGTGCCAAGTACCCCATTGCCCCTACCCTGGGGGCGACTCATATATATGATGGAATTAATTTTGCAGCTTTCAGAGAAATCAGAGATAAGTATAATCTATCATCAGATTTAATGTTTTTCTTAATACTAAAAGAAGATATCCAAAAATGTATTCATAATGAATCTCCAAAGGCAGAAATAATCGCATTGCTCTTGATGCAAATCACAAATTACTCTGGAGAATCTATGTAGTTATTTTAATAAAGATCGCTTTATATCCAAGAATGTATATATGTCATGTTGGGTCTCCGATTTGAATATCTCATTACAAGTGGAAAAGTGGCATTAGATATTCATATGCTTCCAACATATCGATGGCTCCTCATGAATCTTACTATAACATTCTGGTCAGATGGTATTATACTCCTTCCAGACTTTCCCACATTAACTTGGAAAACTTACCGCTTTGTTGGAGAAATTGTGATAGTCCAGACAACCTATTCCATATCTTTTGGAGTTGCCAAAAATTAATTAGGTGGAAGCAAGTCTCCTTAAACATAAATTTACTCCTTAATATAGAATTCTTGATTACTTCCCAGATCGCACTTTTGGTTGGCTCGGACGATATTGACCCATCAATTAGAGCTAGTAGTAGAGCATAGGGACCTTTCGTCAAACTCAATTTGACAGGTGGACCCGCCCCTATCAAAGTGTATCAAAGTGTGTAACCCCACCCCTCCCTGGCTGCCAGCTGTTCCTCCTTGTCTGGCTCTCCCCTTTTGATATAATTTGATATTGTTATCACAGTATTTAATATTGTTAATACTGTGATTATTATCCCAGTAATTGTTTTTATATTAGATGTTTATATGTAGCTGATATGAATTTGAATGAGTCTGTGTTTCTGCAGGCCTGTATCCTGTAATGTGTGAGTCTCACTGACTATTTCTTGGTTAAC
The DNA here is from genome assembly GCF_051348905.1 of Ranitomeya variabilis. NCBI lineage: Eukaryota > Metazoa > Chordata > Amphibia > Anura > Dendrobatidae > Ranitomeya > Ranitomeya variabilis. Next base: position 336,252,222 of record NC_135235.1, on the reverse strand, counting down.
TACATGCAGATGTGGTGCTGCTTGACATGCATTCACAAACATCATGGTTCCTATATAGTCACAAACAGATGTGGTCGTGATGCTGGGATATGTCTGCAAATCCTGTTGTGAACCGGGGAAATGCTGTGTCCCACGGACGTGTCTTCCCTTGGCTCATCAATCAACATGGCAAGCATTTCCTCTTCACATACAAACTGGGGGGCCCCACGGCTGTTCCCAGATAGTTGTGCAAACACAGAACAGTTTAAAATCTTTTATTGTGAGAAGTAAACCACAACAGAGCTAATTGCTAGCAGATGTCATCCTGAATATCTTCTAACTAAATAACTGTCCTGGTCATATTTAGATCAGCGAAAGCAAGTGCATTTTCGATTAAATTGATAACTACGATTAGAACGAGTTAAATTTGAAAATGTTGATGCGACAAAGTCTGTTACGATTCTATCATTTCTTTGTACATCAGAACTGAAACGCTGTAAAAGCATCTTGAATGGTAATCCGTGCGCTAAATGATGCAAAACATATACGCAGTAATGGCCGCACGTATGACTATACATATCTTGGATTTGGGCGTCTTGATAACAATACGCGTCACAATTCTTGTTCAGGAATGTCACAAAATCTCGTGGGAAGATTATATTTTCAGGACTAAAGCCGTAACTATCAAAAAATATGCCCGTCTTATCATCGCAGAGTACGATTAATACCCAGTGGCGTCCAGCTTGATTCGCCGGGTCTGTATTCACGATATATGCCGCTGGTCTCTGAGTCACCCTTTCTTCCGGAAGCAAATCACACGGAACACACCGGCGAATATGCGGGCTGTATAATTATCGGCCTTCAGTATCGTTGTAAGCTGCAGACTGTCCATCGTTACTTAATTAAAATCGTACAAGATCTCTCTCCTATTATTAATTTCCAGAATGGTGTGGTTGACTGCGAAAACAATCATATTTATCGTGTGGGGTGTCGCTAGCGCAAAGCGTACTTCAGCACGTAGGTTACCTGTTTTAATGAGCGAGAAATGTCCTCCAGGCTCTTGATCAGGCGATAAATCAAAAGCAAATAGAGTCAATCCAGCCATAAATTCTTCACGATCTATCGCCATGGCACAATCTGCCATTTGCTTACCGGATATATGGGCAAGCGCCATATACTCCCTGATGGCTAAACCATCATTAAAATTAGGATTATAAGGTCTCGCGGGTATCTGCTGGCCGTCTAGATATAAAGCGGCGTGGTTGATATGGTAGTGGTTGAATTGAAGAGGATTTTTCGCATATGAACCACTGAACCCCTCATTATCTACAAACCCCAATATAACAGTCTTTGGTATCTGGCCTAGGAAGAGGTTCTCGTGGTTCGTGATCCGTGTCCCTGCGGCGATGCTGTACACTTTCAGGCATGTTCGGTCAATAGTGTACTTGGCGGTTGCGGTTAGGAGGGCCTGGCTGTGGCCGATTCGGACAGCCGGACACCTGCACTCTTTTCACATAGAGAGCCGCTTGCGAGATTTGCACCTTCAGCGGCTCGGCTTCTGCGGACATGAGGCAGAAAGCATCCTTATTTCTTTTTAACTTAACCTTAAGGTCAAGACCATTCAATATTAACTTTGGCTGATTAAATATATCCCCAAAAATGGGCCCCAAGAGGTCGATGGGCTTTGAGCGAGAAGCTGCGTTGGCTCTTTTGATAAACCCCGCATTTGCGCCATCCAAGCTCCGGTCATTATGATGGCCCGCAGTGTCTTTATAGAACAAACCGGCTGTAAATTGTGATGACAGCGTCTGCAAGCTGTAATTTAAAAGGGTCTCTATGTACGCTCTATAGCTGTAGAGATTGTCCGATTGTGAGATAAGTCGATCTCCCAGAGTAATATCGACCTGGTTAAAAAGGGTGGCTAGAGGATAATTTATGAGAGCCACCCGGGAGTCATCGGCAATAGCCGTATTATCTTGCTTCACGATGCGACAGCTTATGTACAACAGCGTATTGTTTAGATCATAATAATAATCGCCGCTCCCAGATATGAAAAATTCCAACGGGCCGTTGTCTGACAGAGCTGCAACTGGCTGTACTTCTACAAATAGAGATTTCTCTATACTTGTTTGTGTCGGGGGTACGTCAAAAATATCCAGTTCAGATTTTGCGCACTCTACAGAAGCGTAATGCAGGAAAGCCATGATAACTGATTAGAAGATGACGTCCGCAGAGCGTCTTACTCGTTTCTGGCGGTGTCGTCTCTTGGTGGTAGTTTTATTCATGAGCATCGGCGGTAAAGGCGGGCAAGCGCGCCTCTTTCTTTTTTGTGATTTTTTAGTGACATAAATTATCCCAGATCCGTCTTGCTGCGGTTGTGTATTTATCTGTTTCATAAGGGCCGTTGAGGCGGTCGTGACGGCGTCCGTCGCGATGTTCCGGACCGCCGTCTTTATGTGCGGTTTTACTAATTATAAGCCTTTTCTGAAAAGCGGCACGGCGCGGCGAAATAAGCCTTTAAATATCCCGGTCAGGTTGGAGCCATACATGTACTCGCTCCCGCGGAACCCCTCTAGCCCGTGCCCCGACTGGGCAGTGTAGTAGCGGGCATAAACAGCGGGGTCACCATACACCCTTTGAGACACCATTTTATTGTGTCAATACTGTCGCGGTCTGAAATGTAATCGCACTATACACTTTCCGTATCTGAATTTAACCGGCGTAGCCTGGTCCGACATGACTGTAATGTTTATGGAGTCAAAGTGTTGTTTGCACAGCGGTATGTAATCGGGACGCGTGTAGCGCACCGTGACAATATCATTATCATCGCCGCTAACTTCTACGGTTCATAACAGTTGAACGTAACTGTCGCCTACAAGCTGGTGCTGAATTATATCAGTGTATACAAAAAGCGAATAAAAACCAGCCTTTGAATCGGGGTAAAAGCGTCGATTCCATGGCATTAAAGCAACGGGGGAGTCATCGACGGTCTGTAGCCCGAAAATAAATTTTAGCTTAGTACCCAGAGCAAACTGTATACGGGTCGGGTCGGGCAGGATCACCTCTCGGCGTAGCTCATCATACCGTATTCTGTAGGCAGGCGCGGATAAATTCAGCGCCTCTATTCGGGCATTGACAGCGCCAACCAACTTATGAATGTTCGAGTAAAATCCTGATTTTATGTGATAATGTTCTAACGGTTCGCCGTGTTTGGCAGCGTAGAAGTTCCCTTCAAAAGCCTCAAATGTGTTCCACGTATGGGGGTACTGTATTTCCGTTAACGCCACTTCATAAGCGTCTGAAAGATGAACGGCCCTCGCTAACTTGGTGTTGTAATTCGATATGGTGTTATCGGGGTAGATTTTAATTGAGGAATTACTGGGCAGTGTCACGAAAAACGAGCGCGCTTCCATGACTATATATCTGTCAACTCCGAGGCCGGAATCCAACTATTGAATTTTTCGGGGTACCCCAGCCATTTGACGAAGCAGTGACTCACACCCCCGACACGGTTTTTTCTCAAAATCTTTTCTACTCTGTAGACACGATTCTCACCCATAGGTATTTTTTGCAGTTCTTCCTTATAAAATGACCCCTCTACAGGGTCGCCGGCTAAATCACTAATTTTATAAAGAGGTTTATGAAATTTATTGGAGACGCCGGTAATTAAAAAAATCTCTTCGCTGTACGATTTCTCATACGACTTACAGAATGGACCCTTATAGCGCGATATTCTCACATGATCTCCGACCTTTAAAGTCGGTTTAATCGGTTTATTAGTAATAGTAGAGCTGTAAATATTGCGCCAGATCTGCATCGCATTTTTCTCTGTCACTTCAGCCAGGCTACAAAGTATGGTAGAATGATAAGTATGATTGTAGCTATGCACCAAATCCGGTAAAATATCAATATACCTAAAGGTGTTATGCTTCGTGAGATAGCGCCACATACGGGTTTTTAATGTGCGATTAAAGCGCTCTACCATAGCTGCTTTCACATCATTGTTGGTAAAAAAAAGTGGTGAATATTATGCATATTACATAGTTGCTTGACTGACGAATTTATAAATTCTTTGCCGCGATCCGTCTGCAATTTCTTCGGTATGCGCTTATCATTTTGAAATATTAATTCGAACGACCTGGCCACAATAGCTCCGCTCTTGTTTGACAAGGCAACGCACCACGCGTATCGCGATAGAGTATCAATCACCGTCAGGATGTATTTGACATTATCATTTTCCCTTGAATAGTCAATTAAACTTACGAGATCCGCCTGCCACTGCGCATCAATGTTCGAGACGTAAATATTATTTGTCAAAAACCGTTTTCTAATAGGCTTATGCAGCGTGTAAGCATCTTGGCTATTCAGCCACTCAGACACGTCAGATTTCTTTATTCAGCGGTCTCTCGTCGCTCTAAATAATTTGTCGATTCCGCCGAATGATCCGGGCTCCCTAGCTGTAAAATATTGTTTTTCTAATATGTGATCCCAGGTATTAGACGCCATGATTGAATAAAATGATTGTGTCTCGACGAACAGCAGCCTGCTTCTTTCAGAAATTCAGTTGTATAAAATTCCCTGTTTTAATCCGACTATATCATGCATGAGTTAATACATGCACATGCTGTATTTATTCCAAATATTCCAGCCCTAGATAATATATTTCAGGGCTAGATGAGTTATTTAGTTTAACACAACAGCTGCAACTCATTAGTGTAATCCGATACTGCCTGGCTGAAATCACTAAAGAGGCAAACAGTGCCGCGGTGGGAGTCTCTTTCTCTTTAAATACAGGCCAGTCTCCTACAAGTTTGACACGCACAGAATCTTAAAGGCATTTTCTGCGAGTCTGAATAGCTGTTATTTGAAAAGGTAAGTGCTAACTGATTTATTTGCTCCCTGATATTATCATTGTCTGTAACGTATATATATTTGTAACATAGTTTTAAACTGAATCATTGCAATGTCTAGTTAGTTATATTTATCTTTTTTATTATAATTCATGTACAGTATATATTTGTGCTAGTTAAAAAACTGAATCTTTCTAATTCATGTACAGTATATATCTGTCATATAGTTAATAAACTGAATCTTTCTAATTCATGCACAGTATATATCTGTCATATAGTTAATAAACTGGATCTTTCTAATTCATGTACAGTATATATCTGTCATATAGTTAATAAACTGAATCTTTCTAATTCATATATAGTATATATCTGTCATATAGTTAATAAACTGGATCTTTCTAATTCATGTACAGTATATATCTGTCATATAGTTAATAAACTGGATCTTTCTAATTCATATATAGTATACATCTGTCATATAGTTAATAAACTGAATCTTTCTAATTCATATATAGTATATATCTGTCATATAGTTAATAAACTGAATCTTTCTAATTCATATATAGTATATATCTGTCATATAGTTAATAAACTGAATCTTTCTAATTCATGTACAGTATATATTTGTCACTGCAATGTCTAGTTAGTTATATTTATCTTTTTATTCTAATTCATGTACAGTATATATTTGTTATATAGTTAAAATCTGTATTTATCGGTATAGATAAAGATAAAACTTTTCCCCTTTTTTTTTAAATTTAAGATGGAGTTGCAATATTCCGGCGATCAATACAGCCCTTTTCTTACAATCACTCAACTAGGTATACCGAATATAATGTACAGAGTATTGGCTCATTCTGATTAAGTCATTATATTATAAGTAATTTATATTAATTATATATTCCTGCATTCTTTCTTATTTAAGAGGAGTGTATGTCTCCCGATTATCGCAATAATTTCGCCACGCAGAATTATGAACCCTTTGAACACGTAGCTGAGGAACTGTTAGAAGATAATGAGCCTGCTCTTCACCTTATCACAGGTAATTAGATTCTCCTTTTTGCATTTAGATAGGGAAAAATGTCGTTGTAACACGGTACCATGATATTTATCTTTCCTGTATTACATGTAAGAAGCATATATATATATATATATATATATATATATATATATATATATATATATATATATATATTATCTATGTTAATTTCACACCACAGACAAACACATTTTATATACCGTAACAAATAAATTTGTGAGTGCGGCATAAATATGTTTATACTAAGCAAACATTGGTAATAAGTAAGTACGTCAGTTAGGTTGTATTAACAGCTATTAACTACTGTATTACACAAATCATGGCATAATAAATACACGGTTAAATTATTAAAACAAATAATGTCGTGATCCATCAATATAATACTATTATTAAAACTGATACAACATAAACAGTGATATACCGTAAACTATATTATACTGTATCAGCTGATTTAACCCACTGTATGTAAACACGAACTAAGTGCAATTTCTCATACAGATACTGACACGCAGCCATCGCTCTGTATGCCGGAAAACTGGTGTGTTCCCGAACCATGTGAAAATCTGGATTCAGATGTCGAGATCATAGATGTCAAGAACACTGTAATTTCACCGATACCCGATGCTCCTAAAAGACGTGGAAATTCGTTAAGCAGGTGTCTCAAGAATAGAAAAGGTAACGGTTCACTTGAAATACATACGACTCACACTTTTGCGTAGAAAATCAGTTCTGTGTTAATAGTTATATGTTATTTACATCTGCTAAACTAGTTGCCAGAAAATTCAATTTGAAAAATAGAATATCTCCGTCTCAACGAGACAGTTTTTGTGTAGAAAATCAGTTCTGTGTTAATAGTTATATGTTATTTACATCTGCTAAACTAGTTGCCAGAAAAATTAAATTTGAAAAATAGAATATCTCCGTCTCAACGAGACAGTTTTTGTGTAGAAAATCAGTTCTGTGTTAATAGTTATATGTTATTTACATCTGCTAAACTAGTTGCCAGAAAAATTCAATTTGAAAAATAGAATATCTCCGTCTCAACGAGACAGTTTTTGTGTAGAAAACCAATTCTGTGTTAAAAACCATATTTTATTTACATCTGCTAAACTAGTTGCCAGAAAAATTCAATTTGAAAAAGAGAATATCCCCGTCTCAACGAGCTCGAACAATGCGATGTCCATTAAACCAGGATCCGCGGAGGTGCAATTCCCGCTTCATACTTGTAAGTGTATATCTGGTCTGCTCTATGCCGGATTTATGCAAATATTGTTACAATGATTTCATGGATATCTGTCACAGTTAACTTTTCAAATATTACGCAGGATCATGGATAACACCCGGCGTGTAGCTTTTCCAATTTTACACCGGTTTCGCGGGTAACAGACACTTTTTTCTTTTAGATACGCCGGATCTTCAGCCACGAGTTTTGCAGCGGCGTAATTACGGATCTGCACAGAATCAACCACAAAGAGCTAATGCGGCTGTGAGAATAACACCTCTCTCCCCCATCTGTGTTGTGGATCGAGAGGAAAGCTACACGGCACCCAAACACAGCGGGAATCCAAGCCCCAAGATTCCACATCAAAAATATAAGAATGTTTCAAGAGAGAGATCTGCGTCGCATAATGTTAGCCCCTGCATAACTCAGGAAGTCAATAGCATAGTCAGCAGTCCACAAGCTAGTCCCGAAAACAGAGAAATTACGCAGCTCGAAGCTGGTAAGAAGAGTAATAACCGTGGTAATATGCGTGTGTGTCAAACTGTACAACCTGCAGATACTGCTCTTGCAGGATCTTCTAGCAATTTTGCCAATGTATTACCTCTAAAGAAACGTTCACTATCACGCCGCCGTATAAGTAAAAAACAGAAAGTTGCTGAACAATCGTCTTACATAGGGAGGCCTGTGTGGGATGATGAACATGTCAAAATGTTTATTGGCATGTCTTCTCAGTACGCCCATAACAAACTCGCACAGATCAAACTAAAATCTTTCTGTGACACGTATGAAAGACTGATAAATGCCTGCCCAACACCTAACATTATTGCCGAGCTATATGATTTTAAACTAAATCATGCCTGTGTACATACACCACCTGTGAATCTAAATAAATCTAAATCCACCTGACTAAGCTTGGTTGGCCATGGTTTGAAAAAATCCAGAAGATCGCAAGCAGCTAGAAGTGGGCGAAAGACAGTTTACAGCGCTATAACTACACAATATCCACAGAGGCTATTACATGATTCAGCTACAGTTTTACACACCCAAGACAACCCTGGAAGTGTCAACACCAGTGCTGTTCCAGATGCTCAGAGCAGTGGGCATCTTATAACACAAACTGAAAATACGCATGATGCAGCCTCTGTAGGTAATGGTGTTTATGATAATGAAATGGCCGTAGATCGTTCAGACGTTTTACAACATTTTTATCATCATCAAAGGACTCTCTGCAATTTCAACGGCCATATACATACGGATCATTTTAGATTTGTAAATTTGGAGCGTGTACAATCATTTGTAGAGGCCGTGAATATTGTTCATGACGGCGTTCAGTCATTACTGGATAGAATCATCAGGGACACTGAACCTGGTGACTTTGTACAGTTAAGGCTTGAATGTGGTGATACTTTAGACCCTATTTTCGCTACAAAGCAAACCCGGGAAGATTTTAATTCCGAATCTTTTTTAAATGCCGTTGCCAGCACACTTCAAAGTAACGTTGAATGTCTAGCATCCAATTCATTAAAGCTAGTCGTCACCATCATTAAAAATAGCGGCGGTGTGCATGTTTTACAACCGCGTATGCCCGGCTAGAGCTCTATTCGCTGCTGGACCGACTGCAGGAAAGGTGCCTTTATCACGACACAGATTCTGTTATTTTTGTACAGAGAGATGGTGAGTGGCAGCCGCCTTTAGGCGATTACCTGGGGGAGCTGACCAGTGAAATACCCGATGGTACACACATCACAGAATTTGTATCCGCGGGCCCCAAAACTTACGGATACAAACTCAACACCGGTAAAACTGTCTTAAAAGTTAAGGGGATAACACTAAATGTTGGTAACTCTCAATCTATTAATTTCAACAGTCTAAAAGATCTAGTTCGGGACTACCCGAGCAATTCTGACACAGATACACAGAAACGTATTGTCGTACAACAGCCGTCCATTGTAAGAAATAAAAAGTACTGGGAGATTGAAACGAGGCCGTTACGCAAAACACAAAAGTGCGTTTATACAAAGCGGCGACTAATTGACGGTTTCACAACCCTGCCTTTTGGGTATTAGCCGAGTATTGTGCTGATGGATACACGCTTGCAACACCCATTCTCATGCATTCTAGCAGGGCCGTCTAATTCTGGAAACAGCTATTTTGTAAAACAACTGCTGTATAATATTGAAACTAATTTTTCTCAGAAACCTGATAATATTGTTTGGTTTTATTTGTGTTGGCAAAAACTATATGATGAAATCTCTCTCTCTTTTCCCCACACCAGATTTGTGGAGGGTCTGCCGAATACATTCGTAGATGACGAATTATTCCCACCGGAGAAGGTGAATTTGGCTATTGTTGATGATCTCATGGAGAGTGCTAGTGAAAATTGTGAGATAGAAAAAGCCTTTACCAAGTATGTGCACCACAGAAATCTCAGCATTTTCTACCTGGTACAAAACATATTTTGTCAGGGTAAGAAAAGCCGTACGATAAATTTAAACACAAAATACATGGTGCTTTTTAATAACCCCCGAGATAAATTACAAATTTTAACTCTAGCTCGTCAGATGTATCCCGGAAAAACACGTTTTTTCCTAGAAGCTTTTGAGGATGCCACGCGGGAACCTTATGGGTATTTGCTTGTAGATTTGAGAGCTAATACCCCTGAGGAACTTTGCTTAAGGACCAGCTTGTTTCCACCAGTGTTGCCTGCTGTCTATGTTCAAAAGAAAAACACGTCTAAAAAGTGAATTTTAGCCTGGCATCAGACATTCTACGCTGTGTGCATTGTGATGTAAAGATGTCTGAGAGACTTCGACGTAACTGGGCTCTCTTAAAAACTCTGGTGAAGGCAACCCCAGCTGTCCGAAAGTCTATTTTGCGCAATGCAAGCAATGATTTAATTACAGCCATAGGCGAGATTGCTTTAAACATCTTAAAAGGCAGGATTCCGCTGAAAGAGCATCAAAAAGGCATATTAAAGAAGTGGCGTAAAGCTATAAGAACCCTGAGATCTCAGCCCATAAAGAAAAAGAAGCGGCTACTAAAGCAGGCCGGCGGGTTTATCGGCCCTTTTTTAGCTTTTGCAATCCCTATAATAACAAGCCTGCTCGCAGGAAGATAATGGAGCATACAGAGAAAATGTATCTAGTCCCCAAACAGGAGCTAGACAAACTAAGACCAGCCGCTACAGTTAGCATACGCGACAGTGTTATTCATCGCCTTGATGGCGAAATTAGCGACATTTTACAACGTCGTGACATTCCAGATGATGTGAAAATTAAAATGTATAGCACCGTGCTACAGCGCTACTTGGTGCATACGCGGCACAGCTCAAAAGAAGTAACGGCTTTAAATCTCGTTAGCACTCCTGATCCTGGTCAGCAACAATTGTCAAATACCGACTCTGATAAAAATCAAGAGATCGCTGAAATTGTCAGCCATATAAACGAAAGATATAAAAAGAATGCTGAATTTTTACTAAACAGGTTACTGCAGAATAGAAATGTTACAGCCTGGAATAATAAAGCTGAATTTATTTTCAAAGGATCCGTAATACCGGGGTCTAACTTACTGGATTTGGTACGTAGTACTACGCAGAGCCATGCTCTGACCGGCACAAATTTACCGCCGGGTTGGGATTCATTTATGCAGGCTATGGCCGAGCTAAATATACCGTCTACAGTTGTTGGTAACCCCACTACTAGGAAGTTTTTAGATGAATTAAAAATTTCCAGCAGCGAGACACACGCTGTATCTACGCCGCAGAAGCTAGCTCCGACGCCGCGTACAATTCAATCTTTACATTCCCCGTCATTAGGTACCACACATGGAACTCTGCTACCTAAAAAAAAGGTCTCTACCGATGCTACAAACCATGTGGCTCACGATGTAAAGAATGTAGTGGATAAATGACGTACATGACTTGTAACACTATATTATTTATTTTGTAAGAAGTGTAATGTTGTATATTCATTGTACTTGTGATACTATTTATTTTGTATGATCCCTGTACTATTTAATGTGTTTGCTTTTATACTCTGCAAGAATTTTACAGTATTGAAATGTCTTTGAGATGTGTTTATTTTACAATAAAATCTTTTAAATTTTTACAATATCGTGTCTTTGCTTTTTTATAAACATATAAAACACCGCGCTTCATACTTGCGGGTGTTGTAATATGGCCACATACATAATGTGCCCATTATAAAACACATATAAATGAGAATTCCACTATCAAATAATACTGCAGAAACACAGGCTCATTCTCCCTATCATCGGATTATCAAATAAGAGTAAACAATACAGCACATAAATCTAATATAAAAACAATTACTGGGATAATAATCACAGTATTAACAATATTAAATACTGTGATAACAATATCAAATTATATCAAAAGGGGAGAGCCAGACAAGGAGGAACAGCTGGCAGCCAGGGAGGGGTGGGGTTACACACTTTGATACACTTTGATAGGGGCGGGTCCACCTGTCAAATTGAGTTTGACGAAAGGTCCCTATGCTCTACTACTAGAGCTGTTCTAATCCATACTCTTTTGGCAGTGAAAAATTATCTAGCCTTTTACTGGAAAAAACCTGAGATACCTAAATTCTCTGATATTATGGACAAGATGTATTTACATAGTTCCATGGGATTGAGATTCACAATAAATAATTGTCTCGCGAAATATTCAAGGAAATGGGACCATTGGAACCTTATGTTTCCCAAACTTTAGTCTCATTTTTCTTTATGGTATTTTTTCTTTATTTTTTTATTTTTGTTTCTCTCAGTATCCCAACATATTAGCACCTGGTTATCTCTTTGGAGTTCATTATAGTGATATTTTATGTGTTTCGTTTGGCTGAGAGAACTCTTAATTCCACTCACCGTTAAGGCATTATTAGGTTCATTATAATGTTTACTAGATACATATTAAGCTACGCACTGTTTATTCTAGTTACCATGATATGTATCAGTATTTTGAGTTCTCTAAATTTTAATTCTCTTACCCTCCCTGTTTCCCTTCCTTTACCTTGTCTCCCCCCTTTTGCTCCCCCCTGTTGCATATTTCCTTTTATGTTAAAAAAAAAAATTCATAAATACAGTTGAAGTAATAAAAATAAATAACATTTCTCACATGTCTACTTTAAATCAGCACAATTTTGGAACAACATTTCTTTTTGTTAGGAAGTTATAAGGGTTAAAAGTTTATCAGTGATTTCTCATTTTTACAACAAAATTTACTTTGTTTCAAATTCTCTTTGAGGGGTCTATATGATAGAAGATACCCAAAAGTAACACCATTCTAAAAACTGAACCTCTCAAGGTGCTCAAAACCACATTCAAGAGGTTTATTAACCCTTCAGGTGCTTCTCGGGAATTTTTGGAATGTTGAAAAAAAAAAATGAACATTTAACTTTTTTTCACAAAAAATTACTTCAGATCCAAAATTTGTTGTGTAAATTCTCCTGAGCATGCCGATACCCCCATGTTAGGGAGAAAACTACTGTTTGAGCACACAGCAGAGCTCGGAAGGGAAGCTTTTTGAATGCAAAATTGCAATGACTTTTTGAATGCATAATTTGCTGGAACTATTGATGGATACCATGTCGCGCTTGGAGAGCCTCTGATGTGCTTAAGCAGTGCAAATCACCCAAAAGTGACCCCATTTTGGAAACTAGACCCTTCAGGGAACTGATTTAAATGTGTGGTGAGCACATTGAACCCTCAGGTGCTTCACAGAAGTTTATAACGTTGAGCTTTAAAAAAAAACAAAACAATTTTCCCCACAAATATGTCTTTTTAGCACAAAATATTGCATTTTTGCAGCGCCCCAGAGTCCTGGTCGTTGCAGTACTGTGGCTCCGCCACTAAGGGGAGCTATGGTACGTCTGATGGCACTGAAGGAGTTCATCTGACCAGGTATCACAGACACCAATACATTTCACAGCCGGGCCGCCAGGGGGAGCTAAGGGTTCTATTCATTAGGCCACTCCCCACCATTGTGGGTAAACTGGGGGTCAGGCAGGAAGTTAGACAGAAAGCTGACTGGGTTGGGGCCAGGCGACACCTTGTGGCAGAGGGTGTTGTAGGAGAAGATTCGGTAGGGTCCCTGTCAGGGGTGGGATCCTGACAGAGGCTTGGCAACTTGAGTGAACGTAACGGGACCGTGCCTGCTCAGTATAGCGGCGGTACCCAAGGAGGGACTGGAAGCGAGATAGATTGTGCTGAGTGAGAGGCGAGATCAAGGCAGCGGGGAGAATACCGGTGGGAGTCGTGCTGTGGGACCGGGGCGGCATCCTACTGGGGCGCACGACCGGCGGCCGGAACGCCGAGGGAGTATTACAATATTCAGCTTCAAGCAATACTCTAAACCAACGGCAGGACAGTCAGTCTAAGGCGGGCTGTCTCACCTGGATCACCTGTGCAGTCTTGGGGGGCAACTAGTGGAGAGGGGCGACTCTAGAGTCCCAGAAGAGCTCCGAGCCTGCCCGTCATACGGGTGCCGTTCCAACCGTAACATCAGGGAGGGACGGAGGATTAGCAGAACATCATCTAATCGAGTTGTGAGGGAACTTAAGAAACGGACACAACAGTTGTGGGGACTTTCCGTAAGCACAGCAGGGAAGGACCACAACACATAGCGCTGGGAGGAGGGCGCAGATTTCCGCCTGTTAGGAGAACTCTGGAGGTGCCATTGGACCGGCCAGACTTGCGCAGCCTGGTTATCTGGATTCCGGACTGAGGACCCAGAGATCTTCAGTAAAGAGGTGAAGAGACTGCAACCTGGTGTCCTTGTTATTTACTGCACCGCACCACTACAGCATCACCACCATCATCTACCCACATCTATTACTGTACGCCCCTCAGCAGGGTCACGGACCGGGTCTAGCCACCATGACAACCCCAGAGCAGAGACTCGGAGGCCCAGTACCGGGTACCCCTCGGCCCTGCGGCGGTGGGGGCGCTACATTTTCATAGTGGTAAGAAGAGAAATTGCACCATACAATTTGTGGTGCAATTTCTGCTGAGTATGCTGATACCTAATATGAAGGTGAAAACTACTGTTTGGGTAAGTGGGTAAAATTTGCACCAAAATTTGTCCCACAATGTCTACTGAGCGTAGCAGTACTCATATGTGGCTGTACAGTACTACTTAGCCATACGGAGAGACTCGGGAGGAATGGAGCGCTGTTTGCTTCCTGGAGTGCAGATGTTCCTAGAACAGATTGCGGACTCAATATGCTGACTTCCTAATTGCTTGAAGAGTAGAATCTCCCCTCAAGTAACCCTATTTTGGAAACTATACCCCTTTGGGAATTTATCTACAGGTGTAGTGACTATTTTGACTCCATGGGTATTTTCCAGAAACAAGCAGCAATGAACGTTGCCGAGTGAAAAATGCACACTGCCGTTTTAGTGACCAGTACGCTGTAGTGACCAGGACATTACAGTCATCAGTACATTATGCCCAGCCCATGCTTCTGGATACATGCAACCATAAGTTAGACAGGCTCTTATTACTACATAAATGCTAAACGTGAACTCAGTATGTGGTTTAGGTAGAATTTGCTGAATTTCTTTTGGTGAGTGAGGAGCCATTTCGCTTTTACACAGCCTTTTGGTTACCAGTAACGTGGAAGCCTCCTATATTTCCGTTATCAGATGATGGACCTGAGTGAAGACTTGCTTTTTTTGTGGATTGAGTTCAAGCTTTTATTGGGAACATTTTACATAATGTTTGGGATCACATTTATCCAGCGCTCTACTCTGAGCACTTACTTTGGGAATTCCATCTAAATCTCTGAGTGACGTGATTCAGATGAAACCTCCGAGGGATCCATTCACTATAATGAGGCAGCAGAGTTACTTTGGACTCAGTCTGGCTTCTGTTCAGCAGTGTCCTTCTTTTCAGAAGTGCACAAAACTGTGGCCAACGACACTTTTATGCAATCCTAAAAAGACGGACACCCCCGAATTTCAGGTCCTATGGCATCCACAGTGCCTCCATCTGCCTCATTATAGGGAATCTTCCACCAGAGGTTCCGTCTGAATCACGTATTTCAGAGATTTACACGGAAACCCCAATGCAAGTGCTCAGCGAAGAGCGCAGGATAAATGTGTGTCGAGCCTTACTGCGATCTTTGGGAGGCAGAATTGTAACACCCCAGGGTCCCGGTTGTTAGTGGTATTGCTTTCCTCACAGGGAGAGTGATGTCATGCTTGGAAGCGAGGGAAGATCTTCTTTATCAGGTAACCACAAACATACAACATGTTCACACTCCAGGCCAGAAGGGGGAGCTCTGATCCAGTTTGTGGGTGGCTCCCCTATATATACATTCTCGTCTGGAGGGAAAATCAGGCAGTCTGAGAGTTAGTTCCTGTCAGAGAGGAGAGAGAGTTGGAAGGACTAAAGGGGCCGTAGAGAGTGTGCAGGAGAGCGAAGCACAGGAGAGTGATGTCATGGTCAGGACATTGTTATGTCTTGTACTCTCAGGGTTAATGTTCTTAGCCTCTCTTTCATGATGGGAGGGCTATTTATACTCGCTCCTAACCTAGTATCCTTGTCAGCTATAGGTTTTCTGCAGTCTGTATGCTTGACTTCTGTAGTGTGTGCTGGCTTGCTTTGTGTCTTGCTGTCACCTGCTTTATTCGCTTTCCTGGATTACTGACCCCTGGCCTGGCTTCTGACTATTCTCTGACTCTCCCTGTTGGTATCTTGTAATCTCCTGGCTACGATCTCGGCTTGTTTCACTATTCTTTCATGCTTGTCCCTTCTCTGTTTCCACGGCGTCTGGCTCCGCCCCCTGACCGCCTCCCACTCTGTCACATGATCGTAGGTCCTTCTACTTTGCCTGTTCACTCTGTCTCATGTGAAAGGTCCCGTTGGTGTTCATGTTAGTTACCCGGTGTCTGGTTCAGTTCTGTTGCTGCTGGGTGCAGTTTCCCCTGCAGCATTTATACCCGGGTATCGTGACATTATAGCTGACCTGATAGTTTTGTGGGGGGTGGTGTTTGTATGCCATGGACCCGGTGAAGGCTCTCACGGCACAGGTTAATGAGCTTTCTCAGCTGTTTCAGAAGCTGTGGAACAGCAAGCCCTGGTCCACTCGCAACAACAGGTGCAGAGAGATGTGGCAGGTGCTTTACAGGTGTCTGCACCTTTTCGGTCCCGGGAGGGGGGTCCCTCTGATGTATCCTTAGCGGACCCCGAACCACCGGTAAAATTACCCGACACTTTTTCTGGGGATAAATAATTGTTCAGGGTCTTTAAGGAGGGATGTAAGTTGTTTTTTGAGTTACGTCCCCGGGCCTCTGGAAATTAAAGGCAGAGGGTGGGGGTAGTTATGTCTTTATTAAGGGGGTCCTCGCAGGCATGGGCCTTCTCTCTCTCTTCCTCTGCTCCTGAACGCATGTCTGTGAACCTGTTTTTTGAGTCTCTGGGGCACATTTATGATGAGCCAGAAAGAGTGCGTCTGGCAGAAGATATGGTAATGAGTGTGACACAGGGGAAGCACTCCGCTGAATGGTTCTGCTCAGAGTTTAGGCGCTGGGCAGCTGAAGTTTCTTGGAACGATGCAGCCCTGAGGGGGTTGTTCCGCATGGGTCTGTCCGACCCTCTGAAGGACACTCTAGCACTTCATCCTCCTCCTGATACCCTGGAGGACGCCATGACACAAGCAGTTCGAATGGACCAGAGACTTCGTGCTAGAGGAATGATGCAACAGGAGACTTCCTTGTTTTCTAAGTTATGTGACTTTGCACCTAAATCTGAACCCATGGAGATTGGGTCAGTCTCGGTCTCTGAAAGTGAGAGAAGACACCGCAGAGACAATCAACTGTGTTTTTACTGTGGAGCCTCTGGACATTGCAAAAGGAGCTTTCCATCCTGCCCTTCTGTGAAACCATCTGAGAAACGACTGAGTCTGGGCAACAATCAAGGAGGTTGTCCAGACTCCCAGGTACATTTTTTCTCGCTTACAAAACTTGTGCTCCAGGTGAATTTGGAGCTTGCTGGCGGTCCTGTGGTGACCACCGCTTTTGTTGACTGCGGTTCTTCAGTTAATTTGGTGACTCGTAATAAGATAGGGACAGTTAGGTTGAAAAACCCTGTTAAAATTGTGGCTGTTGATTCGTCCCCTCTTACCCGGGATGGGATTTGTTTCAAAACTGATGTTTTTTCTCTGAAAGTGGGTTCCACTCATGTGGAGCAATTAAGTTGTTTTGTATTGAATAATCTGCCTGCAGGACTGGTTCTGGGAATGCCCTGGCTGCAACGCCACAATCCTGCCATTGATTGGGTGGCAGGGGAGATTACTCAATGGAGATGTAAGGGTAATGGTCCATGTTGTAACCTAGGACCTTTTGTTAACCCGATAAAGTCTGTATCTGTGTCGTCTGTCGGTCTGGAGGGTATTCCGGAGTACCTGAAAGACTTCGAAGACGTGTTTTCCGAAAGTGAAGCCGAGGCGCTTCCACCACTTCGACCTGGTGATTGTGCTATTAATTTAATCCCAGGAGCCAAATTACCCAAGGCTCGTTTATACAATTTGTCTGGGCCCGAGCGCCAAGCCATGAAAGAGTACATTACTGAGAGTCTCCGTAAGGGGCATATTCGGCCTTCTGTTTCACCCGTCGCAGCGGGGTTTTTCTTTGTGAATAAAAAAGATGGTGGTTTGCGACCGTGCCTCGACTTTCGGGAACTGAATAAGATCACTGTGAAAAACACGTATCCTCTTCCTCTGATTCCTGATTTATGTAATCAACTCACTGGGGCCAAATGGTTTTCTAAGCTTGACTGACGAGGGGCTTATAACCTGATAAGGATTCGAGAGGGAGATGAATGGAAAACAGCTTTTCTGACTACCGAGGGCTTATTTGAAAATTTGGTTATGCCCTTCGGTCTCACTAACGCCCTTGCTGTGTTCCAGAATTTTATTAATGTTGTTTTTTTCTGATCTGATTGGGCGCTATGTTGTCATTTACCTGGATGACATCTTGATATACTCAGAGGACAGTCAGTCTCACTTACACCATCTTCAGACAGTTCTTGTGAGACTCAGGGAGAACCATTTATACACTAAACTGGAGAAGTGCTCATTCTTTATGCAAGAACTGTCTTTTCTGGGATTAATTGTATCTGGGGATGGGTTCCGCATGGACCCGGGGAAGGTTCAGGCCATTTCTGATTGGGTGCAACCTCAAGACCTGAAGGGGTTGCAGCGATTTATGGGCTTCGCTAACTATTATAGGAAGTTCATTAAAGGGTTTTCGCAGGTGGTGAAACCCTTAACGGACCTCACACTAAAAGACGCGGAGGTAAAAAATTGGTCCAAGGCCGCAAAAAAATCCTTCCAGACATTGAAGAAATGTTTTGTTTCAGCCCCCGTGTTGATACAACCCGATCCGTCGAGACCTTTTATTGTAGAGGTTGACGCATCGGAGGTGGGGGTGGGGGCAGTGTTGTCTCAGGGCCCATCCACCCTTACTAATCTTAAACCCTGTGCCTTTTTCTCTAAAAAATTCTCTTCGGCTGAGAGAAATTATGATGTCGGCAACAGGGAATTGTTGGCAATTAAATTGGCCTTTGAAGAATGGAGGCATTTTTTGGAGGGGGCTGTTCATCCCGTTACGGTCATCACTGATCATAAAAATTTGGCCTATATTGAGTCTGCTAAGAGATTGACCCCCAGACAGGCTCGGGGGGCACTTTTTTTTTTCTCGGTTTCATTTTACCATTACGTTCCGACCAGGGTCTAGAAATGTAAAGGCGGATGCCTTATCCCGAAGCTTTGATTGTGTGTCCCCTCCAGAACCTCCTTCCTCCATTCTTCAACCTGGAGTGGTTGTGGCTGAAATCTCATCTGAGTTACAGAGAGAGATTTTGGAAGCACAGTCACAAGCTCCCAAGAGTAAACCCTCTGGCAAATTGTTTGTACCCGATCATTTCCGTCTCACACTTCTGCAAGAATTTCATGACTCTGTGTTGAGTGCACACCCTGGGATTGCAGCTACCCGGGGAGCAGTAGCTAGGAATTTTTGGTGGCCTTCTATGGGTACTGATATTAAAAAATTTGTGAATACTTGTGGGGTGTGTGCTCGCTCTAAGAGCTCTCTGGTCCGGCCGGCCGGGGAATTGGTACCTTTGCCAATTCCAGATAAACCTTGGACACACCTGTCCATGGATTTTATCACTAATCTTCCTCCTTCAAAGGGCAACTCTGTAGTCTGTGTAGTGGTTGATAGATTTTCTAAACAAGCCCACTTTGTGCCGTTATCTGCATTGCCTTCTGCTGAAACCTTAGCTCGTTTGTTCATTCAGCATATAGTTCGGTTGCATGGGGTCCCTGTGAATGTGGTGTCTGACAGGGGTGTGCAATTTGTTGCTAGATTTTGGAGGGCTTTTTGTAAGAAGTTGGGGGTTACGTTGTCTTTCTCCTCTGCTTATCACCCGGAATCTAATGGTCAGACTGAACGCACCAACCAGTCATTGGAACAAATTTTAAGATGCCTTGCCTCTTCCAGACAGGAGGACTGGTGTGAGGTATTACCCATGGGAGAATTTGCATTCAACTGTCGTATTAATCAATCTACTGGCAAATCTCCTTTTCAGGTCAACTATGGATTTGTTCCGCAATCTGGAGAATTTTACCGCATGGATTCTGGTTGCCCTGGTGCTGAGGGTCTGGTGCAACAGTTAAGAACCCTTTGGAGGGAGGTTCAGGGTAATATCTCCAAAGCTCAAAAGAGGTACAAACATTTTGCAGACAGGAGGAGGGGGTCAGCTCCTACACTGACAGTGGGGGAGAAGGTGTGGTTGTCTACCCGTAACATCAAACTTAAGGTACCCTCTATGAAGTTGGGCCCCAGGTTTATAGGTCCATACAAGATATTAGAGGTGATCAACCCGGTGGCCTACAGATTACAGTTGCCCACCTCCTTCAAAATATCAAATGTCTTCCACAGGTCCCTATTAAAACCTGTGGGGAAGGTTAGAGAAGATTCCTCATCCAATGTTCCGCCAGTGTTGGAAGAGGGTCAGCCGGAGTATGTGGTAGGGCGCATTATTGATTCACGGTGGATGCGTCGAAGGCTTCAGTACTTAATACATTGAAAGGGTTATTCTATTGAGGATCGGTCATGGGTTCCGGCCAGTTCTGTGCATGCTGATCGACTGGTGCGGGCTTTTCATGCCAGGTACCCTGAGGAGCCTGGGGGTCCAGTGGCCCCCCGTTAAGGGGGGGGGGGTACTGTCATGGTCAGGACATTGTTATGTCTTGTACTCTCAGGGTTAATGTTCTTAGCCTCTCTTTCATGATGGGAGGGCTATTTATACTCGCTCCTAACCTGGTATCCTTGTCAGCTATAGGTTTTCTGCAGTCTCTATGCTTGACTTCTGTAGTGTGTGCTGGCTTGCTTTGTGTCTTGGTGTCACCTGCTTTATTCGCTTTCCTGGATTACTGACCCCTGGCCTGGCTTCTGACTATTCTCTGACTCTCCCTGTTGGTATCTTGTAATCTCCTGGCTACGATCTCGGCTTGTTTTACTATTCTTTCATGCTTGTCCCTTCTCTGTTTCCACGGCATCTTGCTCCGCCCCCTGACCGCCTCCCACTCTGTCACATGATCGTAGGTCCTTCTACTTTGCCTGTTCACTCTGTCTCATGTGAAAGGTCCCGTTGGTGTTCATGTTAGTTACCCGGTGTCTGGTTCAGTTCTGTTGCTGCTGGGTGCAGTTTCCCCTGCAGCATTTATACCCAGGTATCGTGACAAGTGACAACTGTGGAGAATAGCTGCAACTGAGCTACCTCCCTACAGAGCGCAGACACTGGTAGCCAGAATACCAAGGTTGTGTCGGACTCCACGAGGCACAGCAGAAACCGGCAGGACAGCAGGACTACACGTCACCTGTCCACCCTAATGCCCAGGAGACACAGTGGCGCATAGAGCCCGGGTCGTGATAGAGACCCTGTAAAAAGGCTAGAGCCACCTGTCATACGGGTTTGTGTCCCACCTTTACCCCCTTTCTGACATTGGACATACTATCCCGTCGAGGTGGGGTGGGCCCGTATGACCACTGATGGGATAGTACGTCCAGCGCGATCGGCGGCGCTCACGGGGGGAGCGCGGCCGATCGCGGCCGGGTGTCAGCTGACTATCGCAGCTGACATCCGGCACTATATGCCAGGAGCGGTCACGGACCGCCCCCGGCACATTAACCCCCAGCACACCGCGATCAAACATGATCGCAGTGTGCCTGCGGTACAGGGAAGCATCGCACAGGGAGGGGGCTCCCTGCGTGCTTCCCTGAGACCCCCAGAGTAACGCGACGTGATCGCGTTGCTGCAAGGGTCTCTTACCTCCTCCTCGTTGCAGATGCCCGGATCCAAGATGGCCGCGGCATCCGGGTCCTGCAGGGAGGGAGGTGGCTTACCAAGTGCCAGCTCAGAGCAGGCGCTTGGTAAGCCTGCAGTGCTGTAAGTCAGAGTGCTGTGCAAACTGTCAGATCAGCGATCTGTGATGTCCCCCCCCCCGGGACAAAGTAAAAAAGTTAAAAAAAAAAATTACACATGTGTAAAAAAAAAAAAAAAACCTAAATAAAGAAAAAAATATATATATATTATTCCCATAAATACATTTCTTTATCTAAATAAAAAAAACAAAACAATAAAAGTACACATATTTAGTATCGCCGCGTCCGTAACGACCCCACCTATAAAACTATATCACTAGTTAACCCCTTCAGTGAACACCGTAGGAAAAAAAAAAAAAAGGCAAAAAACAACGCTTTATTATCATACCGCCGAACAAAAAGTGGAATAGCACGCGATCAAAAAGACGGATATAAATAACCATGGTACCACTGAAAACGTCATCTTGTCCCGCAAAAAACAAGCCACAATACAGCATCATCAAAGAAAAAAGAAAAAAGTTATAGTCTTCAGAATAAAGCGATGCCAAAATAAAATAGTTTTTATCGTATAAAAGCGCCAAAGCATAAAAAAAATATAAATGAGGTATCGCTGTAATCGTACTGACCTGAAGAATAAAACTGCTTTATCAATTTTACCAAACGTGGAACGGTATGAACGCCTCCCCCAAAAGAAATTCATGAATAGCTGGTTTTTGGTCATTCTGCCTCACAAAAATCGGAATAAAAAGCGATCAAAAACTGTCACGTGTCTGAAAATGTTACTAATAAAAACGTCTATATAGTCAAGTAAAAAAGGCAGCACACTGCAGCGCTAAGACATGCAAAATGAAACATGAAAACTGAACTGCAATACTGCACTAGAAATATGAAAAATGAGAGCGTTTAGCGCATAAAAATGGCCAATTTTATGTGTACCTGATAGCCCCTTTACGGCATCTCTCGTATATCGGGTCCTACGCTTGCCTACCTCGCTGAGAATAAACGTCTCCATGTGAATGGGTACCTGTGAAAACCTCTTCCTAGACTCATATTCTCTCTCTCTGTGGAGGGGTATTGGACCTGTTGCGATTAAAACACCTGGGCTAGGAGGCGGAGTGCTCAGTCAGAAGGCTAAATAATATATTTGAAAAAACTGACCGTCACATCCATACATAGACTAAGTGTGAACAGGTGCTGAACCTAGAGTAACCAACTCACTGCAGCGCTAAGACATGCAAACTGAAACATGAAAACTGAACTGCAATACTGCACTAGAAATATGAAAAATGAGAGCGTTTAGCGCATAAAAATGGCCAATTTTATGTGTACCTACCTCGATGAGAATAAACGTCTCCATGTGAATGGGTACCTGTGAAAACCTCTTCCTAGACTCATATTCTTGAGCATGTCTTAGCGCTGCAGTGTGCTGCCTTTTTTACTTGACTATATATGAGTTGGTTACTCTAGGTTCAGCACCTGTTCACACTTAGTCTATGTATGGATGTGACGGTCAGTTTTTTCAAATATATTATTTAGCCTTCTGACTGAGCACTCCGCCTCCTAGCCCAGGTGTTTTAATCGCAACAGGTCCAATACCCCTCCACAGAGAGAGAGAATATGAGTCTAGGAAGAGGTTTTCACAGGTACCCATTCACATGGAGACGTTTATTCTCAGCGAGGTAGGCAAGCGTAGGACCTGATATACGAGAGATGCCGTAAAGGGGCTATCAGGTACACATAAAATTGGCCATTTTTATGCGCTAAACGCTCTCATTTTTCATATTTCTAGTGCAGTATTGCAGTTCAGTTTTCATGTTTCATTTTGCATGTCTTAGCGCTGCAGTGTGCTGCCTTTTTTACTTGACTAAATATGAGTTGGTTACTCTAGGTTCAGCACCTGTTCACACTTAGTCTATGTATGGATGTGACGGTCAGTTTTTTCAAATATACTAATAAAAACGTCAACTCGTCCCGCAAAAAACAAGACCTCACATGACTCTGTGGACCAAAATATGGAAAAATTATAGGTCTCAAAATGTGGAGACGCAAAAACTTTTTTGCTATAAAAAGCGTCTTTTAGTGTGTGACGGCTGCCAATCATAAAAATCCGCTATAAAAATGCTATAAATGTAAATCAAACCCCCCTTCATCACTCCCTTAGTTAGGGAAAAATAATAAAATTTAAAAAATGTATTTATTTCCATTTTCCCGTTAGGGTTAGGGTTAGCGTTAGGGTTAGGGCTAGGGTTGGAGCTAAAGTTAGGGTTAGGGTTGGGGCTAAAGTTAGGGTTAGGGTTTGGATTACATTTACGGTTGGGATTAGGGTTGGGATTAGAGTTAGGGGTGTATCAGGGTTAGGGGTGTGGTTAGGGTTACCGTTGGGATTAGGGTTAGGGGTGTGTTTGGATTAGGGTTTCAGTTAGAATTGGGGAGTTTCCACTGTTTAGGCACATCAGGGGCTCTCCAAATGCGACATGGCGTCCGATCTCAATTCCAGCCAATTCTGCATTGAAAAAGTCAAACAGTGCTCCTTCCCTTCCGAGCTTTCCCGTGCGCTCAAACAGGGATTTACCCCAATATATGGGGCATCAGTGTACTCGGTACAAATTGGACAACAACTTTTGGGGTCCATGTTCTCTTGTTAACCTTGGGAAAATATAAATTTGGGGGGATAAAAATCATTTTTGTGGGAAAAAAAAAGATTTTTTATTTTCACGGGTCTGCGTTGTAAACTGTAGTGAAACACTTGGGGGTTCAAGGTTCTCACAACACATCTAGATATTTCCTTGGGAGGTCTAGTTTCCAATATGGGGTCACTTGTGGGGGGTTTCTACTGTTTGGGTACATCAGGGGCTCTGCAAATGCAACGTGACGCCTGCAGACCAATCCATCTACTGTAAGTCTGCATTCCAAATGGCGCTCCTTCCCTTCCGAGCTCTGCCATGCGCCCAAACAGTGGTTCCCCCCCACATATGGGGTATCAGCATACTCAGGACAAATTGGATAACAACTTTTGGGGTCCAATTTCTCCTGTTACCCTTGGGAAAATACAAAACTGGTGGCTAAAAAATCATTTTTTGTGGAAAAAAAAAAGAATTTTTATTTTCACGGCTCTGCGTTATAAACTGTAGTGAAACACTTGGGGAATCAAAGCTCTCAAAACACATCTAGATAAGTTCCTTAGGGGGTCTACTTTCCAAAATGGTGTCACTTGTGGGGGGTTTCAATGTTTAGGCACATCAGGGGCTCTCCAAACATAACATGGCGTTCCATCTCAATTCCAGTCAATTTTGCATTGAAAAGTCAAATGGCGCTCCTTCCCTTCCGAGCTCTGCAGTGTGCCCAAACAGTGGTTTACCCCCACATATGGGGTATCAGTGTACTCAGCACAAATTGTACAACAACTTTTGGGGTCCATTTTCTCCTGTTACCCTTGGTAAAATAAAACAAATTGGAGCTGAAATAAATTTTGTGTAAAAAAAATTTAAATGTTAATTTTCATTTAAACATTCCAAAAATTCCTGTGAAACACCTGAAGGGTTAATAAATTTCTTGAATGTGGTTTTGAGCACCTTGAGGGGTGCATTTTTTAGAATGGTGTCAACACTTGGGTATTTTTAAAATTGAGAAATTGCTGGTCAACTTTTAACCCTTATAACTCCCTAACAAAAAAATGTTGGTTCCTAAATTGTGCTGATGTAAAGTAGACATGTGGGAAATGTTACCTATTAAGTATTTTGTGTGACATATCTCTGTGATTTAAGGGCATAAAAATTCAAAGTTGGAAAATTGCGAAATTTTCAAAATTTTTGCCAAATTTCCGTTTTTTTCACAAATAAACGCAAGTTATATCGAAGAAATTTTACCACTATCATGAAGTACAATATGTCATGAGAAAACAATGTCAGAATCGCCAAGATCCGTTGAAGTGTTCCAGAGTTATAACCTCATAAAGGGACAGTGGTCAGAATTGTAAAAATTGGCCCGGTCATTAACGTTGCAAACCACCCTTGGGGGTAAAGGGGTTAAGGAGGACATAGAGAACTGTGAGGACCTTGACAGAAGCCACAGGCAGCAAGGGACTACACTAGAGCGCTAGTAGGAAGGCTTCTAAATCCACATGGTAAAAGGGAACTCTGAACTCGCTTCCAAGCCGGCAGGACCCTGCTTGTACTTGTGATCTGGTGCCCTGGTATGTGGCTGCCTGAAGTCTTCAGTAAACCAAGTAAAGAGACTGCAAACCCGTGTCCTCCGTTTCTTACTGCACCACTCACCATCTCCATCTACACACCGAGAGCCCTAGGGACCCAGCTTCACCTGTGGGAAGTTATACCAACTTAGCTGCCATACCATCACCCCAGCGGACCTCTTTAAGCAGCGTCGGTCCCCTCTGACCAAATACCACAGGTGGCGTCACGAACACAAACTTTATTTCAAACCCCTTTAAAGACCGTCCCTTTTACATGGGCACCCAGGGCCACGGACCGGGTCGCCACCACCGTGACATATCCCCTTAAGTACCCAGACCCGATGCCGAGTACCCCACGGCCCTGGCGGGTGTTCCAGAATGAAAAATCAACAGCAGGTGAAGAATTGGTTTTATTTTTTACGCCGTTCCTCGTGCGGCATAAATGATTAGACAACTTCATTCTTCGGGTCGGTGCAATTATAGCGATCCCAGATTTATGTCGGGTTTCTATGTTTGGCTGCTGTCACACACTAAAAGACGCTTTTTATTGCAAAAAACAGTTTTTGCATCACCACATTTGAGAGCTATAATTTTTCCATATTTTGGCCCACAGATTCATATGAGGGCTTGTTTTTTGCGGGATGAGTTGGCATTTTATTGGTACCATTTTTGGGCACAGGACACTTTTTGATTGTCTTCTATTCCAATTTTTGTTAGGCAGAATGAACAAAAGCCAGCAGTTCAGGATTTTTTTTGGGGGGAGGGGGGTTATGCCGTTCAGTCTGTGGTAAAATTGATAAGGCGGTTTTATTCTTCGGGTCAGTACGATTACAGCGATACTTCATTTATATATTTTTTTTCTGTTTTGGTGCTTTTACACAATAAAAACTATTTTATAGAAAAAATAGTTACTTTTTCATGCCTTTATTCTGAAAGCTATAACTTTTTTATTTTTCCGCTGATGGAGCTGTGTGGCGGCTTGTTTTTTGCGGGACAAGATGTTTAGTGGTACCATGTTTATTTATATCCATCTTTTTTGTTGCGTTTTATTCCACTTTTTGTTCTGCGCTATGATTATAAAGCATTGTTTTTTGCCTTGTTTTTTTTTTATGGTTTTCACTAAAGGGGTTAACTAGTGGGACAGTTTTATAGGTCGGGTTGTTGCGGACGCGGCGATACCAAATATTTGTACTTTTTATTGTTTTTTTTTCATACAAATATTTATTTAAAGATACAATACAAATATATACAATGGGACTATCATTTTTTGCAGATTGATTGCTTCTACAGCATGGGGAGGCAGCAGCATTCCCATGCTGTAGAAACTGTCAGCTCTGCACTGACAGAGAGACTTGCTGATCATGCACTACACATGATCAGCAACATTCCTAGCTCTGGTCTCAATGGGCGTGTCTCAATCAGTTCCTGGACATGCTCAGTCCAAAGTACGCAGCGTATCGAAAGCATGCGTACTATGTCCTTGCGTACCACTGCGTTCCCATAGACTGTATTGCGTTGTTTTGACGCACTCATCCGTATGCGTACCTGCGCATCTTTGACACCTAAAAAAATGCAGCATGTTGCATTTGCCGCACACTGTGAAACAACGCATGCGAACTGATGCAAGTGCAGCGCCCCAGAGTCCTGGTCGTTGCAGTACTGATGCTCCGCCGCTAAGGGGGGGCTATGGTACGTCTGATGGCACTGAAGGTGTTCTTCTGACCAGGTATCACAGTCACCAATACACTTCACAGTCTGGCTCCCAGGGGGAGCTAAGGGCACTAGGCCATTAAGGGCATTAGGCCACTCCTCACAGTCTGGTAAAACTGGGGGTTGGATAGGAAGTTAGATCAGAAAGCTGACTGGGTTGGAACCAGGCAACACCTTGTGGCAGAGGGTGTTGTAGGGGGAAGATTCAGAGGGGTCCCTGTCAGGGGTGGGATCCTGACAGAGGCCTAGCAAACAGAGAGAACGTTACGGGACTGCACCTGCATGATATAGCGGCGGTACCCCAAGAAAGGATAAGAAGCGAGGTTCATTGTGCTGAGTGAGAAACGAGATCAACGCAACAAGGAGAATACCAGTAGGAGTCGTGCTGTAAGACGAGGCAACATCCTATTGAGGCGCCTAACCGGTGGCCGGAACGCCGAGGAAGTATCAGGCTCCAAGCAATACTTCAAACCTACGGCAGGACAGTCAGCTATAGGCGGGCTGTCTCACACCAATCACCTATGAAGACATGGGGGGCATACTAGGAGAAGGGCGACACTAGGGTCCAGGAAGAGCTCCGAGCCTACCCGTCATACGGGTGCGTCCTAGCCATATCATCTGGGGGACGAAGAACAACATCATAATACAGTTGTGAGGGAACATGAGAAACAGACACAACAGTTGTGGGGACTATCCCGTAAGCACAGCAGGGGAGGACCGCAACATACAAGCGCTAGAAGGTAGGCACAGATTTCCACCTGCAAAGGGAACTCTGGAGGTGTCATCGGACCGGCCGGACTTGCGCAGCCTGGTTAACCGTATTCCGGACTGAGGATCCTGAAGTCTTCAGTAAAGAGGTAAAGAGACTGCAACTTGGTGTCCTCGTTATTTACTGCGACCGGCACTGCACCGCACCACCATAACATCATCACCATTCCCTCCATTTTTATTGTACGCCCCTCAGCAGGGTCACGGACCGGGTCTAGCCACCGTGACACTCCCAGAGCAGAGACTCAGAGGCCCGGTACCGGGTACCCCTCGGCCCTGTGGCAGTGGGGGCGCTACAAACTTGGCGTCACGAACAGGATCTACTTAAGCCTGAAGAATCAGGTCATGTGTGCCTTGGAACTGTGATTTATTATACTTGGACTGTGACTTATTGCAAAGACTGTGTATTGTCACTTGCCGCCAAAGGTTCCCGCCAAGATCCGCCGCCATTGCAGTACCACGGGGAGCGCAGAGGAAGAAGAGGGGCGTGCCATGGGAGGAGACCACCAAAGCGGCCCCAAAAGTAGCGACCGTCCCCTCCGACTTCTGCTGCGAGATGACGACCTGCCCAGCAGCAGAGGAGAACCGCCCCCTGATTTGCAATGGCGGGAACGAGCCGAAGAAGGAGCTCGACCTAGGAGAAATGGTGGAGCCAGGTGCGTGCGTTGCCGCCAAAAGCCAGGCAGCGACGATGAGCAGCAAGTGCCCGAGCGACGGCGAAGTGATCCCGGCTTGCCCTCACCCACCAGAGGCGGACTCGCGTCCACCGCCGGTGAAGGATCTGAACTCCTTGGAGCCGCCGGCGGAGGAGCCGAGCCTACCTATCCCAACCACGGAGCCATGGAGGGCGGAGCCACATCAAGAGGTCACCTCAGAGGAGCCACGGTCTGGGCTGCAGCCGATTCCAGTGTCCTTGTCAGCGGAACGGATCAACACCGGTGGAACCACATCAGGCGCAGGTATGGAAAGCGCCCCTACTCCCCCGGCTGGTTCTGCTCCCCCGACCGATCCAGCTCCCCTGACCGATCCCGCTCCCGTGACCGCCCCTCACCCTAGCAATAACTGTTTCCTCTCGGTGGAGCGGGTGATCCTTACCCCCGACACGATGGGGAAGCTGGTACCTCCACTACCGACCACGATGGGGGAACCCATAGATGTGAGCCCAGAAGGGGTGATCCTCCAGTGGGACACCCCCTGGATCGGGCCAGAAGGAGCTCGGGAGGAAGGCTTCACCCTTGCTGTGCTCACCTGGGAACAATATAAACAATGTCTGCTCCTACATTGGAAAAACCGAAAAGAGACCGAACAGACTGATCCACTAACCGTACGGCGCCCAAAGCCTGCGCACGGCAGGAAAGACGCGGTAAAGCGGGGAACTGTGCTGGCCTTTCACCCAAAGCGGGGTTGGGGCTCCATACAGGAACCGGGACTACCGACTGACATCTTCGTTACCAGTTATAACGTGAAGACTCCCTGCCGCGATCAATATGGAGACCCACTATTGCAAAGGGGGGACCAGGTGACCTACACCCGCCACCGGAGTGCGCAAGGATGGTGCGCTCGGAATGTCCAGCGATGTGGGCCTGAGGGGGTGTCACCTGTTGTCCCGACTCTGACTGATCCGGACCTGACAGATCTTGTTACTATTGCTACTGTACGCCTTGTTGCGGCTACCGAGCTTGCAGCCAGGGTTAGCCTTCGAATCCAGACACCGGGTGACCTGACTGCACCCGAGAGACCAACCCTTGACACTGATACCACCTCAGCCGCAGGAAGGAGACCGCCCCCTGCGCAGCCAGAAACTGAGTAAGCAAGAATGCTTTATCATTTGTATATAGTTAACTGTTTGTCCTTCTGATGTTTTGCTGCTACAACCCAGTCAGGGTTAACTCTTAAAGGGATCCCTTTGTTTACCCGGGATCCCTTCTTTTGCTTTTTGTTTTTGTTTCCTGTTTGTTCATCATTGAAAGAACTGCTGAATCATGAACAATGCATGATTACAAACTTTTTGTACATAGTTTGCACCTTCTTAAAGGTGCCCTCTACTGGTTTTACACAAGGAAAGGACTCTTTGCGAAGACACTGGTCTTGAAACCAGCACCGGAGTCCTTGCTGCGAACAGACTTGCAGCTTGAGAAGTTGCACTACCTCTTAGAGACTTAGTTCCTTCTTAAAGGGGATGTTCATCAAAAGCACTTAAAGAATGATGATGTTTTGAAAGAAAGTACTAACAATGCTGATATGTAAAAGTTATATGTAGAAAGCTAGTTAGATTGTGAGAAATGTTTAATGATGTTGATAAAAGAATGAGGACAGAAAGTGGACCCGTACGGGGTTAGTTAGTGAGTCCTCCTAGGAGCCATACAGAGATGGCTCAGTAATCCTGAACTGAAAGATGGATGATAAGTTCTATACCGTGTATAGTAGTGGAAAGGCAGTAGGCCCGGGCAGAAAGGAGCGGTCCTGTAGCAGAAAGGAGAGGCAGTAGGCCTGGAGCAGATAGGACAGGCGGTCCTGCAGATGTAAAGAAGGAGAATGCAGAAAAGTTGATTAGCCTTATAATGTTTTATAAGAAGGTCTTTAGTGGATTCAGCGAGTACGTCCTCAAAGGCAATGTTAAATTATTGTTCAAAAATTTTGCACTTAGTAGAATACCCGGTTGGGTAAGAAAAAGTTATTTATAGTACGTTATTTAAAGTATTTAACCATGTTTGTAACGTTCAAGTGTCCTCACCTCCCATAAAGGGAAGCTCTGTTAAAAAGTTTACTTGTACTTGCATTTTAAAAATTGTATGTCTTTTTGCTGACATGTATTGTTGTTTTCTTCCCAGTCCAGGAGTACTGGATTTAACCGGGGGGGAGTGCAGCGCCCCAGAGTCCTGGTCATTGCAGTACTGATGCTCCGCCGCTAAGGGGGGCTATGGTACGTCTGATGGCACTGAAGGAGTTCTTCTGACCAGGTATCACAGTCACCAATACACTTCACAGTCTGGCTTCCAGGGGGAGCTAAGGGCACTATGCATTGGGCCACTCCTCACAGTCTGGTAAAACTGGGGGTTGGATAGGAAGTTAGATCAGAAAGCTGACTGGGTTGGAACCAGGCAACACCTTGTGGCAGAGGGTGTTGTAGGGGGAAGATTCAGAGGGGTCCCTGTCAGGGGTGGGATCCTGACAGAGGCCTAGCAAACAGAGAGAACGTTACGGGACCACGCCTGCACGATATAGCGGTGGTACCCCAAGAAAGGATAAGAAGCGAGGTTCATTGTGCTGAGTGAGAAACGAGATCAACGCAACAAGGAGAATACCAGTAGGAGTCGTGCTGTAAGACGAGGCAACAT
Organism: Ranitomeya variabilis; assembly: GCF_051348905.1. NCBI lineage: Eukaryota > Metazoa > Chordata > Amphibia > Anura > Dendrobatidae > Ranitomeya > Ranitomeya variabilis. The sequence goes on along the minus strand of NC_135235.1, from coordinate 336,220,721 downwards.
CCTATTGAGGCGCATAACCGGTGGCCGGAACGCCGAGGAAGTATCAGGCTCCAAGCAATGCTTCAAACCTACGGCAGGACAGTCAGCTATAGGCGGGCTGTCTCACACCAATCACCTATGAAGACATGGGGGGCATACTAGGAGAAGGGCGACACTAGGGTCCAGGAAGAGCTCCGAGCCTACACGTCATACGGGTGCGTCCTAGCCATATCATCTGGGGGACGAAGAAGAACATCATAATACAGTTGTGAGGGAACACGAGAAACAGACACAACAGTTGTGGGGACTATCCCGTAAGCACAGCAGGGGAGGACCGCAACATACAAGCGCTAGAAGGTAGGCACAGATTTCCACCTGCAAAGGGAACTCTGGAGGTGCCATCGGACCGGCCGGACTTGCGCAGCCTGGTTAACCGTATTCCGGACTGAGGATCCTGAAGTCTTCAGTAAAGAGGTAAAGAGACTGCAACTTGGTGTCCTCGTTATTTACTGCGACCGGCACTGCACCGCACCACCATAACATCATCACCATTCCCTCCACCTTTATTGTACGCCCCTCAGCAGGGTCACGGACCGGGTCTAGCCACCGTGACACTCCCAGAGCAGAGACTCAGAGGCCCGGTACCGGGTACCCCTCGGCCCTGCGGCAGTGGGGGCGCTACACAAACGCATGTCCCTCTGTACACAGTGTTATATATATGTACGCAAGATGCATGCGGATCGGTACGCAGGTATACGCTGCGCACACATGCGCTAATGTGAACCCGGCCTTACAATGAGCGCTGACTGCTGGGCGGCGCTCATAGCTATCTGGCTATGACAACCACAGGGGTCTCCTGGTGTCCATTTTTTACACTGGAAAAAAGCTTTGCATGCAGAACTTTTTTCTTTTTTAAGAAAACCCCAAAGCCCTCACGGACTCAGTAATAATCAATGGGGCCCTTCTGCTTCCACTTCATCTTTGACACAATGGATCATTATTGAATACATGAAATAGAACAAAAGAACGGAACATATGAGCATATGGGTCATCTAAGGTTAATTTTAGGGCCATAATGATGGTGGATGTACATGCAAATTGGGACACACATTGCACTGCAGATGGAAATTAAGAAAACAATATTTGTCTATATATTAATACCCTTTGTTTAATTCTTTAATGTCACTTTTCCTACTTATGGGCTTTAGCGAGCACACTACTTGCTTGTAAAGGCGTACTATGTCTTTAAGAAGGGCTGTGACAAGACCAGCCTCTATGCTGCCTGCCAGATGATGGATCTGCATCAGGACCAGCCTACAGAGTATGTCTGAGGTCTGAAGATCAGCATCAGCAAAAACAATCAGTGGGACACCTCTGAATTTAATAAATATGGGTGGGCAAATGATTCTGCAAGGTTATGGCTTCAGGCTGCTGTCTGCATGCTATTTTGTGTCCTCATTCTTCCCATCCCCCTAATTCCCACAGGGTGGATGCCAACTCGGCAGCTGGAGAAGAACGATACGGGGACTCGCTGACCTCCCCCCAAATCTGAAGGTGAGACCCTTTGTTATTGCTACCAGCCATTCTTGTCTGTGCCTGTGATCTGCATAGTGGGACACTGTCAGGGCTGCTGCTGGGGATGAGCGAGGGGGGGGATTGCAATCAGTAAGAGTGGAGGGTCTGCCATGAAGTGATGCTGGATAGACATGGCCTGAATAGCACCGGGATGGGGTCCTTTTTATCTCTGCCATGCAGAACATATAGCATGGGTGGGACCTGGGGGAGGTGTGCTGTGCATTTACAAGAAGCCGAGAATCAAGAGAGATGGTGCCAACCAATGCAGACAAGCTGATCAGCAGGAAATATACATGTAACACCCAGGATAGAGAACCGTGCTAATATAGGTCATGAAAATAGAATGTATTCACTTTATGATAAAAAAACAATGAGACATAATAATTAACCCCTGAACAACTGGTGGCGATCTTTTTATATTGTTGAAAAACAATATTGACATTTTTAGACTAGAAATCCAGATCTATCTTTCACATGTAATAATTCTAATCTGTATTTCCGTTATGAAACCTCTTCTTTAATGTCTGTTATTATATATAAATCTGCGATACTTTATTCTGGAAAATGAATATATTTTTACAACACGTTTATCTTAATTAACAAATATGGCGGCTGAGAAATTGTAAACTTTTATTCCGGCCAGGCATAGACATTCGTGAGAAGTTGGTTGCCCAAGATGATGGATTCAAAAACAGATGTGTTACATATAATTACTACAATGCCAAGATAGGCTGTAACAGATAGTAAATGACCCATATGACCCGTCACTGAAGTCTGCGACCCAATTTATTTCTTATAACTTAACACATTTTCAACCACACAAAGTTAGTTATCTCCAGGTGATCAGTTGACAATGTGTTGGTTTTGGCAAAAAAAGATGGTGGCCCAAGTAACGGTAGTACTTATGGAAAAAAAGAGTTAAAATTGGCTATTTTACCCATTATTGATCTCATGTCTATGCTAAGATGTAAAATATATATATATGACCAAACTAGAAGAATATCTATGGAAATAATAATAATAAATAATAATGTTCATTTCTATAGTGTTTAATATGCATTTTCCATATATTTATTCAGGACTTCTTACCAGATGTGACGCCCCAAAGAAAATATCATGATAATTAAAAAATGTGGTGGTTTATTTGTATTGTCCTCAAATCATTGCAGCAAAATACAAAATATGTGAATTAGTCCTATAGTTGGTTCATTAAATTGGTTGCAGTTTATTTATCCATCTTTCTCTGGATCCTGTGTAGAAGTTTTATTAGCTGTTTGTCCATGAGTGTCTGTCCAAGTCACAGTAGGGCGCAGAAGCACGTGTCAGCAACTTATCCATTAGTGTCAAACGTCCAGGACACAGTAGGCCCCAGGAGAATGTCCACCTCTGTGTGTGCCCAAATGCTATAGGAACAGGAATATGTGTCAACTCCTGCATGTAGACCCCCTGAGTGGAGAGAGATTGCAAAGAGTGATGAGTCCTTCCCTGAGTGTCCTGTAGCTATGTATGTCACACATGACACTTGTTGTGTCCATTCATGGACGTCTATACGGTGTACATGCAGCCATGCTAAGTGTACGACACTAACCTAAATATCAGCAAATAAACTAGCGAACTGAGAGTAAAAATTAATAACCATTATTAATATTTAACATATAGCGCCAACATATTCATATATACAATTCAGAGGGGATTATATGATACTAGATGGTGGCATGATTCTAACGCATCGGGTATTCTAGAATATGCATGTCCACGTAGTATATTGCCCAGTCACGTAGTATATTGCCCAGTCACGTAGTATTTTGCCCAGTCACGTAGTATAATGCTCCATGCAGTTATGGCCCCATAGATGCCCCATATAATTCTCCATGCAGTTCTGGCCCCATAGATGCCCCATATAATGCTCCATGCAGTTATGGCCCCATAGATTCCCCATATAATGTCCATGCAGTTCTTTATGGCCCCATAGACGCGCCATACAGCATTGTGCCACATGTAATGCTGCTGCTGCAATAAAAAAAATAAATCACATACTCACCTCTCGTCGCTGCTCCTCAGCGTCCCGTCTCTCCGCACTGACTGTTCAGGCAGAGGGCGGCGCGCACACTAATACATCATCGCGCCCTCTGACCTGCACAGTCACTGTAAGAGGATGGGAAGACGGAGCGGCGCCTGGCGGATGGAAAGCGGACAGGTGAATATGAAATACTCATGCTCCTGGCGCTCCTTACGCTGTCCCTGCCTGTCGCATGGTACCGCAGCTTCTTCGCACCTGTGCGAGAAGGACCTGCCATGACGTAGCGGTCACATGACCGTGATGTCATGCCAGGTCCTTCTCGCGCAGGTGCACAGGGCCTGTGATGACGTCGCGGTCACATGACCGTGACGTCATGGCAGGTCCTTCTCGCGCAGGCGCACAGGGCCTGTGATGACGTCGCGGTCACATGACCGTGACGTCATGGCAGGTCCTTCGCGCATACCATCCTTGCCACCGGAAGGTGAGTATATCATGATTTTTTATTTTTTTAATTATTTTTAACATTAGATTTTTTTACTATTGACGCTGCATAGGCAGCATCAATAGTAAAACTTGGTCACACAGGGTTAATAGCGGCGGTAACGGAGTGAGTTACCCGCGGCATAACGCGGTCCGTTACCACTGGCATTAACCCTGTGTGAGCGGTGACTGCGGGGAGTATGGAGCGGGCGCCGGGCAGTGGCACTGACTGCAGGGGAGTAGGGAGGGACTAATCGGACTGTGGCCCTCACTGATTGGTTGCGGCAGCCATGACAGGCAGCTGGCGAGATCAATCAGAGACTTGGATTCCATGACAGACAGAGGCTGCGACCAATGAATATCCGTGACAGACAGACAGAAAGACAGACAGAAAAACGGAAGTGACCCTTAGACAATTATATAGTAGATTGTGCAGTGTAGGTGTCCTTTGTATAAAGTTTAAGAAATGTTTGCTATCACTTATGCATCATGTGAACATTTCCCAATTGGAGCGGTTTTTCTGAGTTATTTAAGGAAACCTGTCAACTGATTCATGCTGTATGAACCCCAGGCAGCATGAATCAGCAATCGGCTTAAGAGAGCAGCTGTCAGGGTCTAATCTCTGGAATTAGTCACCTCAACCCCAGCCGTATGTTTTCCGTATAAAATCGTAGTAAAGAATACATGGGTACAATCATGGAGTTTCTGATCCATGCTGCCCATTGCTCCAAGTATGAGTCACTTGACAGGTTCCCTTTAATTTATGGCAAAAATGTTTTATTGGCTTTAATTTCAGACTCATGATTGATAAGGATGATAACACGATATCGGGCTGCGCTCCTCGGGGGTTGTGTCGGGACACAACACATAGGAGCCTTAGAATCCATAGCTGCAGCGCCGTGGTTGGAGGGGAAAAGCTTCCAGATAGCAATTGATTGGTTGAATGAAGATTTGTTCATTTCCACAAGTGCAGCCCAGGTCCCTACACAACACCCCCAGCAGCGCAGCCCAATATTGTGTTATCGTCCTTATTGATCAACTGTCCTGGGAGGAGATCAGCATATTAAGGAGTTGTGCGTTTTACACAATCTTCACCAGCCTTTTATTTGCCCTGTACCCTAAAGGGTATAACTTGGTGTCTTGTGCCTTTTTTTTCCCCTACAGCATTTTTGTCTAATTTAAGAATCATATCAGAAACCAGGATATTTTAATTCTACTCCAAATCCTAATTTCATTTTGATGCATTCCTGCATGTTATAGTGTAGATGTATAGGGAATAATAATTCCAGGCTTTGTTCTCCACTGTTTGGAAATCACATGGCCACAAGTGAACAGTATGACTGGGCGGCTGGTCATCCATTGTCTCACCACATCCATTGACCGTGTGACTAGTCGTGGCACTGCATCACCCTTTGTTTCCTGGGCTTCAATATTGATCTGTCACTTTATTGTGCTGAAGGCCACCATAATGCAGCTATAGATCCCCTGTGTACACAAAAAAACATAATTATAATTATTATACTATAAAGAGGCCATACTGTTTTTATGGCCATTGTCAGGTGTTGCAGATTTTTGGGACAAATTCAACACTGAAAGTCATCCACATACAGATCAAACTTTAAACATGGCGTCTGACCTGCAGTCCAGGGCAGATTTTAGGCCAAACAATGGCCGTCTTTCACGCGCTAAATAAAAGAAAAATATGAGATTGTTGTAAATACTTAGAAAGGTCCAGGATGCTAAGATTGGATAAGTTATTTGGTAGAGCTCTTCTAGATGTTCCTGATATAAAAACAGCCCTGCAGGATTAACAAGTCAAAAATAGCTTTTTTTGCCCTGCACAGCCACTAACGATCAATAATTGATGTGTGGCTTCACTGTAATATGCAGCAAAGACCAGCCAGCCCTCCACCCTCAGAATTACCTTCACCATCTCCAAGGCTAAACTCCAAAAGCTAAACAGAAATGTAGGCACTATCAGGTTGGACTTTGATGGGACTTTTTTGTCACTTCCCTTCGCCAAGCCTACGTCAGGACTCTATGACTGTGAACAAGTTGGTTTGGGGTTCATACACAACAATATATGTCTACCATGGGGGCAACTTAAGACTTTGAGTTTTTAGGCTTTGTCCTAATACTGGCCAATGCATACATACTAACATAAGCTGGATCTAGTTTAAACACTGATAATTCCTGCCCAGGGCTTCGTAGCAGTGCTAAGCACTCTACCATCAAAAATTAATAAGCCAGACTTCTCAATGATGTAGAGTATCTGGAAAGTGATGAGTATGCCACACTGTCAGGATTTGCAGTGGTGATGCAGTGCATTGTTACTTTATGTAAAAATCTGTGTCTGCTTTACTGAATTTAGGAGTGAAGTAGTGGGGATCCACTGGGAAATCATCCATCTTACATATGGCAGAGAAGGTACCTGCAGCAGCTGAGGACCCAAATGCAACAGAGGATGACACATGCCTGCACCCACAGGACACAACTCTACTTGCCACTCATCTGAAAAAGGTGGAAAACCACATTACGGATGCAAGACGCTTCTGCCATCTTCCAAAACGGTCATCTGTGGATATTGAGTTCAAGGATCTATCTTACTCTGTAAGAGAAGGACCACGATGGAGGAAACGAGGTTAGTGAAGAGGTCAATAAAGAAGGAGCTAATCACTAAAGATAGGACAGAGACAAAGAAAAAACGTACACATGACCATATGCGAAACAAAGCATTATTAAAGAAGCGCTCATCCCATCAAACTTTGTATCCTCTTACTATATTCCAATCATCATATTATGTAGCATTGTGCACTTACAATTGCTCATTTTACCTTTTTTACCAAGTTAATTCTTCTATTTTCTCTGCTCTATATAAAAACAGGAAGTCTCTTGTCCCTGCATCTATCATTCCCCTCTTCACCTCCTGACCCAGCTGCTCCCTCCTCCCCTGCCAGGGAGTTTTGCAGTGACTCATGAGTCATACAGGGAAAATTGACCTCCTGTTTCTACATGGAGCTTAGAAGGATTCAGCTCCTCAGTTATTAATGTCATGATATCATAGACCTAATGGAAAAGAGAAGAATTTGGGTAGAAAGGCAAAATGAGCAATTGTAAGTACACAGTGCTGTATAATATGGCAAATGCAATATATTAAGAGGATAAAAATTTGGATGGGAGTATTTATTTGTTATATAAATCAATATAAGAAAAATAATTAAAATGAATTCTGTGACTTTAGGCTCAAACCTGTGTGCAGTGTAATAATTTCATAGGATGTTTTAAAGAGCTTTATTTTTCAGACAGAAAGGTTTAATTCTCTGCTTACATTCAGGATCCAAGGGATAACGCTTCTCCTTGCGGAGAGTGACAGGTTAAGCATGCCGAGATGAGGAGACTTTTAAGCTGCAATACTCCTCTGGGAAATATGCAAATTGTCTCTTCAGAGAGGAAGAGGACTAGAACTCTAGTGACACCTATTGGAAGTAGTAATCCTAAAAGTCAGTGTTGAGAAACCATTATCCCTTGGATCCTGGTCAGATGCCTGTCACTCAGCCAAACCAGATCTCACTCTTTGCACTGACGAGGGGCAGTACCCCGAAACACACTGTCTGCAAATTGAGATTCTGGTTTCGGCTTTTATCCTAAGTCATGTGACAAGGCCCGTTAAAGGGTCGATATTGACTGTTAGGATTGCTACTTCCTATAGGTGGCACTAGAGTTCTAGTCCTGAAGAGAAAAGCGGCTTATATTCACAAAGTCACGTCTGCATAATAAAACTGGAAATGGCTGTGGTCACTAGGTAAAGCTCACTGCAAATGTATTCCTACAGCTAGAATTCATCATGTTAGTGTAGCGCCCCCACTGCCGCAGGGCCGAGGGGTACCCGGTACTGGGCCTCCGAGTCTCCGCTCTGGGATTGTCACGGTGGCTAGGCCCCGGTCCGTGACCCTGCCGAAGGGCGCACAGGATCTGATAGATGTGGATGGTGGTGGTGGTGCGGTGCAGTAAATAACGAGGACACCAGGTTGCAGTCTCTTTACCTCTTTACTGAAGATCTCTGGGTCCTCAGTCCGGAATACGGTTCACCAGGCTACGCAAGTCCGGCCGGCCCAATGGCACCTCCAGAGTTCTCTTTGCAGGTGGAAATCTGTGCCTTCCTGCTAGCGCTATGTGTTGTGGTCCTCCCCTGCTGTGCTTACGGGATAGTACCCCACAACTGTTGTGTCTGTTTCTGATGTTCCCTCACAACTCGTTCGGATGATGTTCTTCTCCTCCGTCCCTCCCTGATGTTCTGGTTAGGACGGCACCCGTATGACGAGTAGGCTCGGAGCTCTTCTGGGACCCTAGAGTCGCCCCTCTCCTAGTGCGTCCCCCATGTCTTCATAGGTGATGTATGTGAGACAGCCCGCTTGAGACTGACTGTCCTGCCGTTGGTTTGAAGTATTGCTTGGAGCTAGATATATAAATACTTCCTCGGCGTTCCGGCCGCCGGTTGTGCGCCTCAGTAGGATGTTGCCTCTGTCTTACAGCACGACTCCTACTGGTATTTCTCCTCTTGCTTTGATCTCGTTTCTCACTCAGCACAATATATCTCGCTTCTAATCCTTTCTTAGGGCACCGCCGCTATGCTGAGCAGGCACGGTCCCGTGACGTTCTTCCTTGTAGCCAGGCCTCTGTCAGGGTCCCAAACCTGACAGGGACCCTACCGAATCTTCCCCCACAACACCCTCTGCCACAAGGTGTTGCCTGGTTCCAACCCAGTCAGCTTTCTGTCTAACTTCCTGCCTGACCCCCAGTTTACCCACAGTGGTGAGGAGTGGCCTAATAAATAGCACCCTTAGCTCCCCCTGGAGGCCCGACTGTGAAATGTATTGGTGTATGTGATACCTGGTCAGATGAACTCCTTCAGTGCCATCAGACGTACCATAGCCCCCCTTAGCGGCGGAGCCACAGTACTGCAACGACCAGGACTCTGGGGCGCTGCACTCCCCCCCGGTTAAATCCAGTACTCCGGGACTGGGAAGAAAACAACAATACAGGTTAGCAAAAAGACATACAATTTTTGTGAGTGCAATAACAGTAAGCATATTTAAACAGGCTTCCCTTTATGGGAGGTAAGGGCACTTGAACGTTACAAAACATGGTTAAATATTATAGCAACATGCTATAACTAACTTTCCTTTACCCAACCGGGTATTCTACTAAGTGCAAAATTGTTGAACAATAATTTAACATTGCCTTTAAGGATGTACACTCTAAATCCACTAAAGACCTTCTTATCACACATTATAAGGCAATTAACTTCATACTCCTTCTTTAAATCTGCAGGACCACCTGTCCTAGATGCTCCAGACCTACTGCCTCTCCTTTCTTTACAGGACCGCCCCTTTCAGCCCGGGCCTACTGTCCTTCCACTACTATACACAGTATAGAACATAACATTTACTTTCAGTTTGAAATCACTGAGCCATCCCTACATGACTCCAAAGAGGACTCACTGATTAACCCCGTACGGGTTCACTTTCTGTCCTCATTTTTCTTTCAACATTATTGAACCTTTCTTACAATTAACTAGTTAGTTACATTTAACTCTTACATATCAGCATTATTACTTTCTTTTTTCAAGACATTATTGCCACCCAACTGTCTTAAGGCAATACGGTTCATCAGCGCAATACGTGAACATCCCCTTTAAGAGGGGATCAAGTCTCTATGAGGTAGCACATCTTCTCAAGCTACCAGTCCGTACTCAGCAAAGGCTCCGGTGCGGTATCTTCACAAAGAGTCCTTCTTTAAGTAAAACCAGTAGGGAGCACCTTTAAGAAGGTGCAAACTATTTACAAGCAGTTCGTATCATGCACTGTTCATGATTCCAGCAGTTCTTGATAATGGAACGAAAAGGTAGAAAAACAAAACCAAACAACAGAAACAATAGGGATCCCGGGTCAACAAAGGGATCCCTTTAAGAGTTAACCCTGGACGGGTTTAGCAGCAACATAACAGGAAACAAACAGTTAGAAGAACTATGTACATTTTCAGAGTTTTAAGATCTTACTCTTTTGATGCCGAAGGTGGTTTTTGATCCCTGGCCGATGCAGCACCTGTGCTGGTAGTTGGTCTCTCAGATGCCATCAGATCAGCCGGTGTCTGGATTTGAAGGCTAATCCTGCTTGCAAGTTCAGTAGCCGCTACAAGGCGTACGGTGGTGATAGTAACAAGATCTGGCAAATCGGGATCAGTCATGATCGGGGCAACAGGTGGCGCTCTCTCAGGCTCACACCGTCGAACGTTCCGGGCGCACCATCCTTGTGCATTCCGATGACGGGTGTAGGTCACCTGATCCCCCTTTGTAATGGGTCACCATCTCGACTGCAGCAGGGGGTTTTCACGTTGTAACTAGTAACAAAGACATCAGTTGGTAGTCCCGGTTCCTGTATGGAGCCCCATCCCCTCTTCGGGTGGTAGGCCAGCACAGTTCCCCGCTTTACCACGTCTTTCCTGCCGTGCGCAGACTTTCTACGTTGTGTATCATGTTGTTCGGCCTCGTCTCGATCCTTCCAGTGGTGGATTAGACATTGCTTATATTGCTCCCAAGTGAGCACGGCAAGGGTGAGGCCATCCTCCCGGGCTCCATCCGGCCCGGTCCAGGGGGTGTCCCACCGGAGGATCACCCCGTCTGGGCCCACGTCTATGGGTTCTCCCATCTTGGTTGGTAGCGGAGGCACTAGCTTCCCCATCGCGTTAGAGGTGAGGATCACCCGCTCCACCGAGAAAAAACGATTATTGCTGGGGTGAGGAGCGGTCACAGGAGCGGGATCGGTCAGGGGAGCCGGATCGGTCGGGGGAGCGGAATCGGCCGGGGGAGTAGGGGTGCTGTCCATACCTGCGCCTGATGTGATTCCACCGATGTCGATCTGTTCCGTTGACAAGGACACTGGAATCGGCTGCAGCCCGGACCGCGGCTCCTCTGGAGTCACCTCTTGATGTGGCTCCGCCCTCCATGGTTCCGTGGCTGGGATAGGTAGGCTTGGCTCCTCCACTCACGGTGGACGCGAGTCCGTCTCTGATGGGTAAGGGCAGGCCGGGATCACCTCGCTGTTGCTCAGGCACCTGCTGCTCATCGTCGCTGTCGGGCATTCGGCGGCAACGCATGCACCTGGCTCCGCCATTTCTCCGAGGTCGGGCTCCTTCTTCACCTCGTTCCCGCCGTTGCAAGTCAGGGGGCGGTTCTCCTCTGCTGCTGGGTAGGTCGTCCTCTCGCAGCAGGAGTCGGAGGGGGCGGTTGACATTTCTGGCGCCGCTTTGGTAGTCTCCTCCCATGGCACGCCCTTCTTCTTCCTCTGCGCTCCCTGTGACACTGCAATGGCGGCGACTTTTGGCGGGAACTTTTGGCGGTAAATGGCAACACACAGTCTTTGCAATAAAGTACAGTCCAAGCACAGTAAATCACAGTTCCAAGGCACACATGACCTGATTCTTCAGGCTTAAGTAGATCCTGTTCGTGACGCCAAGTTGTAGCGCCCCCACTGCCGCAGGGCCGAGGGGTACCCGGTACCGGGCCTCTGAGTCTCCGCTCTGGGGTTGTCACGGTGGCTAGGCCCCGGTCCGTGACCCTGCCGAAGGGCGCACAGGATCTGATAGATGTGGATGGTGGTGGTGGTGCGGTGCAGTAAATAACGAGGACACCAGGTTGCAGTCTCTTTACCTCTTTACTGAAGATCTCTGGGTCCTCAGTCCGGAATACGGTTCACCAGGCTACGCAAGTCCGGCCGGCCCAATGGCACCTCCAGAGTTCTCTTTGCAGGTGGAAATCTGTGCCTTCCTGCTAGCGCTATGTGTTGTGGTCCTCCCCTGCTGTGCTTACGGGATAGTACCCCACAACTGTTGTGTCTGTTTCTGATGTTCCCTCACAACTCGTTCGGATGATGTTCTTCTCCTCCGTCCCTCCCTGATGTTCTGGTTAGGATGGCACCCGTATGACGAGTAGGCTCGGAGCTCTTCCGGGACCCTAGAGTCGCCCCTCTCCTAGTGCGCCCCCCATGTCTTCATAGGTGATGTATGTGAGACAGCCCGCTTGAGACTGACTGTCCTGCCGTTGGTTTGAAGTATTGCTTGGAGCTAGATATATAAATACTTCCTCGGCGTTCCGGACGCCGGTTGTGCGCCTCAGTAGGATGTTGCCTCGGTCTTACAGCACGACTCCTACTGGTATTTCTCCTCTTGCTTTGATCTCGTTTCTCACTCAGCACAATATATCTCGCTTCTAATCCTTTCTTAGGGCACCGCCGCTATGCTGAGCAGGCACGGTCCCGTGACGTTCTTCCTTGTAGCCAGGCCTCTGTCAGGGTCCCAAACCTGACAGGGACCCTACCGAATCTTCCCCCACAACACCCTCTGCCACAAGGTGTTGCCTGGTTCCAACCCAGTCAGCTTTCTGTCTAACTTCCTGCCTGACCCCCAGTTTACCCACAGTGGTGAGGAGTGGCCTAATAAATAGCACACTTAGCTCCCCCTGGAGGCCCGACTGTGAAATGTATTGGTGTATGTGATACCTGGTCAGATGAACTCCTTCAGTGCCATCAGACGTACCATAGCCCCCCTTAGCGGCGGAGCCACAGTACTGCAACGACCAGGACTCTGGGGCGCTGCACTAGTAAGCTACAGGAATCTGCATGGACTGCACTCCCTAGTGGTGGCTACTGGCAAATACTATAACATCAGTGTAAAGAGTCAGGTTTCTTGTTTTGGGGGCATCACATAGAAGATAACACAATGTAAAGTATTAAGCGGCGAAATAGTAGTTACTATAGTTGTAGTTGAAGTTCAGGAATTTCGTATATTTACTGTTCCATGTTTCTCTGTTAAAGGGATTATCACCCATGTAATAGTATAAGGACTTGTATAATTTACATGCTATAAATGATTTGGTATACACAAACTGCTGGGGTATTTGTGGAAAGGAAATTTGCAATGTTTTGTTGTTCTGCGCTGATTTGGTCCCTTTTCTAAAAGTGTGCAGGGTTTAGCAAATGGTACAGACCACCCATAGTGCATCACACTCACTATAATGTAGGGCAGAAAACTGGCAAACCTTGTAGCTGACATTAATACCAGCTGATGCCTTATAAGTTCATTTTCTGACAACCGGATTTCCCTAAAACACGCCAAATTGAAGAGGCGCGCAGGCTTATAAATTCTCCATACAGCTCAGTGTGTTGTGAATTCTGTTCTCAAACTCCCTCCGGTGGTTATGAATGGTACTTCGGTGAGTTCTGTCCATGGACTCCCTCTGGTGGCTGTGAGTGGAGCTGCTGGCTCTGAGGTTCCTTCCTCAGCTGACTTCGTTTAGTTCTAGGCTGCTGCTCTATTTAACTCCACTTAGATCGTTACTTGATGCCAGCTGTCAATGTTCTAGTACTGGTTCAGTTCTCTCTTGGATCTTTCAGATGACCTGTCTACTCCAGCAAAAGCTAAGTCCCTGCTAGCTTATTTGTTTACCACTGTTTTTCTTGTCCAGCTTGCTATCATGATTTTGCCCGGCTAGTTGGAAGCTCTGGGATGCAGAGTGGCACCTCCACACCGTGAGTCGGTGCGGGGGTCTCTTTTGCACACTCTGCGTGGTTTTTTGTTAGTTTTTTATGCTGACCGCAAAGATACCTTTTCTATCCTCAGTCTGTTTAGTTAAGTCTGGCCTCCTTTGCTGAAACCTATTTCATTCCTGTGTTTGTGACTTCCATCTTAACTCACAGTCAATACAGTGGGGCAAAAAAGTATTTAGTCAGTCAGCAATAGTGCAAGTTCCACCACTTAAAAAGATGAGAGGCGTCTGTAATTTACATCATAGGTAGACCTCAACTATGGGAGACAAACTGAGAAAAAAAAATCCAGAAAATCACATTGTCTGTTTTTTTATCATTTTATTTGCATATTATGGTGGAAAATAAGTATTTGGTCAGAAACAAAATTTAATCTCAATACTTTGTAATATATCCTTTGTTGGCAATGACAGGGGTCAAACGTTTTCTGTAAGTCTTCACAAGGTTGCCACACACTGTTGTTGGTATGTTGGCCCATTCCTCCATGCAGATCTCCTCTAGAGCAGTGATGTTTTTGGCTTTTAGCTTGGCAACACGGACTTTCAACTCCCTGCAAAGGTTTTCTATAGGGTTGAGATCTGGAGACTGGCTAGGCCACTCCAGGACCTTGAAATGCTTCTTACGAAGCCACTCCTTCGTTGCCCTCGCGGTGTGCTTTGGATCAGTGTCATGTTGAAAGACCCAGCCACGTTTCATCTTCAATGCCCTTGCTGATGGAAGGAGGTTTGCACTCAAAATCTCACGATACATGGCCCCATTCATTCTTTCATGTACCCGGATCAGTCATCCTGGCCCCTTTGCAGAGAAACAGCCCCAAAGCATGATGTTTCCACCACCATGCTTTACAGTAGGTATGGTGTTTGATGGATGCAACTCAGTATTCTTTTTCCTCCAAACACGACAAGTTGTGTTTCTACCAAAACAGTTCCAGTTTGGTTTCATCAGACCATAGGACATTCTCCCAAAACTCCTCTGGATCATCCAAATGCTCTCTAGCAAACTTCAGACGGGCCCGGACATGTACTGGCTTAAGCAGTGGGACACGTCTGGCACTGCAGGATCTGAGTCCATGGTGGCGTAGTGTGTTACTTATGGTAGGCCTTGTTACATTGGTCCCAGCTCTCTGCAGTTCATTCACTAGGTCCCCCCGCGTGGTTCTGGGATTTTTGCTCACCGTTCTTGTGATCATTCTGACCCCACAGGGTGGGATTTTGCATGGAGCCCCAGATCGAGGGAGATTATCAGTGGTCTTGAATGTCTTCCATTTTCTAATTATTGCTCCCACTGTTGATTTCTTCACTCCAAGCTGGTTGGCTATTGCAGATTCAGTCTTCCCTGCCTGGTGCAGGGCTACAATTTTGTTTCTGGTGTCTTTTGACAGCTCTTTGGTCTTCACCATAGTGGAGTTTGGAGTCAGACTGTTTGAGGGTGTGCACAGAGGTGTCTTTTTATACTGATAACAAGTTTAAACAGGTGCCATTACTACAGGTAATGAGTGGAGGAAAGAGGAGACTCTTAAAGAAGAAGTTACAGGTCTGTGAGAGCCAGAAATCTTGATTGTTTGTTTCTGACCAAATACTTATTTTCCACCATAATATGCAAATAAAATGATAAAAAAACCAGACAATGTGATTTTCTGGATTTTTTTTTCTCAGTTTGTCTCCCATAGTTGAGGTTTACCTATGATGTAAATTACAGACGCCTCTCATCTTTTTAAGTGGTGGAACTTGCACTATTGCTGACTGACTAAATACTTTTTTGCCCCACTGTATTTGTGGGGGGCTGCTTATTTCTTTGGGGAATTTCTCTGAGGCAAGTTAGGCTTTATTTTCTATCTTTAGGGGTAGTTAGCTCTTAGGCTGTGAAGAGGCGTCTAGGCAGAGTCAGGTACGCTCCACGGCTATTTCTAGTTGTTTGTGATAGGATTAGGGGTTGCGGTCAGCAGAGCTCCCACTTCCCAGAGCTTGTCCTGTATTTCTAGTTTGCTCATCAGGTCATTCCTAGTGCTCCTAACCACCAGGTCATCATAACATCAGTGGTGGCTGCCCTCACCATGTATTATAGTGGTCACATCGTTGGCCTTCTTTATTGTTGCAGGTTTTCTGCCATGTAGATATCAGAATGTATTGATGTGCCTCAGACTACTGAATTATGTTTGGTTTCCTCTTATTGAGTGTCGTCTAGAATGTCCACATGTCAAATGTCATATGATGTGTTCTGTAACGATCTTGGGTGTGTCCTGCACATAGCAGTTTAGTTATGTCAATCAGATATCTAGCTAAAAGATTAAAAGCGTCTTGTCATCTTGTATCTTCAGGAGCACGCTGGTGCCTTGCCTCCCCGCCTCCTGCTTGCCAGAGGTGGTGTGTTCCTAATGATTAACAGTTCTGACCAGCAGCTTGATTGGGCCACTGGCCTGAACTGTGCCCTCTCTGAAGCTGCAAGCAGAGGCAGAAATAATTGGGTACTGAAACTGAACTCAGCGATCTGACCAGCTTCAGAGCAGCACTTGCAAGTCACATAGCAAAGATCTTAAAGGGCTGCGCAACGTGACTGGGAAACTGTCCACCTCTGCCATAGTACAGTGGTGACTGATAACCTAGTCAGCGAGCAGTAAATTATAACATTACAAATCCCTCTTCTTCACAACAGGAAGAATTTTCATTAAGAAGTAAATTGCATAGATGCCTGTGTAACATTCTTATTACGGCTTTTTAGGTTACAAGACGCTCCTGAAATGCTTGTCTGGCATGTTCTGCAATCAAGAACTAATAGGAATCATGGGACCATCTGGTGCTGGAAAGTCCACATTAATGAACATTCTGGCTGGATACAGGTAAGGTCAATATCAAGATATAAAACCGAATTGCACATTATACAGTTAGACCTAATAGTTATATACCTGGCTGGTTTAGCTACTTCATATTTTTTTCATATCTGTTTACATTGTAATTTCATATTTTTTACCATGTTACTAGATCCATGTCCAAATATTCATATAGGGCAGATTCATCATTGCATATTTGGCTTTTTTTTTGCTTGGAATTAGTTAGTGATTTTTTTCATTTGCGACAAATTCATAAAACAATTTATATTTGTAAATATTAAATATAAGAAAAAAAATGAAATAGAAATGAGTCTTGGGATAAGTTACCCTGTCTGTGTGACGTATTACATAAAAGTAGGTCCTGGCTGGGTGTTGGTGTTGTGTGGGCCTTATGCCTTTATGCCTTATGTCTTTAGCTGATGGTATACTCTGGCCACTACCATGAATTCCACCTATTAATAAAGGAGACTTTCATTCAAACATGGGGACTTTTCTGAACTTGATAAGGGTTATATATACAAGGGATAAGCGAGTACACAGTCTTAAGCATGTCTCCTTCACAGTAAGAAGCTTCTCATTCCCACTGTATCCTTCTTCTGTAGGCTACTCCAGGGCGCTGCAGCTTATCTGTTTCGTCTCTATGTCGCCACAACCCAGCTTCTAGGCCACAGTTCCAATCAGTGAGTTTCTCTCCACTCGCTCTGCAATTCCCCATCCTATCACTATGGATGCCCTGGATCTACCGATCGGGACCCCTACTAGTCCCATGCTCTCAGTTTTCTCTTTAGGTCTTTTACCTTCGGCATTAGCAAGCTCTCGGGTTTCTCGTGACTTAGCACCTTATCGGATAACACCTTCTGGAAGGTGTCTGTCTTGTCAGAAACTCTCTTTAGGATCTTGTTATTCCTCGCTCCAGTCTCTTCTAGCTGTGGATCACCCCTGGGCTGCACTGCTCACATTACTCTTCGAACTCTATCTAACTCTATCCAGGAAGCACAGTCCTGTCCCTTTGACTAAGCCCCTCCTGTGGCTAGTCCCACCACTTAACTGACCCTGCTATCTGTTGCTGGGCAGAACTTCCTTGCACCAGACACTATACTAACAAGACTTATATTATACCTTACTATACATTATGCGTATTACACTTCAACACTTATCACGCTCTGTCATAATACATCACACTGGAACATATCACATGACACAATCTATACAGTAGGTACGGAAAGTATTCAGACCCTAAATTTTTCACTCTTTGTTTCATTGCAGCCATTTGGTAAATTCAAAAAAGTTCTTTTTTTTCTCATTAAAATGTACACTCTGCACCCCATCTTGACTGGAAAAAAAAAGAAATGTAGTAATTTTTGTAACTTACAAAATGTTCTATTTTGGTCTCATCTGACCACATGACCTTCTACTATGCCTCCTCTGGATCATCCAGATGATCACTGACAAACTTCAAATTGACCTGGACATGTGCTGGTGTGAGCAGGGGGACGGGACCTTGCTTGCCCTGCAGGATTTTAATCCACTACGGTATAGTGTGTTACTAAAGGTAATGTTTTAGACTGTGGTCCCAGCTCTCTTCAGGTAATTGACCGGGTTCTCCTGTGTAGTTCTGGGCTGATTACTGACCTTTCTCAGAATCATCTTTAACTCATGAGGCGAGACCCTGCATGGAGCCCCAGACCGAAGAAGATTGACAGTCATCTTGTGTTTCTTCCATTTTCTAATAATTGTGCCAACAGTTGTTGCCTTCTCAGCAAGCTGCTCTCCTATTGTCCTGTAGCCCATCCCAGCCTTGTGCAGATCTACAATTTTGTCCCTGGTGTCCTTAGACAGCTCTTTGGTTTTGGCCATGGTGGAGAGGTTGGAGTCTGATTGAGTGTGTGGACACACATACAGGTAACGAGTTCAAACAGGTGTAAGTAGTATGTCTGAAAAAATAGTGACTATTCTGAACAAAAAAGTTCATATGTGTTCATGAAAAAATACTCAATTGAATAGGTTACCTAAGACATTGGGGGAACATGAGATTGTAGGACACTGTTTACTTTCACACTTTGGTCAGACCTTGAGTTGGTCAGGTATTGTTCAATTTCACACCTTGGTCAGCCAATGTTTACTTTAACACATCACTAATTTAATTAAACTGTACTAATCCTAACTGCCATTCTGAGGTAAGGAGACCAAGACATTTTGGTTTAAACTTTCGAAAAATCATATTTAATATGACTGCATTTGTATTTCATGACACTGTTTTGCTTGGGTGTTATTTTTTTTGTTGTGATCCTGCCTTCTGTTTACCTATTTGTTGCTGCCCTATAGGGTCTGTTCTCACCCACATTAGTTGTCCTCTACTTGGTGTTGTGGGAAGAGTAACATACAAATCCTTTTCTTGATGACTTGGGTTGGTATGGACGATACATTGATGATCACTGTATTGACTAGATGGGGATGTATCCTCCTTACCAGACTT
Source organism: Ranitomeya variabilis (assembly GCF_051348905.1). Taxonomy (NCBI): domain Eukaryota; kingdom Metazoa; phylum Chordata; class Amphibia; order Anura; family Dendrobatidae; genus Ranitomeya; species Ranitomeya variabilis. The sequence goes on along the minus strand of NC_135235.1, from coordinate 336,201,765 downwards.
TGTAGGATATCTAAATTATAAGTCTTTAAATTTAAAATTTACCTCCTGCTAAAATCAAAGGGAAGTGTCATTGAGATTCTGTTTTAGAGCACACATGGCAAACTCTGGCCCTCAGGGTGATTATGTTTGGCCTGCGATGTCGGGGTCTCTATGGGGCCATTATACAGAATGGAGGACTATGTCGGGCCATTATACTGTATGGACCACTATGTGGGCCCATTTATTCTGTATGAAGGACTATGTGGGGCCATTATACTGTATGAAGGACTATGTGGGGCCCATTATACTGTATGGAGGACTATGTGGGGCTCAATATATTGTATAGATGACTATGTGTGGCCCATTATACCGTGTGGAGGTCTATGTGGGGATTACAGTTGGGGCATCATACTTTGCTGGGGCTGTACAGTAGGGTCATGTATGATGACATGCATGTGGAGGGTGCTGAGGAGGGATACACTGTGGGCATATCATACTGTGTTTAGGAGGCACTTGTGTTGGCAATATATTTTATTATATGTATTATTTATTAATTCAAGGTTTTTTATCCTTTGTTATTACATATTTAAATAAGGCCATTTTGTCATATGTTTTTACTGCTCTTACATAACATATTATATTTTTCCAGTATGGCCCATTTGTGATTATGTGCTAATTTTATTCTAAGTCAAGCAGCCCTTTAAGTTTGTTTCCATATGAAAAGTTTCATCGTTATATTTGATAAGGAAATTGTAGACTTTTTTTTTAATAAATATCAAGGTCAGCCCTCAGCTTTGTCCAAGTTTTTTATTTTGGCCCTTTGTGTATTTGAGTTTGACATCCCTGTTTTAGAGGCAGAAAACAGTCACCCTAGACATTTCAGCAAAAATATCCCTACAGGTATATTTATCAGAACACCAAGAGCATGCTCAAGAAACCAGGAGTTTGTCATGGAATTCTGTAATCTGAATAAAAGATTCTTTGATAGGGTATTCCATGATCAGGAATAGCAGCGCTTTGGACTCAGAGCATTTGCGTTGCATCCAAAATGGTGCATTCTGCAAAGAAGCACAGTGGATGTGGATCGCCCCCATGGGGCTGTGAGGAACTCGGTACCGGGTCCTTCGGTTCTCAAGGGGGATGTCTATTGTAAATTCTGTTGTGGGTTCTGCTCTTAGGCTCCCTCTGGTGGTTATAAGTGGTAGTGCTGCTGTTTGTCCTTCACAACAGTCATCAGCTGCATCCACTTTGGACGGGGCTATTTAGTCTGGCTCCTTCCTTTAGTGAGTGCCAGTTGTCCATTGTTTTCTAGGGATCCACATCTCTGCTTGGTTCTCCTTCTGGATTGTCCAAATCATCAAAGATAAGTCCTGGCTCTGTTTTTGCAGTCCACATGCGGTGGACTTAATAGTTCTGTGAATTGCTATGTTTTTTCTTGTCCAGCTTTGTCTGTGTTAAGATTTATTCAGCCAAGTTGGAAGCTCTGGAGTCACAGAGTTACCCTCCATGCCTTTAGTTAGGTGTGGAGATTTTTGTATTCTCTGTGGTGGATTTTGTAGTATTTTTTTATACTGACCGCACAGTACTCTTTCCTGTCTTTTCTTTCTGTTTCTTTCTGTTTTCAGTCTGCGTTTGTAATTTCCCTCTCCTCTCACAGTCAATATTTGTGGGGGGCTGCCTTTCCTTTGGGAATTTTCTCTGAGGCAAGATAGTATTCCTGTTTCTTTCTTTAGGTGTAATTAGTCCTCCGGCCGTGACGAGGTGTCTAGGGAGTGACAGGAACATCCCACGGCTACTTCTAGTTGATGTGTTAAGTTCAGGGTCTGTGGTCAGTATAGAGGCCACCTACTCCAGAGCTCGTCCATGCTGCTCCTAGGCCACCAGTTCATAACAGTACAACTGGCCAACAATGAGTTAACCGCATCTCAAAAGAAGGGAAAGAAAGTGCTGAGCCATTTTTTTCTGTACTCTGTTGTGTTTTTTTTTTTCCCTCTTGACTTCTGGGTGGCTCAGGAGTTAGGCGTTGACATGGATGTTCAGGGACTTGCTTCTCGGGTGGATCAACTTGCTGCTAGAGTACAGGGTATTTCTGATTATATCGTGCAGACTCCTGTTTTAGAGCCTAGAATTCCTACCCCCGATCTGTTCTTCGGGGACAGGTCCAAATTTTTGAGCTTTAAAAATAACTGTAAACTGTTTTTTGCTCTTAAGACCCGTTCCTCTGGTGATCCCATCCAACAGGTAAAAATTGTCATTTCTCTGTTGCGTGGTGACCCGCAGGATTGGGCATTTTCCCTGGAATCTGGGAATCCGGCCTTGCTTAATGTAGACACCTTTTTTCAGGCGCTTGGGTTATTGTATGATGACCCTAACTCTGTAGAGCATGCTGAGAAAACACTTTTGGCCCTGTGTCAGGGTCAAGAAGCGGCAGAGTCATATTGCCAGAAATTCAGAAAATGGTCTGTGCTTACTAAGTGGAATGAGGATGCTTTGGCGGCAATTTTCAGAAAGGGTCTTTCTGAATCTGTTAAAGATGTTATGGTGGGGTTCCCCACGCCTGCAGGTCTGAGTGAATCTATGTCTCTGGCCATTCAAATTGATCGGCGCTTGCGTGAGCGCAGAGTTGTGCACACTATGGCGTTGTCTTCCGAGCGGAGTCCTGAGCCTATGCAGTGTGATAGGATTGTGTCTAGAGCGGAACGCCAAGGATTCAGACGTCAGAATAGGTGGTGCTTTTACTGCGGCGATTCTGCTCATGTTATTTCTGATTGCCCTAAGCGTGCCAAGAGAATCGCTAATTCCGTTACTATCAGTACTGTACAACCTAAATTTCTGTTATCTGTGACCCTGATCTGCTCATTATCGTCATTCTCTGTCATGGCATTTGTGGATTCAGGCGCCGCTTTAAATTTAATGGACTTAGAATTTGCCAGACGTTGTGGTTTTTCCTTACAGCCTTTGCGGAGTCCTATCCCTTTGAGTGGGATTGATGCTACACCATTGGCTAAAAATAAACCTCAGTTTTGGACACAGTTAACCATGTGCATGGCGCCAGCCCATCAGGAAGATTGTCGCTTCCTGGTGTTACATAATTTGCATGATGCTGTTGTGCTGGGGTTTCCATGGTTACAGGTACATAATCCGGTGTTGGATTGGAAATCTATGCCTGTGACTAGTTGGGGTTGTCAGGGGGTTCACAATGACGTTCCTCTGATGTCAATTTCCTCCTCCCCCTCTTCTGAAATTCCTGAGTTTCTGTCAGATTTCCAGGATGTTTTCGATGAGCCCAAGTCCAGTTCCCTTCCACCGCATAGGGACTGTGATTGTGCTATTGATTTGATTCCAGGCTGTAAGTTTCCTAAGGGCCGACTTTTCAACCTGTCTGTGCCTGAACATGCCGCCATGCGGAGCTATGTAAAGGAGTCTTTGGAGAAGGGGCATATTCGGCCATCTTCTTCTCCATTAGGAGCAGGGTTTTTTTTGTTGCCAAAAAGGATGGCTCCTTGAGACCCTGTATTGATTATCGCCTCTTGAATAAGATCACGGTCAAATTCCAATACCCTTTGCCTTTGCTTTCTGATTTGTTTGCCAGAATTAAGGGGGCTAGTTGGTTTACTAAGATTGACCTTCGAGGGGCATATAATCTGGTTCGTATTAAGCAGGGTGCCGAATGGAAAACTGCGTTTAATAAGCCCGAGGGCCATTTTGAGTATCTTGTGATGCCATTCGGACTCTCTAATGCCCCATCTGTGTTTCAGTCCTTCATGCATGATATTTTTCGGAATTATCTTGATAAATTCATGATTGTATATTTGGATGATATTTTGATTTTTTTCAGATGATTGGGAGTCTCATGTGAAACAAGTTAGGATGGTATTTCAGGTCCTTCGTGACAATGCCTTGTTTGTGAAGGGGTCTAAGTGCCTCTTTGGAGTACAGAAGGTTTCTTTTTTGGACTTCATTTTTTCTCCATCATCTATAGAAATGGATCCGGCTAAGGTTCAGGCCATTCATGATTGGATCCAGCCCACATCCATGAAGAGCCTTCAGAAATTTTTGGGCTTTGCTAATTTTTATCGCCGTTTCATTGCCAACTTCTCCAGTGTGGTTAAACCCCTGACCGATTTGACGAGGAAGGGCGCTGATGTAGCCAATTGGTCCTTTGAGGCCGTTTCTGCCTTTCAGGAGCTTAAGCGCCGAATTACTTCTGCCCCTGTGTTGCGTCAGCCGGATGTTTCTCTTTCTTTTCAGGTTGAGGTTGACGCTTCTGAGATTGGGGCAGGGGCCGTTTTGTCTCAGAGGAATTCTGATGGTTCCTTGATGAAACTGTGTGCCTTCGTTTCTCGAAAGTTTTCACCTGCGGAACGCAATTATGATGTCGGCAATCGTGAGTTGTTGGCTATGAAGTGGGCATTTGAGGAGTGGCGACATTGGCTTGAGGGGGCCAAGCACCGTATTGTGGTCTTGACCGATCATAAGAATCTGATTTACCTTGAGTCTGCCAAACGGCTGAATCCTAGACAGGCCCGATGGTCCCTGTTTTTCTCCCGTTTTGATTTTGTTGTCTCGTATCTTCCAGGTTCTAAGAATGTTAAGGCTGATGCCCTCTCTAGGAGTTTCTTGCCTGATTCCCCTGGGATTCTTGAGCCGGTTGGTATTCTTAAGGAGGGGGTGATTCTTTCTGCCATCTCCCCTGATTTGCGACGGGCTCTTCAGGAGTTTCATGCTGATAAACCTGATCGCTGTCCAGCGGGGAAACTGTTTGTTCCTGACAGATGGACTAGTAAAGTGATTTCTGAGTTTCACTGTTCTGTGTTGGCTGGCCATCCTGGGATTTTTGGTACCAGAGATTTGGTTAGTAGGTCCTTTTGGTGGCCTTCTTTGTCACAGGATGTGCGTTCTTTTGTGCAGTCCTGTGGGACTTGTGCGCGGGCCAAACCTTGCTGCTCCCGCGCCAGTGGGTTGCTTTTGCCTTTGCCGGTCCCTGAGAGGCCTTGGACGCATATTTCTATGGATTTTATTTCGGATCTTCCTGTTTCCCAGAGGATGTCTGTTATCTGGGTGGTCTGTGACAGGTTTTCTAAGATGGTTCATTTGGTACCTTTGCCTAAGTTGCCTTCCTCTTCTGAGTTGGTTCCGTTGTTTTTTCAGCATGTGGTTCGTTTGCATGGCATTCCGGAGAATATTAATAATAATAAATAATAATAATAATTTTTATTTATATAGCGCCAACATATTCCGCAGTGCTTTACAACTTATAGAGGGGACTTGTACAGACAATAGACATTACAGCATAACAGAAATCACAGTTCAAAATAGATACCAGGAGGAATGAGGGCCCTGCTCGCAAGCTTACAAACTATGAGGAAAAGGGGAGACACGAGAGGTGGATGGTAACAATTGCTTTAGTTATTTGGACCAGCCATAGTGTAAGGCTCGGGTGTTCATGTAAAGCTGCATGAACCAGTTAACAGCCTAAGTATGTAGCAGTACAGACACAGAGGGCTATTAACTGCATAAAGTGTATGAGAACACGATGCAAGGAACCTGATTATGTGTTTTGTTTTTTTTTTCTATTTTTAATAGGCCACACAGGGATAGTTAGGTTAATGCGTTGAGGCAGTAGGCCAGTCTGAACAAATGCGTTTTTAGGGCACGCTTAAAACTGTGGGGATTGGGGATTAATCGTATTAACCTAGGTAGTGCATTCCAAAGAATCGGCACAGCACGTGTAAAGTCTTGGAGACGGGAGTGGGAGGTTCTGATTATTGAGGATGCTAACCTGAGGTCATTAGCGGAGCGGAGGGCACGGGTAGGGTGGTAGACTGAGACCAGAGAGGAGATGTAGGGTGGTGCTGAGCCATGGAGTGCTTTGTGGATGAGGGTAGTAGTTTTGTACTGGATTCTGGAGTGGATGGGTAGCCAGTGTAATGACTGGCACAAGGTAGAGGCATCGGTGTAACGGTTGGTGAGGAATATGATCCTGGCAGCAGCATTCAGGACAAATTGGAGCGGGGAGAGTTTGGTAAGAGGGAGGCCGATTAGTAGAGAGTTACAATAGTCCAGACGGGAATGAATAAGAGAAACCGTAAGAGTTTTTGCAGAGTCGAAAGTAAGAAAAGGGTGAATTCTAGAAATGTTTTTGAGATGCAGATAAGAAGAGCGAGCCAGTGATCGGATGTGGGGGGTGAATGAAAGCTCGGAATCAAGGATGACCCCAAGGCAGCGGGCATGTTGCTTTGGAAATATGTAGGCTGCTTAATAACGTGGAACAGCCTTCTTAAGTAGTCTTGCCTTTATTTGGACACACCTGCCAAACTAATTTGCACAGGTATCTGCAATTGCTTTCAGTGATATAAAGAGCCCTGACACACATCACCATCAATGAGTTTAAATGACAAACAAAAAAATTCTAACCTTATCACTCCTAAACTCTTTGCGCATAATAATTTGGAACACAGTGCATCTGCGGTAGCGCAATGGCATGTCGGCACTTGCGTTAACGCAGCGCGTTTAACCCATGTGTTGAACGGGCTGCTATTAACGCAATGTGAACCTTGCCTTACAAGCACATCTGTGATTGGCTGACAGGATGATCTGCAAGTGTCTTCTGTGCAGATATACCATCAATTGCATGACTGCTTTGTGTTATATTCAGTTGTTAAGTATGGAACTTACAATTATTATTTTGAGTTGATAGTTGTGTTCTAAACTGATAATAAATATTACAACCTATATGTTTACATAACTTTGTTGCGCTATGGAAGGGGGGGGGGCCAGGAAGATTTCTTGCTCAGGGGCCCTCTGCAGTCTGTGTCTGCCCCTGCCTATGGTGATGGAAAATTAAAAAGTCATGACTCTAGGAAGAAGGTACAGAAATATTGAAAGTGCAAAAATGAAAATTGGCTGTGGTGGGAATGGGTGAAAATGAAGGGTAACCACAGAAGAAGATATCCAATTTTTATGTTGTGGCACAATAACTTGTTTACAGTCCTGGACACTGCCTAATACCTACAATTTACTTATTTTGTGTGTCTTTGACAGTGTATTTTCTATTTAGACTCCACTTTTTATCTGACTTCTTGGATATGTCACCTTCTGATCTCATTTCTGGTTTGACTTCTGGCTTGAACTTCCCACTTTTCCTCCACTTAACCCTTTGAGTTTGTTGTCTCTGGCTTATCACCATGCTATGACTCAAGGCTAAAGCTGCTGTGTGACTACTGTTCTTTAATCACTGAAGCATTAGCTGCCAATTCTCCTAAGACCTGCAGCCTGTGGATATGAATAGTAAAAGGGGTTGTCATCTACAAGACATCCCCTTCTTAATACTACTATTGACCATCATAACATAAAAAAACCTTTATACTTACCTCCCAGACCAGTGCCATTACACCCTCTATCTGACCACAACCTACTTGCATTCTCTTCCCTTGTCTTTCCAGGTGCACAATCCCCACTCCACAGACTTGCACACCATCAAATACCTTGTTTTACACTTGCTTTCTTAGTCCCTTCTCCCTACTGCAGACATTGGTTTCTTACATAATGCAAATGCTGCTGCCGCTTTATATAACACCACAACAGCTGCAGCTCTCGAATTGATCGCCACCCTCACATATACCAAAGCTCGCACAATCAAAAGGCAACCCTGGCACACCAGCCTGACTAAGGAACGGAGGCGGGATTCCAAGGTTGCTGAGCAGAGATGAAAAAGATCCCACTCCAATGAGCACTTCATCACATTCAAACAGTCCCTCACTACTTTCAAGTCCACACTCAGCAGCAAAACAAATCTACTTCTCATCTCTCATATCTTCCCTGTCTTACAACCCTAAACAGCTATTCAACACTTTCAATTCTCCTCCATCCCCCAACACCTCCTCCTTCTCCTCTTTTCTCAGCTGAAGACTTTGCCTCATCCTTCAAGCAGAAGATCGATAGAGAAAGCTTTGGTCTACATCCCCCACATGTCCTCCTCATAACAATCAGCCTCATCCTCCAAAACCAGTTTCTCCACCATTACAGAAGATCATCTTTCCTTTCTAGTCTCAAGATTACATCTCACTACCTGTGCATGTGAACCAAACCCATCTCACCTCATCTCAAACTTCACCACAGTCTTCATCCCAATCCATAACCAATCTCTTCAACCTGTCGCTAACAAATGGTGTTTTCCCCTCATTCTTCAAACATGTGTTGATCACACACATCCACAAAACCTCTCCCTTGACCCATCCTCTGTGTCTAGTTATCACCCCATATCACTTCACCCCTATGCCTCAAATCTACTGGAACAACATGTCCATGTCGAACTGTCCTCCCACTGTTCCTCCTGCTCCCTCCTTGACTGCTTACAATCTGGCTTCCGACCTCATTCCACTGAAACTGCCCTTATGAAAGTCACCAATGACCTACTAAATGTCAAATCCAAGCGACACTACTCTGACATCTCATGGAAGTGTCTTCTGCTTTTGATACTGTGAACCATTCCCTCTTACTACAGATTCTCTCATCTCTTGGCATTACAGACTTGGCCCTATCTTGGATCTCTTCATACCTAACAGACCATACATTTAACGTGTCCCACTCACACACCACCTCCTCATCTTGGCCCCTATCTGTCGGTGTCCCCCAAGGTTAATTTCAAGGACCCCTGCTCTTCTCCATCTGCACCTTCAGTCTTGGGCACCTGATAGAGTCCCATGGCTTTCAGTGTAATCTCTATGCTTGTGACACACAGATCTATCTCTTTGGACCCGATATTACCTTATTACTAACTAAAATCCCACAATATCTTTCTGCCATTTCATTCTTCTTCTCTGCTAGATTTTTAAAACTTAATGTGACGGGGTCTACCGTGCTGGAGTACCTCTTTCAGTACCACCCCGTGTTTCAGGAGGTCCACTCTGCTTTGGCTGGAGTCTGAATGAAGGATGCTGGCTGGAATTGCTTGGTTACATGGGCGCATATAAAAGATCACTGCTTCTCCACGAATTTCCAGTATATGACAACACTTTACTCACAGGACACAGAATATATCACACAGATACAGAGGGCGGGCCAATTGAAAAGCGGCAGGCCAGACATACATTACAATAGCCGCAGGTGGCCGGAGCCTGCCGATATTTACTGTGGGAATTACAAAGGTGGGGGAGGTCAGAAGGGGGATATCTTGTCCCCTCTGCCCAGGGGCGCAGCCTGTGGGCTGATGCATTAGGGACATGCATCTCACATGGAACCTATTATACATACATATAACTGCAAAACATATTCTGGGTGCTGGGGGGTTCCGTAACACTTAACATGGATAAAACAGAATTCATTATTTTTCCCCCATCTTTCTCAACCCTCTAACAGTCCTATCCATTAAAGTAAATGGCTGCTCACTCTCCCCAGTCCCGCAAGCTCGTTGCTTCAGGGTAACCCCGGACTTTACTCTCTCCTTCAAACCACTTATCTAAGTCCTTTCCACTTCCTGCCAACTCCAACTCAAAAAATATTTCTCGGATCCGTACATTTCTTAATCAAGAATTTGCAAAAACCCTAGTACATGCACTCATAATCTCCTGTCTCGACTACTGCAACTTCCTGCTCTGTGGCCTCCCTTCTAACATTCTTGCACCCCTCCAATCTATCCTAAACTCTCCTGCCTGACTAATCCACCTGCCCCCCTGCTATTCCCTGGCCTCTACTCTCTGTCAATCCCTGCAATGGCTCCCAAATACCCAGAGACTCCAGTTCAAAATCCTAACCATGGCATACAAAGCTGTCCACAACCTGTTTCCTCCATATATCTGTGACCTAGTCTCTCACTATTTATTTGCATGCAACCTCTGATCCTCACAATATCTCCTTCTCTACTCCCATCTTATCCCCTCTTCCCACAATCGCATACAAGATTTCTCCCACGCATCCCCCTACTCTGGAGATCTCTACCCCAAATATCAAAATCTCACCTACCATGGAATCCTTCAAAAGGAACCTTCCAACAATACTCCAACCTGCTGTAACCCTCATTTCATTGTAAGGGTCTGGACCAGAGCAGTTGTCATGGCCGAACTCTTCGGTGTATCTGTGGCTCCATTTTCTGCACCGCCAGGGTTGCCTCTGTTTTGCTGTCGGTCCCCATCAGTCATTGTAATAAAGGTTGAGACACAGTCCTTTACAACTTTCAAATAAACAACTTTACGGTAAGCTTTACGCAGCACATCCAGATCTTTTACACAAGTTACAACGGAATCAGCATTACACATTTCCTCTATTTTCCCTGCACTTTCCTTCCTTTCACATAACGCATACCAGGGCCGGACCGTGCCGCACGGGTCCTCAGTGTCCTCCCAATTCCGCTCTGCCACAGTTAGGCCTTTCTTAGTCTGCTAGTTGCCACCTGGCGAGTGACCTGCCCCTCAGTATTGTGCTCTGTGAAGTCCCAGCACTGTCTTGCTCCCAGCTCACTGCTTCTGAGTTCTGCCCCGCCACCGTTTCACCCCAGTACTGAGGGCATCTTCCAAAGCTATAAGCTTCCACATTCAAGGGCTACCTGTGCCCTTGTACTGTCTTCTTTCCTTTTTTCTTACTGCTGCGCTGGCCTCCATTTTTCTGGCCTGATGCTGTTGATGGCTGGGCTCTCTCCTCTTAGTCAAATATTGTTACATGGTAGCTGCTAATGTTATGGGCCTAAAGCCCGTGTGGACTGTCTGAGCACTCAGACCCTTCTCACTAGATACAGCAAACACTCTTTCCCTGTGCTGCAGCTGACTCCTCCTATATTAACTAGTAATATATACACTGATCCACAACCATGCTAACCTAGGTGTACCAAAATGCCCCAACTAGTGGCCAAACTTCAGTACACATTGTCCCTACATAACAGGTACACCAAATAGCAATATATATATATATATATATATATATATTTAGCAAAACAAGACATGCTAATACACCTGTTAGTGTAGCAGTACCATTATATAAGGGGTGGTAATACACTAAACCTTGTAGCAATACCATAATGTGTTACCTATACATATACACTGAAAACATATGGCATTGGGACGAGGGAAAAAGGGCAATGACATAAACACATTTTGTCATACCACCTACATTCCCCCTTCCCTTTAATGTGGTCATCCCTGACCATATTACACTATAAAACCTTTATTATGTTTATATAATACTCCATGCAGGGAGGTAACGGGTAAAATGAGGTAAAACAAGTAGCATATTATCTCTACACGAGCCGAGTCTTTTATGCTGCCGTATAGCATCAAGAGTCCTTGCACTTTAAAATTGAACACCTGGCTCACAGTCCTCCAGGTGATATTCAGGTCCATTAACTCCAGTTCTCTGGAATCAAACATATGTACAAGATGACCTATTAGTGGGGTCCATAGTTCCTAAGGTTGGGCCTCCCCCTTCCTTTGAGGGAAGCACTGTCCCATTTATTAGGACCAAACAAATTTACAAGCATGGGACCCTTTCATAAAGTCAACAGTCCTCCAAGTTATGTCCACTATATTTTTTTAAGGGAGGCGTTTCCCCCCTTCCTTTGCAGAAAGTACATCTCCAGGAAGTGTTTGTGGGCTGCCTGGTCTAGGAACACAGTCTGTTGCTACAGCCACACACAGTCCATTAGTCCAGGGACCCAATTTTCATTAAGGGTCAGATTCCGCTATCCAGCAGAATGGGCGCAACAAAGCAAAATAAAACAAACTGTCCATGTAATGAGGCCATCCGGCCACACTACGCCCATCTCTGGGGGTGCTTCAAGGCTTCACTGCCGGCAGGGACGCGGAACAGTCCCGTTCACTTTAAGTCAGAGGTGCAATGTGCACAAAATTTTTTTTTTAGCAGCAAAGTTTCACTGAATCAACGGCGCACATCCCGGACTGTTGCAAGAGTGGCTGAGTCCCATGCCCGGTTGTGGGCTGAGGACAACTCTACAGCCGCAGAAGTCGTGGTCTGCCATGGCAGGGTGGTGGCCCGAGTAGCAGGTGCTGCTGATGCAGCGCCCAAGAGTCCTGGTCGTTGCAGTACTGATGCTCCGCCACTAAGGGGAGTGATGGTACGTCTGATGGCACTAAAGGAGTTCACCTGGCCAGGTATCACAGTCACACATTACACTTCACACTCTGGCCACCAGGGGGAGCAAAGGGTTCTATGTATTAGGCCACTCCTCACATTCTGGTAAAACTGGGGGCTGGATAGGAAGTTAGGCAGAAGCTGACTGGGTTTTGCCCAGGCAACATCCTGTGAGAGAGGGAGTTCCTGGGAAGATTCAGGGGGGGTCTCTGTCAGGGGTGGGATCCTGACAGTGGCCTAGCGAAAAGGTCAGAACGTTACGGAGCCGCGCCTGCACCCGTTGCGGTGGCATCTTAAGAAAGGACACGAAGCGAGGTTTATTGTGGAGAAGTGAGAAACGAGATCACAGCACAAAGGAGAATAGAACCAGTAGGAGTCGTGCCTTAAGATCGTGGCAACATCCTACTGAGGCGCGTAGCCGGTGGCCGGAACGCCGAGGAAGTATTGGGCTCCAAGCATTACTTCAAACAGCGGCAAGACAGTTAACTTTAGGTTGGCTGTCTCACCTAAATCACCTAAGCAGACAACGGAGGCAATTGTGGGAGAGGGGCGTCTCTAGGGTCCCAGAATAACTCCAGGCCTACCCCGTCATACGGGTGCGTCCTAGCCAAATCATCTGGGGGACGGAGAGAAAGAACATCAGAAACAGACACAACAGTTGTGAGGACTATCCCGTGGTGCTCAGCAGGGAGGCACTACAACACACAGGCGCTAGAAGGTAGGCACTGATTTCCATCTGCAAAGGGAACTCTGGATGTGCCTTCGGACCGGCCGGTCTCAGCCAGCCCTGTTAGCAGTGCTCTGGATTGCAGATCCTGAAGCCTTCAGTAAAGAGGTAAAGAGACTGCAACCCTGTGTCCTCATTATTCATCGCACCTTGCACCACGCACCATCATCACACCTTTCATTGGACGCCCCTTAGCAGGGTCAAGGACCGGGTCTAGCCACCGTGACAACCCCAGGACCGAGACAGAGAGGCCCGGTACCGAGTAACCCGCGGCCCTGCATCTGGGGGCGCTCCACTGACGCCTACTCGGAGCTGAGTCAACAACTTGGGTTCCGGATGACAGAATTCCTCCTGACGTCGCGACGCTGGCTCCGCATGATGTTCCGGACTCTGGGACGAGGATGACACTCTGCTGGCCGCCGACTCTATGTGTGAGAAAACTCTAGGAGTGGGTAAGTGGAGTCCTCCGCAACTTCTTCCCACGTTCTGCCTGGTCGAGTTATGGCATCTTCCTGCTGCCACCTCCACTCCAATTGGCCTATTGCTCAGCAGCTACGGGTGCAGGAGTGCTCCATCACTGCCGGTCCAAGATTACACAATGGCACCGCGCAGCTGCACCCGGGTTTTTCTTCTAGGCCCCATCCATTTCCAGGTAGGGACATCTACGACAGCTCCACCCATTTGCTGGAATTCTGTAGAGGAGGGTGAGGTCTTCTTTTCTTCATCCGCACCCACTAGGGGCAGACCTGGGAATATCAACAGGGGGATTTTGGCACCAATACTGTACTGTTGCGCCCATAAAGGAGGGGGTCCCTGTTGTCATCTTCTTCTTCAACGCTATTTCCCACCATCCTTATAGCTGCCATCTTGGTCACATCTACATGTTCAGTCTTTTTCTCGGTGTAAGTCAAATCCACTTTGTTTGTCACTTCCAGCATTTCAAAAGCATCCTCAAAATCTTCATCACTGTTCTCTCTGGTTACAACAGTGGCACTCAAATCATCATCATCTTCTTTCTTTGCGGGTTCTCTGCATTGCGAGGTAGTCGCATCCTGCCAACTTACGCTAAATGTAAGGGTCTGGACCAGAGCAGTTGTCTCTACGGAACTCTACGGTGTATCTGTGGCTCCACTCTCTGCACCGCCAGGGTTGCCTCTGTTTTGCTGTCGGTCCCCATCAGTTTCTGTAATAAAGTTTGAGACACAGTCCTTTACAACTTTCAAATTAACAACTTTACTGTAAGCTTTACGCATCACATCCAGATCTTTAACAGCAGTTGTAACGGAATCAGCATTACACATTTCCTCTTCTCTCCCTGCACTTTCCTTCCTTTCACATAATGCATACCAGGGTCAGACCGTGCCGCACGGGTCCTCATTGTCCTCCCATTTCATGCTTAGGCATTTTTCTATGACGCCCATGACGGCACCACGGAGAGAGGAGATCCGCCCACCAAGGACAGGAAACCTACAGATAAAAAGGCGGTACCTCTCTCCTGCATCAGTTGGTTTCCCGTCCTTGATGGGAGACCTACAGATTCACCTCCGTGGTGCCGTCATTAAGAAGAAGATTTGTCGTGGGATTCCAGGGCCAATCAGCTCGATTCAGGCAGCGGGGGCCCCCCTGCCTCGGCTGGTGTGACCCGAAGGGCCACCGCTGGGGCTAGTGGGCCTCTAGGGTGCGCGGAGAGAGGTGGCTGAATCACAGCCACCTCTCTAGGTAAGACTCACCAGCAGCAGCTGTATCCAAGGGGGGTCCCTCTGTGGATAGGAGCCGGTCTTGCTCCTCCAGCGTAAGTCTGCGGGCTGTAGTTCCCGGGGTTCCGGGAATCCAGCAAACATGCGGTGATGCGCGGCGCCATCTTGATCCCGTCTGCACACGCGTGAGATCCTTCGAGATTTAAGCAGTGCAGGGACTCTGCGCATGCGCGGCTGGCTGCGGTACTGTGCTCGCGCACCACGGTTCTCGCTTCGGCACACGCGCAAGCTATAGGCAAACTGCGCAGGTGCGGGATTTCATGCGCGATGTTGCGCTGCAGAGAAAATGGCGCCATCCACCGCTATTTTAGCAAAGACACACCTGAGGGCAGACACTTCCAATGGAGACCGGCCAGCGCTCACCATCCATGAGCGACGCAGAACAGGCATCTCCCCTGTCCAGGGCATCTCCACCGCCGCCGCCACAGCAGCAGCAGCAGAAGCGACGACCCCAGAAAGGACACCAGGAAACTACCGGCAAAGGGCGTTCTGGATCGCTGCACAGCAAGGAGTCCAGCATAACGTCCGGCTCAAGGGATAAACCGATAACAGACATGGATCATCCCCAACCGGTATTTATGGGTCCATAAGGTGGTAAGTGATCTCCGTGAAAGTCCGTGATAGTGAGGGCCTATCTTTGTGTTTCCTTACTATAGGGGAAGAAAAGCACAGGCAAATCTAAACATAAGATATGTGCCCTGTGTAAAGAGGAGCTTCCATCTTCGTGGGAAAAGAGACTTTGCAGTGTTTGTATTCAACAGACAGTGTCAAAAGGCCTCCCCGGGTTCGCAGCAGACCTTAAAAACCTGATCAAAGTCCAGGTAGAAGAGACCTTTAGATCTCTTAAAGGGGGAAAAAAGCGGAGGAAGACCAAGCACAGATCTCCGTCTCCTGAGTCCGGTGATTCAGGGGAAGATATGGATTCAGACACCTCTAATTCTTCCTCCTCCTCGTCTTCATCATCATCCTCATCTTCCTCGGGAGGTCGTAGTTGATTTCCTTTAGAAGAAACGGACAGTCTAGTTAAGGCCGTTAGGAGCACTATGGGGTTGACAGACCCTCACCCCAAAAGATCAGTTCAGGACATAATGTTCGGGGGTCTCGATCAAAAAAAGAGAAGGGCCTTTCCCCTTAATGAAAAAATCTAGGCTTTAATTAAAAATGAGTGGAAAAAACCTCTCTCCCCAGTCCCACAAGCTCGCTGCCTCGGGGTAATCCTTGACGCTGATCTCTCCTTCAAACCACATATCCAAGCCCTTTCCACTTCCTGCTGAATTCAACTCAAAAATATTTCACGAATCCGTACATTCCTCAACCAAGAATCTGCAAAAACCCTAGTCCATGCCCTCATCATCTCTCACCTTGACTACTGCAACCTCCTGCTCTGTGGCCTCCCCTCTAACACTCTCGCACCCCTCCAATCTATTCTAAACTCTGCTGCCCGACTAATCCACCTGTCCCCCCGCTATTCCCCGGCCTCTCCCCTCTGTCAATCCCTTCACTGGCTCCCCATTGCCCAGAGACTCCAGTACAAAACCCTAACCATGACATACAAAGCCATCCACAACCTGTCTCCTCCATACATCTGTGACCTCGTCTCCCGGTACTTACCTACACGCAACCTCCGATCCTCATAAGATCTCCTTCTCTACTCCCCTCTTATCTCCTCTTCCCACAATCGTATACAAGATTTCTCTCGCGTATACCCCTACTCTGGAACCCTCTACCACAACACATCAGACTCTCGCCTACCATCGAAACCTTCAAAAAGAGCCTGAAGACCCACCTCTTCCGACAAGCCTACAACCTGCAGTAACCACCGATCAACCAAACCGCTGCATGACCAGCTCTATCCTCACCTACTGTATTCTCACCCATCCCTTGTAGATTGTGAGCCTTCGCGGGCAGGGTCCTCTCTCCTCCTGTACCAGTTATGACTTGTATTGTTTAAGAATATTGTACTTGTTTTTATTATGCATACCCCTCCTCACATGTAAAGCGCCATGGAAAAAATGGCGCTATAACAATAAATAATACTAATGCTAATTAGTAATTTTTATTACACTTGGGGCTATTTAGTTTGGAAAAACGAAGACTAAGGGGTGATCTTATGTTAATGTATAAATATATGAGGGGACAGTACAAAGACCTTTCTGATGATCTTTTTAATCATAGACCTGAGACAGGGACAAGGGGGCATCCTCTACGTCTGGAGGAAAGAAGGTTTAAGCATAATAACAGACGCGGATTCTTTACTGTAAGAGCAGTGAGACTATGGAACTCTCTGCCGTATGATGTTGTAATGAGTGATTCATTAATTAAATTTAAGAGGGGACTGGATACCTTTCTGGAATAGTATAATGTTACAGGGTATATACACTAGATTCCTTGATAAGGCGTTGATCCAGGGAACTAGTCTGATTGCCGTATGTGGAGTCGGGAAGGAATTTTTTTCCCCATGGTGGAGTTACTCTTTGCCACATGGGTTTTTTTTGCCTTCCCCTGGATCAACATGTTAGGGCATGTTAGGTTAGGCTATGGGTTGAACTAGATGGACTTACAGTCTTCCTTCAACCTTAATAACTATGTAACTATGTAACTATGTAATACTATAAGAAAGACACTACTTACGCCAAAAAGGAAATATCCATTCGATGACCAATCTTGCTCCTTCTGGGATAAGGCGCCTAAGCTAGATGTTGCCATCGCTAAGGCATCCAAAAAATATGCCCTTCCATTTGAGGACATGGAGGTCTTAAAAGACCTGATGGACAAGAAGGCAGATGCCTTCCTCAAAGGTTCATGGGAGGCAGCTGGTGCAAGCCTTAAACCAGCAGTCGCGGCCGCATGTACATCCCGCTCCTTAATGATATGGTTAGACCAATTAGAAAGCCAGCTCAAAAATAGGTAATCTCGCGACTCAATCTTAAATACTTTACCAGTTATGCGTGGAGCTGCTGCCTTCTTAGCAGATGCTTCGGCCAATTCAATCAAATTATCTGCTAGGTCAGTGGTTTTTTCAAATGCCGCAAGACGAGCCCTTTGGCTTAAATGTTGGCCGGGAGATCTCCAGACAAAGTCTAAATTATGTACCATCCCCTGTGAAGGAGAATTCCTATTCGGGCCCACTCTAGATGATATTTTAGAGAAAGCGAGTGATAAAAAGAAATCATTTCTCTCCCTTGGTTTCCCTTCGTACAAGAGGCCCTTTCGGAGCAAGAGGTTCTTTCGAAGGAAGCCGGGAAAAAAACAAGATAAGTGGGAAGACAAGCGAAACAAAAACAAGGGTTTCATATTCAATAGGAACCTGTTGTGAATTTGGATTCTGGGCTCCCCCGGTGGCTACTGGTGGAATTGAACTTGTGTCATCATCTTCCCTGTTCACCTGTTCCCATCAAGTTTTGGGAGTCGCTATATAACCTGGCTTCTCTGTTAGTTGCTTGCCGGTCAACAATGTTATCAGAAGCCTCTCTGTGCTTGTTCCTGCTCCTAGACAACAACTAGATAAGTTGGACTTTTGTCCATGTTTGTTTTTGCATTTTTGTTCCAGTTCACAGCTGTTGTTTCGTTACTGTGTCTGGAAAGCTCTTGTGATCAGGAATTGCCACTCTGGTATTATGAGTTAATGCCAGAGTCCTAAAGTAATTTCTGGATGGTGTTTTGTTAGGGTTTTCAGCTGACCATGAAAGTGTTCTTTCTGTCTTCTGCTATCTAGTAAGTGGACCTCAAATTTGCTAAACCTATTTTCCTGCTGCGTTTGTTATTTCATCTTAATTCACCGCCAATATATGTGGGGGGCCTCTGTCTCCTTTCGGGGTATTTCTCTAGAGGTGAGCTAGGACTAATATTTCCCTCTGCTAGCATTATTTAGTTCTCCGGCTGGCGCTGGGCATCTAGGGATAAAAAGTAGGACATGCTACCTGGCTACTTCTAGTTGTGCGGTAGGTTTAGTTCATGGTCAGCTCAGTTCCCATCTTCCAAGAGCTTGTACCTATATAGGCTTATGCTATGTTCTCTGGCCATGGAGATCATGACAGTTTGACCGGCCCACTAAAGGGTTAAAATCCTTGGCTGAGAAAGGAGAGAAATAAGAAGTCTGCTGAGAATTTTTTTTTTTTTTTTTCTCTAGTTTGGAGTGTGCTCTTAATTGGACCCCTTGCCAGTCTGTCTATGCTGCAGCCTTTCTTTTTTCTTTCTCTCCTTCTAATCTTTGAATGGCTCTGTGTCCACCTGTTTGTAATGGATCTTCAGAGTGTAACTGCAGGTTTGAGTGATCTCGCCACGAAGGTACAAAAATTGCAAGATTTTGTTTTTCATGCACCTGTATCTGAGCCGAGAATTCCTTTGCCGGAATTTTTCTCGGGGAATAGATCTGGTTTTCAGAATTTTCGAAACAATTGCAAATTATTTTTGTCCCTGAAATCCCGCTCTGCCGGAGACCCTGCACAGCAGGTCAGGATTGTGATTTCCTTGCTCCGGGGCGACCCTCAAGACTGGGCTTTTTCATTGACACCAGGGGATCCTGCGTTGCTCAATGTGGATGCGTTTTTTCTGGCCTTGGGGTTGCTTTATGAGGAACCTCATTTGGAACTTCAGGCAGACAAAACTTTGATGTCCCTATCTCAGGGGCAAGATGAAGCTGAAATTTACTGCCAAAGATTCCGTAAATGGTCTGTGCTTACTCAGTGGAATGAGTGCGCCCTGGCGGCGACTTTCAGAGAGGGTCTCTCTGATGCCATTAAGGATGTTATGGTGGGGTTCCCTGTGCCTGCGGGTCTGAATGAGTCCATGACAATGGCTATTCAGATCGATAGGCGTCTGCGGGAGCGCAAACCAGTGCACCATCTGGCGGTGTCCACTGAGAAGACGCCAGAAAGTATGCAGTGCGATAGAATTCTGTCCAGAAGCGAGCGGCAGAATTTTAGACGGAAAAATGGGTTGTGTTTCTATTGTGGTGATTCTACTCATGTTATATCAGCATGCTCTAAGCGCACTAAAAAGCTTGACAAATCTGTTTCCATTGGCAATTTACAGTCTAAATTTATTCTGTCTGTGACCCTGATTTGCTCTTTGTCATCCATTACCACGGACGCATATATCGACTCTGGCGCCGCTTTGAGTCTTATGGATTGGTCCTTTGCCAATCGCTGTGGGTATGATTTAGAGCCTTTGGAGACTCCTATTCCTCTGAAGGGGATTGACTCCACCCCATTGGCTAATAATAAACCACAATACTGGACACAAGTAACTATGCGTATTAATCCGGATCACCAGGAGATTATTCGCTTTCTGGTGCTGTATAATCTACATGATGTTTTGGTGCTAGGATTGCCATGGCTGCAGTCTCACAACCCAGTCCTTGACTGGAGAGCTATGTCTGTGTTGAGCTGGGGATGTAAGGGGACTCATGGGGATGTACCTTTGGTTTCCATTTCATCATCTATTCCCTCTGAAATTCCTGAGTTCCTGTCTGACTATCGTGACGTCTTTGAAGAACCCAAGCTTGGTTCGCTACCTCCGCACCGAGAGTGCGATTGTGCCATAGATTTAATCCCGGGTAGTAAATACCCAAAGGGTCGTTTATTTAATCTGTCTGTGCCTGAACATGCTGCTATGCGAGAATATATAAAGGAGTCCTTGGAAAAGGGACATATTCGGCCATCGTCATCTCCCTTAGGAGCCGGTTTTTTCTTTGTGTCAAAAAAAGACGGCTCTTTGAGACCATGTATTGATTATCGGCTTTTGAATAAAATCACGGTTAAATATCAATACCCATTGCCGTTGCTGACTGATTTGTTTGCTCGCATAAAGGGGGCCAAGTGGTTCTCTAAGATTGACCTCCGTGGGGCGTATAATTTGGTGCGAATCAGGCAGGGGGATGAGTGGAAAACCGCATTTAATACGCCCGAGGGCCACTTTGAGTATTTGGTGATGCCTTTTGGTCTTTCAAATGCCCCTTCAGTCTTCCAGTCCTTTATGCATGATATTTTCCGCGATTATTTGGATAAATTTATGATTGTGTATCTGGATGATATTCTGATTTTTTCGGATGACTGGGACTCTCATGTCCAGCAAGTCAGGAGGGTTTTTCAGGTTTTGCGGTCTAATTCTTTGTGTGTGAAGGGTTCTAAGTGCGTTTTTGGGGTTCAGAGGATTTCCTTTTTGGGATATATTTTTTCTCCCTCTTCCATTGAGATGGATCCTGTCAAGGTTCAAGCTATTTGTGATTGGACGCAGCCCTCTTCTCTCAAGAGTCTTCAGAAATTTTTGGGCTTTGCTAACTTTTATCGTCGATTTATTGCTGGTTTTTCAGATGTCGTTAAGCCATTGACCGATTTGACTAAGCAGGGTGCTGATGTTGCTGATTGGTCTCCTGATGCTGTGGAGGCCTTTCGGGAGCTTAAGCGCCGTTTTTCTTCTGCCCCTGTGTTGCGTCAGCCTGATGTTGCTCTTCCTTTTCAGGTTGAGGTCGACGCTTCTGAGATCGGAGCTGGGGCAGTGTTGTCGCAGAAAAGTCCTGACTGCTCCGTGATGAGGCCTTGTGCCTTCTTCTCCCGTAAATTTTCGCCCGCTGAGCGGAATTATGATGTTGGGAATCGGGAGCTTTTGGCCATGAAGTGGGCTTTTGAAGAGTGGCGCCATTGGCTTGAGGGGGCCAGACATCAGGTGGTGGTATTGACTGACCACAAAAATTTGATTTATCTTGAGACCGCCAGGCGCCTGAATCCTAGACAGGCGCGCTGGTCATTATTTTTCTCTCGGTTTAATTTTGTGGTGTCATACCTACCGGGTTCTAAGAATATTAAGGCGGATGCCCTTTCTAGGAGTTTTGAGCCTGACTCGCCTGGTAACTCTGAGCCCACAGGTATCCTTAAGGATGGAGTGATATTGTCAGCCGTTTCTCCAGACCTGCGGCGGGCCTTGCAGGAGTTTCAGGCGGATAGACCGGATCGTTGTCCACCTGATAAATTGTTTGTTCCTGATGATTGGACCAGTAGAGTCATCTCTGAGGTTCATTCTTCTGCGTTGGCAGGTCATCCTGGAATTTTTGGTACCAGGGATTTGGTGGCAAGGTCCTTCTGGTGGCCTTCCCTGTCACGAGATGTGCGAGGCTTTGTGCAGTCTTGTGACGTTTGTGCTCGGGCCAAGCCTTGTTGTTCTCGGGCTAGTGGATTATTGTTGCCCTTGCCTATTCCTAAGAGGCCTTGGACGCACATCTCGATGGATTTTATTTCAGATCTGCCTGTTTCCCAGAAGATGTCTGTCATCTGGGTGGTGTGTGACCGTTTCTCTAAGATGGTCCATTTGGTTCCCCTGCCCAAGTTGCCTTCTTCTTCCGAGTTGGTTCCTCTGTTTTTTCAAAATGTTGTTCGTTTGCATGGTATTCCTGAGAATATCGTTTCTGACAGAGGAACCCAATTTGTGTCTAGATTCTGGCGAGCATTCTGTGCTAGGATGGGCATAGATTTATCTTTTTCGTCTGCTTTTCATCCTCAGACTAATGGCCAGACCGAGCGGACTAATCAGACCCTGGAGACATATCTGAGGTGTTTTGTGTCTGCTGACCAGGATGATTGGGTTGCTTTTTTGCCATTGGCGGAGTTCGCCCTCAATAATCGGGCCAGCTCTGCCACCTTGGTGTCCCCGTTTTTCTGTAATTCGGGGTTCCATCCTCGATTTTCCTCCGGTCAGGTGGAATCTTCGGATTGTCCTGGAGTGGATGCGGTGATGGAGAGATTGCATCAGATCTGGGGGCAGGTGGTGGACAATTTGAAGTTGTCCCAGGAGAAGACTCAGCTTTTTGCCAACCGTCACCGTCGTGTTGGTCCTCGGCTTTGTGTTGGGGATTTGGTGTGGTTGTCTTCTCGTTTTGTCCCTATGAGGGTCTCTTCTCCTAAGTTTAAGCCTCGGTTCATCGGCCCGTATAAGATATTGGAGATTCTTAACCCTGTTTCCTTCCGTTTGGACCTCCCTGCATCCTTTTCTATTCATAACGTTTTTCATCGGTCGTTATTGCGCAGGTATGAGGTACCGGTTGTGCCTTCCGTTGAGCCTCCTGCTCCGGTGTTGGTTGAGGGTGAGTTGGAGTACGTTGTGGAGAAAATCCTGGACTCCCGTGTTTCCAGACGGAGACTCCAGTATCTGGTCAAGTGGAAGGGATACGGCCAGGAGGATAATTCTTGGGTGACTGCATCTGATGTTCATGCCTCCGATCTGGTTCGTGCCTTTCATAGGGCCCATCCTGATCGCCCTGGTGGTTCTGGTGAGGGTTCGGTGCCCCCTCCTTGAGGGGGGGGTACTGTTGTGAATTTGGATTCTGGGCTCCCCCGGTGGCTACTGGTGGAATTGAACTTGTGTCATCATCTTCCCTGTTCACCTGTTCCCATCAAGTTTTGGGAGTCGCTATATAACCTGGCTTCTCTGTTAGTTGCTTGCCGGTCAACAATGTTATCAGAAGCCTCTCTGTGCTTGTTCCTGCTCCTAGACAACAACTAGATAAGTTGGACTTTTGTCCATGTTTGTTTTTGCATTTTTGTTCCAGTTCACAGCTGTTGTTTCGTTACTGTGTCTGGAAAGCTCTTGTGATCAGGAATTGCCACTCTGGTATTATGAGTTAATGCCAGAGTCCTAAAGTAATTTCTGGATGGTGTTTTGTTAGGGTTTTCAGCTGACCATGAAAGTGTTCTTTCTGTCTTCTGCTATCTAGTAAGTGGACCTCAAATTTGCTAAACCTATTTTCCTGCTGCGTTTGTTATTTCATCTTAATTCACCGCCAATATATGTGGGGGGCCTCTGTCTCCTTTCGGGGTATTTCTCTAGAGGTGAGCTAGGACTAATATTTCCCTCTGCTAGCATTATTTAGTTCTCCGGCTGGCGCTGGGCATCTAGGGATAAAAAGTAGGACATGCTACCTGGCTACTTCTAGTTGTGCGGTAGGTTTAGTTCATGGTCAGCTCAGTTCCCATCTTCCAAGAGCTTGTACCTATATAGGCTTATGCTATGTTCTCTGGCCATGGAGATCATGACAGGAACCCTAACGACAACAAAAAACCTGCCCAATGAATGCTTGCCCCAGGTGGGGGGAAGGTTGTCCCTCTTCCTCTCAGCCTGGGAGAAAATTACCAGCAGTCCTTGGGTTTTGAATATAATAAAATCAGGACTGAAGCTGAAATTTCAAAAAAAACCTCGTCCCTCTTTTTTGACGACATCGCTAAGGTCTTCGGAGGAAGAACAACTAGCATTAGAAAAAGAAGTCATGGGACTAGTGAGCAAAGGGGTTCTCATGGAAGTTCTCCTACAAGAAAAAGGGCAAGGATATTACTCTCCTCTGTTCCTGAGGAAGAAACCCGACGGATCTTTCAGGACTATCGTAAATCTGAAGAGTCTAAACAAATTCCTGGAAATCCAGTCATTCAAAATGGAAACAATAAAAACCTCGATAAAAATGTTGTTTCCACTGTGTTTCATGGTAGTCTTGGATCTGAAGGATGCCTACTATCACGTCCCTATCCACAAAGATCACCAAAAATTCCTCAGAATAGCAGTCTACATCAGGGGGGTGATATACCATTTTCAATTCTTAGCCCTCCCCTTCGGGCTTGCTATAGCCCCACGGGTCTTCACAAAATTAGTTGCAGAGGTAATGGCTCACCTGAGGGAGCAAGATACCCTGATAGTACCATACCTCGACGACTTTTTGATAATCGGTTCCTCTCCACAACACTGCGAGAAACAGCTAAAGACGATCAGGCATTCACTGGAAAAACTGGGCTGGTTAGTGAACTTAAAAAAATCCAGGTTGTTACCGTGCCAAATCCAGGAGTACCTGGGGCTCACTCTGGACTCCATAAAACAAGAATGCCGTCTTCCAGAAGAAAAAATTCAAGACATCATAAGACTAGTATCCAGAAGGCGAGACACCCCCTCCATAACCCTCCGCCAAGCAATGTCCCTCTTGGGATCCATGATGGCCTGCATCCCTGCAGTCCAATGGGCTCAGCTACACTCAAGGGAACTTCAATAGCAAATCTTGTCAGAAGAAGTCTCTCTAAAAGGGAATTTAGAAAGTCAGCTCAATTTATCTCCAAACACAATTCAGTCACTAAGTTGGTGGACATCGCAAGACAATCTTTCTCAAGGAATCCCGTGGGTAACTCCAGTCTCACAGATAGTAACAACAGATGCGAGTCCCAGTGGGTGGGGGGCACACCTGAACGACCTGTTAGCTCAGGGGGCTTGGCCACCATATCTGAAAAAAGTGTCCTCCAATATGAAGGAACTACTGGCAGTCAAGTTTACACTATGAGGGTATGTGCACACGTCAGGATTTCTTGCAGAAATTTCCTGAAGAAAACCGGAAATTTTCTGCAAGACATCCGCATTTTTTTTTTTTTGCGTTTTTTTTCCCGACTTTTTTCGCGTTTTTTTTAGCATTTTGCAAGCGAAATTAGCTTGCAGAATGCTAAAGTTTGACTGACTGACAGGTTGGTCACACTTGTCAAACATAGTGTTTGACAAGTGTGACCAATTTTTTACTATAGATGCTGCCTATGCAGCATCAATAGTAAAAGATAAAATGTTTAAAAATAATTAAAAAAAATACAAAAATGGTTATACTCACCTGCAGACAGCCGATCTCCTCAGCAGCGTCCGTTCCTATAGATGGTGTGTGTGTGCAGGACCTTCGATGACGTCACGGTCACCACACCATCTATAGGAACGGAAGCGGCAGCATGCACCTGAGAGGCGGGAAGACTGCGGGGGCCATCGAAGGTGAGTATATGACTATTTTTTATTTTAATTCTTTTTTTTTACCAATTATATGGTGCCCAGTCCGTGGAGGAGAGTCTCCTCTCCTCCACCCTGGGTACCAACCGCACATAATCTGCTTACTTCCCGCATGGTGTGCACAGCCCCGTGCGGGAAGTAAGCAGATCAATGCACTCCTAGGTGTGCGGAATCCCCGCAATTCCGCAAATTTAATGAACATGTTGCTTTTTTTTCCGCGATGCGATTTTTTCGCGGAAAAAAATGCAACATTTGCACAAAAAATGCGGAATACCCTGAAAATAATGGGAGGCATATGTTAGCGTTTTTTTCGCGTTTTTATCACATTTTTATAGCGAAAAAACGCGAAAAATACTGAACGTGTGCACATGGCCTGAGAGTTCCTGGATCCCCTTCGGTCTCACCACGTCAGAATTATGTCAGACAACAAAGTGGTGATAGCATATCTAAATCACCAGGGGGGTACCCGTTCTCGGAGTCTGATGGAAATAACCAAATCAATCTTCCACATAGCCGAAAGCAACCTTCAATCCCTATTGGGCCTTCATATAAAGGGGGTGGACAACTACAGAGCGGATTACCTGAGTCGTTCTCGCTTGAAACAGGGGGAATGGGAGCTAAATCAATCAGTGTTCACTCAGATCTCAGTAAAGTGGGGCATAGCAAACATAGACCTTTTCGCAAACCATCTAAACAAAAAAGTGGACACCTTTTGCTCAATAACGCAATTAATATGCTCCAATTAAAATCTTATCCCTTAAAACTTCCTTGCTTGTTGCTCTCACTTCTGCACGTAGGGTCAGTGACATCCAGGCCCTATCCGCTAACCCCCCTTTCACGCAATTCCTCGATGATAGGGTCATCCTAAAAACTGACCCGGCATATCTCCCAAAAGTAGCATCCCGTTTCCATAGGACGCAAGAAATATCTCTTCCCTCCTTCTGTCCTAATCCCAAAAACAAAGAGGAAGAGTCATTACATACATTGGATGTGAGGAGATGCCTGATGCATTACATAGAAGCCACTAGGGAGAGTAGGTAGGATGCCTCTCTCTTTGTATGTTTTCAGGGTCTCCGGAAGGGGAAGAAAGCAGCTAAGGGCACCCTGGCAAGATGGATCACAGAGGCCATCAGCCTGTCATACTCATCGAGTGGCGTACCCGTCCCGGGAAATATCAAGGCGCACTCAACGAGAGTAGTAGCAACCTCTTGGGCGGAGAAGGCCGGAGCTTCGATTGAGCAGATATGTAAAGCTGCTACCTGGTCTTCACCGTCCACTTTCTATAGGCACTATAGATTGGACCTTATCTCCCCTTCGGACCTTACCTTTGGTAAAAGGGTTCTGGAACCGGTGGTCCCTCCCTAATGTACAAATCTCTGCAATTCTCTCCGTGGTGCCGTCATGGGCGTCAGAGAAAAATATAGTTCTTACCGATAACGGTATTTCTCTGAGCCCATGACGGCACCCCTACATTCCCTCCCTTCACTTTTTTGGTGTGCACAGTAATATAATGCCTTATGCTAATAGTATAAATAGTCACGCGGTATCTCAATTAAGTAATGTTAAAAGTAAGTCTCTATTCATAGTCTCCCATCATTCTCTAGTAAACAACTGATGCAGGAGAGAGGTACCTCCTTTTTATCTGTAGGTTTCCTGTCCTTGATGGGCGGATCCCCTCTCTCCGTGGTGCCATCATGGGCTCAGAGAAATACCGTTATTGGTAAAAACTATATTTTTTAGTCTGCTTCGCCTCAGACAAAAGAGTTTCCACCTCCGAAGCTAGTTGCCACCTGGCGAGTGACCTGCTCCTCAGTATTGTGCTCTGTGAAGTCCCAGCGCTGTCTTGCTCTCAGCTCACTGCTTTTGAGTTTCGCCCCGGTACTGAGGGCATCTGCCCAAGCTATAAGCTGTTGCAGTGCCTTTCATGCTAGGTGGTGCGGTATAATAACAAATGTGACTTCATTCGTATGATTATTTACTTGATGATTTTATGGTTGTTAGCCTGTCCCTTTAAGTTTTATTGGTTGGTCGGATGGTATAATTATTCTGGACATTTTTTTCTCTAGTTTGCACATGTTTCTTGGCGCTTTTGAGAATCCAGCATAACCTGCTGGTAGATATTGGTAAATTGTAAGAATCTGCCTCTGTGATTTGCATCGCCATTCACCTTTTTTCAATGTGGCTGTTTGCTGTTTTTTTCTCAATCTACCAATATCGCGTTTGTTGTCTTTTTACATGGTTACCAGTCTGATGCCTTCCGGTGGGCATGTATAGCGTCTCTGCTAGTTTGTGCCGCATACTTTCTAGCATGACTTCATTCGGGTGAGCAGTTACAGCGTCCCGGTCACTCTGAGACGTATAGCTATCAGCATGACTCCATCCCGGGGGCTTTGACAGCGTCTCGGTTACTCTGTGCTGCATGATTCCATCCGGATGGACAGTTTCAGCGACTCGGCACTTTGTGTTGCATAGTTACCAGCAGGATTCCATTTGAGTGGGTGTTTACTCTGACTCATGTGGTGTTATCCCTCCCCTCAAACTCCATTGGCTAGTGGATTGTATAAATCCTATAATGCTCACCGTATAGACACATCGCCAGGAAGAAGCAATCGTGAAACGCTCGTCGGGGTTAGAGCACATACTTTGACATAGCTGGCCAAATAAAAAATAAAAAATGCAATATTTCTGCTATGCCGTGAGGGGGCAAAACAGAATCTATGATTCAGTGATTCTATAAATACATTTACGTGTTTTGCCCCCTCACAGAATATTGCATTTTTTATGTATATGCACTTTGATTAAGAATGTTGAGAGGTGGCAATGTTGATTAGTCTCATTATTCCTACAAATATGCTTTTATGGCTAATGGGCAATGGAAGTATACCACTATAAATATGCTGGCATGGCCAAAGGATAGCAGCAATATGCCATTGAACTATAACAGTTCATGATCATTTTTCAGTAACCTAACACCCCATGCATGTGTATTGTCCATATAGATAATTCCCTGTGTATTTATCACGTGTCTTGCTCCAGCTGACCTTATTTGGATTTTTTGGTTGGTTTGAGGCACCTTGTTTATTGTCTTTTTGTGTATTTATATGTATTTTAACCATTTCTAATAAAGATATTTTGTTTTTTAAGATATCTGTGTGACACTTGTTTGACCATAGTGTATTTAACTGTGGGATTAGTATGTTGCATCATTATGCGAAGTGTTGCCCATTCATTGTGTAGGGGAAATGGGTATTACGGTATGTTTACAATTGCCATACCTTTGAACGACCAGCTCTACGCTCACCTACTGTATCCTCACCATTCCCTTATAGACTGTCAGCCCTCGCGGGCAGGGTCCTCTCTCCTCCTGTATCAGTTGGTGACTTGTATTTTTTAAGATTATTGTACTTGTTTTTTATTACCTCTTCACACGAAAAGGTGCCATGGAGTAAATGGTGCTATACTAATTAATAATAATAATGTTGGCACTGTGTATATTAGGACGGGGTTTTCTAATAGTGAACAACCTCTTTGAGTTCAAACGTACTTATGGGGGTATCTTGAGAAGATTGGGAAGATCTTTAGACTCTGAAACTCACTGTAGGCAGCACGAGATTGAAAGTTACACTTTTCAAGGTAAAAATATCTTATAGTGCATATGTGTTGCCAATGGGAATGAAAGCTCTTTGAAAAGAGAAGGATGTCATCAAGGTACACTAAAATGCTAGTCCCATCAGATCGGACCGCCTGCCCAGGTGAGTATAATCTAACCTCTTTTTATCATCTTTCAGGTTACATCGGGGGCTTATCTACAGCATTACAGAATGCTGTAGATAAGCCCCTGATGCCGGTGGGCTTAGCTCACCTTCGAATTTGGGGGTGACAGGTTCCCTTTAATGGAACATCTAATTAAGGAAATGTAAGATGGCAAGAGCATTATGAAGCCATAAAGACATTACTGGATTTTTGTAATTTCCGTCAATGGTGTTGAAGGACATCTGCTTGTCACTTTGTGACCCACGGCAAGCCTAGGTGGTGGATCCTCTTGGTCACCGCAGAAGGAAATGACTGCCTCCAGAGAATAAACTGTGAGGAATGGCTGACATGAGGTTGGGGTACTGTTGGGGTATCCCAGGGTTCAGCCCTAGGTTCCCTCCTGTTTTTTCTCTATACCGCCCCTATTGGACAAACCATTGGCAGAATTGGTTTTCAGTACCATCTCTATGCTGCTAACATGCAATTGTACACATCTCTTGACATCACCCACACCTTAATAAAAAATACCAGGGATTGTCTGTAACATCATGTCCTCACTGTGTCTAAAACTGAATCTGTCCAAAACTGAATTTCTTGTTCTCCCCCCACTAACTTTCCTAAACCCAATATTGCCATTTCTGTGCGTGGTTCTACCATTACTCCCAAGCAGCATACCCGCTATCATGGGGTTATATTTGACTCATATCTTTCCTTCACTTCCTATATTACTTATCTCTCATCACCAAAGCTCTACACAGTACTACACTGCCCTATACCTCCTCCCTCATCCCTGTCTGTTATGATCCGGTGACCTTGGAGCCGCATTAAACTTTCTCTGGATTCGGTGGAACCTGTACTGACCGCAATCCTGAACTAACACCGCAACTAGAAGTAGCTGTGGGGTGTGCCTAACACGAACCTAGACACCTCGACACACCCGGAGGACTAAATACCCCTATAGAGGGAAATAGGAATGCTACCTTGCCTCAGAGCAGACCCCCAAAGGATAGGCAGCCCCCCACGAATAATGACTGTGAGTAGGAGAAGAATAGACACACGCAGGTAGAAACAGGATTTAGCAAAAGAGGCCACTCTAGCTAAATAGGAAAGGATAGGACAGATTACTAGGCGGTCAGTATTAAAACCCTTCCAAAAATATCCACAGCAGATAATACAAAAAGTTCCACAATCTAACTAAAGACATGGAATGTATATCTGCCACTCCAGAGAATCCAACAAGACTGAGAAAATACTGACACAATCGAAGCTGGACAAGAAAACACAAAGAATAGCACTCAATTGTGAAGCACACTGCATGTGTGCCACAGGAAGAAAAACCCAGACACTTATCTTTGCTGATTTGGCAGAAAGGCAGGAGGAACCAGGCAGAGGTCCATAACCTCCCAAGAACAATTGACAACTGGCAAGGACAAATGAATCCTGCACGCCTAAATACCCCAGTCAGAACTGCAATCAGCAGATACACCTGACCAGGGCTGCAACTCAGGGGCAACTGCATTACCACCTACAACCACCGGAGGGAGCCCAAAAGCTGAATTCACAACACCTGTCTATCACCCTATCAGTCCTGTCCATTCTGGAAATGACCTGAGACTAACATTCTCTATTACCAGAACTTCACACTCCGGTGTGCAGGACTTCTCTCTTGCTGCGTCAGTCTTCTGGACTGCACCTGTCACGGGTATGTCAGAAGCTGCAGACAGTCGCACTGCATCTAGCTGCAGAAGGACTCTGTTTGTGTTAAATAGTAATTATTAATTATTGAATTATTATTATACTCAATTCTGTCCTGAGCCTCGTGGAAGGTTTGGCTGACATTACAAAAGCTATTTCTGTATATTTAGCTCAGAGTAAAAGTTAACACCATATAGAGAGAACACGTTCTATGGGGCATATATAATCACGGCTTTTAGGAGGGTGGAGGCGGTCACTTGGGGCCTCCTCCTTCACTCTCTATGGACTACAGATTTCACACAGACAGGATGAACAGCTGGTAGCCATGTGCTTCTTGATGACATCTACTCCATGACAGAGACAGACGCCATTTACCATTCAGAATCTTAGGAAAGATGGGGAACAAACTTTCATATGGGCAAATGGACAATCTCTTTGTAACTATTCCACCTACACTGTGTTCCAAATTATTATGCAAATTGGATTTAAGTGTCATAAAGATTTAATTGTTTTGTTTTTCAAATAAACTCATGAATGTTATTGTGCCTCAGGGCTCAATGGATCACTGAAATCAATCTTAAACACATGTGATAATTGGTTTTCCAGGTGATTCTAATTAACCCCTTAAGCCCTGAGGGTGGTTTGCACGTTAATGACCGGGCCAATTTTTACAATTCTGACCACTGTCCCTTTATGAGGCTATAACTCTGGAACGCTTTGACGGATCTTGGCGATTCTGACACTGTTTCCTCGTGACATATTGTACTTCATGTTAGTGGTAAAATTTATTCGATATAACTTGCGTTTATTTGTGAAAAAAATGGAAATTTGGCGAAAATTTTGAAAATTTCGCAATTTTCCAACTTTGAATTTTTATGCCCTTAAATCACAGACATATGTCATGCAAAATACTTAATAAGTAACATTTCCCACATGTCTACTTTACATCAGCACAATTTTGGAACCAAAAATTTTTTTTATGACGGAGTTATAAGGGTTAAAAGTTGACCAGCAATTTCTCATTTTTACAACACCATTTTTTTTTAGGGACCACATCTCATTTGAAGTCATTTTGAGGGGTCTATATGATAGAAAATACCCAAGTGTGACACCATTCTAAAAACTGCACCCCTCAAGGTGCTCAAAACCACATTCAAGAAGTTTATTAACCCTTCAGGTGTTTCACAGGAATTTTTGGAATGTTTAAATAAAAATGAACATTTAACTTTTTTTCACACAAAATGTATTTCAGCTCCAATTTGTTTTATTTTACCAAGGGTAACAGGAGAAAATGGACCCCCAAAGTTGTTGTACAATTTGTCCTGAGTACGCTGATACCCCATATGTGGGGGTAAACCACTGTTTGGGCGCATGGCAGAGCTCGGAAGGAAAGGAGCGCCATTTGACTTTTCAATGCTAAATTGACTGGAATTGAGATGGGACGCCATGTTGCGTTTGGAGAGCCCCTGATGTGCCTAAACATTGAAACCCCCTACAAGTGACACCATTTTGGAAAGTAGACCCCCTATGAAACTTATCTAGATGTGTGGTGAGCACTTTGACCCACCAAGTGCTTCACAGAAGTTTATAATGCAGAGTCGTAAAAATAAAAAATCATATTTTTTCACAAAAATTATCTTTTCGCCCCCAATTTTTTATTTTCCCAAGGGTAAGAGAAGAAATTGGACCCCAAAAAATGTTGTGCAATTTGTCCTGAGTACGCTGATACCCCATATGTGGGTGTAAACCATTGTTTGGGCGCATAGCAGAGCTTGGAAGGGAAGGAGCGCCATTTGACTTTTCAATGCAAAATTGACTGGAATTGAGATGAGACGCCATGTTGCGTTTGGAGAGCCCCTGATGTGCCTAAACACTGAAACCCCCTACAAGTGACACCATTTTGGAAAGTAGACCCCCTAAGGAACTTATCTAGATGTGTGGTGAGCACTTTGACCCACCAAGTGCTTCACAGAAGTTTATAATGCAGAGCCGTAAAAATAAAAAATCATATTTTTTCACAAAAATTATCTTTTCTCCCCCAATTTTTTATTTTCCCAAGGGTAAGAGAAGAAATTGGACCCCAAAAAAAGTTGTGCAATTTGTCCTGAGTACGCTGATACCCCATATGTGGGTGTAAACCATTGTTTGGGCGCATAGCAGAGCTTGGAAGGGAAGGAGCGTCATTTGACTTTTCAATGCAAAATTGACAGGAATTGAGATGAGACGCCATGTTGCGTTTGGAGAGCCCCTGATGTGCCTAAACACTGAAAACCCCTACAAGTGACACCATTTTGGAAAGTAGACCCCCTAAGGAACTTATCTAGATGTGTGGTGAGCACTTTGACCCACCAAGTGCTTCACAGAAGTTTATAATGCAAAGCCGTAAAAATAAAAAATCATATTTTTTCACAAAAAATATTTTTCGCCCCCAATTTTTTATTTTCCCAAGGGTAAGAGAAGAAATTGGACCCCAAAAAATGTTGTGCAATTTGTCCTGAGTACGCTGATACCCCATATGTGGGTGTAAACCATTGTTTGGGCGCATGGCAGAGCTTGGAAGGGAAGGAGCGCCATTTGACTTTTCAATGCAAAATTGACTGGAATTGAGATGGGACGCCATGTTGCGTTTGGAGAGCCCCTGATGTGCCTAAACATTGAAACCCCCCACAAGTGACACCATTTTGGAAAGTAGACCCCCTAAGGAACTCATCTAGATGTGTTTTGAGAGCTTTGAACCCCCAAGTGTTTCACTACAGATTATAACGCAGAGCCATGAAAATATATATATATTTTTTTTTTCACAAAAATGATTTTTTAGCCCCCAGCTTTGTATTTTTACAAGGGTAACAGAATAAATTGGACCCCAAAATTTGTTGTCCAATTTTTCCTGAGTACGCTGATACCCCATATGTGGGGGGAACCACTGTTTGGGCACATGACAGAGCTCGGAAGGGAAGGAGCGCCATTTGGAATGCAGACTTAAATGGATTGGTCTGCAGCCGTCACGTTGCATTTGCAGAGCCCCTGATGTACCCAAACAGTACAAAACCCCCCACAGGTGACCCCATATTGGAAACTAGACCTCCCAAGGAACTTATCTAGATGTGTTGTGAGAACTTTGAACCCCCAAGTGTTTCACTACACTTTATGACGCAAAGCCGTGAAATAAAAATTCTTTTTTTTTTTCACAAAAATGATTTTTTAGCCCCCAGTTTTGTATTTTCACAAGGGTAACAGGATAAATTAGACCCCAAAAGTTGTTGTCCAATTTGTCCTGAGTACGCTGATACCCCAGATGTGGGGGGGGAACCACTGTTTGGGCGCATGACAGAGCTCAGAAGGGAAGGCGCGCCATTTGGAATGCAGACTTAAATGGATTGGTCAGCAGCCGTCACGTTGCATTTGCAGAGCCCCTGATGTAACCAAACAGTACAAACCCCCCACAAGTGACCCCATATTGGAAACTAGACCTCCAAAGGAACTTATCTAGATGTGTTGTGAGAACTTTGAACCTCCAAGTGTTTCACTACAGTTTATAACGCAGAGCCGTGAAAATAAAACATATTTTTTTTCTCACAAAAACGATTTTTAGCCCCCCAAATTTTTAATTTTCCCAAGGGTAACAAAAGAACTTGGACCCCAGAAGTTGTTGTTCAATTTGTCCCGAGTACGCTGATAACCCATATGTTGGGGTAAACCCCTTTTTGGGCGCACGGGAGAGCTCGGAAGGGAAGGAGCACTGTTTTTCAACGCAGAATTGTCTGGAATTGAGATTGGACGCCATGTCGCGTTTGGAGAGCCCCTGATGTGCCTGGACAGTGGAAACTCCCCAATTCTACCTGAAACCCTAACCCAAACACACCCCTAACCCTAATCCCAACGGTAACCCTAACCACACCCCTAGCCCTGACACACCCATAATTCTAATCCCAACCCTAATCCAAACCGTAAATGTAATTCAAACCCTAACCCTAACTTTAGCCCCAACCCTAACCCTAACTTTAGCCCCAACCCGAACCCTAGCCCTAACCCTAACTCTAGCCCTAACCCTAACCCTAGCCCTAATGGGAAAATGGAAATAAATACATTTTTTTAATTTTATTATTTTTCCCTAACTAAGGGAGTGATGAAGGAGGGTTTGATTTACTTTTATAGCGTTTTTTATTTCGGATTTTTATGATTGGCAGCTGTCACACACTAAAAGACGCTTTTTATAGCAAAAAAGTTTTTGCGTCTCCACATTTTGAGACCTATAATTTTTCCACATTTTGCTCCACAGAGTCATGTGAGGTCTTGTTTTTTGCGAGATGAGTTGACGTTTTTATTGGTAACATTTTCGGACACGTGACCATTTTTTATCACTTTTTACTCTGATTTTTGTGAGGCAGAATGACCAAAAACCTGCTATTCATGAATTTCTTTTGGGAGAGGCGTTTATACCGTTCCGCGTTTGGTAAAATTGATAAAGCAGTTTTATTCGACGGGTCAGTACGATTACAGCGATATCTCATTAATATCATTTTTTTATGTTTTGGCGCTTTTATACGATAAAAACTATAGAAAAAATAATTATTTTGGTATTGCTTTATTCTCAGGACTATAACTTTTTTATTTTTTTGCTGATGATGCTGTATGGTGGCTTGTTTTTTGCGGCACAAGATGTCGTTTTCAGCGGTACCATGATTATTTATATCAGTCTTTTTGATCGCGTGTTATTCCACTTTTTGTTCGGCGGTATGGTAATAAAGCGTTGTTTTTTGCCTCGTTTTTTTGTTTTTTTCTTACGGTATTTACTGAAGGGGTTAACTAGTGGGGCAGTTTTATAGGTTGGGTCGTTACGGACGCGGCGATACTAAATATGTGTACTTTTATTGTTTTGTTTTTTTTATTTAGATAAAGAAATGTATTTATGGGAATAATATATATATTTTTTTATTATTTATTTAGGAATTTTTTATTTTTTTTTTACACATGTGGAAATTTTTTTTTTTTACTTTTTTACTTTGTCCCAGGGGGGGACATCACAGATCGATGATCTGATAGTGTGCACAGCACTCTGTCAGATCACCGATCTCACTTACATCGGTGCAGGCTTACCAGCGCCTGCTCTGAGCAGGCACTCGGTAAGCCACCTTTCTCCCTGCAGGACCCGGATGCCGCGGCCATCTTGGATCTGGGACCTGCAGGGAGGAAGGAGGTAGGAGACCCTCGGAGCAACACGATCACATCGCGTTGCTCCGGGGGTCTCAGGGAAGCCCGCAGGGAGCCCCCTCCCTGCGCGATGCTTCCCTATACCGCCGGTACACTGCGATCATGTTTGATCGCGGTGTGCCGGGGGTTAATGTGCCGGGGGCGGTCCGTGACCGCTCCTGGCACATAGTGCCGGATGTCAGCTGCGATAGGCAGCTGACACCCGGCCGCGATCGGCCGCGCTCCCCCCGTGAGCGCGGCCGATCGCGTATGACGTACTATCCCGTCACCCGGAATTAAGTCCCAGGTCACCTTGACGGGATAGTACGTCATACGGGATTAAGGGGTTAAAGAAAACTACTTAAAAATGATGTTCCACATTATTAAGCAGGTCACAGTTTTCAATTAACATGGGAAAGAAAAAGGATCTCTCTGCTGCTGAAAAGCATCAAATAGTGCAATGCCTTGGTGAAGGGATGAAAACATTAGAAATTTTCCAAAAACATAAGCGTGATCATCGTACTGTTAAGAGATTTGTGGCTGTATCTGAGCACAAATGTGTTTGTGCTGATAAAGGCATAATGAGGAAGATTTCTGCCAGGCAAGTTCATCGGATTAAGAGAGCAGCTGCTAAAAAGCCATTACAAAGCAGCAAACAGATATTTGAAGCTGCTGGTGCCTCTGGAGTCCCTCGAACCTCAAGGTGTAGGCTCCTTCAAAGGCTTGCTGTGGTGCATAAACCTACTATTCGGCCACCTTTAAACAGTGTTCACAAGCAGAAATGGTTGTATTGTGCCCACACATACATGAAGACTAATTTCCAAACAGTCTTGTTTACTGATCAGTGTTGAGCAACCCTGGATAGTCCAGATGGATGGAGTAGTGGATGGTTGGTGGATGGCCACCATGTCCCAACAAGGCTGCAACGTCAGCGAGGAGGTGGAGGAGTCATGTTTTGGGCCGGAATCATGGGAAACAGCTGGTAAGGCCCTTTAAGGTTCCTGAAGGTGTGCAAATGACCTCTGCAAAGTATATAAAGTTTTTGACTGACAACTTTCTTCTATGGCCTAAAAAGCAGAAACGTGCCTTCAGGAGCAAAATCATCTTCATGCTGACAATGCCCCATCTCATGGTGCAAAGAATACCTCTGAGTCATTGGCTGCTATGGGCATAAAAGGAGATAGACTCATGGTGTGGCCACCATCTTCCCCTGACCTCAACCCTATAGAGAACCTTTAGAGGATCATCAAGCAAAAGATCTATGAGGGTGGGAGGCAGTTCACATCCAAACAGCAGCTCTGGGAGGCTATTCCAACTTCATGCAAAGAAATACAAGCAGAAACTCTCCAAAAACTCACAAGTTCAATGGATGTAAGAATTGTAAAGGTGACATCAAAGAAGGGTCCTATGTTAATATGTAACTTGGCCTGTTGGGATGTTTTGGCGTTAAATAGCTTTTTTGTTCAGTGAATGTGTCCTCCTAATGCTGCAAATTCCACAAATGAGCATTTTCAGTTCTTTAAAACATATCAAATGTTTAGAAATTCTACTGTGCATAATAATTTGGAACAGTGCATTTTGAGTTTTTATTCATTTTGGAGATACTGTTATCATTGGGAGGTTTCTTCAATAAAATTCGATGTATAATCTAACGGGTGATGACTTTTATTAGACTGACTGTCATTTGCACCGACCATTTAGGAAAATCTGATAAAAATGTAATTTGCATAATAATTTGGAACATAGTGTATTTTATGTTTTGCTGCAATGATGCTTTTTGGTGGACAATGCAATAAATCACTACATTTTCTTTAGAGTATCACATCTGGTAAAGAGTCCTGATTAAATAAATATACAAAATAAGTATATTTAACAGTTTGTCTTTGCAGACACCTTTTTAATTCTTCTGACTCTTTGACCCAGTGGCAACCTTTCTCCGGCTCTAATTGACACACCTGGAACTGGGTGTTTTATAGACTCCCAGCATGCTGCTGGGAGTTGGCGCTGATATTTCCATTTCCCCTTGTTGAGGCTTGGAGCTATAGCAGTGGAGCTATCTTTCTCTTTGGTGTTTTGGGAGGACGTCTGTGTTACATCTCAGAGTCTACTCAAGATAAGTGTTTCCCTTGTTTCTCTATCCCAGTTGTCTTTAGTGGTAGTGGGGATCGACTAGTGGTAGTGGGAATTCGACTAGTGATCACCCCATCATTCCCTAAGTAGCGCTTATTGCCAGGATAAGGCAGGGATTAGGTTCTTGCTCGTCGATAGGTGCAAAACCTATATAGGGATGTTTAGAGCAGACAGGGTGACTTTAGATCTGCCTAGGGGTTTCCACTTCCCCCTTCCCTAGTGTTGGGCTCCCTTCATCCCTTCGTGTTGCACTTAGTCTTTCCTACACTATGTGTGACAGCACCACCCCAGACAATCAGGTTAATTCTTAGAATCCAGTTTTAAACATGCACTAAAAGATATTTATTTAGATAAACTTATCACCTAACTTTTCCTTAGAATCTGGTCCTTTCAATCATTGGTTGCCACATTTTCCATGCACACAGTAGCACTTTGAATCTATACTTATACAAATAATGGCTGATGGCGGGTTAAAGCAGCTTTGACTACCCCTTTTTTATTTATTATATCGATGGCTGGACCATACACTTTTTACCTTTTTGTGTCCATTCTATTTCCCTATAGATTATAAGCTACGAGCATGGCACTCAGTCCTCAGGGTTGAATTGTTGAATAACATATTATTATGATATGTATTATATAGTTTGTACATGTCCCCTCTGGTTTGTAAAGTGCAGAAGAACATGTTGGAGTTATAGAAATATATTATTATTTATGCAATATGTGAAAGCAGGCAGATGACTCAGTGCAGACTGCAGTTAGAAGTGCATAGACTCTCATATGAAAAGTGCCCATATGGTCTGCAAGATACAAGTTGCACCCACTGTTGCCTTAATGTGTGGCAAGAAAGTTAATATAAACTGTAAAATATTTAGAATTGAGAGTCCTCAGTGGTTGATGCCTTTTATTGGCTAACTGAAAAGATGGTAAGAAATTGCAAGCTTTCAAGACTACGCAGGTCTCTTCATCAGACTTTGCCTGATGAAGAGACCTGCGTAGTCTGGAAAGCTTGCAATTTGTTACCATCTTTTCAATTAGCCATTAAAAGGTATCAACCACTGAGGACTCTCAATTGTAAATATTTTTCT
This sequence comes from Ranitomeya variabilis, assembly GCF_051348905.1. Lineage (NCBI taxonomy): Eukaryota > Metazoa > Chordata > Amphibia > Anura > Dendrobatidae > Ranitomeya > Ranitomeya variabilis. Next base: position 336,162,577 of record NC_135235.1, on the reverse strand, counting down.
ATCTACTGGCTAAAGGCCCCGTCTCACATAGCGAGATCGCTAGCGAGATCGCTGCTGAGTCACTAGTTTTGTGACGCAACAGCGACCTCCATAGCGATCTCGCTATGTGTGACACGTACCAGCGATCAGGCCCCTGCTGCGAGATCGCTGGTCGTGTCGGAATGGCCTGGACCTTTTTTTGGTCGTTGAGGCCCCGCTGACATCGCTGAATCGGTGTGTGTGACACCGATCCAGCGATGTCTTCACTGGTAACCAGGGTAAACATCGGGTTACTAAGCGCAGGGCCGCGCTTAGTAACCCGATGTTTACCCTGGTTACCAGCGTAAATGTAAAAAAAAAAAAACAGTACATACTCGCCTTCTGATGTCCGTCAGGTCCCTTGGCGTCTGCTTCCTGCTCTCACTGACTGCCGGCCGTACAGTGAGAAGTGAGAGCACAGCAGTGACGTCACCGCTGCGCTCTGCTCTCGCTGTACGGCGGCACTCAGTCAGAGCAGGAAGCGGACGGCAAGGGACCTGACGGACATCAGAAGGCGAGTATGTACTGTTTGTTTTTTTTGGTAACCAGGGTAAACATCGGGTTACTAAGCGCGGCCCTGCGCTTAGTAACCCGATGTTTACCCTGGTTACCCGGGTGCTGCAGGGGGACTTCGGCATCGTTGAAGACAGTTTCAACGATGCCGAAGTCGTTCCCCTGATCGTTGGTCGCTGGAGAGAGCTGTCTGTGTGACAGCTCCCCAGCGACCACACAGGGACTTACCAACGATCACGGCCAGGTCGTATCGCTGGTCGTGATCGTTGGTAAATCGCTTAGTGAGACGGGGCCTTAACACGGTACCAAGATATATATCTTTCCTGAATAAACTGTAAAAAACAAACTACACTCTGCAGGCAGCTTCAATGAAGGGAAACTGAAAGTCAGTCAAGGGTCAAGAAATGAGAATCCAATCATGGCAAACTATAGAAATATTAGTAAAACTGTTCTTAAACATATCAGAATGACCACATTTACCCACAACTTTCTTTCAACAGGGACAGTGGAATGACTGGTGAGATTCTGGTAAATGGGAAACAGAGGGAGCTACGAACTTTCCGAAAGATGTCATGTTATATCATGCAGGACGACATGCTACTGCCACACTTGACTGTCAAGGAAGCCATGATGGTGAGAGCATAGCTTTCATTTGCTTTTCTTAGGACACCATCAACTATTGGTATTGTATGGAGATGATTGTAGGACTTCAGACTGACCAGTTATATTACTCCCAACATAGGTCTCTGCCAACTTGAAAGTCAATGAAAAGATGGATGTGAAGAGAAAACTGGTGAGCGTTTCTTCAGATCAGCTAGTACATCTGTTCTTTCCACTGTCTAGCATCAGATATTTATGAGTTTGTTTTATTTCCCAGGTGAATGAGATCTTGACAGCACTGGGTCTCCTTGAATGCGCTGGAACTCGTACCCTGAGCCTCTCAGGAGGTCAGCGAAAACGTTTAGCTATTGCTTTGGAACTAGTCAACAATCCACCTGTCATGTTCTTTGATGAACCTACTAGGTAAAAGACATCCCATATAATGCTGTTTCTTCTTTCACTTGTGCATATTCACATAGCACAAACTTTTAGCATAATTACCATAGATTAAAAAGGGAGAAAGGCCAGAAGCAACTGACACTGTATTTCTGGACTATTTCTAGTTGAGGGACATCCATGAAATCACATTTTAACTGTAGGAGACATCAAGTACCTTTCATAGATTACCACATCTTATTTTTCTCATCACAGCACAACTAAAAAAATAGATCTATTTTCATACAGGAAAATTAAAATCCATAAGACCTCTCCATGGAGGGGACATGTCCCACTCATAATGAACATATAGAGAAGAGGGAAAACTACCTTGGTCTTATTAGAACATAACACATTTTCTCACTTGCTTTTGGCAGACTTCATGTGGGTTTATGCCAAACATAGATGAGCTAGGATGTTTCTCTTTGAATAAAAGGCTTCTATCTTGCCACCTTACTCCACTAGAAAGACAGACAAAAAACACAGGCGATTGTTTTCACAAGCAGTACACAACCAGGACTTGCCAGAAATTCCTGCAGCTCCTTTAATGTTGCTGCAGGCCTCTTGGCAGCCTCCTGGACCAATTTTATTCTGGTTTTCAACATGTTTTGACGGACGTTCAGTTCTAGGTAATGTCACTGTTGTGCCAAAATTAAGCCACTTCTTGATTACATCTTCACAGTGTTCAATGGTACATCTAATGCCTTGGAATTTTTGCCTTTGCTGTGTTGTAAGCTGTTTATGGACCATGGCTTTTGCTGTTCAGGAAAATCCTACTAGAACAGATAAACTTTACATGGGGTTAATCAGAATCCCTGTAAATAATGGCGACTGTGCACTGACTAGTATTTAACATGAGTGTAAATGTGAATGGCTAATTCTAAACGCAACCATATCCCCGATTATAAGAGGGTTTTCACACTTATGCAGCCAAATTATTTTGGTTTTGTTATTATTATTTTTTCACCTCAAAATTATTTCAAATTGTTTCTCAGTGGATTTGTGCAGATTATGGGTGACATTAAAGGTGGAAAAAGTTCTGAAATTATTCTTCTTGGTACGATTTTTTGTTACATGACAAAAACCTGACATTTCAACAGGGGTGTGCTGACTTTTTATATCCACTATAAGTTCAGCATTGTTAACATGTAGTTTTGAACATCACCATTGAGATGTTAACAGACATTAACGCTACACTTCAGAAGTCAAATCATATGGCCGATGATTGAACACAGTGTCCTCATATTGTATAACAATGTGTGTACATGAGTCACAGTTGGCCACTAGAAGTTCATGATAGAGAACTCATAAAGCCGGTCGGTTCCTACACCATATTGTTTCTGTCTGACGCTTTTTTAAGTGTAAATTTCTCATAACCTGGTAATTTGGCTAATATCTTTTGCTTTTGATCTGCTGTCAGATCAGCTGATTTGATAGTCACCGAACATACACACGTACAAGATCAGCATCTATGGAGTTATCAAAAGAATACATTTTTGTTTGGTAGGTACAGTGACCATTTTCATTAGGCAAATTGTAGCATAATGAGGACAGCATTGAGAGACTGGATAGGTAATAAATGCCAAGTAAGTAGGGATCCGACTGCTAGGACCCCAAGGATCATCAGAATTCTCCTCTACCAACTGGCTACAAAGCCTTGGCTAGAAGGAATTGTCTGGTCAAAACTGATAAGTCTGCATTCACTCTGTGCGATTGCAGACTTATGAATCCACCATCATACGCACTGTACGCAGCGAGTATTAGCCAGTTTCTGAGCCAGGAATGGCAGTGATGTATTCAATATGCATACTCCTGGGCAGAGCCCATCTGGTGGACGCGACATCGCTCCATACACTTGTACTAAGTGAGGCAGCACCTCGTCTAGTAACTCAGCTGTCTAGTGGGCACAACTTTGCTCTATACAAGAGTTCATTGTGGCCAAGGAGTTCTATTTTAACCTCATTGGTCCACAGGAGTTGTTTCCAAAATGTATCAGGCTTGTTTGGATGTTCTTTTGCATACTTTTGACACTGAATTTTATGTTGAGGACACAGGAGAGGTTTTCTTCTGATGGCTCTTCCATGAAGACCATATTTTTGCAGGTGTCTCTGAACAGTATTACAATGTACTACAACTCCAGAGTCTGCTAAATCTTTCTGAAGGTCTTTTGCAGTCAAGTGGGAGCTCTGATTTGCCTCTAGCAATCCCAGGAGCAGCTGTCAATGAAATTTTGCTTGGTCTTCCAGACCTTATCTTGACGTCCATTGTTCCTTTTAACTGCCATTTCTTAATTACATTTCAAACTGAGGAAAAGGCAACTTGAAAATGCTTTCCTATCTTCTTGTAGCCTTCCCCTGCTTTGTGGGCCTCCACCATTTTCATTTTCAGAGTGCTAGGCAGCGCATAGAAGAATCCATGACTGTCGTCTTTTGGCACAAGGTTAGAGAAGGCTGGATACTTATAAAGCTAGGAAATTTGCATCACCTGACATTTCCTAATGATGACAGTGAACAAGCCATAACCCTAACAAGCTAATTAATTTAGTAATTTTATAAATGTTAAAAATGACAATATAATTTTTTTTTTCATAAAATATAAAGTAAATGTGTCATCTTTAACTTTAGGCCTTTTAGATATCATTTCATCTTCAAATTGCTTCAACTGTTCACAGTAACTTTAATTTTGACCAGGGGTTCCGAAACTTTTACATGCCACTGTAGTGTTTTGGGGTTGATAGACTTCCTTTAAATTAATTAAATGTAAAATTCTGTTTGTTTAAATTACACTGAGACCTACAAAGAAGTGGTCATCTACAGATGCTCATTTCCACCTCAAATTGAGGCATTTATGCTTTGAGCTGAACTGACATTATTAATGATTATTCCAGGCAGCTTTATGTTGCACATACTGTATGTGCAGCAGGAGTTTGATGCCTGGAACTGAGCAATGCAATACGCTTGTTTATCTCCTTAACGACCGACGATACGCCTTTTAACGGAGGCAGTTAAGAGTACTTTCTAACAGTGCTGAAAAATAAGTGCATAGTGCCCCCTGAGTCAGAATTTCTCTGGGTCTCGACTACTGGGGGTAGCTGAGACCCAAGAGAATATGATTCGAGTTGGTTTTTACCGACTCCAGTGTTGCGATCACCGTTATTAACAGAAAAATGGCGACCGCAAAAAGAAAAAGTCCAATTTCCCATTTAATTTCCCTCTCCTCTGATGTGATCGCACATCAGAGGAGGAAGAAATGGGGTCCCCCAATCAATCCCCATGGTACCTCCGGTGTCCCTGCATCCCCCCCTGTGAAGTCCCCCGGCCAGTGGTGTCTTCTTCCGGGAAGAAAATGGTGGGCGCATGCGCAGTGCACCTGCCAAGATCTGCTGGCCGGCACCCGGCAACAATAGGAAATTTTTCCTATTGGTTCATTTTGATCACTATGATAGGGTTTATCACAGTGATCAAAATAAAAAAAAATAGTACATCAACCCTCCCTTTATCACCCCCTTAGGTAGGTAAAAGTGATAAAATTAAAAAAAGTATTTATTTCCATTTTTCCATTAGGGTTAGGGTTGGGCTAAAGTTAGGGATAGTGTTGGGGCTAGGGTTAGGGTTGAGGCTAGGGTTAGCGTTGGGCTAAAGTTAGAGTTGGGCTAAAGTTAGGGTTGGGCTAAAGGTAGGGTTGGGTTAGGGTTGTAGTTATGGTTGGGATTATAGTTAGGGTTGGGATTAGGGTTAGAGGTGTGTTAGGGTTAGGTATAGGGTTATGGTTGGGATTAGGCTTAGGGGTGTGTTGGGGTTAGAGTTCTGGTTAGGGTTGGGATTAGGGATAGCGGTGTGTTGGGGTTAGAGTTGGAGTCAGAATTGGGGGGTTCCACTGTTTAGATACATCATAGGGTCTCCAAACGCAACATTGTGCCACCATTGATTCCACCCAATTTTGCGTTCAAAAAGTCAAACGGTGCTCCCTCCCTTCTGAGCCCTGCAATGCGCCCAAACAGTGGCTTTCCCCCACATACGGGCTATTGGCATACTCATAAGAAATTGCACTACAAATATTGTGGTCCATTTTCTCCAGATATCTTTGTGAACATGAAAAAAATTTGGTTCTAAAGCAAATTTTTTGTGAAAAAAGTAACATTTTCATTTTTTTCCTTCCACATCGCTTTAGTTCTTGTGAAGCACCTGAAGGGTTAATAAACTTCCTGAATGTGGTTTTGCACATATTGAGGGGTGAAGTTCTTAGAAGGGGTTACCTTTGGGTATTTTCTGTTATATTGACCGCCCAAACTCACTTTAAATGTGAGGTGGTCCCTAAAAAAATGGTTTTGTAACTTTTGTAGGAAAAATGACAAATCGCTGGTCAACTTTTATCCCTTATAACATCCTAACATAAAAAAAATTATGTTTCCAAAATTGTTCTGATGTAAAGTTGACATGTGGGAAATGTTATTTATTTACTATTTTGTGTGACACCACTCTCTGATTTAAGGGTACAAAAATTAAAAGTTATAAAATTGCAACATTTTCCAAATTTTTGCCAAATTGCCATTTTTTCATAAATAAACGCAAGTTATATTTCTAATAAATTTTACTTCTAACATGAAGTACAATATGTCACGAAAACACAATCTCAGAATCAGTGGGATCCTTTGAAGCGTTATAGAGATAACCTCATAAAGTGACAGCGGTCAGAATTGAAAAATTGGCCCGGTCATTAAGTATGTCTCTGTCAGTAAGGGGTAAAGAGTAAAATGTCCTGTATACATGTTTATGTTGTACATGTACACCATCATTGTGTTCCTGTTTTGTTTTTTTTACAGTGGTTTAGACAGCGCATCTTGTTTCCAGGTGGTTTCATTGTTGAACTCTTTGGCACAAGGCGGTCGCACCATCATCTGCACCATACACCAACCTAGCGCTAAGCTATTTGAAATGTTTGACAAGGTCTGTAAGGTGACATTACGGTAGATTGTGTTATTTGTGTATTGTTTGTATATTCTATGCTCATTTAATAGTCCTGTAGCCAATGTTTTATGCATGCATGACAGCAATTTGGATTATTCTGTTTTCAGCTCTACATTCTTAGCCAGGGACAGTGCATATATCGGGGGTCTGTGACTCACCTCATCCCTTATCTGAAGAGCCTAGGATTACACTGTCCAACATATCACAATCCTGCAGATTTCAGTGAGTCATCCATACATAAATCATTGCAGATCACTGGTTTCCTGCATTTATTGCTTCATTTATTGCACTTATTGATCTATAATCCCTAATTCTTTCTGCCTACATAGTTATTGAAATCGCATCAGGGGAGTATGGAGACCTGAACCCCGTATTATTCCAGGCGGTGGAAGATGGGTTATGCCCTATTAGTAGGGAAAAGAGCAAGACAACTATTGGAGAGCTAGACGTCTTCCCACTGGTAAGTAGTTGCATGGTAAGGATTCCTTCTTTACACTGAGTATATGTATATACAGTCTATGTCAATAGGTAAGAGCATATGTTTCCATTTTCACAATTGGACATTATAGTTGGATTCTGTTCTTTAGTGGGATTTATTCAGCCAAGACCTGTATCATCCCGCATCTCAGTAATACAGGACATTTGCTCATGGGAGTTTTTCCTTTGTATCATTGGTTAAGAGTTTGCTACACATGAATTTGGGTTGTCTGTATAGAATATCCATTTTCCAATATTACACTAAAGAATTATGAGTTTATACAGAGATTTTCCACTTTCAGGACTCTTTTAAAATTATTTTTATTCATTTTCAAAAGAAGGACATTATAGTTGTCAAGCGGCAAAGTACTAATAGCAGTAGAAGTAGTAAAATCAGATACTGCAGATCAGGCGGAGAGCAATTAATTTTCCCCTCGGGACACATGAAATGCTGTGACGGTTGTGAAGGGCCGAACTTAATTCTGCTCATTATTAGTGTTTGATATTAATTTTCATCACTTAATATTGAGCTGATGTAAGTCTGCTGACTCACTGCTACTACTAATACGTTACTAGAGGGCTTATTGTAATATGTTCTCCTACCTGTAGCAGCTCCGGTTATTCAGCCCTTATATTTTGATCAACAGCTCCCAATATATGGCCCACAGTCTCCACACACAGTGTGATGTATCAACATAATGATGTCACCCCACAGCCCCTCAGTTTGATGTTCCCACAAAGCCCCCCTACACAGTATGGTGTCCCAATAAAGACCTTTAACACAGCATTATGTCCCCACACAGCCCCCTTTTCAGAATGAAGTCCCCACATAACCCGTTACACAGCATTATGTCCCTACACAGCCCCCCTTTTCAGAATTAAGTCACCACACAGCCCCTTACACAATCTTATGTCCCCACAAAGCCACCCTTTTCAGAATGAAGTCCCCACATAACCTCTTACACAGTATTATGTCCCCACACAGCCCCCCTTTTCAGAATGAAGTCCCCACATAACCCCTTACACAGTATTATGTCCCCACACAGCCCCCCTTTTCAGAATGAAGTCCCCACATAACCCCTTACACAGCATTAGGTCCCCTTCTCTTCCCCTGAAGAATCATGTTAAAAAAACTGCTCACTTAACTCCATTTCCCTGCTGCTCCGGTCTGTGCTGTGTACTGAAGCACTGTTGGCACGATGTAGCGATGTCATCGCACCCAGCCAGGCACTCTCAGATGCATAGGCTCATTGATGGAACACGAATCTGACAGTTCCCTGTTCCATCATTGTGTTCTATGGTATCTGCATAACAAGAATGCAGATATCAGTGAAAGTGAGATGCATGGTGGAGAGCTGTGTGGCGTGGGACACCACTGCATAATGCCTTTTGGCTGTACCAGAACAGCTCGTGGCCCAGGACTAATGTAGACCATGAACAAGGACTGCCTAAAAAGTGCATCACTAATATAACCTGACATTGGGCTATGCAAATAGCCTCTTCAGAGGGGAAGAGGAAAGGAACACTAGTGCCACCTATTGGATGTAGCAATTTTATCCGTATAAAGGGACCTGACACATGACTTTGAATAGGAAGTCAAACCAAACTCTCCATTTGCCAAGAAGTGTTTTCATAGTTTTGCCCCTTATCAATTCAGAGCAGGAGAGCTGGTTTGGCTGGGTGAGAGGCCTCTGACAGGTTATCCAAGGGGTAAAATTCTCCTTGTAGCAGACAGATAGCTGTGCCTCTCAACCCCTTAGGGCAGTGTTCCCCAACTCCGGTCCTCAAGAGCCACCAACAGGTCATGTTTTCAGGATTTCCTTAGTATTGCACAGGTGATAATTGCATCACCTGGCCAGGCAAGCATTCAATCACCTGTGCAATGCTAAGGAAATCCTGAAAACATGACCTGTTGGTGGCTCTTGAGGACCGGAGTTGGGGAACACTGCCTTAGGGTATGTACCCACAATCAGGAAATCCTGTGGATTTGACGCTGCGTCAAACCCATAATGGTCAGATGTTGCAGCATACAGGATGGGATTTCAAGAAATCCATCTCCACTATGCTTCCACAGATGCCTGCGGCTCACCTGTGGAGACTGACATGTGGAGCGTCTCTCCAGACTGCAGCATGTCTATTTCTCTTGAGGAGACACTAGTCTCTGCAAGAGAAATTTCACCAATAGAATGTATTGGACTCAGGTGATTCCGCACGGTTCAGTGATCACATGTGGACTCATCAGTGTTCAATAGCTGGCAGCGCTTTCGGTGCAGTGAACATGCTCTGTGTCCACAGTGCTGCCAGTTCTGGATCGTGGGCACCCGGCCTTAGACACATAGACTCTCAGTTTATCCAACTCTGGCAGTAGTTTATCTTGATAATCATGTGTAGAATTCAACAAGCCGACCCTTCTTTCATCTGACATCACCTGTTGGGAACATTGGGGTGTTCCATAAACAAGATAGTCAGCAAGTCCAGAAATTCATTGTGTATGGGCACCTTTATAGGGAGAGAGATTGCTGGGGTAGGAACACAAATATTTATTCTCTGTGCGGCAAAATAATATCTGTTTTTACACTTCTATTGTGGGGGTAATGGTGAATGGATCTAGAAAATTAAATCCTTCTAAATGTCTATGAGAAAAAGTCCTACATGTCTTATACATAGATTTTTATTCCTTTTTTTAATGGAAAAAAATGGACATACCATTAATATAAGCTAGAATGTAATTATTCATAGTCTTTTTAAAGCTTATGTGTCCAGTAAATGTTCACTTTCGTTAATCTTTGAGTTGCATTGATTTTCAGTACTAACATGTTCTTAAAAGCTTTGATCCCCTAAACTGATGAAATTGCAGTTTTGCTTGCTGTCTCCATGAGGAGTAAGCAGCGGAATAACACAGGCCTTGAAGGAAAGATCCGCAGACATTATGTGTATTCAGCTGCTTCCTCCTCGGACTGTAAGTTACACAATGTGACCTGTGTTCTCCATAAAGGGGAGAATGCATCTACAATATTACAGGAATCATTGCTTCTTCTTGCTTTTAGTCAGAGAAGGTCTTACATCCCTAGGATATCTACTTCTTTATAATCTTTCCAATACAAGATGTCTTAATAGATTTATATATGCTGGGGTCCATGGTGATTGGGATTGATAGGAGCGCTTCCCTCCTCCGGCCGGTCCTCTCTCCTGTTATACTTCTTCTGTTGCAGCCATAAGAAATTGAGTAATTTGACCTCAGCTATTCTCTATTTACAGCCTGTGCAAGAAATAAGTCAAGTGCCATCTGTCCCGGCCATTGTAGGGACTTGCAGAATGGAATTGATTCTACCCACAGTGGAATTGGTATTTTTGGCATCAAATTACAAATCAGAAAATAAACAATAAATAATAATTTTTATTTCTATGGCGCCGACATATTCTGCAGCGCTTTACATTTTAGAGAGGATTTGTACATGGAGCGGCCCCCAGACGCAGGACAGCGGGGTACTCGGTACCGGGTCTCTCGGTTCTGAGGATGTCACGGTGGCCCGACCCGGTCCGTGGTCCTGCTAAGGGGCGCCCAATAAAAGGTGTGGGTGATGGTGTAGGTCGCAGTAAATAACGAGGACGCAGGGTTGCAGTCTCTTTACCTCTTTACTGAAGGCTTCGGCATCCGCAATCCAGAGCACTGTTAACAGGGCTGGCTGAGACCGGCCGGTCCGAAGGCACATCCAGAGTTCCCTTTGCAGGTGGAAATCAGTGCCTACCTACTAGCGCCTGGGTGTTGTTGTACTTCCCTGCTGAGCATCACGGGATAGTCCTCACAACTTTCGTGTATATTTCTGTTCTTTCTCTCCGTCCCCCAGATGATATCGATAGGACGCACCCGTATGACGGAGTAGGCCTAGAGTTATTTTATAGGGACCCTAGAGACGCCCCTCTCCCACAATTGCCTCCGTTGTCTTCATTAGGTGATTTAGGTGAGGCAGCCAACCTAAAATTAACTGCCCTGCCGTTATTTTGAAGTAATGCATAGAGCCCAATACTTCCTCGGCGTTCCGGCCACCGGCTACGCGCCTCAGTAGGATGTTGCCGATCTCGGGGCACGACTCCTACTGGTTCTATCGCCTTTGTGCTGTGATCTCGTTTCTCACTTCTCCACAATATACCTCGCTTCGTGTCCTTTCTTAAGATGCCACCACAATGAAGTGCAGGCGCGGCTCCGTAACGATCTGTCCTTTTGCTAGGCCTCTGTCAGGATCCAACCCCTGACAGGGACCCCCCTGAATCTTCCCAAGCAACCTCTTCTCTCACTAGGTGTTGCCTGGGCAAAACCCAGTCAGCTTCTCACTAACTTCCTATCCAACCCCCAGTTTTACCAAAGTGTGAGGAGTGGCCTAATACATAGAACCCTTTGCTCCCCCTGGTGGCCAGAGTGTGAAGTGTAATGTGTGAGTGTGATACCTGGTCAGGTGAACTCCTTAAGTGCCATCAGATGTACCATCACTCCCCTTAGTGGCGGAGCGGCAGTACTGCAACGACCAGGACTCTGGGGCGCTGCACTCCCCCCCGGTTAAATCCAGTACTCCCGGACTGGGAAAGAAGAACAACAATACATGTTAGCAAAAGACATGCAAAGTTTTGAAATGCAATAAACAAGTAAATTTAACAGTGCTTCCCTTTATGTGAGGTGAGGACACTTGAACGTTACAAAACAAAAACATATTTACATAGTGCTTAAGATTTTAAATAACACTTATTAAGTAACTGACTATAAGTAACCATCATTACCCAGCCGGGCATTCTATCTACTAAGTGCAAATTCTGAACAATAATTTAACTTTTCCTTTAAGGGCGTAAGGCAGGTACCCACTAAAGGCATACTACAAAACTAAAAGTGCAAATCAATATTTTCCTGAGCTCTCTTTCTCCTATGCAGGACTCTCTCGTCTACCCCCACGGGTTTACTGCATCTTTCCTTTGGCTCTCTATCATTAGTTCCGATAATCACTTTAACTTCAATTTTTATTCACATGTCATTATCAACATTTCGATTCTTTATCACTATCTCTCTATCTACATACCACTTCTATGTAAAACATTATTACTGTTTAACCAACTACATACTATTCCTATGTAACGTTATATTTTGGCTAAGTGCAACAGTAAACATCCCCTTTAAGAGGGACATTTCAAGTCTCTTTGAGGTAGTGCATCTCTTAAGTTGTCAGTCTGCAATAAACAAGAGCTTTTGCGCTGTATCCAGGAACAGTCTCTTCAAAAAGCTATTTTCCTTTGTAAAACCAGTAGGGGGCACCTTTAAGAAGGTGCAACTATTTACAGCAACAATTTGTGAATCGTTCTCCGTCCATGATTTGGCAGTCCTTTTAAAACAGTGATAAACTTGGTGCAAAACATAAAACAATAGGGATCCCGGGTAAACAAAGGGACCCCTTAAGAACTAACCCTGGTCGGGTTTAAGGCAGCAAGGAAAACTCACACAGTTAACTATCTACAGTTGCTCCAGTTCTGAGGTTTACTCCTGTTCAGGCGGCCGCAGCTCCACAGGTAGCAATGGGCGAGGCCATCCGCCCGGATACCTGCGGTCATCCGGTGTTGTTCCAGGAGCTCCCCCACTCCAGTCAGGGGTCTGGGTACCCACAGTTTTAGATCCGGAGATGGCCTGGGCACTAGCCATCACCGCAGTCAGCTCTCTAGCCATAACGGTGGCAGTGGTGGCAACGGTGCAGGTCGTAGTTTTGACGATGGTGCACGTCGGGGTAGCAACGGTGGTTTTGGTGGTAACCGTGGCCCGACCACGAGGGGGTGCCACTGCCATGGGAGACACTTTCCTTGGCACTTCGGGTGTAGGTGTTACTAGGCCCTGCTGTTTGCGCACGTTTAGCGCGAACCAGCCCTTCTCCCCGAAGTGCCTGGTATAGGTGACAATGTCTCCCGGGTAAAGATCCCGGTCCAGGTGGCCTTCTCTGAGGTGGGACTCTACATCACGTTGGTTCACAAAGACCTCGGCATACAAGTCTGGTTCTTTAATAAAGCCCCAACCCCCACGGAGTCTAAAAGCCATGGCGGTACCTTGCATGCGCAGGGCCTGGTGGGTGGTGCGGTCCTTGTGGGCCCGGTCCTTCACCACTAGGTCCCGCTGTTGATGGGCCTCCCGCCGGGCCTGGTACTCCTTCTCCTCCTTCTCCCACCGTTGGTCTAGCTGGGCCTGGTATTCCTCCCAGCTAAGGGCCTCCACCATCTCCCCTTCACCCCGGGGAACCCCATGAAGTCTGATCCTGGGTTCACCCAGCGGCATACGGTCCGCTCTGCATAGACTTCTCCCGCCACGGTGATCGGTGAGATCGGGGCTTTGAGTAAGTGCTCCATACCCGTGGCCTGATCCCAGGGTGCAAGGCGCTGGAGTCTATGGGTCCCAGGGGGAGGTGGTGCTGCGACGGGGCCTATCAGCAGGTCCTCCGCTAGCGGGGCAGGGTTGGCGGGCTTACCGGCCGGCGCGGCGTCCTCCCTCGCGGTTGGCTCCGCTGGCGGTGACGTCGGTTGAGACATCGGCAACAACTCGGGCAGCGGTACAGGAACCGATGTCGGGGAATCCTCCGCTGGCGTCTCCTGGGATGAGGCCTTGGTTTCCATCCGTAGTTGGAGAAGCTGCCCAATCAATTCCTCCATCTCGATCTGCAGGAGGCCGGTTCCAAGCGTGGAGATCTGGCTGCTGTGCTCTTCCGGGTAGCTGGGGGAGTCCTCCGCTTCAACCCCGCATTTTGGGTCTGAGCGACTGGCCATGGCGTCCTCCACGTGGCTCACTTCCTGGTCTTTTTCCCGCTCTCTCCTCCGTGGGCGGTTTCGCATTCTTTGTCTCCGCCCTCCATTGAGGATCAGGAGGCGGATCTCGGCTGCTGACGGACAAGTCCTCAAAGTACAGAAATATTTAGACTGGGCGGCCATTGTTCTTCGCGTTCTTCAGCTTGTTCACGCCCACAAATCCACGCCCTTCTTCTTCTCCTGCGCTCCGCGTTGCTCTGTAATGGCGGCGATTTTGGCGGGAATTTTTGGCGGCAAATAGCAATACACAGTCTTTGCAATAAATCACGGTTCAAGCACAATTCAATCACAGTTCCAAGGCACACATGACCTGATTTTCAGGCTTAAGTAGATCCTGTTCGTGACGCCAAGTTGGAGCGGCCCCCAGACGCAGGACAGCGGGGTACTCGGTACCGGGTCTCTCGGTTCTGAGGATGTCACGGTGGCCCGACCCGGTCCGTGGTCCTGCTAAGGGGTGCCCAATAAAAGGTGTGGGTGGTGGTGTAGGTCGCAGTAAATGACGAGGACACAGGGTTGCAGTCTCTTTACCTCTTTACTGAAGGCATTGGCATCCGCAATCCAGAGCACTGTTATCAGGGCTGGCTGAGACCGGCCGGTCCGAAGGCACATCCAGAGTCCCCTTTGCAGGTGGAAATCAGTGCCTACCTACTAGCGCCTGGGTGTTGTAGTACTTCCCTGCTGAGCACCACGGGATAGTCCTCACAACTGTCGTGTATGTTTCTGTTCTTTCTCTCCGTCCCCCAGATGATATCGATAGGACGCACCCGTATGACTGGGTAGGCCTAGAGTTATTTTATAGGGACCCTAGAGACGCCCCTCTCCCACAATTGCCTCCGTTGTCTTCATTAGGTGATTTAGGTGAGGCAGCCAACCTAAAATTAACTGCCCTGCCGTTGGTTTAAAGTAATGGGTAGAGCCCAATACTTCCTCGGCGTTCCGGCCACCGGCTACTCGCCTCAGTAGTATGTTGCCGATCTCGCGGCACGACTCCTACTGGTTCTATCGCCTTTGTGCTGTGATCTCGTTTCTCACTTCTCCACAATATACCTCGCTTCATGTCCTTTCTTAAGATGCCGCCGCAATGAAGTGCAGGCGCGGCTCCATAACGATCTGTCCTTTTGCTAGGCCTCTGTCAGGATCCCACCCCTGACAGGGACCCCCCTGAATCTTCCCAAGCAACCTCTTCTCTCACTAGGTGTTGCCTGGGCAAAACCCAGTCAGCTTCTCACTAACTTCCTATCCAACCCCCAGTTTTACCAAAGTGTGAGGAGTGGCCTAATACATAGAACCCTTTGCTCCCCCTGGTGGCCAGAGTGTGAAGTGTAATGTGTGAGTGTGATACCTGGTCAGGTGAACTCCTTAAGTGCCATCAGACGTACCATCACTCCCCTTAGTGGCGGAGCGGCAGTACTGCAACGACCAGGACTCTGGGGTGCTGCATACAGACAATAGACACTACAGCATAACAATAATCACATAGATCAGATACCAAGAGGAGTGAGGGCCCTGCTTCCAAGCTACAATCTATGGAAGAAAAATCTACTACATAATTGTCTAAGGGTCACTTCTGTCTTTCTGTCTGTCTTTCTGTCTGTCTGTCATGGATATTCATTGGTCGCAGCCTCTGTCTGTCATGGAAATCCAAGTCGCTGATTGGTCGTGGCCGTTTTGCCGTGACCAATCAGCGACGGGCACAGTCCGGCGGCAAAATGGCCGCTCCTTCCTCCCCGCAGTCAGTGCCCGCTCCATAATCCCCTCCAGTCAGCCCTCACACAGGGTTAATGGCAGCGGTAACCGACCGTATTATGCCGCGGTGTAATGCACTCCGTTACCGCTGCTATTAACCCTGTGTGACCAACTTTTTACTATTGATGCTGCCTATGCGGCATCAATAGTTAAAAGATCTAATGTTAAAAATAATTAAAAAAAAAAAAAAATCGTTATAGACTCACCGTCCGTCGGCCCCCGGATCAAGAACAGGCCTTCCCCGCTCCTTGCGACGCTCCGGTGACCGCTTCATGCATTGCTGTCTCATGAGATGATGACGTAGCGGTCTTGCGAGACCACTACGTCATCATCTCGCGAGACCGCAATGCACTCTTGGGACCGGAGCACGCGAGGAGCGTCGGTAACCGCTTCGCCTGCATCCGGGGCCAACGGAAGGTGAGTGTATCACTATTTTTTATTTTAATTCTTTTTTTTAACAAGGATATGGTGCCCACATTGCTATATACTGCGTGGGCTGTGCTATATAATACGTGGGCTGTGCAGTATAATACGTGGGCTGTGCAATATACTATGTGGGCTGTGCAATATAATACGTGGGCTATGCAATGTACTGCGTGGGCTGTGCAATATAATACGTGGGCTGGGCAATATAATACGTGGGCTGCTATATACTACGTGGGCTGTGCAATATACTACGTGGGCTGTGCAATATAATACGTGGCCTATGCAAAATAATACATGGGCTGTGCAATATAATACGTGGGCTGCTATATACTACGTGGGCTGTGCTATATACTACGTGGGCTGTGCAATATAATACGTGGGCTGTGCAATATAATACGTGGCCTATGCAAAATAATACATGGGCTGGGCAATATAATGCGTGGGCTGCTATATACTACGTGGGCTGTGCTATATACTACGTGGGCTGTGCAATATAATACGTGGCCTATGCAAAATAATACATGGGCTGTGCAATATAATATGTGGGCTGCTATATACTACGTGGGCTGTGCAATGTACTACGTGGGCTGTGCAACATAATACGTGGGCTGTGCAAAATAATACGTGGGCTGTGCAATATAATACGTGGGCTGCTATATACTACGTGGGCTGTGCAATGTACTATGTGGGCTGTGCTATATACTACGTGGGCTGTGCAATATAATACGTGGGCTGTGCAATATAATACGTGGGCTGTGCAACATAATACGTGGGCTGTGCAAAATAATACGTGGGCTGTGCAATATAATACGTGGGCTGCTATATACTACGTGGGCTGTGCAATATACTATGTGGGCTGTGCAATATACTATGTGGGCTGCGCAATGTACTGCGTGGGCTGTGCTATATACTACATGGGCTGTCCAATATAATACGTGGGCTGTGCAATATAATATGTGGGCTGTGCAATATAATACGTGGGCTGCTATATACTACGTGGGCTGCTATATACTGCATGGGCTGTGCAATATACTATGTGGGCTGTGCAATGTACTACAAGGGCTGTGCAATGTACTGCGTGGGCTGTGCAATATACTACGTGGGCTGTGCGATACACTACGGGGCCTGTGTTATACACTACATGGGCTGTGTTATACACTACATGGGCTGTGTTATACACTACATGGGCTGTGTTATACACTAAGTGGCCTGTGTTATACACTACGTGGGCTGTGTTATACACTACATGGGCTGTGTTAAACACTACATGGGCTGTGTTATATACTGCGTGCGTGGGCTGTTATATACTACGTGAGCTGTGTTATATGCTACGTGGGCTGTTATAAACTACGTGGCTGTGTTATATGCTATGTGGGCTGTTATGCACTCTGTGGGCTGTGCTATATACTACGTGGCTGTGCTATATACTCCGTGGGCTGTGTTATATACTATGTGGCTGTGCTATATACTCCATGGGCTGTGCTATATACTCCGTGGGCTGTGCTATATACTACGTGGCAGTGCTATATACTACGTGGCTGTGCAATATACTACGTGGCCTGTTGTATACTACATGGCCGGCCGCGAACAATCAGCGACAGGCGCAGTCCGGCTGCGAATTGGCGTGGGATTTGAACCACGTTTCGCTAATTAACCACGATCGGCCGAATCCTGTGTATTCAATGTATTAATCTAAAATCTTCATAAATAGTGTTGAGCGATACCGTCCGATACTTGAAAGTATCGGTATCGGAAAGTATCGGCCGATACCGGCAAAGTATCGGATCCAATCCGATACCGATACCCGATACCAATACAAGTCAATGGGACTCAGGTATCGGACGGTATTCCTGATGGTTCCCAGGGTCTGAAGGAGAGGAAACTCTCCTTCAGGCCCTGGGAACCATATTAATGTGTAAAAGAAAGAATTAAAATAAAAAATATCGCTATACTCACCTGTCCGACGCAGCCGGGACCTCAGCGAGGGAACCGGCAGCGTTGTTTGTTTAAAATTCGCGCTTTTACTTGGTTACGTGAGGTCCCGGCTTGTGATTGGTCAGGGCGGCCATGTTGCCGGGACGCGGACCAATCACAGCAAGCTGTGACGAAATTACGTCACGGCTTGCTGTGATTGGTCCGCGTCCCGGCAACATGGCCGCCATTAACCAATCACAAGCCGTGACGTCACGGGAGGCTGGACATGCGCGTATTTTGAAAAGCGCGCGTGTCCAGCCTCCAGTGACGTCCCGGCTTATGATTGGTCACGGCGCCATGTTGCCAGGACGCGGACCAATCACAGCAAGCCGTGACGAAATTACGTCACGGCTTGCTGTGATTGGTCCGCGTCCCGGCAACATGGCCGCCATTAACCAATCACAAGCCGTGACGTCACGGGAGGCTGGACACGCGCGCTTTTCAAAATACGCGCATGTCCAGCCTCCCGTGACGTCCCGGCTTGTGATTGGTTAATGGCGGCCATGTTGCCGGGACGTCACTGGAGGCTGGACACGCGCGCTTTTCAAAATACGCGCATGTCCAGCCTCCCGTGACGTCACGGCTTGTGATTGGTTAATGGCGGCCATGTTGCCGGGACGCGGACCAATCACAGCAAGCCGTGACGTAATTTCGTCACGGCTTGCTGTGATTGGTCCGCGTCCCGGCAACATGGCCGCCCTGACCAATCACAAGCCGGGACTTCACGTAACCAAGTAAAAGCGCGAAATTTAAACAAACAACGCTGCCGGTTCCCTCGCTGAGGTCCCGGCTGCGTCGGACAGGTGAGTATAGCGATATTTTTTATTTTAATTCTCTTTTTTACACATTATTACATTAATGTTGTTGCGATACCCGATACCCGATACCACAAAAGTATCGGATCTCGGTATCGGAAATTCCGATACAGCAAGTATCGGCCGATACCCGATACTTGCAGTATCGGAATGCTCAACACTATTCATAAATAAACTACATACATAGTCTAGAATACCCGATGCGTTAGAATAGGGCTACCATCTAGTCTACTATATAATTGTCTAAGGGGTACTTCCTTCTTTCTGTCTGTCCTTCTGTCTGTCTGTCTGCAACTTCTGTCACGGAAATCTCGCATCGCTGATTGGTCTCGCCAGCTGCCTGTCCTGGCTGCTGCGACCAATCAGCGACGGGCACAGTCCACCCGCAAATTAGTCCCTCCCTACTCCCGTCCAGTCAGCAATGCCCGGCGCCCGCTCCATACTCCCCTCCACTCAGCGCTGACACAGGGTTAATGACAGCGTTAATGGACCACGTTATGCCGCGGGTAACGCACTCTCTTAACGCTGCTATTAACCCTGTGTGACTAACTTTTTACTATTGATGCTGCCTATGCAGCATCAATAGTAAAAAGATCTAATGTTAAAAATAATAAAAAATAAAAAAAACCTGCTATTCTCACCTTCCGTTGTCCGCCGAGGCGCACGCGGCTGCCGCCAGCTTCCGTTCCCAGAGATGCATTGCGAAATTACCTATAAGACTTAGCGGTCTCACGAGACTGCTACGTCATCTGAGTAATTTCGCAATGCATCTTGGGATTGGAAGCTGGAGGCAGCCGCCCGCGCATCGACACAGCTTCGCTGGACGCCGGCGGGTGAGTATATAACTATTTTTTATTTTAATTATTTTTTTAACAGGGATATGGTGCCCACACTTCTATATACTATGTGGGCTGTGTTATATACTGCGTGACTGCTATATACTACATGGCTGCTATATACTACATGGGCAGTGTTATATACTACGTGGGCAATGTTATATACTGCGTGGGCTGTGTTATATACTGTTTGGGCTGTGTTATATACTATGTGGGCTGTGTTATATACTATGTGGGCTGTGTTATATACTGCGTGGCTGCTATATACTACGTGGGCAGTGTTAAGTACTACATGGGCAATGTTATATACTGCGTGGGCTGTGTTATATACTGTTTGGGCTTTGTTATATACTACGTGGCCACTGTTATATACTGCGTGGCCTGTAGTAACGCATCAGGTATTCTAGAATATCTCGTGGCCTGTGCTATATACTATGTGGCTGCTATATACATACATGCATATATACATATTCTAGAATACCATACCCGATGCATTAGAATCGGGCTACCATCTAGTTCTTTTATAAATGTCTTCATGTCTCTTTTCTCAATTTACACTAGCCCTTCTATTTTCCAGCAGGATGTCTCTGGCCAAATTGAGAGCCATACATTTGCAACAAGCTCCATGAATCAGTTTTGCATCCTCTTTAAACGCACATTCCTCTCTATCCTGAGAGATACGGTATGTTAAAAGACAACGATGGGTATGAAATTAACTTAACTGGGAGGGAGGGAGAGATACACAGTACTGTGCAAAATGTGTATTCAAGCGTGGATAAAGTGCTGCAAAGTAAGAATTATTTCAAAAATAGATGTGTTAATTGTTTATTTGTTATCAGTTAACAAAATGACTATATCCACAGAAGATCTGTGGTTATTCCTCCGAGATGTTTGGAGCAACCTCCATTTCGAGTTCCTTCAAAAAAAATTGTGAAAATGAAGTTTTGGGTCTCTTTTGGAGACGAGGTCTCATTAAATATTCATTTGATTAGATTTCTCTTTTGTTCATTCACTTTACATTGTGTTAATTATTAAAAAATAAACAATTAGCATTGCTCTATCTGAAAGCATTCTTGCTTTGTAGAATTTTTCCTTGTAAAATTTTGCATAATGCTGAATATCTTGGGGAATTGTGGTGATAGACGTAAGACGTTTTTTCACAAACTCACTTGGACTGTATTGTATTTATGCTGTCCCAGGTTCCTGTTCTCATTTGTATAGATGTAAAACTTTCTTTTTGCCCCTAAGGATTTGTGTTGTTTGTCTTCCTTGGCCATGAGCTTTTCTTTTCTTTCTCCTATGTTTTTCTCCCAATGAGTCTTTTTGTATCACATGATGCTGCCTGTTCTGTTCTTCTTACAGGCAACGCGTTCTCTCTGTATGGGGGCATTACATGTGATGTTGCTTGTACTTTCCCACCCTCCCAGGTCCTGACTCACCTGCGTTTCATGTCTCACCTGTTTATCGGGGTTCTGATCGGGCTGCTGTACCTGCACATTGGTGATGATGCCAGCAAAGTATTAAATAACACAGGCTTCCTGTTCTTCTCCATGCTCTTTCTTATGTTCGCAGCTCTTATGCCAACAGTATTAACCTGTAAGAGCAACTATTAAGTCAATAGATTTTATTGGTATTAATATTCTAGTTATACATTTTAAAGGAGTTTTCCAAAGAACAAAAGATTTATCACCTCCATCAATCACTAACCATGCAGTCCTGAGTCCTTCATATCTCCTTACTAGCACATGTGATGAGGAGGAGTTTTGTGTGGAATGGTGCTCAAGTTTGGAGGAGTTTTGTGTGGGATGGTGCTCAAGATCTCGCATTATAGAACTTTCTACAAGTACAGAAAAAGTCTGAGCGCAATTACTCGGTTATTTCCAATAAAGTTTAACTGTTAACCATACAAACCCTTCCAAATCACAGACTAAGGCCGGTGTCCCTCTTGCAACCACAATGCGAGAAACACGCGCGAGTCTCTCGTTTCAATACCGGGCACTGCCGCCGGCACTCAGGACCGGAGTGTGCAGCTGCATGTATTTCTAGGCTGCAGAATGCTCCGGTCTGAACCGCCGGCGGCCGTGTCGGGTATTGAGACGAGAGACTCACGCAAGTTTCTCGCATTGCAGTTGCAAGTGGGACACCGGTCTATATGGGGAACTCAGGTGCATTCTGTGGATAGGTAATAAATTTTCCTTGTTTGAAAACCCCTTTAAGCTGGCCATAGTCATTAGAAAAAAGTCTGGCCAAACTACCATCAGATGACATTTTCATCCAAAGTATTATTTTCTGAGCTGACATAAAGAACCACAGCTATACCACATATTGAATATACCTCCATGCTGACCGCATCATTTCCCCCATTTTCATTATACATTAAAGGAAGGCAAAAACTGACACAAATGTGTGATATGCAAGAAGCAGGGCATGTTTACTTTCTTTAAAAAAATTATTTGTATGAAGTCCCAACCATCCACAAAACAATCCTGTCCCCACACAATATAGTAATGGACGTGTTTTTTTATCCTAAAGTTTAGATATTCCTAGAACGGCTTCTGTGAACACGGTTTATCTAAGTAGTAAATGTTCTTCTAACTATAAACAACTTTTACAATCAGAAAAGTAAGAAAAAACCTTTTTGATGTATTTTATTCCAAAAAAGTAATTTTTATACACTTAACAGACTTCACATTTGATACCCGACTGCTGACTGATAATTTGCTATAAATTCACACATATGGCAGAGATGGAGATGATTTGCAGCTTCACTGAGAGGTCAAATTACATGCTGCCCAGAAACAAAAGTGCAGATGCTGGTGATTATACTGCCTTACTCGAGTTCATGAAAAAAAAACCATACAAACGAAACAGCTGGGGGAGTTGAATTGGTCTGGAATAAGTTACCTAAAACACTGGCAGAGCATTGAGTTTGTAGGACACTGTTTACTTTCACACTTTGGTCAGGGCCGGTTTTAGGCAAAGTGGGGCCCTAGGCAAAAGTTTAAAATGGGGCCCCAAATACTAACATATTACACATCACACAAAAATAGTAAAAATCTAATCTAATGTTAAAAAAAAAATACACACAGATACACATTCATATACCCTCATACATACACATACCGTACATACACACATGCATATACCGTACATTCACATACATACCGTACATACACACAGATACACATACATATACCGTACATACATATACATGCATATACCTTACATACATACACAGATACACATACATATACCCTCATACATACACATACCGTACATACACACATGCATATACCGTTCATTCACACACATACCGTACATACACACAGATACACATACATATACATGCATATACCATACATACACACACCATCGTACATACATATACACGTACTGTACACACATACTGTACATACACACATAGTTATATACACATACCGTACATACAAGTGCAGCACCCCAGAGTCCTGGTTGTTGCAGTGCTGTGGCTCCGCCACTACGGGGAGCTATGGTGCGTCTGATTGCACTAGGGAGTTTCTCTGATCAGGTACACTCACACCACACTTCACACTCCGGCCACCAGGGGGGGTGGTCCTATCTAGTAGGCCACTCCTCACAACTCTGGTAAAACTGGGGGTTGGACAGGAAGACAGGGAGAAGTAGCTGGGAAGAGCTAGTGAGAGGACCTGTCAGGGATGGGATCCTGGCAGACTCCTCAGAGCAGAACTAACCAGTGCACAACGGGAATACAGAAAAGGAGAAATACCAGAAGGGGTCTTGCTGTTAGACCGAGGCAACATCCTTCTGAGGCGCAAACAGTCGGTGGCCGGAACGCCGAGCAAGTAAGAGACTTTAAGTACATTGCAAACCACGGCAGGGCAGCTAACTACAGGTTGGCTGTCTCACTTAACACCTAAGCAGACAACGGAGGCAGCTGTGGGAGAGGGGCGACTCTAGGGTCCCGGAAGAACTCCAGGCCTACCCCGTCATACGGGTGCGTCCTACCATATCACCTGGAGGACGGAGAAGGAACAGTAGAGACAGAAAGAAACAGTTGTGAGGACTATCCCGGGAGCTCAGCAGGGAAGAACTACAACACACAGCGCTAGAAGGTAGATACTGATTCCCACCTGTAAAGAGAGCTCCTGATGTGTCGTTGGACCGGCCGGTCTCTGAAAACCCAGTTAACAGCGCTCTGGACTGAGGTCTCCCACATCTTCAGTAAAGAGGTAAAGAGACCGCAACCTGGTGTCCTCGTTATTTATCGCGACCTGCACCCCACAACTGCACCGCTATACCACCGTTAACAGCACCTACTTCACCGGACGTCCCCCCACTGACGGACAGGGCCACGGACCGGGTCTAGCCACCGTGACAACCCCAGGACTGAGACCTAGAGGCCCGGCTCCGGGTACCCCTCGGCCCTGCGGCGGTGTGGGGGCGCGCCGCAAACTTGGCGTCACGAACAGGATCTACTTAAGCCTGAAGAATCAGGTCATGTGTGCCTAGAGACTGTGATTTACTGTACTTGAACTGTACTTTATTGAGAGAACTGTGTGCTACTGCTTGCCGCAGAAAGTTACCGCCAAAATTCGCCATTGCCGCGCGCGGAGGGAGGAGCCTTAGCTACGTGGGCGGAATCGGCCAAAAGAAGCGCGGAACGGAAAGCGCGGTGAGACGCCAATCCCGGAAGAGGAACTCCGACCTCCAGCAGGTTAGTGGGAGGAAGGGACGGCCATGTCCGAGTCGGGAGGAGAGGAGGTGGCGGTCGCAGCCGCGGACGCAGGGGCAGCTCCGGTCCCCGCAGCGGGCGAAGCCGCGGCCCTAATACCGCCACTGGCTGCCGCAGAGCCCGCTGCCCCCATCAGCCAGTCGGACACCGCCGCTAACGCAAAAGCCATAATGCCCTTCTCCATGCCCTACCTGCCCGGAGCGACCTGGCTCCCACGATACTCTGGGGAGGCGCATACATTCACTGACTTTAAAGAAGGGCTCTGCAGCCTACTCGAGTTCTATCCCCTAACCGAGCCTCAGAAGGTCCATATGATAACCGGTCAACTCTTTGGGGCGGCTCTGAGAGAAGTGAAATCCTGGCCCGCTGAGGATAAAGGAACTGCACAACAGATTTTCGCCAAGCTTAAAGCCACCTTTGATACTCGCACTGCCACAGAGATTAAACTGACTTTCTATGGATGCAAACAGAGGTCGCAGGATAGCTTACGGGACTATGCCCTTAATCTCCAGGAAGCGATGCGGGCCATTAAGCAGAGTGACCCCGGCAGCATGCAGGATGAGGATAAAACCCTGAAGGAGCGGTTCATCGAGGGGCTCCTGTGCAGTCACCAACGGGGCCAATTGCACTTCCTGGCCATGCAAAATCCAGACTTGACTTTTGCGCAGTTTAAAGATAAAGCTATCCAGGCATTGCAGGAGCGGCAGCCCAGCCGCGCAGTGCCACCCAGGCGCCCCGCTCTCACCTACCACCAGGAGGTGGCATCGGATACCCCAGTTGCCGCGGAGGCCGACGCCCAGAGCTTCGAGGACGACTCCCCTGCAGGACTCCGTCTCCAGATGCAAGAGCTAACCAAGAGCGTTGCTGCCCTGGCCCGGACGGTGCAGTCCCTACAGGAGGCCCCCAAAGAGAAGATCCAGTTGGCTTCCAGCCCGGAGGATGTCCCTTGGATGCGACGGAGGAGGACTCCGCCGACCAGGAGCCGGCCCGACGATCGCTTCCACCAGGATGGACGACCCATCTGCCGCCGCTGTCATCAGGTGGGCCATCTTGCAAGGTACTGTCCTTTAAACGAGCAACCCCTGGGGCAAAGGGCCAACCCCCAGGAGTAGGACGGTCAGGCCCGCAGCATTGGAGAACCAAGTATATTGGAGGACGACCAGTCCTCCCTGTAGTGATTGATGGAATCCCCTTGAATGCTTTGCTGGACACCGGTTCTCAGGTGACGACTATACCTTACGTGCTCTACAAACGGTATTGGGAGGACGCTGATATTACTCGTGGCCCTGACGATGATTTCACCATAATCGCCAGTAATGGTCAGCCGTTGCCACAAGTGGGGTATAAGGAGGTCACCATCAAAGTGGGGCGGGTGGAATTGAAAGCCCAAGGGATTGTGATTGTAGATATTGATCGTCGAGAATGTAATCCCATGATGACTCTTGGTACTAATGTTATAGAAAATTGTCTTGCAGAAGTGATTGTTTTGTTGCAACAGGTGGCAGAAAACGCTGGCCACAGTGAGCAACGTGCCCTGCAGAAGGAAATCAGAGCTCTGATGCAGAGACAGCAGGTAGAGCTGACTGGTGGTGAGATTGGTCGTGTCACTGTAAGTGATTCAAACCCCATCGCGATACCTCCCAAGAGTGAAATGTTAATATGGTGTCGAGCAGCCATAGGCCTCAGGGGTAAGGACTACCAGGCCTTGGTGGAACCTGTATATTCAGACAATAGGCCTACTGTTCTGACAGCCCGGGGGGTGGTTGACGTCCGACAGGGGAGAGTGCCCGTACGTGTTCTCAATTGTGGGGAGGAAGAGGTCCACCTAACCAAGTATACCACGCTCGCCAAATTGTTCACTGTCAATAATAGTGTAATACAGACACCTGAACCCTTGGTCCCGTCAAACGTGGCGGAGAACAAAGGTTCTGCAGAGCACTCGAAAGACTGGTGTCGGGAACTGCATGTGGGCACTGACTCTACCCCGTCTCATCAAATACAGGGGGCTTACAGGGTGGTACACGAGTACGAGCAGGTATTCAGCAAACACCCCTCAGATTTTGGGCAGGTGAAAGGGATCCAACATCACATCCCCACGGGAGATCATCGACCCATAAAAGAGAGATATCGCCCTGTACCCCCAGCTCATTACCAGTGTGCCAAGGACATGTTGCGGGAAATGAAGGAGGCTGGGGTGGTGAGAGACAGCTGTAGCCCCTGGGCAGCTCCGTTAGTCCTCGTTAAAAAGAAAGATGGTACAATGAGGATGTGTGTTGATTACAGGCAGTTGAATCGCATTACACATAAGGACGCATACCCACTGCCCAGGATAGAGGAATCTCTGGCTGCTTTAAAATCTGCTAACTACTTCTCTACCTTAGATCTCACCAGTGGGTACTGGCAGGTTCCTGTAGCAGAGGCGGACAAGGAGAAGGCGGCCTTCACGACACCAATGGGTCTCTGCGAGTTCAACTACATGCCCTTCGGACTGTGCAATGCTCCAGGAACGTTCCAGAGGATGATGGAGTGCTGCCTAGGACACATGAACTTTGAAACTGTGCTGCTGTATTTGGATGATGTCATTGTCTTCTCTAAGACCTACGAAGACCATCTGAAGCACCTGGCCGAGGTGTTCGAAGCCCTGTCCAAATTCGGCTTAAAGGTGAAACCGTCCAAGTGTCATCTGCTCAAACCTAAAGTGCAGTACCTGGGCCATGTGGTGAGCGCTGAAGGAGTGGCCCCAGACCCCGACAAGGTCACAGTGATCAAGGACTGGCCAAAGCCTAGTGACCTCCACGAAGTCCGGCAGTTCCTCGGGTTGGTAGGTTACTATCGGAGATTCATTAAGGATTTCACCAAGAAGGCCGCA
Source organism: Ranitomeya variabilis (assembly GCF_051348905.1). Classification (NCBI taxonomy): domain Eukaryota; kingdom Metazoa; phylum Chordata; class Amphibia; order Anura; family Dendrobatidae; genus Ranitomeya; species Ranitomeya variabilis. The sequence goes on along the minus strand of NC_135235.1, from coordinate 336,135,344 downwards.
CCCTTGCAAAATCTGCTGGTGGGCCAACCAAAGAAGACCAAGGGGAGGAAAACCCCCTTTGATTGGAACGAAGAGCTGGAGGAATCCTTCACCTGTTTGAAGTCGGCACTGACGGGAGAAGAGATACTGGCTTACCCCGAATACGATCAACCGTTTGTGCTGTACACAGATGCCAGTAATGTGGGATTAGGAGCCGTGCTGTCCCAGGTTCAGAACGGCAAAGAAAGGGTGATCGCTTACGCCAGCAGGAAACTCCGTCCCACGGAAAGGAACCCTGACAACTATAGTTCCTTTAAGCTGGAATTCCTGGCCCTCGTCTGGGCAGTGACAGAGAGGTTTAAGCACTACCTGGCCTCCGCGAAATTCACCGTCTTCACGGACAACAATCCGCTAACGCATCTGGGTACTGCCAAACTCGGGGCTTTGGAACAGCGGTGGATGGCCCGGCTGTCCAACTATGATTTCACCATCAAATATCGGGCAGGACACCAGAATGCCAATGCCGATGCTCTGTCCCGAATGCCCAATCTACCAGAAGTGGGAGAAGACCCGGAGGCACTTGAAGAGGTGGAGCTGCCTGCCTTCCATCGCCCCAAAGCCACTCAGAACTCTCACCATGTGAAGAACAGGCACAAGAACCAACCGGATGCCACGCTGAATCCCCTGCCCCACCACGGATGGGCAGAAACCCAGGATAGTGACCCCGCGGTCCGTCAGGTGAAGGAACTCTTGACGCAGGCTGGGTTGCACCCTGGCCCAGATGATCCACAAGAAACTCAACAGCTGTGGAAGGGGAGAAGCAAACTGTTTATCCATGATGGCAAGTTGTGCAGGAGGAGCATCGACCCACGTACTCATGAATTGGTGTGGCAGATAGTGGTGCCAAGGCGAGATGCGCCCATGGTTCTGGGAGCCTACCATGATGGAGCCGGACACTTCGGATGGAGGAAGCTGGAGAAGCTGCTCCGAGGGAGGTTCTATTGGATTGGCATGAAGAGAACCATTGAGAAGTGGTGTCGAGAGTGTGGTCCGTGTAGTCTGCGAAGGAAGGACCGTGACAGTCAACGGGCTCCCCTGCGGCCTATCATCACCAAACGGCCGCTCGAACTGGTCGCGCTGGATCATGTGAAGCTGACGCCTAGCCGGTCGGGCTATATCTACGCCCTTACCATCGTGGACCACTACTCCAGGTTTTTGGTGGTTGTGCCTGTCAAGGATCTAACAGCTAGGACTGCCGCCAGGGCCTTCCAGCAGCACTTTTGTAGACCCCATGGCTACCCAGAGAAAGTACTGACCGATCAGGGGCCTGCATTCGAAGCGGAAGTGTTCCAAGAATTCTGCCAGCTGTACGGGTGTAAGAAGATCAGAACTACACCGTACCACCCCCAAACCAACGGGATGTGCGAGAAGATGAACCAGGTAGTAATCGATTTATTGAAGACCTTGCCTGTGGAGGAACGGAACCTGTGGCCGACAAAGTTGCCTGACTTGGTGGATATGTACAACCACATCCCAGTAAGTTCCACCAACTGTACTCCAGCGTACCTGATGCGAGGAAGGTCTAGTCGGTTACCCGTTGATCTGGACATGGGGGTCCTAGTACCCGAAGATACCTCGCCGGAGGCAGATTGGGATACAGAAAGGCAGCGAAGATACCGCGAAGTACAGGAGTGTGTGGAGAGAAGTCTCGCCCAGGCTAAGCAGAAACAAGAAAGGGACTACAATCAACACGCTCCTGCGATTCCCCTGTCACCTGGTGAGCAAGTGCTTAAACGAAAGAGGAGGTTACACAAGCTTGATGACCAATGGGAAGCGGAACCGTATACCATCTTGCCATCCGACTTCGACAACACTAAGGTCTGTCTCATCAGCAAGGACAGAGGGGAGACCTCGACAGCGGTATCCAGGGATCACCTTAAGGTCTGCCCCGATAAGTTGAAAGAGAGGGGCACGGCCCCAGAAATCTCCCCGCCGGTGGAAAAGGAGAAGATGTTCCATACTGTCCTTGGTGATTTTCCCCAGTCCTGGACTCAGATAAATCAGGCCATCGCGGTACCTGTTCTAACGTTTCCACAGCCGGACCCACCAGAAACAATGGTGGTACCAGATCATCCGGTCCCGCAACCTCAACAAGCCTTGCCTGAAGAAGCCATGCCAACCGTTGAACCGGCAAATCCTCCCTCTGCCATCAGTGAGCCTGCCGTACCCACTGTTGATAGCAGCAGCTCTGAGAGCCCCAACCTGCCAGTGCTACCCAGACTCACTAGAAGTGTAGTTAGAAAACAGCGCACTACACCAGCGGTAGCAAGCATAGCGGGCCCTGTTAGACCAATAGCAACCCCTGCGCTGCGAAGGTCCACACGCAGCACTCAAAATCAAACTCCCCTCCGCTACAAAACTTGGAGGTATTGATAGGGCTGCTATGTAATTGAAAATGTTTGTATGCATATCCTTTTGTTACAGGTTTTTAAATGGACACTAGAGTAATGGACGGTGAATTGCTCAAAAACTTCCACAAGGGGGGCCCCTTTGTTTACCCGGGGTCCCCGCTGTTTCAACCACTGAACTGAGAGTCATAAACTGTGCATGACCAAACTTTCGCAACGTTCAAGAATCCTCACCTCCCGTAAAGGGAAGCTCTGTTATGTTCAATTGTTATGCTATTTCAAAAATTTGTGTGTTTTCTGTTAACATGTATTATTGTTCTTGTTTTCCCAGTCCCGGAGTACTGGATTTAACCGGGGGGGAGTGCAGCACCCCAGAGTCCTGGTTGTTGCAGTGCTGTGGCTCCGCCACTACGGGGAGCTATGGTGCGTCTGATTGCACTAGGGAGTTTCTCTGATCAGGTACACTCACACCACACTTCACACTCCGGCCACCAGGGGGGGTGGTCCTATCTAGTAGGCCACTCCTCACAACTCTGGTAAAACTGGGGGTTGGACAGGAAGACAGGGAGAAGTAGCTGGGAAGAGCTAGTGAGAGGACCTGTCAGGGATGGGATCCTGGCAGACTCCTCAGAGCAGAACTAACCAGTGCACAACGGGAATACAGAAAAGGAGAAATACCAGAAGGGGTCTTGCTGTTAGACCGAGGCAACATCCTTCTGAGGCGCAAACAGTCGGTGGCCGGAACGCCGAGCAAGTAAGAGACTTTAAGTACATTGCAAACCACGGCAGGGCAGCTAACTACAGGTTGGCTGTCTCACTTAACACCTAAGCAGACAACGGAGGCAGCTGTGGGAGAGGGGTGACTCTAGGGTCCCGGAAGAACTCCAGGCCTACCCCGTCATACGGGTGCGTCCTACCATATCACCTGGAGGACGGAGAAGGAACAGTAGAGACAGAAAGAAACAGTTGTGAGGACTATCCCGGGAGCTCAGCAGGGAAGAACTACAACACACAGCGCTAGAAGGTAGATACTGATTCCCACCTGTAAAGAGAGCTCCTGATGTGTCGTTGGACCGGCCGGTCTCTGAAAACCCAGTTAACAGCGCTCTGGACTGAGGTCTCCCACATCTTCAGTAAAGAGGTAAAGAGACCGCAACCTGGTGTCCTCGTTATTTATCGCGACCTGCACCCCACAACTGCACCGCTATACCACCGTTAACAGCACCTACTTCACCGGACGTCCCCCCACTGACGGACAGGGCCACGGACCGGGTCTAGCCACCGTGACAACCCCAGGACTGAGACCTAGAGGCCCGGCTCCGGGTACCCCTCGGCCCTGCGGCGGTGTGGGGGCGCGCCGCACATATACCATACATACACAAATACACATAAATACAGTATACCGTAAATACATACACATACCGTACATAGATATGCCGTGCATACACACAGATACACACATATATGTACATAGATACACATACATGTACCGTACATACACACAGTATATACACATATAGTATAAACATGCCGCACACACATGCACATAAACATACATACACTCACCGGCCACTTTATTAGGTACACCATGCTAGTAACGGGTTGGACCCCCTTTTGCCTTCAGAACTGCCTCAATTCTTCGTGGCATAGATTCAACAAGGTGCTGGAAGCATTCCCCAGAGATTTTGGTCCATATTGACATGATGGCATCACACAGTTGCCGCAGATTTGTCGGCTGCACATCCCAAAGATGCTCCATACAAGGCAGGATGGATCCATGCTTTCATGTTGTTTACGCCAAATTCTGACCCTACCATCCGAATGTCGCAGCAGAAATCGAGACTCATCAGACCAAGCAACGTTTTTCCAATCTTCTACTGTCCAATTTCGATGAGCTTGTACAAATTGTAGCCTCAGTTTCCTGTTCTTAGCTGAAAGGAGTGGTACCCGGTGTGGTCTTCTGCTGCTGTAGCCCATCTGCCTCAAAGTTCGACGCACTGTGCGTTCAGAGATGCTCTTAGGCCTACCTTGGTTGTAACGGGTGGCGATTTGAGTCACTGTTGCCTTTCTATCAGCTCGAACCAGTCTGCCCATTCTCCTCTGACCTCTGGCATCAACAAGGCATTTCCGCCCACAGAACTGCCGCTCACTGGATTTTTTTTCTTTTTCGGACCATTCTCTGTAAACCCTAGAGATGGTTGTGCGTGAAAATCCCAGTAGATCAGCAGTTTCTGAAATACTCAGACCAGCCCTTCTGGCACCAACAACCATGCCACGTTCAAAGGCACTCAAATCACCTTTCTTCCCCATACTGATGCTCGGTTTGAACTGCAGGAGATTGTCTTGACCATGTCTACATGCCTAAATGCACTGAGTTGCCGCCATGTGATTGGCTGATTAGAAATTAAGTGTTAACAAGAAGTTGGACAGGTGTACCTAATAAAGTGGCCGGTGAGTGTATATACCATATATACATACAAATTTATTGCACTTACAGATACACATACATATACTGTACATACACACACGCAGCCATACAAATATACCATGCATACACACATACCGTACATATATACACAGATACACACACACATAGAAACATACACATAGATACACAAGGTACATACACAGATGCACACATACATACATACAAGCATATACATACACACATACTAATCTGTGATATCAGGTGATCAGAGGAGCCTTGGCTGAGGTCACATAGTTCAGCTGGAGAGGGCTGCAGACCCCACTACTGTGGGGGATGGGGCACAGAGCAGACAGCACTGATATCAGCCCCCTGGTGCTGCCGTGCAGTGAGCCTCCTCCCCCATCTCTTCTCTGTGAGGAGACGCTGCAGTCTGCTCCGATTAGAACAGTGGAGGGAGCAGAGGACCCCCTGTACGTCCTGCTCTTCCTCCACTGCTGTCTATGTGCTGTGCCCTGGGGCCCCTGACTGTAGGTGAGCACTCACCATTAGGACGCTCCATGCAGCAGGACAGACGGCAGCCAGTGAGCGCTCTCCTCAGTCTAGTGAGGAAAGCTTTCATTGGCCAGCGTCTCTCCCTGCATGACACGCCCCCTTTTTGATCTCCTGCACTTCGCGCCCCGCTCTCTCCCTGGCACCCGGTGTTCCATGATTACAGGAGGGACTAAGAGGGGCCCGATCCTGCATGATACCGGGTCTGTCTGCAGGGGGCCCCCTCCACCTCTGGGCCCCGGAGCAGTGCCATCAGCAGTATGTCCAGCAGCAGGGGCCCTAGGCAGCTGCCTAGTCTGCCTGCCCCTAACGCCGGCCCTGACTTTGGTCTGCCATTGAGTTACACAGGCATTGTTCAATCTCACACCTTGGTTGGCCACAGATATTATTCAATCTCACACCTTGGTTGGCCACAGATATTGATCAATCTCACACCTTGGTTGGCAGCAGGTATTGTTCAATCTCACACCTTGGTTGGCCACAGGTATTATTCAATCTCACACCTTGGTTGGCCACAGATATTGATCAATCTCACACCTTGGTTGGCAGCAGGTATTGTTCAATCTCACACCTTGGTTGGCCACAGGTATTGTTCAATCTCACACCTTGGTTGGCCACAAGTATTGTTCAATCTCACACCTTGGTTGGCCACAGGTATTGTTCAATCTCACACCTTGGTTGGTCACAGGTATCGTTCAATCTCACACCTTGGTTGGCCACAGGTATCATTCAATCTCACACCTTGGTTGGCCACAGGTATTGTTCAATCTCACACCTTAGTCAGCCAATGTCTACGTTTTACACATCCTTAAACTGTACTAATCCAAACTGCCATCTCAGGTGACCAAGACAAGATGGTAAACCTGGTAAAATTGCAAAAACAAAATGGGTTTCATATACTACTATACTTGCTTTTTTCATTAAAAAAAGCTGCAAAATCTGATACTTGCTATTTTGCAGCGCTTTTTTCACTACCCATTGCTTTAAATGGGTGAAAAATGCTGAAGAAACGTGACATGAAAGTGAAAGAAGTAATATGATTTATTGTGCAAAAAACATAGAATACTGATGACAAAAAAACAAGGTGTGTGCATGATATTTCTGAAATCTCGAAGACTTTGCTGGTACTGTAAAACGCAGCTTAAAATTTGCATAAACAAATGCTGAAAAAACGCCTGGTGTGAACATAGCCTTACAGACAGAAGAGGAGGTCCTGCTTTCCTATCCTTATCTCTCACATGGAGAATGTTATACAGCAGGAGTGGGTAATTTTGCAGTGGCCTGAGACTGTGGATCCCTTGCTAGGTGCAGCAGCACCATCTGTATGTAAGAGCCTCTCTCCTCCTCCATTCTTTATAGATTTGTATAGGAAGCAGATGTAGCATGATCTCTCAGTAAAGTTGAAAATCTCCAGCTCCACTCAACCTCATGTGTATAGATTTCACTAGTGAATTTAGAGCATGTGAACAGGAGGGAGAGTAGTCTGAGAAGTGGAGAAACAGTTTATTTCTTTCATTCATCTCAAGAGGTTTCATTAGTAAATAATGAGTTTTTCTATATTACGGTAACTTTTTATTTCTGCAAAGCGGTTTATAACTGGACGCACATTACTGTATTACATAACTTAAAGGGAACCTGTCACCTGAATTTGGCGGGACCGGTTTTGGGTCATATGGGCGGGGTTTTTGGGTGTTTGATTCACCCTTTCCTTACCCACTGGCTGCATGCTGGCCGCAATATTGGATTGAAGTTCATACTGTGTCCTCCGTAGTACACGCCAGCGCAAGGCAATATTGCCTTGCGCCTGCGTGTATTCCGGAGGACAGAGAATTAACTTCAATCCAATATTGCGGCCAGCATGCAGCCAGTGGGTAAGGAAAGGGTGAATCAAACACCCGAAAACCCCGCCCATATGACCCAAAACCGGTCCCGCCAAATTCAGGTGACAGGTTCCCTTTAAAATCTCGTCCGTGAGCCAGCAGACTTTTCTCTTGTGTCTATGACAAGCTTTTTGGACATCTTTTTGTTCATACTATTTTTTTCTCTTATTTTACTATTTCACATTTACAATAAAGCATTCCTCTGTCTTGACCCTTATTCTCTTGGTTTTACCTTTTGTACATTGGTTCATTTCTTTTTTTTTATACATCTTTATCTCACTATCTTCCTATTTTTGGTTAGTCCATTCTACTTATGTGTTTATTATTTCTTTATTTTCTATTATTCGTCCTCTATTATAAACCTGTTTAATATTTACCCATAGTTCCTTTGGAGATGTCTGTCTTTCTCAGAGAACACCTAAACTACTGGTACAGCCTAAAGTCATATTACCTAGCGAAGACAATGGCAGATGTCCCTTTTCAGGTAAAGAGTCTCTAAAGACCCAATATTCAGTGCATTCTATAAATGTTGTAAACAAATTAAGTCTTAGTAAGATTTCATTATTAGGATCCCTAAGCTGTGACAAGCAAATAGAGAAACAAAAGGACAAACCAGTGATCAGGTGGATTTCTCTGAAGGCTAAAACCTGTGCTGTATCTGTGAACAAGGGCAGATGCATGATTGTAATCTGGGGGAGTAAACAGCATCGTCTTGATAAATCTTCTTTAGTAACACGTTTGGTCACTCTTTTCAATATGTAAGAAAAACCATTAACAGAAGTAGGAAAATAAAAGTTGAAGAAAGAAGTTCAGATCCACAGTCAGGAAATACAGTGATCACTGATGACATTATACACTGGAGCCCTGTATATACTGTCAGTGTACAGGTAATACAGTGATCACCAGTGACATTATACACAGGAGCTCTGTATATAGTGTCAGTGTAAAGGTAATACAGTGATCACCAGGGACATTATACACAGGAGATCTGTATTTAGTGTCAGTGTACAGGTAATACAGGGATCACCAGTGACATTATACACAGGAGCTCTGTATGTAGTGTACAGGTAATACAGGGATCACCAGTTACATTATACACAGGAACTCTGTATATAGTGTACCGGTGCTACAGTAATCACCAGTGACATTATACACACTAGCTCTGTATATAGTGTCAGTGTACAGGTAATGCAGGGATCACCAGTGACATTATACACAGGAGCTTTGTATATAGTTTCAGTGTACAGGTAATACAGTGATCACCAGTAACATTATACACACTCGCTCTGTATATAGTGTACAGTTAATAAAGGGATTACCAGTGACATTATACACAGGAGATCTGTATATAGTGTCAGTGTACAGGTAATACAGGGATCACCAGTGACATACACAGGAGCTCTGTATATAGTGTACAGGTAATACAGGGATCACCAGTGACCTAAATACATAAAATATAAATTAATTAGCCCCTTTACTCTTTCCCCCAATTCAATACCAGTCACTGTATCCTCAACATCCCCACTAAGTACCTCCCGTTCCCTGATTCATTATATTTACATGTCCCTTCTGCCCAAATTCATTATGTCTTCTCTCTCTCCCACACCCACCCTCTAATACATTAGCAACTTCTCTCCCCCACATTCAATGCATCATTTACTCTCCCCCACCCTCAATTTATCATTATTTGCTGCCTCACCCCAATTCATCATCTTATGTTGTCCCCTCCTCTCAATTCATCATTTACTGTCCCCCATCCCACCCTCCACCTGCTGCCAGTGCATCTTCCTGTGCTATCTACTTGCTGCCTTCTTCTCCACTATTGGAGGCTTCTCTTCGCCCTGTCTTTTTAAACTGGTTTTATAAATTGTCGCTAATTAAATAAATCTATATATTTTTATCCTAAACCTTCTCTTATCAGTTATATCACTTCTTATCTTTGTGGCACCTTACCATAATAGATTATGTTGATTATACTAGACAAAATGGCCTGACACCCTTGGCTTTGAGCCCGATGTTTCTATAAGGGAAGTGCTCCCTGTATGTATGTGTATATATATATTTATTTAGCTTTATCTATACAGCGGCCTGTAAAACACATCCCTGAAAGGTGAGTGAGGAACCTGGAGGTCGGAGTCAGCGCTCTTCTCATAAATACACTTAGCTTATAAACTATTGGGAGGACAATGTATCTAGTCACTGCTCAACTTTGACTTTCAAATAATTGTAATTTTGTTTATTCTATTAAGAAATAAAATGTAATTTCTGTATCTCTGGGGTACAACAATGATATCACATGGTGTTATACTTACTTAATAGTGTCAGCAATATTTTAAGTTTCCTACAAACTTTTTTGCATGAATTAGAATGTGGAAATTCCTCTTTGTGGAATCTGAATTTGACCTATAGTGTATGCTTATTTAACATTTAAGCAGGGCCGTATTTAGAGTTTCTGCTGCCCTAGGCACTTTTAGTGCTGCCTCCCCCATTGGTGAGTATGACACTATCTGCATAGACTTTTGGCAAGAATCGCTGTTGTGAAAGTCGCCTTTTGCAGCAGATTGGGGCAGTTTTTCTGCATCTGCTGTGTAATGGGTCACTTATGGCAACACTGTGTTTGGTTTCGTTCATTCCCTATGGAATTTGCAGCACTTGCTGTGATCTGGGAACTGCGGTACCATACCTCCCAACTTTTGAAGAAGGGAAAAAGGACTAAAGGTTGCGGCGCACTACGTGCGCCGTGGCAAATTTTAGGCCACGCCTCTGACCACGCCCATTTCACAACTAATCACACCCATATCCAAGTCCCAACCACAGCCATTTAGCATTTCTGATCACACTGTTTCATATACAATAATTAAAACCCCCCAAAAATATGGCTACGCAGTGCTCCATACTGTATAATGGCTACGCAGGGCTCCACATACTGTATAATGGCCCTACATGATGTTCCATACTGTATAATTGCCACACAGTGCTCCATACTGTATAATGGCCACACATGATGCTCCATACTGTATAAGGGCCACACATGATGCTCAATACTTTATAATGGCCATTGGCCACACATGATACTCCATACTCACCAGTGACGTCTCTAGGTGAAGTCCTTCATCTTTCATCCAGCACAGACCGCCATCATTTCTTCCAGCCAGGACTCATTTCTGCAGGAAATAACACAGTTATCTCAAGCTCTGCTTGCAGAACACATTACTTAATTTTTCACAACTTCTACATTACACCACATGAAGAAAAAAAGGCGACATAGTGTCACTCTACACAGTAACAGGACGCCCCCCCCCCCCATTTAAAACAGTATACTCAAAAAATAAAATAAATACATCACTGCAGTAATAATATCCCTTAATTAGCCCCTATGGTAATAATATTCCCCATCCTGGCCCTGTTTATCTCATTCCTGGCTCATTCCTGGATGTTCTCGCATCCTGCCCTCATGAGTATCCATTCTACCCCATATGATCTCCCCATCCTGCCCCATCTGTCTCTATCATATCCATCCTGCCCCATGTCTTTCATTCTGCCCCGTGTCTCCAATCATGCCCCGTATCTACATTCTGTCCATGCCTCCAGTCCCGCCCCCAGTGTGTCCAGCAACCTGCCCCAGTATGTCAAGCATATTACCCCCAGTGTGTCCAGCAATCTGCCCCAGTGTGTCCAGCAATCTGCCCCAGTGTGTCCAGCATATTGCCCCCAGTGTGTCCAGCAATCTGCCCCAGTATGTCCAGCAATCTGCCCCAGTGTGCAGCATTGCCCCCAGTGTGTCCAGCATTCCAGGGGGTTGGGGCGAGGCAGTCGGGCGGGGCGGTCGGTCGCGTTTGTGACCTGGGACTTAAAAAAAAAAAAAAAAAAAAAACCTTGCTCAGGTGCCGCCCCCCGCAATGTCGCCGCCCTAGGCACCTGCCCTCGGGTGCCTAGTGGCAAATACGGCCCTGCATTTAAGGTTTATCTGGGATCAGTGTTTGATTTCTGCGTTTCTCCAGGTGGTGTGTCCGATCGCATACTGCAGCATTGTATACTGGATGACGGGTCAGCCCCCTGAGGCTGTTCGTTTCCTCCTTTTTTCTGCCCTTGCTACTTCCACTGCTCTTGTTGCACAATCCTTGGGGCTCCTAATTGGTGCAGCTTCTAACTCCTTACAAGTAAGTCCACGTCTTTTCTAGCACTGTATTTCTTTTTGTAGAGTAATATATCTATATTATATGCTTTTAGATAGTTATTTGATGCACAATAAAAAATTATATTGTTGTACAATGTTAGCCAGAAAAAGGTTGTAGATATATATTTTTTTGTGCCCCAAAATGACAAAAGTATTTACATCAATAATTCTTTGATAATTAACTACCTAAAAGCAATGAATGTACAGGTATTTGTCCAACTCCTCATCTACAATTGTGCATGTTGCCTTAATTTTGTATTTTTACATTCTTCTCTCTATAGTTTTCTTATAATATGTCACTTTCACCAGCCCTTTACCCTGACTCCAACCTGCCACCTCAGGATGTCGTCTTCTTCTTCTGAAGTCTTCCCTTACTGACCCACCATACTGTTAGACCCGCTCATCCACAATTGTATATAGAACCTCAGAGTGTAATAAAATGGACTTTTTACGCTTTGGTCTAATGATATATATTGTAAATCTCTTCCAGACTAGAGGGGCTCGGTTTGTCACTGATTTATCCTGTGGCTGGGGAATATGGCGTTAATGACGTCAGGGGGTTCTTTAATAACAGTCTGAATGTGAAGCAGCAGTGACAATATGGCCTGTAATGTCTGCTGTTCCATTCAATAACCGTTATGGCCATTTATGTATAAGGAATAGCTGTGGGAGCATGAACAACAAAGAAGTGTCATAAGGAAGCTAGGGATAAGGAAAGGGACGGAGAGGAAGAATGAAGAGGCCAAACCAAGAAAATCATATTTTAAGGTTTAAAGAGTTTCCAACATCCTCATGACCTTCCCCCTTGTATGAATATATTTAACAAATTAATCACCTAAAACGATCCATGTAAGGTTAAGTTCCAATCAAAAAACTGTTCTGCTAGATTATTTTCTATTTCATTGACTAATGCAGCTTCTAATGATGTCTTTTCTTCCCAGGTTGCAACCTTCGTGGGCCCAGTTACAGCAATACCAGTGTTACTATTCTCAGGGTTCTTTGTCAGCTTTAAAACCATTCCAACATATCTGCAATGGAGTTCTTACATCTCATATGTCAGGTCAGATTGGAAAAATGTGAAAAATCCATCCAAATGACAATCAGAGCAAAAGGAAAATATATGTTCATGTGTATGATTGCTGGGTATAATGTAATGTTTTTTCTTACATAATAAATATAAAAGGAATTTGTCAGCAGGTTTTTGCTATTTAATCTGAGGGAAGCACAATATGGGTCAAAAGATCCTGATTCCAGGGATGTGTCACTTACTATACTGTGTATTGTACTTTCAATATAATCAGTGTTTTATCAGCAGAAGATTATCACTGCAGGACTAGGGCTCATGTGTAGGACAGTCAGGCTAATCTGTGTAACCCCGCCCCCACCACTGATTGGCAACTTGCTGACAATGCACGGTGTTCACAGGAATCTGCCAGTCAGGGTGTGGATGAGGTTATACAACAGTTCAGCATTGTAATCACTGCTACATCTACAACAAAGAAAACAGGGAGTCTATCAAAATTGCACAAATTAGCCCAGTAAGTGATACATAGCTGGAATCAGGGTCTCTGCCTCTACATCATGCTGCTCTCAGATTACATGCTTGCAGCTGACAGATTCAATTTGACAGCAAAAATAGAATGTATCACTTATCAGAGATAAATAGTTAATCATTACATCAAAGTAGTAAAACACAGCATGCAGTATTTCTTCTGCACAGCAGTTCCCCTGTCCAGGTCCTTAGCAGGAAACTAAACTCCTAATCACTTAGCATTTCTGCATTTCTTTGGGCAGTTACCACGGACGTATGACCGGTATCACGGGGCAGGAACGTCCGCTCCTCTATTTAATTTGCTTCTTGGTGACTTTGGATAGGGTTTACAAAGTATATATGGCGATCATCCTAAGCTCTGCAATCAGTCAGATAAACAGTGTTGGGGACAGCTGAGCAGCTCCTCTTTCCTCCTGCATAGTGACAGAGCATGCCCACGACTCTCTAGTGTTATAGAGATGCTCTGCAGAGCAAATCTCTGCAGCACGATGTCTGCGGCCATGACCTAGTAAAGAAAGAGAATCAAAATATGCAATCATAAGATAAACACGGGTTAGACTATATAGGAATATGTTTAGTATAGATTTTGTTTTGTAAGGTGATATATTCTCCCCTTACTGACCGCCAATACGTCTTGTTACTGACCTCAAATATAAGAGACTAGCCTCCCCATCGGGGTGGATTAAGGGTAGCCAGGGCCCCGGGCTGTTCATACACTGTGGGCCCCCGGTCATGTGATGGGGTCATGTGACGGGGTCATGCGACAGGGTCATGCGACGGGGTCATCATATACCTGAACCAGATTATTCCAGAAAAATAGTTGCTGAGTGAAACTATAACCTGTCAAACATCCATTGATCTAGTCAATTTACCCTTCAGTTAGGAAGAAAAAAAAACAAAAACAAAAAACCCCACAATACTATCACCATAAGTGCCAGTATTCACAGGAGATCTGTACTTAGTATGCAGTGTCTGTGTAGAGGTAATACACTGATCACCGGTGACATTATACACAGGAGCTCTGTATATAGTATACATTGTATAGTGTCAGTGAATAGGTAACACTGACTAACCAGTGACATCTCTAGGTGAAGTCCTTCATTTTTCAACCAGCACAGACCGCCATCACTTCATCCAGCCAGGGCTCATCTCTGCAGGAAATAACACAGTGATCTCGAGCTCTGCTTGCAGAACACATTACTTAATTTTTCCCAACTTCTACATTTCACCACATGAAGAAAAAGAGGCGACATAGCGTCACTCTACACAGTAACAGGACCGCCCCCCATTTAAAACAGTGTCCTCAAAAAATAAAATAAATACATCACTGCAGTAATAATATCCCTTAATTAGCCCCTATGGTAATAATAATATCCCCCATCCTGGCCCCATGTATCTCATTCCTGGCTCCAGCCATATGTTCTCCCATCCTGTCCTCATGAGTATCCATTCTGCCCCATATGATCTCCCCATCCTGCCCCATCAGTCTCCATCGTATCCATCCTGCCCCATGATCCTGTACGATCTGTCTCCAATCCTGCCCCATATCTTTCATTCTGCCCCGTGTCTCCAATCATGTCCAGTATCTACATTCTGCCCATGCCTCCAATCCTGCCCCATCTGTCTCCAGTCCTGCCCCCAGTGTGTCCAGCATCTCTGCTCCCATTGTCCAGCATCTCTGCCCCCAGTGTCCAACATCTCTGCCCCCAGTGTCCAGCATCTGTGCCCCCAATGTGTCCAGCATCTGTGCCCCCATTGTGTCCAGCATCTCTGCCCCCAATGTGTCCAGCATCTCTGCCCCATTGTGTCCAGCATCTCTGCCCCCAATGTGTCCAGCATCTCTGCCCGCAGTGTCCAGCATCTCTGCCCGCAGTGTCCAGCATCTCTGCCCCCAGTGTCCAGCATCTCTGCCCCCAGTGTCCAGCATCTCTGCCCCCAGTGTGTCCAGCATCTCTGCCCCCAGTGTGTCCAGCATTCTGCCCCCAGTGTGTCCAGCATTCTGCCCCCAGTGTGTCCAGCATCTCTGCCCCCAGTGTGTCCAGCATATTGCCCCCAGTGTGTCCAGCATATTGCCCCCAGTGTGTCCAGCATATTGCCCCCAGTGTGTCCAGCATCTCTGCCCCCAATGTGTCCAGCATCTCTGCCCCAGTGTGTCCAGCATCCTGCCCTCAGTGTGTCCAGCATCTCTGCTCCAGTGTGTCCAGCATCTCTGCCCCCAGTGTGTCCAGCATCTCTGCACACAGTGTCCAGCATCTCTGCCCCAGTGTCCAGCATCTCTGCCCCAGTGTCCAGCATCTCTGCCTCCAATGTGTCCAGCATTCTGCCTCCAATGTGTCCAGCATATTGCCCCCAGTGTGTCCAGCATATTGCCCTCAGTGTGTCCAGCATATTGCCCTCAGTGTGTCCAGCATATTGAACAAAGTGTGTCCAGCATATTGCCCCCAGTGTTTCCAGCATCCTGCCCCCCCCAGTGTGTCCAGCATCCTGCCCCCCAGTGTGTCCAGCATCTCTGCCCCCAGTGTGTCCAGCATCTCTGCCCCCAGTGTGTCCAGCATCTCTGCCCCCAGTGTGTCCAGCATATTGCCCCCAGTGTGTCCAGCATATTGCCCCCAGTGTCTCCAGCATCCTGCCCCCAGTGTGTCCAGCATATTGCCCCCAGTGTGTCCAGCATTCTGCCCCCAGTGTGTCCAGCATTCTGCCCCCAGTGTGTCCAGCATCTCTGCCCCCATTGTCCAGCATCTCTGCCTCCAATGTGTCCAGCATCTCTGCCCCCAATGTGTCCAGCATCTCTGCCCCCAATGTGTCCAGCATCTCTGCCCCCAGTGTGTCCAGCATCCTGCCCCCAGTGTGTCCAGCATCCTGCCCCCAGTGTGTCCAGCATCCTGCCCCCAGTGTGTCCAGCATCTCTGCCCCAATGTCCAGTATATCTGCCCCCAATGTCCAGCATCCAGCCCCCAGTGTGTCCAGCATATTGCCCCCAGTGTGTCCAGCAATCTGCCCCAGGGTCTCCAGCATATTGTCCCCAGTGTCTCCAGCATATTGCCCCCCAGTGTGTCCAGCATATTGCCCCCAGTGTGTCCAGTATCTCTGCCCCCAGTGTGTCCAGCATCCTGCCCCACTGTGTCCAGCATATTGCCCCCAGTATGTCCAGCATATTGCCCCCAGTGTGTCCAGCATTCTGCCCCAGTGTGTCCAGAATATTGCCCCCAGTGTGTCCAGCATCCTGCCCCCAGTGTGTCCAGCATATTGTCCCCAGTGTCTCCAGCACATTTCCCCCAGTGTGTCCAGCCAGCATTCTGCCCCAGTGTGTCCAGCATTCTGCCCCAGTGTGTCCAGAATACTGCCCTGTTATGATCTGGTGACCCTGGAGCTGCATGAGACTATCTCTGGAGTAGGTGGTACCTGTACTGACCGCAATCCTAATACTGACACCGCAACTAGAAGTAGCCGTGGGATGTACCTAACCAGGCCTAGACACCTCGACACAGCGGGAGGACTAAATACCCCTAAAGATGGAAATGGGAAATCCTATCTTGCCTCAGAGCAGAGCCCCAAAGGATAGGCAGCCCCCCACAAATATTGACTGTGAGTTTAAGAGGAAATACGTACCCAGGCAGAAGAAACAGAGTTTAGCAAAAGAGGCCCTTCTAGCTAGATAGAAAGGATAGGTGTTATGTTTGGCTGGTGGTTAGGAGCACTAGAAATGACCAGATGAGCAAACTAGCAATACAGGACGAGCTCTGGGAAGTGGGAGCTCTGCTGACCGCAACCCCTAATCCTATCACAACAACTAGAAATAGCCGTGGAGCGTTCCTGACTCTGCCTAGATGCCTCTTCACAGCCTAAGAGCTAACTACCCCTAAAAGAAAATACAGCCTACCTTGCCTCAGAGAAATTCCCCAAAGAAATAGGCAGCCCCCACATATATTGACTGTGAGTTAAGATGGAAGTCACAAACACAGGAATGAAATAGGTTTCAGCATAGGAGGCCAGGCTAACTAAACAGACAGAGGATAGAAAAGGTATCTTTGCGGTCAGCATAAAAAACTAACAAAAAACCACGCAGAGTGTGCAAAAGAAACCACCGCACCGACTCACGGCGCGGTGGTGCCACTCTGCATCCCAGAGCTTCTAACAAGATTAAATCATTAGCAAGCTGGACAAAAACACAGTGGTAACAAATAAGCTAGCAGGGACTTAGCTTTTGCTGAATTAGACAGGTCATCTGAAAGATCCAAGAGAACTGAACCAGTACTAGGACATTGACAGCTGGCATCAAGTAAAGATCTGAGTGGAGTTAAATAGAGCAGCCAGCCAAGGCCTGAACGAGATCAGCTGGAGAAGGAATCTCAGAACCAGCAGCTCCACTCACAGCCACCAGAGGGAGTCCATGAACAGTACTCATCGAAGTACCATTCATAACCACAGGAGGGAGCTCGAGAACAGAATTCACAACAGTACCCCCCCCTTGAGGAGGGGTCACCGAACCCTCACCAGAGCCTCCAGGCCGCTCCGGACGAGCCAAATGAAAGGCACGAACAAGATCGGCAGCATGAACATCAGAGGCAACTACCCAGGAATTATCCTCCTGACCATAACCTTTCCACTTGACTAGGTACTGAAGTTTCCGTCTCGAAATACGAGAATCCAAAATCTTCTCCACCACATACTCCAACTCCCCCTCAACCAACACCGGGGCAGGAGGATCAACGGAGGGAACCATAGGAGCCACATATCTCCGCAACAACGACCTATGGAACACATTATGGATGGCGAAAGAAGCCGGAAGGTCCAAACGAAATGACACAGGATTAATAATTTCAGAAATCTTATAAGGACCAATGAAACGAGGCTTAAACTTAGGAGACGAAACCTTCAAAGGAACAAAACAAGATGACAACCAAACCAAATCCCCAACACGAAGTCGGGGACCAACACCGCGACGGCGGTTAGCGAAACGTTGAGCCTTCTCCTGGGACAATGTCAAATTGTCCACTACGTGAGTCCAAATTTGCTGCAACCTGTCCACCACAGAATCCACACCAGGACAGTCCGAAGGCTCAACCTGCCCTGAAGAAAAACGAGGGTGGAAACCATAATTACAGAAAAAAGGCGAAACCAAAGTGGCTGAGCTGGCCCGATTATTAAGGGCGAACTCAGCCAAAGGCAAGAAGGACACCCAATCGTCCTGATAAGCAGAAACAAAGCATCTCAGATATGTTTCCAAAGTCTGATTGGTTCGTTCGGTTTGGCCATTTGTCTGAGGATGGAAAGCTGAAGAAAAAGACAAATCAATGCCCATCTTAGCACAAAAGGACCGCCAAAATCTTGAAACAAACTGGGAACCTCTGTCCGACACGATGTTCTCCGGAATGCCATGTAAACGAACCACATGCTGGAAAAACAATGGAACCAAATCAGAGGAGGAAGGCAATTTAGGCAAAGGTACCAAATGGACCATCTTAGAGAAGCGATCACAAACCACCCAGATAACTGACATCCTCTGAGAGACAGGAAGATCCGAAATAAAATCCATGGAAATATGCGTCCAGGGCCTTTTCGGGACCGGCAAGGGCAAAAGCAACCCACTGGCACGAGAACAGCAGGGCTTAGCCCGAGCACATGTCCCACAGGACTGCACAAAAGAACGCACATCTCGTGACAAGGAAGGCCACCAAAAGGATCTAGCCAGTAGCCACCAAATCTCGGGTACCAAAGATTCCAGGATGACCAGCCAACACCGAACAATGAACCTCAGAGATAACTCTACTAGTCCATCTATCAGGGAAAAACAGCTTCTCCGCTGGACAACGGTCAGGTCTATCAGCCTGAAACTCCTGCAGCACCCGCCGCAAATCAGGGGAGATGGCAGACAAAATTACCCCCTCTTTGAGAATACCAGCCGGCTCAGGAACACCCGGAGAATCAGGCACAAAACTCCTTGAAAGGGCATCAGCCTTCACATTCTTAGAACCCGGAAGGTACGAAACCACAAAATTGAAGCGGGAGAAAAACAGCGACCATCGAGCCTGTCTAGGATTCAACCGCTTGGCAGACTCGAGATAAGTCAGATTCTTGTGATCCGTCAAGACCACCACGCGATGTTTGGCTCCTTCAAGCCAATGTCGCCACTCCTCAAACGCCCACTTCATAGCCAACAACTCTCGATTACCCACATCATAATTGCGCTCAGCAGGTGAAAACGTTCTAGAAAAGAAAGCACATGGTTTCATCACAGAGCCATCAGAACCTCTTTGAGACAAAACAGCCCCTGCTCCAATCTCAGAAGCATCCGCCTCGACCTGAAACGGGAGCGAAACATCTGGCTGACACAACACAGGGGCAGAAGAAAAACGACGCTTCAGCTCCTGAAAAGCCTCAACGGCCGCAGAGGTCCAATTGACCACATCAGCACCTTTCTTGGTCAAATCAGTCAATGGTTTAACAATACTAGAAAACTAGAAAAATTAGCGATGAAGCGACGGTAAAAATTAGCAAAGCCCAGAAATTTCTGAAGGCTCTTCACAGAAGTAGGCTGAGTCCAATCATAAATGGCCTGAACTTTAACAGGGTCCATCTCGATAGTAGAAGGGGAAAAAATGAAGCCCAAAAATGAAACCTTCTGAACTCCAAAGAGACATTTAAACCCCTTCGCAAACAAGGAATGAGCACGAAGGACCTGGAACACCATTCTGACCAGCTTCACATGAGACTCCCAATCGTCCGAAAAGACCAAAATATCATCCAAATATACAATCATGAATCTATCCAGGTACTTTCGGAAGATGTCATGCATAAAGTACTGAAACACAGATGGAGCATTAGAAAGCCCGAATGGCATCACCAAGTACTCAAAATGGCCCTCGGGCGTATTAAATGCTGTTTTCCATTCATTGCCCTGTTTAATACGCACAAGGTTATACGCCCCTCGAAGATCTATCTTGGTGAACCAGCTAGCCCCCTTAATCCGAGCAAACAAATCAGACAGTAGCGGCAAAGGGTACTGAAATTTGACGGTGATTTTATTAAGAAGGCGGTAATCTATACAAGGTCTCAGAGAACCATCCTTCTTGGCCACAAAAAAGAACCCTGCTCCCAACGGTGACGACGACGGGCGAATATGCCCTTTCTCCAAGGACTCCTTTATATAACTCCGCATTGCAGCGTGTTCTGGCACAGATAAATTGAACAGTCGGCCCTTCGGAAACTTACTACCAGGAATCAAATTAATAACACAATCGCAATCCCTATGAGGAGGTAGGGCACTGGATTTGGGCTCATCAAATACATCCCGGTAACCTGACAAGAACTCAGGGACTTCAGAAGGATGGGAAGATGAAATAGACAACAATGGGACATCCCCATGTACCCCTTGACAACCCCAACTGGATACAGACATTGATTTCCAATCCAATACAGGATTATGGACCTGTAGCCATGGCAAACCCAAAACGACCACATCATGCAGATTATGCAACACCAAAAAGCGAATATCCTCCTGATGTGCAGGAGCCATGCACATGGTCAATTGAGTCCAGTACTGAGGCTTATTCTTGGCCAAAGGTATAGCATCAATTCCTCTCAATGGAATAGGATACTGCAAGGGCTCCAAGAAAAAACCACAGCGCCTGGCAAACTCCAAGTCCATCAAATTCAGGGCAGCGCCTGAATCCACAAATGCCATAACAGAATAGGACGACAAAGAGCAAATCAGAGTAACGTACAAAATACATTTTGGCTGTACAGTACCAATGGTGGCAGACCTAGCGAACCGTTTAGTGCGCTTAGGACAATCAGAGATAGCAAGAGTGGAGTCACCACAGTAAAAACACAGCCCATTCTGATGTCTGTATTCTTGCCGTTCAGCTCTGGTCAAGGTCCTATCACATTGCATAGGCTCAAGCTTCTGCTCAGAAAACACCGCCAAATGGTGCACATTTTTGCGCTCACGTAAGCGTCGATCGATCTGAATGGCCAAGGACATAGACTCATTCAGACCAGCAGGTGTGGGGAATCCCACCATAACATCCTTAAGGGCTTCAGAAAGACCCTTTCTGAAAATTGCCGCCAGGGCACACTCATTCCACTGAGTAAGCACAGACCACTTTCTGAACTTCTGACAATATACCTCTGCTTCATCCTGACCCTGACACAAAGCCAGCAAAATTTTCTCTGCCTGATCCACTGAATCTGGTTCATCATAAAGCAATCCAAGCGCCAGAAAAAACGCATCTACATTACGCAATGCAGGATCTCCTGGCGCAAGGGAAAATGCCCAGTCTTGAGGGTCGCCACGTAGCAAAGAAATAATGATTTTTACTTGCTGAATGGGGTCACCAGAGGAGCGGGCTTTCAAAGCAAAAAACAGTCTACAATTATTTTTGAAATTCAGGAACTTAGATCTATCCCCAGAAAACAAATCAGGAATTGGAATTCTGGGTTCTAACATCGGGTTCTGAACTACATAATCTTGTATGCCTTGTACCCGTTCAGTGAGTTGATCCACACAAGAGGACAGACCTTGAATGTCCATATCTACACCTATGTCCTGAACCACCCAGAGGTTAAGGGGAAAATAAATACAAAACACACTGCAGAGAAAAAAAAATGGTCTCAGAACTTCTCTTATCCCTCTATTGAGATGCATTAACACTTTGTGGGCCAGCTGTACTGTTATGTTTGGCTGGTGGTTAGGAGCACTAGAAATGACCAGATGAGCAAACTAGCAATACAGGACGAGCTCTGGGAAGTGGGAGCTCTGCTGACCGCAACCCCTAATCCTATCACAACAACTAGAAATAGCCGTGGAGCGTTCCTGACTCTGCCTAGACGCCTCTTCACAGCCTAAGAGCTATCTACCGCTAAAGACAGAAAATACAGCCTACCTTGCCTCAGAGAAATTCCCCAAAGAAATAGGCAGCCCCCACATATATTGACTGTGAGTTAAGATGGAAGTCACAAACACAGGAATGAAATAGGTTTCAGCATAGGAGGCCAGGCTAACTAAACAGACAGCATAAAAAACTAACAAAAAAACACGCAGAGTGTGCAAAAGAAACCACCGCACCGACTCACGGCGCGGTGGTGCCACTCTGCATCCCAGAGCTTCCAGCTAACAAGATTAAATCATTAGCAAGCTGGACAAAAACACAGTGGTAACAAATAAGCTAGCAGGGACTTAGCTTTTGCTGAATTAGACAGGTCATCTGAAAGATCCAAGAGAACTGAACCAGTAGTAGGACATTGACAGCTGGCATCAAGTAAAGATCTGAGTGGAGTTAAATAGAGCAGCCAGCCAAGGCCTGAACGAGATCAGCTGGAGAAGGAATCTCAGAACCAGCAGCTCCACTGACAGCCACCAGAGGGAGGCCATGAACAGAATTCATCGAAGTACCATTCATAACCACAGGAGGGAGCTCGAGAACAGAATTCACATCAGATAGGACAGAGTTCTAAGCGGTCAGTATTAAAACACTAGAAAATTCCACAGCAGAAAATACTATATACTACATCTAACTAAAGACATAGGATGTATATCTGCATCTCCAGAGAAACCAGCATGACAGAAAAATCCAGACAAGTCAAGCTGGACAAAAACACAATAGATTGCACTGCACATAAAGCACACTGCATGCGTGCTACAGAGAACCAAAAAAAGGCACTTATCTTAGCTGAAATGACAGCAGGGCAGTGGAGCCAGACAGAGATGCAATCCCTCCAAGATACAATGGACAACTGGCAGGGATTGATGGATCCTACAAACCTAAATACCTAATAGAGCTGCAATAAGCAGAAACACCTGCCCTGGCCTATAATCCAGAGACCACTGCACTACCACTAACAACCACTGGAGGGAGCCCAAGAGCAGTATTCACAACAGTCCCCCCCCCTTGAAGAGGGGTCACCGAACCCTCACCAGAGCCCCCAGGCCGATCAGGACGAGCCAGATGAAAGGCCCGAACCAAATCAGCAGCATGGACATCAGAGGCAAAAACCCAAGAATTATCCTCCGTAACCTCTCCATTTGACAAGGTACTGAAGCTTCCGTCTCGAAAAACGAGAATCCAAAATCTTCTCAACCACATACTCCAACTCCCCATCAACGAACACAGGAGCTGGAGGATCAACAGAGGGAAGAACGGGCACCACATATTTCCGCAATAAAGATCTATGGAAAACATTATGGATAGCAAAAGATGCCGGAAGGGCCAAACGAAAAGACACCGGATTGATAATCTCAGAAATCCTATAAGGACCAATAAACCGAGGCTTAAACTTAGGGGAAGAAACCTTCATAGGAACATAACGGGAAGACAACCAGACCAAATCCCCAACCCGAAGCCGGGAACCAACACACCGACGACGATTAGCAAAACGTTGCGCCTCCTCCTGAGACAACACCAAATTGTCCACCACATGAGCCCAAATTTGCTGCAACCTGTCCACCACAGAATCCACACCAGGACAATCAGAAGGATCAACCTGCCCTGAAGAAAAACGAGGATGAAAACCAAAATTACAAAAAAAAGGCGAAACCAAGGTAGCCGAACTAGCTCGATTATTAAGGGCAAACTCGGCCAATGGCAAGAAAGCCACCCAATCATCCTGATCAGCAGACACGAAGCATCTCAAATAAGTTTCCAAAGTCTGGTTGGTTCGCTCGGTTTGGCCATTTGTCTGAGGATGAAATGCGGAAGAAAAAGACAAATCAATGCCCAGCCTAGCACAAAAGGCTCGCCAAAACCTAGAAACAAACTGGGAACCTCTGTCGGACACAATATTCTCCGGAATACCATGCAAACGAACCACATGTTGAAAAAACAATGGAACCAAATCAGAAGAGGAAGGCAACTTAGGCAAAGGCACCAAATGAACCATCTTAGAAAACCGGTCACAAACCACCCAGATAACTGACATCCTCTGGGAAACCGGAAGGTCTGAAATAAAATCCATAGAAATATGCGTCCAAGGCCTCTCAGGGACCGGCAAAGGCAAAAGCAACCCACTAGCGCGGGAACAACAAGGCTTAGCCCGCGCACAAGTCCCATAGGACTGCACAAAAGAACGCACATCCCGCGACAAAGAAGGCCACCAAAAAGACCTACCAACCAAATCTCTGGTACCAAAAATACCAGGATGACCAGCCAACACAGAACAATGAACCTCCGAAATCACCCTACTAGTCCATTTATCAGGAACGAACAGTTTCCCCACTGGACAGCGGTCAGGTTTGTCAGCCTGAAATTCCTGAAGGACCCGTCGTAGATTAGGGGAGATGGCAGAAAGAACCACCCCTTCCATTAGAATGCCGACCGGTTCAAGGACCTCCGGAGAATCAGGCAAAAAGCTCCTAGAGAGGGTATCAGCTTTAATATTCTTAGAACCCGGAAGATACGAGACCACGAAATCAAAACGGGAGAAAAACAAAGACCATCAAGCCTGTCTAGGATTCAGCCGCTTGGCAGACTCGAGGTAAATCAGATTTTTATGATCGGTCAAAACCACAATGCGATGCTTGGCTCCCTCAAGCCAATGTCGCCATTCCTCGAACGCCCACTTCATAGCCAACAATTCCCGATTGCCGACATCATAATTACGTTCAGCAGGCGAAAACTTTCGGGAAAAGAAGGCACATGGTTTCATCAATGAACCATCAGAATTCCTCTGAGACAAAACGGCCCCTGCCCCAATCTCAGAAGCATCAACCTCAACCTGAAATGGAAGAGAAACATCTGGCTGACGCAACACCGGAGCAGAAGTAAATCGGCGTTTAAGCTCCTGAAAGGCAGAGACAGCCGCAGAGAACCAATTCGTCACATCAGCGCCCTTTTTCTTCAAATCAGTCATGGGTTTAACCACACTGGAGAAGTTAGCAATGAAACGGCGATAAAAATTAGCAAAGCCCAAAAATTTCTGAAGACTCTTCACGGACGTGGGCTGAATCCAATCATGAATGGCCTGAACCTTAACCGGATCCATCTCTATAGATGAGGGAGAAAAAATAAAGCCCAAAAAATAAACCTTCTGCACTCCAAAAAGACACTTAGACCCCTTCACAAACAAAGCATTGTCACGAAGGATCTGAAAAACCATCCTGACCTGTTTCACATGAGACTCCCAATCATCGGAAAAAATCAAAATGTCATCCAAATATACAATCATGAATTTATCAAGATAATTCCGGAAGATATCATGCATGAAGGACTGAAAAACAGATGGAGCATTAGAGAGCCCGAAGGGCATCACAAGGTATTTAAAATGGCCCTCGGGCGTATTAAACGCAGTTTTCCATTCGTCACCCTGCTTAATACGAATAAGATTATATGCCCCTCGAAGGTCAATCTTAGTAAACCAACTAGCCCCCTTAATCCTAGAAAACAAATCAGAAAGCAAAGGCAAAGGGTATTGAAATTTGACCGTGATCTTATTCAAGAGGCGATAATCAATACAAGGTCTCAAGGAGCCATCCTTCTTGGCAACAAAAAAAAATCCCGCTCCCAATGGTGAAGAAGATGGCCGAATATGCCCTTTCTCCAAAGACTCCTTAATATAACTCCGCATAGCGGTATGTTCAGGCACCGACAGGTTGAAAAGTCGGCCCTTAGGAAACTTACAACTTGGAATCAAGTCAATAGCACAATCACAGTCCCTATGCGGTGGAAGGGAACTGGACTTGGGCTCATTGAACACATCCTGAAAATCAGACAAGAACTCAGAATTTCAGAAGGGGGGGAAGAGGAGATTGACATCAAAGGAACGTCACCATGAACTCCCTGACAACCCCAACTAGTCACAGACATAGATTTCCAATCCAACACCGGATTATGTACCTGCAACCATGGAAAACCCAGCACAATAGCATCATGCAAATTATGCAACACCAAAAAGCGACAATCCTCCCGATGGGCTGGCGCCATGCACATGGTGACCTGTGTCCAAAACTGGGGTTTATTTTTAGCCAAAGGTGTAGCATCAATGCCCCTTAAAGGAATAGGGTTCTCCAAAGACTGCAAGGGGAAACCACAACGTCTAGCGAATTCAAAGTCCATTAAATTCAAAGCGGCACCAGAATCTACAAACGCCATGACAGAAAATGACGACAATGAGCAGATCAATGTCACAGATAACAGAAATTTAGGTTGTACGGTACCAATGGTAACTGAACTAGCGATTCTCTTAATACGCTTAGGGCAGACCGAAATGACATGAGAAGCATCGCCACAGTAAAAACACAACCCATTCTGACATGTGAATCCCCATCGTTCAGCTCCAGACAGAATCCTATCGCACTGCATAGGCTCAGGTATCTGCTCTGAGGACAACGCCACAGCGCGCACAGTTCTGCGCTCCCGCAAGCGCCGATCAATCTGAATGGCCAGAGACATAGAATCGCTCAGACCAATAGGCGTGGGAAACCCCACCATAACATCTTTAACAGATTCAGAAAGACCCTTTCTGAAAATTGCCGCCAAAGCATCCTCATTCCATTTAGTCAGCACAGACCATTTTCTAAATTTCTGACAATACAATTCTGCCGCTTCTTGACCCTGAAACAGGGTCAACAAGGTCTTCTCAGCATGATCCACAGAATTTGGTTCATCATATAATAACCCTAGAGCCTGAAAGAAGGCTTCTACATTAAGCAAAGCAGGATTCCCAGATTCCAGGGAAAATGCCCAATCCTGAGGATCGCCACGCAGCAGGGAGATGACTATTTTAACCTGCTGAATGGAATCACCAGAAGAATGAGGTTTCAGAGCAAAAAACAGTTTACAGTTATTTTTAAAACTCAAAAATTTAGACCTGTCCCCAAAAAATAACTCAGGAGTAGGAATCTTAGGCTCTAAAACCGGAGTCTGAACAATATAATCGGAAATACCCTGTACCTTAGCACCTAGTTGGTCTACACGAGAAGCTAATCCCTGAACATCCATGCTAGCACACAGCTCCTCAGTCACCCAGAGGAAAAGAGGGAAGGAAAGACAAAACAGACTGCAGAAAAAAAAATGGCTCAGGACTTTTCTTCCCTTCTTCTGAGATGCATTTAACTCATTGTTGGCCACTTGTACTGTTATGATCCGATGACCCTGGAGCCGCATGAGACTATCTCTGGAGTAGGTGGTACCTGTACTGACCGCAATCCTAATACTGACACCGCAACTAGAAGTAGCAGTGGGATGTACCTAACCAGGCCTAGACACCTCGACACAGCCGGAGGACTAAATACCCCTAAAGATGGAAATGGGAAATCCTATCTTGCCTCAGAGCAGAGCCCCAAAGGATAGGCAGCCCCCCACAAATATTGACTGTGAGTTTAAGAGGAAATACGTACACAGTCAGAAAAAACAGAGTTTAGCAAAAGAGGCCCTTCTAGCTAGATAGAAAGGATAGGACAGAGTTCTAAGCGGTCAGTATTAAAACACTAGAAAATTCCACAGCAGAAAATACTATATACTACATCTAACTAAAGACATAGGATATATATCTGCATCTCCAGAGAAACCAGCATGACAGAAAAATCCAAACAAGTCAAGCTGGACAAAAACACAATAGATTGCACTGCACACTGCATGCGTGCTACAGAGAACCAAAACAAGGCACTTTTCTTAGCTGAAATGACAGCAGGGCAGTGGAGCCAGACAGAGATGCAATCCCTCCAAGATACAATGGACAACTGGCAGGGATTGATGGATCCTACAAACCTAAATACCTAATAGAGCTGCAATAAGCAGAAACACCTGCCCTGGCCTATAATCCAGAGACCACTGCACTACCACTAACAACCACCGGAGGGAGCCCAAGAGCAGAATTCACAACACTGCCCCCAGTGTGTCCAGCATCCTGCCCCCAGTGTGTCCAGCATATTGTCCCCAGTGTCTCCAGCATTCTGCCCCAGTGTGTCCAGCATATTGCCCCCAGTGTGTCCAGCATATTGCCCCCAGTGTGTCCAGCATATTGCCCCCAGTGTGTCCAGCATTTAGCCCCCAGTGTGTCCAGCATCTCTGCCCCCAGTGTGTCCAGCATCTCTGCCCCCAGTGTGTCCAGCATCTCTGCCCCCAGTGTGTCCAGCATCTCTGCCCCCAGTGTGTCCAGCATCTCTGCCCCCAGTGTGTCCAGCATCTCTGCCCCCAGTGCATCCAGCATATTGCCCCAGTGTGTCCAGCATCCTGCCCCAGTGTGTCCAGCATCTCTGCCCCCAGTGTGTCCGGCATCTCTGCCCCCAGTGTGTCCAGCATATTGCCCCCAGTGTGTCAAGCATCTCTGCCCTCAGTGTGTCCAGCATCTCTTCCCCAGTGTGTTCAGCATCCTGCCCCCAGTGTGCCCAGCATATTGCCCCCAGTGTGTCCAGCATTCAGCCCCCAGTGTGTCCAGCATTCTGCCCCCAGTGTGTCCAGCATCTCTGCCCCCAGTGTATCCAGCATCTCTGCCCCCAGTGTGTCCAGCATATTGCCCCCAGTGTGTCCAGCATTCAGCCCCCAGTGTGTCCAGCATTCAGCCCCCAGTGTGTCCAGCATTCTGCCCCCAGTGTGTCCAGCATCTCTGCCCCCAATGTGTCCAGCATCTCTGCCCAGTGTGTCCAGCATCCTGCCCCCCGTGTGTCCAGCATATTGCCCCCAGTGTGTCCAGCATCCTGCCCCATTGTGTCCAGCAATCTGCCCTAGTGTGTCCAGCATTCTGCCCCACTTTGTCTAGCATTCTGCCCCAGTGTCTCCAGCATATTGCCCCCAGTGTGTCCAGCATATTGCCCCCAGTGTGTCCAGCATATTGCCCCCAGTGTGTCCAGCATATTGGCCCCAGTGTGTCCAGCATCCTGCCCCCAGTGTGTCCAGCATCCTGCCCCCAGTGTGTCCAGCATTCTGCCCCCAGTGTGTCCAGCATTCTGCCCCCAGTGTGTCCTGCATCTCTGCCCCCAGTGTGTCCAGCATCTCTGCCCCCAGTGTGTCCAGCATATTGCCCCCAGTGTGTCCAGCATATTGCCCCCAGTGTGTCCAGCATCTCTGCCCCCAATGTGTCCAGCATCTCTGCCCCAGTGTGTCCAGCATCCTGCCCCCAGTGTGTCCAGCATATTGCCCCCCAGTGTGTCCAGCATCCTGCCCCCAATATCCAGCATTCTGGCCCGGACCCCAAGGATTGCCGTTCAAAATAAAAAAACAAAACAAAAAGAAATGAGTTCTCCTCACCTGTCCGCTCCTCCAGCGAAGCTCCGTCCAGCAGCGCGCACTCGCCGGCGACTGACAATGACATCAGACGCCGGTGACGTGTGTGCTGTGGCTGACGTCAGCTGCCAGCCTCCAATTGGCTGGCGGCTGTTAACTATTGACGTGCGGGCACGTGTCCGCACGTCAATAGTGTTAAACTTCCGCAGCGCCGTAGGGGGCCCGGTGAGCAGATGAGACCCTCTGCCCACCGGGCCCATCTGTCAGTCAGGGCAGTAATGTAGTAATGCAGTAGGTAGCCCAGGGCCCCCCCCACACCACTGGGCCCTGGGCTACCAACCAGATTGACCTCATTATAACCCGCTACTGCTCTCCATACAGGTGACAATTCAGCAGCTGTTGGCTGTGCACTATAGCTGACAACTTGCTGCATCAGCCACGGTCAGTGTTGTCACCGTCCATATCTGTTTAACCCATTAGATGCTGCTGTCAATAGTGACTACATCATATAAATGGCTAACAGGGTGTGGCTTCTCCCTCTTTATCCCCATCAGCACCCTGAGATCATGATTGATCTCAAAATGACACTAGTCAGATTCCAAAAATTTGGCCCGGTCACTAAGGGGTAAACCTATAATGCTATGACCTTTTTTGCCTGACATATGAAGGCCTTACATCCTGAAGCCATGTTGAATGTGATGTGCTATGGGATCACAATAAAACTTGGGTATTTATTGTTAGTACCTTCTGAGGCAGGGCCGGCCCGAGGTTTTCTTGGGTCCTGGGTGAAAGAGTCTCAGTGGGCCCCTTTAACACATACCAGAAATCATGATGTACAGATATGGCAAGGAACTATAGATATAGTACAATGCCAAAGATTTCACTTCTTACATTACATGAGTGATGTCTGCTGTAAAACCGGACAGTATAGTTCTCCATACAGTATTATGGCCACATAGTGCTCCATACAGAATACATACAGTATAATGAGCCCCGTATATTGCTCCATACAGTATAACGAGCCCCATATATTGCACCATACAGTATAATGAGAACCATATAATGCTCCATACAGTATAGTGGGCCCATATAATGCTCCATAAAGAATGAGCCCCATATATTGCTCCATACAGTATAATGAGCCCCACATAATGCTCCAAACAGTATAATAAGCCCCATATAATACTCCATTATGTATAATGAGCCCCATATAATGCTCCATACAGTATAATGACCCCATATGTTGCCCCATGCATAATGAGCCCTATATGATGCTCCATACAATTTATGATGGGTCCCATATATTGCTCCATACAGAATGGGCCCCACATAATGCTCCATATAAATTGGGCCCCATGTAATGCCCCATACAAAGTAGGCCCCATATATTAGTCCATTCAGTTTATGATAAGCCCCATATATTGCTCCATACAGAAAAGGCCCCATATAATGCTTCAAACAGTATATGATGGGCCCCATATGATGCTCCTTATATAATGGTCCCCATAAGATACTCCATATATAATGTGCCCCATATAATGCTCCATATATAATGGGTCCCATAAGATGCCCCATATGTGATAGGCCCCATATGATGAACCCCATATATTCCTCCAAACATTGAAAAATAAATAAAAATTGAAATACTCACCTCTCCTCGCTGGCCGCTGCTCTGCTCCAGACTCCTCATTTTCGCTGTCTTCTGGCTCTCTGCACTGACTGTTCAGGCAGAGAGGGCACACTAGTCACATCATCGCGCCCTCTGACCTGAAACGTCAGTTGAAGGACGCGGAAGACGCTGCAGCAGAGGAACGTGGAGAAGTATCGCAAGTACCAGGTCCCCGAGCAAGCGGAAGGGGCCCCACTTGTGAGCGCCAGCACAGGCACCAGGCCCCCCTAGCACGCCGGTGTCCCCGAAGGCGAGTGGGCACTCCCCGCCTGCTCACGGCCCTGGAATTGCCTAGGTGCACCAGGTGCTGACGCTGGCCCTGTTCCGAGGGCTTATCGAAAGAGTATGCCAAAAATAGCAATTAGGTGCTAGTTTTATTTTTAGAACTCCCACCTATCAAGAGGGTTAAGGTCCCCTTCTCCTCATTCACAATCCAGAAGGGAAGAGAGAATGTGCTCAGCTCCCTCCATTGTAATTAACCCCCCAGCCAGTTTTCACCTCCTGACCAGGCCAATTTTCTCAATTCTGACCAGTGTCACTTTGTGGTAATAACTCTGGAACACCTCAATGGATCTCACTGTTTTTTGTGACACAATCTACTTTGTGTTAATAGTAAATTTTGGTTGATATGATATGCGTTTATTTATGAAAGTATGGAAAATGTTACAAAACAGTTAAAATTTAGCAATTTTCAAACTTTCAATATTTATGCCTTTAAACCAGAGAGTTATATCACATAAAATAATTAATAAATGACATTTACTGCATGTGTACTTCACATCAGCATTTTTTTTTTTGTTAGGAAGTTCGAAGGGTTAATCATTAATTTCTATTTTTTTCAACAAAATTTATAAAACCAATTTTTTAGGAACCACATCACATTTGAAGTGACTTTGAGGAGCCTATGTGACAGAAAATGCCCAAAAGTGGCATCATTTTAAAAACAATACCACTCAGACTGGCAGAGGGGTGGGCGAGATGATGGGCTGGGGAAGGGGTGACTATGCATTATGCATTTACATATGCTTGACTTGCCGGCGTGAGACTATAAATTTGTCCAGGTTTACAGCAGCACAAGGGTGCCATGTAACGAAATAAAAATTACATATCCTGAAAGTGCTTCCCAAGCCCTATTTTGGATACTATTAAGATACTACATACAAATGACCTGACTGATGTCCTTTAAATCAATGTGGGAAGAAAAAATGGAAATTTTACTTGTTCTCACAAAAATGTAACTTTTGCCCCAAATTTTGTATTTTCAAAAGGGTAACAGCAAAAAGTGGACCCCAAAATGTGTTGTGCAGTTTCTCCTGAGTACACGCGATACCTCATAAGTGGTGGAAAGCTACTGTTTTTATTTGGAAGAGAAGTAGGTGCACCATTTGATTTTTGGAGCGCAAAAACGGCTGTAATACATAGCCAACGTCATGTCACATTTGCAGAACCCCTGATGTTCCTAAACAGTGGCAACCCCCGACGAGTGACCCCATTTTGGAAACGACACCCTACAAGGAACTTATCTAGATGTGTGGTGAGCACTTTGAACCCACAGGTGCTTCACAAATTTTTATAACGTTGAGCCATGAAAATGTAAAAATTAAATTTTCTAGCAAAAATGTTACTTTAGCCCCCAATTTTTCCTTTTCAGAAGGGTTACAGAAGAAACTGGACCCCTAAATCTGTTGTGTGATTTCTCGTGGGTACACCAATACCTCATATGTAGTGGAAAACTACTGTTTGCGCACACGGCAGGGCTCTGAAGGGAAGGAGCGCCAATTGAATTCTGGAGCTCAATTTTGTCTGGAAAATATTGCTGATGCCATGTCACATTTGAAGACCCCCTGAAATGCCCAAAACAGCAGAAACCAGCACAAATTACCTCGTTTTCAAAACCACACTTCTTAAGGAATTCAAATAGGGGTGTAATGGGCATTTTTAACATTCGGGTGATTCACAGAATTGAATAACATTGGGCTGAGTCATAGGAAAATTACAATTTTTCCCACTAAAATGTTGGTTTGGCCCCGAGTTTTCAATTTTCAAAAAGGATTATAGGAGAAAATGAACTGTACAATTTGTTACACAATTTTTCTTGAGTACGCTAATACCACATATGTGGTCAAAACTACTTTTCATGTACAGGGGAAGCCCAGAAAGGAAGAATCCTCATATTATAGTTTACATTTTGATGTTATAGTTTGCAGGTGCCATGTCACATTGGCAGAGCCCCTGAGGTGCCAGAACAGCAGAACCTCTCTATAAGTGACCCAGTTTTACAAAATGAATTAATCTAATAGTGCGAAGATCATTATTGACAAGACAGGTGTGTCTCAGAATTTTATGCCATTGGGCAGTGAAGAAAAAATAATAACTTTTTTACCTCAAAAAAATGTAAATTTAACTCCCAATTTCACATTTTCACATGGGAAAATGCAGGGAAAATGGCACCAAAATGTGTTACACAATTTCTGCTGAACATGGCATTACTCCATATGTGGTTGTATAGTACTGCTTATATGTGATTGTACAGTACTGCTTAGCCACACCGTGAGACTCTGGAGGGAATTTTACAGAGCGTTTATGCTACGAGTAACATGGAAGCCCCTGTCACGAATCATGTTTGGATTCGTGGCAGCTCTGGTTTCACTCTGTTTTAAATATAGCTTTTTCCTTTCAGGACCAGCGGGGGTTAATATCCGTTTTCCCCTACTGGCAATGAGCTGTAAATGCAGTGTAGCTAGGTCAACTGATGTGGGTGGTGACCACTCCCACCATTCTTTAAATGGTCACCTGATGCATCAGCTGACTGTCGGTGATAGAGCAATCTACAGTGACCAAGCCTGGAGGAAGGAGCTTGTTGGCTGCTGTGGTGTATCAGCTGGTTTCGTGAGCTCATGATCCTGGTGCCTTTATTTTTCTGTGTGGTGTGCTGCAGCAGAGGAAGTTGAAGCTAAGTTGTGTTTTTACCCTGTCCCTTTCGTGTTTGTCACTGTCCCCTGTATTATCTGCAGTGATGAGGCTAGTGCCCCTTGCCGGCCAGTGCACTAGACAGGGCAGTATTAAGTGACAGCGAGGGATGAGGGATGAGGTTCCTGATGACGGTGGAAGGACCCACTTAGGGCGTTAGGAGAGTGCAGGGACAGGCTCAGGTTTGAGCTCAGGTGGTGACTATCCTCCCTTTCCCTATCAGTAGTGCCTTCCTCTCTCCATTTCCATCCCATTGTTAGTGTGTTGCGCCGTCCGCTGACCGAACCCCATTGGATCGTGTCACATCGTGACACCCCCTATATTTCCATTGACAGATCACTGACCTAGGCGGAGGTTTTTTTGTAGATTGAGTAGGGAACATTTTGCATAACATTTTGGATCACATTGATCCTGCACTCTATGCTGAGCACTTCCATAGGGTTTTTCATCTAAATCTCCGAATGATGCAATTCAAATTAAACGCCTGAGGGATCCATACACTACAAGGGAGCAGCATTACTTTGGACTCTGTATGGCCTCTGTTCAGCATTGTCAATCTTTTCAGAGGTGCACAAAACTGCTGTTGCAGACTGTGCTTTTATGCATGCTTAAAAAGACAGTCATCGCCAGATCATAGGCCAGATGGCGTCCTCAGTGTCTCCACCTGCCTCATTATAGGGCATCTTCAGCCAACTGTTCCATGTGAATCACTTATTTCAGAGAATTACACAGAACCTTGGTGCAAGTGCTCAGTGAAGAGCGCAGGATAAATGTGAGTGTCACGGGGAGACTAGGTGAGCGAGAGCTAACAACCCGGGCCCCTGCAATTTCCCTCAGACTAGGGAAATCCTGACTGACCCTCTACCTGGAGTTTACACTGATGGTGTGCATGTCCAGGCCTCGAACCTCACCCTGTCTCCTGTTTCAACCCTAGGCTGAAACCTCCGCACACCACCAAGTGAAGAGGTAATACACCAATACCCACAGTTAGCACAGACAAGGATAAAGGAAAATATAAAAAGAAAAAAGGAATGTAGTCAGCTTACCGGTCTTAGACGAAATCCCCAGACCTGCCAACGCCCAGCACGGTTCGGGGTGAGCGCCCACAGCAAATGAAGACAAAAAGGGAAATGATCCAGCTGGAGATGGAGGCAGTTCAGACTTTGTGAGACTTTATTAGACAACTAAAGCGATAAATAGTTCTTCAACAAGAAAAGTCTTTACATAGCAAACACCTGGCACACCAGTGAGGAGGATCAACGCGTTTCAACTATGAAGTCTTAAGGTA
Organism: Ranitomeya variabilis; assembly: GCF_051348905.1. Taxonomy (NCBI): domain Eukaryota; kingdom Metazoa; phylum Chordata; class Amphibia; order Anura; family Dendrobatidae; genus Ranitomeya; species Ranitomeya variabilis. The sequence goes on along the minus strand of NC_135235.1, from coordinate 336,100,287 downwards.
CCTTCACACGAAGCGACGCTGCAGCGATAGCGACAACGATGTCGATCGCTGCAGCGTCGCTGTTTGGTCGCTGGAGAGCTGTCACACAGACCGCTCTCCAGCGATCAACTATGCCGAGGTCCCCGGGTAACCAGGGTAAACATCGGGTAACTAAGCGCAGGGCCGCGCTTAGTAACCCGATGTTTACCCTGGTTACCAGCGTAAAATCTAAAAAAAACAAACAGCACATACTTACATTCACGTCCCCCTGCGTCCACTTCCTGACTGACTGAGCGCCGTACAGTGAGAGCAGAGCGGTGACGTCACCGCTGTGCTGCTTTCACTTTCACTTTGCGGCGCTGAGTCAGAGGAGGAAGCAGACTGCAGGGGACGCAATGTGAGTATGTGCTGTTTGTTTTTTTTACATTTTACGCTAGTAACCAGGGTAAACATCGGGTAACTAAGCGCGGCCCTGCGCTTAGTAACCCGATGTTTACCCTGGTTACCAGTGTAAAATATCGCTGGTATCGTTGCTTTTGCTTTCAAACACAACGATACACAGCGATTGGACGACCAAATAAAGTTCTGGACTTTATTCAGCGACCAGCGACATCACAGCAGGATCCTGATCGCTGCTGCGTGTCAAACGAAACGATATCGCTAGCGAGGACGCTGCAACGTCACGGATTGCTAGCGATATCGTTATAATGTCGTTTCGTGTGAAGGTACCTTTACTCATGATCTACCAGACACGATGTCAGACGGAACCCCATGAAGTCTGACCACCTCCTGCACAAATACCTGAGGCAGAGTCTTAGCGTTAGGCAACGAAGGCAAAGACACAAAGTGCGACATTTTAGAAAACCGATCAACAATCACCAAGATGACCCTGTTCCCAGCTGATGAGGGCAAATCAGTGATGAAATCCATGGAGATTTCCGTCCATGGCTTACTAGTAGTGTTGAGCATTCCGATGCTGCAAGTATCGGGTATCGGCCGATACTTGCTGTATCGGAATTCCGATACCGGGATTCCGATACTCTTGTGGTATCGGGTATCGGGTATCGCAACAACATTAATGTTAAAATGTGTAAAAGAGAGAATTAAAATAAAAAATATCGCTATACTCACCTCTCCGACGCAGCCGGGACTTCAGCGAGGGAACCGGCAGCGTTGTTTGTTTAAAATTCGCGCTATTACTTGGTTACGTGAATTCCCGGCTTGTGATTGGTCAGGTCGGCCACGTTGCCGGGACGCGGACCAATCACAGCAAGCCGTGACGAAATTACGTCACGGCTTGCTGTGATTGGTCCGCGTCCCGGCAATATGGCCGCCCTGACCAATCACAAGCCGTGACGTCACGGGAGGCTGGACACGCGCCCATTTTAAAATGAGCGCGTCCAGCCTCCCGGCTTGTGATTGGTTGACCGCGGCGCAACCAATCACAAGCCGTGACGTCACGGGAGGCTGGACACGCGCCCATTTTAAAATGAGCGCGTCCAGCCTCCCGGCTTGTGATTGGTTGACCGCGGCGCAACCAATCACAAGCCGTGACGTCACGGGAGGCTGGACACGCGCCCATTTTAAAATGAGCGCGTGTCCAGCCTCCCGTGACGTCACGGCTTGTGATTGGTCAGGGCGGCCATATTGCCGGGACGCGGACCAATCACAGCAAGCCGTGACGTAATTTCGTCACGGCTTGCTGTGATTGGTCCGCGTCCCGGCAACATGGCCGACCTGACCAATCACAAGCCGGGAATTCACGTAACCAAGTAATAGCGCGAATTTTAAACAAACAACGCCGCCGGTTCCCTCGCTGAAGTCCCGGCTGCGTCGGACAGGTGAGTATAGCGATATTTTTTATTTTAATTCTTTCTTTTACACATTTATATGGTTCCCAGGGCCTGAAGGAGAGTTTCCTCTCCTTCAGACCCTGGGAACCATCAGGAATACCGTCCGATACATGAGTCCCATTGACTTGTATTGGTATCGGGTATCGGTATCGGATTGGATCCGATATTTTGCCGGTATCGGCCGATACTTTCCGATACCGATACTTTCAAGTATCGGACGGTATCGCTCAACACTACTTACTAGGTATTTCAAGAGGAAGTAGTGTGCCAACAGGACGGGAGCAGGGCGTCTTAGCCCTAGCGCACGTGGTACAAGCTGACACGTATGAGACCACGTCCTGTCGGATCTTGGGCCACCAAAACCGACGTGACACCAACTCCAAGGTACCTCTAACCCCTGGGTGGCCAGCCAGGACAGCATCATGATGCTCCGCCAAAACCTTTAAGCGGAGATGAAGTGGTACAAAAGATTTGTTGATGGGAAGCTCAGATGGTACCTCCTCCTGAGCCTCGGCAATCTCAGCCTCAACCTCGGTAGTGAGAGCCGAAACCACAACACCCTTTTGGAGGATGGGTACTGGATCTTCCCGAGGTTCACCCCCGGGAAAACACCTGGACAGAGCATCCGCCTTAGTGTTTTTAGACCCCGGTCTGTAAGTGACAACAAAATTGAACCGCGCGAAAAACAATGCCCAGCGAGCCTGCCTGGGGACAGACGCTTGGCTGACTCCAAATACAGCAGATTCTTATGATCGGTAATAACAGTAACCTGATGTACCGACCTCTCCAAGAAGTGTCGCCATTCCTCAAAGGCCAACTTGATTGCCAACAACTCCCTGTTGCCGATATCTTAGTTTCGTTCGGCGGACGACAGTTTCTTGGAGAAATAGGCGCACGGACGCAAACCACTCAAAGATGAGCCTTGAGATAGTACCGCCCCCACACCAACCTCAGACGCATCAACTTCCACAACAAAGGGTTTTGATACGTCTGGCTGCACAAGAATGGGGGCTGAAACAAAACTGTTCTTAAGAAATTCAAATGCGCGCACAGCAGCCTCAGGCCAAACGGAGAAATTGGTACCCTTTTTAATCATGTCAGTTAGCGGTTTAGCAATGATGGAAAAATCCTTGATAAATTTCCTATAGTAGTTAGAAAACTCAAGGAACCGCTGAAGTGCTTTCAGGTTATCAGGACGTTCCCAATGCAGCACCGCTTGCACCTTAGCGGCATCCATTTTAAAACCAGAAGCAGACACAATATAACCCAAGAAAGGCAACTCTTGAACAGAAAATACACATTTCTCAAGTTTAGCATACAGCTTATTCTCTCTGAGAAGCTGTAACACCTGCCTGACATGATTTAAATGAGGATCACGGTCGCAAGAATATATGAGGATGTCATCTAGGTACACGATAACGAATTTCCCCAAAACATGAGAGAACACATAATTGATGAAATGTTGGAACACTGCAGGTGCGTTAGTCAACCCAAAAGGCATCACCAAATTTTCAAAATGACCCTCAGGGGTATTAAAAGCTGTCTTCCACTCATCACCTTGACGGACTCTTATGAGGTTGTACGCCCCCCTGAGGTCAAGCTTGGTAAACCACTTAGCACCCGCCACCTGGTTGAACAAATCTGGTATCAGTGGCATAGGGTATGGATCACGAACCGTAATCTGGTTCAACTCCCTGAAATCCAAACACGGGCGTAATCCGCCATCTTTCTTCTTCACGAAGAAGAACCCTGCTGCCACCGGCGAGGATGACGGCCTGATGTGCCCTTTGCTCAAGCTTTCAGCAATATAATCTTTTAACGCTTGTCTCTCCGGACCGGAGATGTTAAACATCCTTGCTTTAGGCAATTTGGCCCCTGGTTTAAACCTGATAGAACAGTCATAGGGACGATGTGGCGGCAACTCTGAACAACCCTTTTCAGAGAACACATCCACAAAATCCAGAAGTGACTCCGGAACGCTTGAAGTCACCGCAGCCACACATGTGGCCAGCAATTCTCCTGGCAGAACTCGCTCCACTGAATTATGTCCTGAGTTTTCCAGTCAATTACCGGGTTGTGCATGGACAACCAAGGAAAACCCCAAACCACCTGAGCAGGAAGATTCCTGAGCACCTTACATGTAACCCGCTCGGAATGTAGAACCCCAATGTGGAGTTTCACCTCAGCCACAAATTCAGTAATCTCCCCCTGAGAGAGAGGAGCAGCATTGATAGTGACCACGCGGATAGGATGAGACAGTTTTTCAATCCTAAAACCTGCTGTGCGCGCAAACTCCTTATCAATGAGATTTGTGGCTGAACCACTATCCACACTGCCAGCGATAAAAACCTTAGCGGGGAGCATGCATTGAGAAACCACCATGGAGGATATACATAAGCTCAGATTGGTCTCCTCCACACCCTCTGAGCTTAGAAGTTTTCCGCCGTTGCGTTTTTCTTAGACAGCAGAGGACAGATTTTAATAAAATGACCAGTTTTACCACAGTAAAAACAGGCTCCCTGCTTCCTGAGCTCAGGGGCTCGACGCTTCACATGTGACACCCCTGCGATTTGCATAGGCTCCGTGGGCTCACCTGCAGCAACCTCACGTGAACCTAAACCCTCTCCCATAGGCGGTGTCTCATGCTCCCCCTGACGCAAACGGCGATCAATGCGGACAACCAGACTCATAGCGGAATCTAGAGAAACAGGAGTCTCGTACATCAGAAGGGCTTTTTTAACCCTTCCAGAAACCCCATGAATAAACTGACTCCGCAATGTTGGATCATTCCATTGTGTATCGATCGCCCAGCGACGAAATTCAGAACAGTAATCCTCTGCAACTCGCTCCCCCTGGCGAATAGTGCGTATCTTAGATTCTGCTAGAGCCATTCTGTCAGGTTCATCGTAGATTTTTCCAAGAGAGGAAAAAAAACTCTCCACAGAGTCAAATGCAGCAGAATCAGATGGCAAAGAAAACGCCCATGCTTGGGGATCCCCGCTTAACAATGACAACACCAGGCCCACACGCTGAGCCTCATTACCCGAGGAGATCGGGCGCATATGGAAATATAGTTTGCAAGCTTCACGAAAAGAAACAAATTTACTGCGTTCCCCAGCAAATTTTTCAGGCAAAGGGAATTTAGGCTCAGCAACTCTTCCTGTCGCTCCAGCTTGCACATTAGATACTGCTAGTCCCTGTTGCTGTACTGCCCCCCTCAACTCAGTGACCTGTAGGGACAGCGCCTCCAACTGGCGGGTTATGGAAGTCATGGGATCCATGACAAAAAAAAAAAAAGAAACCCCCCTTTTTTTTTTTTTTCCCTTTTTTGTTGTTGGGCCGATTACAATGTCACGGGGAGACTAGGTGGGCAAGAGCTAATAACCCGGGCCCCTGCAGTTTCCCTCAGACTAGGGAAATCCTGACTGACCCTCTACCTGGAGTTTACACTGATGGTGTGCATGTCCAGGCCTCAAACCTCACCCTGTCTCCTGTTTCAACCCTAGGCTGAAACCTCCGCCCACCACCCAGTGAAGAGGTAATACACCAATACCCACAGTTAGCACAGACAAGGATAAAGGAAAATATACACCACGGCGCAGTCTGTTGTGAATTTGGATTCTGGGCTCCCCCGGTGGCCGCTTGTGGAATTGGACTTGTCATCCTCTTTCCTGTTTCACCTGGTTCCATCAGTAGTGGGTGTCGCTATTTAAGCTCATTTCTCTGGTGGTTTCTTGCCGGTCAACAATGTTATCTGATGCCTCTCAGTGCTTGTTCCTGCTTCTAGACAACTACTAGATAAGTTGGACTTTTGTCCATGTTTTGTTTTGCCTATTTGTTCCAGTTCACAGCTGAAGTTTTGTTACTGTGTCTGGAAAGCTCTCGTTGATCAGGGATTGCTACTCTGGCGTTATGAGTTAATGCCAGAGTTTAAGGTAATCTCTGGATGGTGTTTTGTTAGTGTTTTTCTGCTGACCATGAAAGTATACTATCTGTCTTCTGCTATCTAGTAAGCGGACCTCAAATTTGCTAAGACTATTTTCCTGCTGCGTTTGTTGTTTCATCTGAACTCACCGTCATTATATGTGGGGGGCTACTGTCTTCTTTGGAATATTTCTCTAGAGGTGAGCCAGGTCTTATATTTCCCTCTGCTAGCTATTTAGGTCTTAGGCCAGAGCTGGGCATCTAGCGATAAATAGGAAATGCTACCTGGCTATTTCTAGTTGCGCGGCAGGCTTAGTTCATGGTCAGTATAGTTCCATCTTCCGAGAGCTTGTCCCTCTATAGGCTTGCTATGATCTCTGCCTGCAGAGATCATGACAGTTTGACCGGCCTCTAAAGTGTTAAAGACCCAGGTTGAGAAAGGAGAGTTATAAGAAGTCTGCTAGAATTTTTTTTTTTTTTTTTTTTTTTTTTTTTCCTCCAGTCTGCCTTGCTGCAGTCTTTTTTCTCTCTCTCCTCCTAATCTCTGTATGGCTCTGTGTGCACCTGACAATAATGGATCTCCAGAGTGTAACTGCGGGTTTGAATAATCTCATCATGAAAGTACAAAATTTACAAGATTTTGTGGTACATGCTCCGGTATCTGAGCCGAGAATTCCTTTGCCGGAGTTCTTCACAGGGAATAGAGCTAGCTTCCAGAATTTCCGAAATAATTGTAAGCTTTATTTGTCCCTGAAGTCTCGTTCAGCTGGAGACCCTGCTCAGCAGGTTAGGATTGTGATTTCCTTGCTCAGGGGTGACCCTCAAGATTGGGTCGTTACCTCCGCACCGTGAGTGCGATTGTGCCATAGATTTGATACCGGGTTGTAAATATCCAAAGGGTCGTTTGTTTAATCTGTCTGTGCCGGAACATGCTGCTATGCGGGAATATATAAAGGAGTCTTTGGAAAAGGGACATATTCGTCCATCTTCTTCTCCCTTGGGAGCTGGGTTTTTCTTTGTCTCAAAAAAAGACGGCTCTTTGAGACCATGTATTGATTATCGGCTTCTGAATAAGATCACTGTTAAGTATCAATACCCATTGCCATTGCTTACTGATTTGTTTGCTCGTATAGAGGGTGCTAAGTGGTTCTCTAAAATTGATCTTCGTGGGGCGTATAATTTGGTGCGGATCAGGCAGGGGGATGAGTGGAAGACCGCATTTAATACGCCCGAGGGCCACTTTGAGTATTTGGTCATGCCTTTTGGTCTTTCTAATGCCCCTTCAGTTTTCCAGTCTTTTATGCATGATATTTTCCGCGATTTTCTGGATAAATTTATGATAATATATCTGGATGATATTCTGATTTTTTCTGATGACTGGGACTCTCATGTCCAGCAGGTCAGGAGAGTTTTTCAGGTTCTGCGGTCTAATTCTTTATGTGTGAAGGAGTCTAAGTGCGTTTTTGGGGTCCAGAAAATTTCCTTTTTGGGGTATATTTTTTCTCCCTCTTCCATTGAGATGGATCCCGTCAAGGTGCAAGCTATTTGTGACTGGACTCAGCCCTCCTCTCTTAAGGGTCTTCAGAGATTTTTGGGCTTTGCCAACTTTTACCGCCGATTTATTGCTGGTTTTTCGGATGTCGTTAAACCACTGACTGATTTGACCAGACAAGGCGCTGATGTTGCTAATTGGTCCCCTCATGCTGTAGAGGCCTTTCAGGAGCTTAAGCGCCGTTTTGCCTCTGCCCCTGTGTTGCGTCAGCCTGATGTGAATCTGCCTTTTCAGGTTGAGGTTGACGCTTCGGAGATCGGAGCTGGGGCAGTGTTGTCGCAGAAAGGTTCCGACTGCTCCGTCATTAGGCCTTGTGCCTTCTTTTCTCGCAAATTTTCGCCCGCAGAGCGGAATTATGATGTTGGGAATCGGGAGCTTTTGGCCATGAAGTGGGCGTTTGAGGAGTGGCGCCATTGGCTCGAGGGGGCTAGGCATCAGGTGGTGGTATTGACTGACCACAAAAATTTGATTTATCTTGAGACTGCCAGACGCCTGAATCCTAGACAGGCGCGCTGGTCTTTATTTTTTTCTCGCTTTAATTTTGTGGTGTCATACCTACCGGGTTCTAAGAATGTTAAGGCAGATGCCCTTTCTAGGAGTTTTGACCCGGACTCTCCTGGTAATTCTGAACCCACAGGTATCCTTAGGGAGGGAGTAATTTTGTCGGCCGTTTCTCCTGATCTGCGGCGGTCCTTGCAAGAGTTTCAGGCGGATAGACCGGATCGTTGTCCGCCTGATAGACTGTTTGTTCCGGATGATTGGACCAGCAGAGTCATCTCTGAGGTACATTCTTCTGCATTGGCAGGTCATCCCGGAATTTTTGGTACCAGGGATTTGGTGGCAAGATCCTTCTGGTGGCCTTCCCTGTCACGAGATGTGCGAGTCTTTGTGCAGTCATGTGACGTTTGTGCTCGGGCCAAGTCTTGTAGTTCTCGGGCTAGCGGACTGCTGTTGCCCTTGCCTATTCCTAAGAGGCCTTGGACACACATCTCGATGGATTTTATTTCAGATCTGCCTGTTTCCCAGAAGATGTCTGTCATCTGGGTGGTCTGTGACCGTTTCTCTAAAATGGTCCATTTGGTTCCTCTGCCCAAGTTGCCTTCTTCTTCTGAGTTGGTTCCTCTGTTTTTTCAGAATGTTGTCCGATTGCACGGTATTCCTGAGAATATTGTTTCTGACAGAGGTACCCAATTTGTGTCTAGATTTTGGCGGGCATTCTGTGCTAGGATGGGCATAGATTTGTCTTTTTCATCTGCTTTTCACCCTCAGACTAATGGCCAGACCGAGCGGACTAATCAGACCCTTGAGACATATCTGAGGTGTTTTGTCTCTGCTGACCAGGATGATTGGGTTGCTTTTTTGCCATTGGCAGAGTTTGCCCTCAATAATCGGGCCAGCTCTTCCACCTTGGTGTCCCCGTTTTTCTGTAATTCGGGGTTTCACCCTCGATTTTCCTCCGGTCAGGTGGAATCCTCGGATTGTCCTGGAGTGGATGCGGTGGTGGAGAGATTGCATCACATCTGGGGGCAGGTTATGGACAATTTGAAGTTGTCCCAGGAGAGGTCTCAGCGTTTTGCCAACCGTCATCGTCGTGTTGGTTCTCGGCTTTGTGTTGGAGATTTGGTGTGGTTGTCTTCTCGTTTTGTCCCTATGAGGGTCTCTTCTCCTAAGTTTAAACCTCGGTTCATCGGCCCTTATAGAATATTGGAGATTCTTAATCCTGTTTCTTTCCGTTTGGACCTCCCTGCGTCCTTTTCCATTCATAACGTTTTTCATCGGTCGTTATTGCGCAGGTATGAGGTACCTGTTGTACCTTCAGTTGAGCCTCCTGCTCCGGTGTTGGTTGAGGGTGAGTTGGAGTACGTTGTGGAGAAAATTTTGGACTCTCGTGTTTCCAGACGGAGACTCCAGTATCTGGTCAACTGGAAGGGTTACGGCCAGGAGGATAATTCTTGGGTCAATGCATCTGATGTTCATGCTTCTGATCTTGTTCGTGCCTTCCATAGGGCTCATCCTGGTCGCCCTGGTGGATCTGGTGAGGGTTCGGTGCCCCCTCCTTGAGGGGGGGGTACTGTTGTGAATTTGGATTCTGGGCTCCCCCGGTGGCCGCTTGTGGAATTGGACTTGTCATCCTCTTTCCTGTTTCACCTGGTTCCATCAGTAGTGGGTGTCGCTATTTAAGCTCATTTCTCTGGTGGTTTCTTGCCGGTCAACAATGTTATCTGATGCCTCTCAGTGCTTGTTCCTGCTTCTAGACAACTACTAGATAAGTTGGACTTTTGTCCATGTTTTGTTTTGCCTATTTGTTCCAGTTCACAGCTGAAGTTTTGTTACTGTGTCTGGAAAGCTCTCGTTGATCAGGGATTGCTACTCTGGCGTTATGAGTTAATGCCAGAGTTTAAGGTAATCTCTGGATGGTGTTTTGTTAGTGTTTTTCTGCTGACCATGAAAGTATACTATCTGTCTTCTGCTATCTAGTAAGCGGACCTCAAATTTGCTAAGACTATTTTCCTGCTGCGTTTGTTGTTTCATCTGAACTCACCGTCATTATATGTGGGGGGCTACTGTCTTCTTTGGAATATTTCTCTAGAGGTGAGCCAGGTCTTATATTTCCCTCTGCTAGCTATTTAGGTCTTAGGCCAGAGCTGGGCATCTAGCGATAAATAGGAAATGCTACCTGGCTATTTCTAGTTGCGCGGCAGGCTTAGTTCATGGTCAGTATAGTTCCATCTTCCGAGAGCTTGTCCCTCTATAGGCTTGCTATGATCTCTGCCTGCAGAGATCATGACAGCAGTCACTCAGGAATACACTATAAATGTGCAGGGCAAAATAAATACAAATATAGGAAGGAGTAAATAAGACTAAGGAAAATACACCACCAGCAACGAATCTCCAACAACCAGCTCTCCACTCCAGACCGAGATAACAACGCACAAGACAGAAGCTATAATCGGTGATGCCCAATGATCAGGAGAACTATTTAAAGGCAATGGGCATGGCCCAGCTTCCAATCCGAGGATCAGGTAAATTAACCCCGGAACAGCTAGATAAAATCTAGCCGACGCCAATGAGCAAATAGTGGTCAAAAGCGGAATTACCGCTGTCTGTCGAACGACCTGGTCTGAACAGCGTCCGACATGACAGTGAGCCAAGCCTTTCTATGATCTTTGCGAGGCAGAATGAGCAAATCAACAGCAGGTTAAGAACTTGTTCTATTTACTTTTTTATACCGTTCCTCATGCGGTATAAGCGATTAGACAACTTTATTCTTAGGCTTGGTGCAATTACGGCAAAACCAGATTTACATAGTTTTTTTAAGTTTGACTGCTGTCACACTAAAAGACAATTTTTTTTGCAAAACAAGTTTTTTTCATCAGCATATTTTGAGAGCTATGCTTTTTAGATATGCCTTGCAATAGTCATATGAGGGGTTGTTTTTTGGGGGTCAAGGTGACGTTTTTATTTGTACCATTTTTGGGGACAAAACATTTTTTGATTGCTTTCAATTCCGATTTTTGGGAGACAGAACCTGTCACCCCGTTTTTTAAAGATGAGATAAAAATAGCGTTAAATAGGGGCAGAGCTGGGCTTTACATTAGTGTCTTTTTTGTGCCTTTATTCCCCAGGATGCTGCCGAAATACCTTTGTAAAGTCGCCGTTTTGGGCTGTCACTCACGCTAGTCTGGTCAAATGGGCGTGGTGACATCGCTGTTTCTTCCCCTAGATCTTGCTTATCTATCCGTTGGTGGTGTAGTGGTTTGCGCATGTCCAACTGCCGAATCCACTGCGCAGCTGAGGGAAAAGAGCGTGATCTGCGCTATTCCCCTGGTGATCGGTGGGGGCGGCCATCTTCCTGAGGCCGCGCGTGCGCAGATGGAGTGCTCTGCTGCACGGGGCTTCAGGAAAATGGCCGCTGGATGCCACGTGTGCGCAGATGGAGATCGCGGCGGCCATTTTCCTGAAGCCGAGATGCGAACTCGACTTCAGGAAAATGGCGATCTCCATCTGCTCACGCGCGGAATCCCGTGGCCATTTTCCTGAAGCCCCGTGCATCAGAGCACTCCATCTGCGCACGCGCGGCCTCAGGAAGATGGCCGCCCCCACCGATCACCAGGGGAATAGCGCAGATCGCGCTCTTTTCCCTCAGCTGCGCAGTGGATTTGGCAGTTGGACATGCGCAAACCATTACGCCACCAACGGACAGATAAGCAAGATCGGGGGAAGAAACAGTGATGTCACCACGCCCATTTGACCAGACCAGCGTGAGTGACAGCCCAAAACGGCGACTTTACAAAGGTATTTCGGCAGCATAGCTGGGGAATAAAGGCACAAAAAAGACACTAATGTAACGCCCAGCTCTGCCCCTATTTAACGCTATTTTTATCTCATCTTTAAAAAACGGGGTGACAGGTTCCCTTTAATGCCGTTCACCCTATGGTAAATTTGTAAGTCAGCTTTATTCTTTGGGTCAGTACGATCATAGCGATGCTACACTTATATAATTTATTTATGTTTTGATGCTTTTACGCAATCAAAGCTATTTTATAGAAAAAAAAAGTTGTTTTTGCTTCGCTATATTCTGAGAGCTATAGCTTTTTTATTTCCCCACTGATGGAGCTCTATGGCTACTTTTTTGTGGAACAAGATGCCGTTTTCAAGAAATACAAATTTATTTCCATTCGACTTTTTGATTTGTTTTATTCCACTTTTTGTTCGGCGGTATGATGAAAAAGCAGTTTTTTGCAGTTTTTTTTTTTTTTTTTTTAAACGGTGTTCACTGAATGCGTTTACTAGTGTGATAGTTTTATAGATTAGCTCATTCCGGATGCGGTTATACCAAATGTGTACTTTTATGGATTATTTTTGTTTTTAGATAAATATACCTATTTATTGGTACAATTTTTTTGTTGTTTACTTTGTGATTTTTTATTTTTACTTTTTTACTCAGTCCCTCGATGGGACTTTAACTTTTATTAATCTGATCGCTGATATAATGCATTGCAAAGCACCAGCATTCTAATGCATTATACCTGTCAGTGTTACATTGACAGATGCCTCTTAGATCATGCTCTTGGCATGGTCTAAGCACGCCATCGTTTCTGGCAGACCTGGAGGTCCTCGGGTTGCCATGACAATGATCAGGCCCTCTCAATGATGTCGTAGGGGTGCCAAACAGATGGGAGAGGGAGCCCATCCCTCTCCCTGCCTTCCAAATACTGCAATCAATATTAGTCAACGCTCCTCGCAGTGACAGCCAAGGCTTGGCTATCACGTAAGCTGAGCTCCTGGCGGCGATCGCACGGGCACAGCTCCTGTGCTGCACATAATCGCCATGATGTACCCATATGTCAATGGTCGAGAACCCAAACCATGATCTATGAGTATGTTAAAGGTCTTGGAGGGTTTAAGGGGGTTGATCTGTGGGGGTCTAACCATTTGGACCCATACTGATCCTTAGAATGGGGAGCTTATATCTCCTCTAGAATAGACCCATAGTGCACATGCTCATATGTCTCTCCATTTATTCTCTATGGGACTGTGGAGTGCTGCGTTTGGCTTTTCTGGTAGCCAAAAGGGAAGGAATAAAATTTTGTAACAGGGATAAAAGATCTCTGCCAAGAATGAAAATTCACCATTCCGCCTACCAGTGCAAGCCCCAGCATTCGGAGCCCTGTAATGTGAAATGCTGAAACAGTCGAGTGTTTCCCTTCTCCAGTAAAGCACAATGAATATAACAGCACTGTTGCATAGTTACTTCTTCACCTCATCTATTCCTTTTTCCCAAATATGTGGGTCCTTGAGATCATCACACAGTGCATCATCATTACATGTCCCAGTGTTGTGACCCACTACTCCTCTTCTTTCTGACATGGAAAATGCACATGAGCAGTTCCAGACACTGTCAAACCTGTCTGTGATCAAACAGATGAGGGACGCGCAGAGGCATTTTGTAGACTATATGTGGCCCCTAGTCCGCAGGTTGTGCACCCCTGAACGATATAGTAGAGTTGAGAAAAAATATTCCCACTGCCATGGTCCAGCACCCAGTCTACCGTGGCAACTGGACAAAGATAGTCTTGACTTTTACAGGAGATATTCTCAGCTCGACTCCTTGGGAGCTTCTGGTGTTTACTAGGCACAATCTACGTCTTGTCACAAAACCTAGTAAAGGCTCACAGAACTGAAGATGCCAGCTGCAGAAATCTAGACTATCTTGGTCCAGCTGCCATGGTGGACTAAACTGGGTACCATTCTCTAACAACGCAACTCATTTTGATAAATTTGATTATTCTTATCAGAAATGTTTTAAGATCCTCAGTGTCCGGTATCCAGTATCTGACACTCAGTACATTGGATAAGATTGTATTTGACTGTATTTTGTTTGCTTTATAGATATGGCTTTGAAGGTGTTATCCTGACTATCTATGGCATGGACCGTGCAAAATTACAATGCAATGAAGAACCCTGCAGGACCCCATTTCAGGATCCTCATCAAATCCTACAAGAACTTGATGTTGAGGATGCAAAACTTTATGTTGACTTTCTTGTGCTGGGAGGTTTCTTTGTTGGACTTCGCCTCCTGGCCTATCTTGTGTTACGCTACCGTGTTAAATCTGAGAGGTAGATTGTAAAACTGGAAATTTCATTTAGGACATTTATTCTAAATATGACATATGGTACAAGGGGATACATTCACAGACAGACTTCTATGAGTTCTCAATAACTACATATTCTGTTGCCCGTTTTCCCCTCACTGTGTGTTGCATACATCAAACATGCTGAGACTTGTACTAAATAATTATACCTGTTCAGTTCCTTTGGAGCCGAGAAAACATGTTCTGCCCATAAGATTGTCATTTGAGCATGTTTTCTATAAAGCATGAAAGATCCCTCAAGGGGAAGACCAGTTTCTGAAAGTGGTATCATTTTTATAAATGTTGATAAAAGCCACATCTTGCTCTGTAAAGTACAACTGGAACTGTCCTAATTAGTAAATTTTATTGCATGTAATAATGTATACCAAATCTTTTACATACAATTCTTATTTTTGGTCCTGCACCTTGATCTTTATTGCAGATAATCAACCAGAACATGATAAATCTTTTCCTTCATTACATTTCCTTTTTTATATAGTAAAGGTCTTCTTTTTTCACAATCCAATCAATTTTTTTTAATCTACAAAAATTGCATGAATTTCTCAAAATTATTTCTTATATACAGTATGTCCCTCTTCACACATATTCATAGGGTATAATGCAAACTTCTCCTAACCTATTTCATATAATAAGGGCAAAATATGGTAGAACGCCATCCCCAAAGCAATATACCTGCGGATGATGAGTAATAAGTTCATATATTTCTTGCACATAAATTCAATTCTATCCTCATACATGACTTGATCATAAGTTATTAAATGTTTGTACTTAACTTTCAATAATCGGCCCATCAAAGTAAAATACTGTATTTACTAAAAAAATTATTTTTGCTTCTGACCAAACCAATACATTCCTTTTTAAACTGCTGCTATCAGGTGTCCTCACATTGCTATCAGGTCTCCTCACATTGCTATTGGGTGCCCTCACATTGCAATATAGAGGGCAGCCTTTGGCCACAGTACTGTTATTACGTCTTGCTACACATCCTATCATGTTCATCTTTAAGATTGCTAACCACAATTGACCTCTAAGTGGAGCAAGAAAACAACACATACCTATGAATGCTTCCATTTTATCTTGATTTTTCAATGTACACTGATAACTTTATTTTTTTTGCAAATGTGTTTCCTGTATGTTTATTACTCCACTGTTCTAGGATGTTAGTGAAACCATAGAACGTGATAACTCCACACAATATTAGATTTGTGGGGAAAAAAAACTAGAAATGTTATTGGAGCAAGACATGAAGGAAGTGAGCTGAGGATTTTGTACAATTTTGTATGAAGGATGCGGCTGTAGTCCACTGATGCCAACAGAGTAAATTAAGAAGATTGATTGTAGCATATTGTGCTATTGTACAGCTGCAAAGAACCTGAAGATCTCATCCCGTGGATGTGTTTTTCATGGAAAATGAAATGCTTTTAAGAGAGCACGTGCCCTATTTACTACTCAAGATGGATTTAAAAGTATCTTTTAATGTATTAAATAAAATATAAATAATAAAATATCAATATAATAGTAACTTTTTGTTATGTGTTGGTTTTTAAAACCATGTAAATATACATGTAAAAATTTGCATACAAACATGTACAGCACTGTCACTAGCTAATTTGTTTTGAAGAACAGGGGATGAAAATCACCAAATATAATTTGCCATGGATTTATCAATACGCAGAGAAAATACAAAAGCACTATATCAGCAAACAGAGTGGAAAGAACATGAGCAGATGGCTGCTAAGAGCATTGGAGACCCTGTAATCAACTTGGCAAGTCAAATCCAACATGACCGGTACGAAGTCAAAAGATTAAAGTATTATTCCCATCTTATACAGTGATGGCAAATTCCTATGATATGAAATTGTCTTCACAATGGTCTATTTTTTATATCAATTCGCAAATACATCTAATTTACTAACCTTGAATGTTGGGCAGTAATTACCCATAATGGTGACCCTCCCCTCCAATTTGGCTCTATGTAATCTCAGTTGTCATTGGAACGGTCTTCCTGTAGTTTTAATGGCTCAGGTCGAGGAGTTTCTTTTTTGCTTATCTCCATAGAGACCAACTGTGGCTGTATCCTCTGTTCGTGCATTACCTTGTTTAGGCTGCACACTCTCAGCAGCACACTCCCAGACGCACGATCCCTCACTCTGGCAGCCCGCTTTCAGCAGCATGCTCCTTCAGTCATGTACTGTAGGTAAGTGTGCATAAGTAGTTCTATTCCCTGGTGTCTGATCTGGCTTCCACCGCAGTCTTAACATTGCTGTTGCATGCTGGCACCCCATGGACAATGCTTCAAGATGTATATTTTGTGAGATGTATGTGTAAGAAGATGGAAGTGCCCATGTTCCCCCTTGAAGACATGTGTTGTAATGTGTATTGTGACATACGTTATTAGTGACAGCGTTGTAGTTTTAACTACAGTAAGGAGAGTTAGGGGTAATGATTGGGACTAGCCTAGAGTGGCAGGACGTGTCTCACAACCAGAAGAACGAAGTAATCCGGCAAAGACTCGAGTTACATTGAAGTTGGCAACCAAGATATGGTCTAAAATGGCATCGAGCATGAACTCTAAGATGGCAGTTAGTGAAGCAGTGTAACAAGAAGATCCCGCACATTGTGGGCGTAGAAGATACAGAAGGGCGCAAAGAACCATCCTGCTTAAAGAAGAAGTGTCTAATTGGGAAATGCCAACCAGCAGTGAGAGGTGCCCACCTAAGTAAGGTGAAGTGGAATTAAAAGACCCTCCCATAGAAGAAAACGGGCAGAGGCGATCAAGAAACGGGATGTGCCCCCAAGGAAGCCCCATCCACTGAGAGGTGGAGTAGTGATGTAGAAAGCTCAGTGACAATGTGGCCAGCGTCATTGGTTTGCTGGGAGTTGAGCGAGCAGTAACATACAGATTCAGAGAAGATTTGTGATGGCAGAAGTAGGCCCCATGCTCAGCACGTATTCAGGTTGAGAAAGAGGGTGTGCCCGGCTGCGGCAGTTAATGGAGCGGGAACTGTAGGATGACCCCATGGAGGGGCTGATTGCTCACCTTACTGGTGGAATTCTTGGTGTCACATGGTAAGACACCATTGCGAATTGTGTCAGCCTCCATCTTGGACTGCAGTAGAGGCCGGAGAGTCCGAGGTCTGCAGTCAGAAGGACAGGTAAGGTCGGGTGGCCTGGCAGAGAAGGTCACCGGGTCCCTTACAAGAAAACAGGGCTGAAGCCAGAAGACTGACCGCTCACCCCAGCTTGGATCGTGGACTGCAGAAGAACCAAGTGGCAGGAAGACCTACAGGCCCAAATGCCAGAGGGTCCATCATCATCCCCTAAGCTGGTCCCCGCCACCGTGAAGGTAGCCAATACCACCATGGTTTGCTGGATTGCGGACATGATCAAAGTCAAGTAAAGGAGGGAAGAATGGCTGAGGGCCTAATTGGAGAGTCCTGAGGGCGAAGACCTAGCTAAACACATGACACGTGGATGGTGCTATTCTTTGACCGGGCGCAGCGGGACAGGTTTGTGAAAGAGGAACACACAAGGCACGTGGTCTGTGTGACCTCCTTGTCCGTCCGACGAAGTTTCTTCTTTCACTTTTAAAGCCTACAGCGTGGGGAGTGGGCACAGCTCTTAAAGGTGGGAGGTCCCCAGGGTTAGTATGTGGTAGCCGTCTCCAGAGTTAAGATGGGCTGGAGACAGAAGGGTAGCCAACTGCAGTGCAGTCCAAAGTAAAGGCGCTAAAGGCACCCGTCATGGAAACCCTTATTCCCTCGGGTTCAGAAGTTCGTACAGAAGGTGTGGCCCGGTAGACAATCTCAAGCCTCCACAGTTCTGATGTGGAGTCAAGAGTCATGGGTGGATTACCCTAATGTCTCTCGACTACGGTAGCAAGCCCAGCTGTCGTATATGTGGCTCAAGGTTCTCACTCGACGGTATACACGTGGGAAGAAAGGCGAGGGAAGACATGGGTCTTAGCAAGACCAGAAGAGGATAAGTGTGAAAGAAAAACAGGAGAGTCACAAGCTGGAAGAGCTTACGTTGTGCTCATTGCACCTCAATGACCGGAGCAGTTTAAAGTTCCAGGAGAGCGAAGATCCAGCTGATCTATGGCCCATGTGTCCGGGACTCCCTCATATCATTAACCACGGATGGCTGAACTATTGTTTTTCCCAGTTTGGTTGTGCTTTCCCCTACTGGATGGAGAGCCATTAAAACAACTGGAAAATTCTACACCACCTGGCTAGGGACTCAGCCCAATCCAGTATGAACATTGCCCCTAATGGACTGTTTCCCTGTCCTAAAGATTGATGACAGGATGATGGAATGTGCCCTTGCCATTTGGGCTACCTGCCAAGAGTAAGACTTTAGATATTCACTACACTGATATGAGAATATGTGCCATACCAGTAAGCAGTGACAAAAAGAGAGGTAATGTTAAAAAAGAAGTTACTTTATTGAAAAAAAGGTAAATAAACAAATATTTAACCCCTTAATAACCGCCAATATGTCTTTTAACTGACCTGAGATATAAGAGACTAACATCCCCATACAGGTGGCAATCCAGCAGCTGTTGGCTGTACATTATAACTGGCAACTTGCTGCATCAGCCATGATCAGTGTTTGCACCGTCCAAATCTGTTTAACCCTTTAGATGCTGCTGTCTATAGTGACTACATCATTTTAAATGGTTAACAGAGTGTGGGGGCTTTCTCTTTTTCCCAATTGGTGCCCTCGGATCATGATTGTGTGGTCCTGATCTTTGCCATGGCAGTTCATGGCCAAATAGCGGCTTTAGAGTTTGACAGCTGTAGTAGTCTGTTCAGAAGTTAGCTACATTTAGGTGATAAAAATACACATTTTCATTTCTGTCATGCCAATTTGCATTAATTCCTGAAAAGCACCTGAAGGGTTAATAAACTACCTGACTGAAGTTTTCAATATATCAGGGGGTTCAGTTTTTAAAATGGTATAACTTTGGGGGTTTCCAATATATAGGACCCCTAAAGGCACTTTCAAACCTGGATAGGTCCCTAAAAAAAAAAAAAAAATTTGCAAATTTCCTTGAAAAAATGAAAAATTACCGTTACATTTTTAAGCCTCCTAAAATGCTAGCAAAATAAAAAAACATTTTACAAATGGTACGGATGTAAAGCAGACATGAGAGAAATGTTATTTATTAATGTTTTGCTGTGGTATGACTATCTGGATTAAAGGAATAGTCATTCAAAGTTTGAAAATTGCAAATTTTTTAACATTTTTCTCAAATTTCTGATATTTTTATAAATAACACAACATATCGACCTAGATTTACCGTTATCATAAAGGATAATGTGTCGTGAAAAAAACAGTCTCAGAATCACTGGAATTTGTTGAAGCGCTCCAGAGTTATTACCACAAAAAGTAACACTGGTCAGATTTCAAAAATTTTGCTCCTTCACTAAGGGGTTAAAAAGACAGGGAAGAAGCTTAATTGCGAAACGGCACTCGTTGGGCTCTGGGCAGGATACAGCTTTGTCTCCCCACCGCACTGCACCGCAGTAATAAGACATCCACTTCAGGTAATAGTTACTTAAATACCTAAGTATGGAGTTTTCTCTTTCATATGTTGGCTGCATGGTATTTTCCAAAAGGGCAGGGCTATAGGGTGTTTCAGTATATGGCAGTCAGGACTTTAACCTATGCAGATAGCCTCTCCTACTTTGCACTTTCTGGCACAAATTATTTTTAGGCGCTTACTTGATCCTGGTTGGTTAACCCAACTCTACCTACAAGCCATTTTTCCTGATCTCTAAAATCACTGACACATATTGCATACTATGCCCTTTTAATACAACTGGTGCAGGTATTTTGATTTCTTTGCTGTTTTTCCTCCCCATCTATCTTGGAGGTAATGCACTTCCCCCTGTCTTTTTAAATATTTGTTTGTTTACCTTGTTTTCAATAAAGTAAAATCTTTTTTAACATTACCTCTCTTTTTGTCACTTCTTACTGATAGTGAATATCTAAACATATTGAAGTGCTCTTAGCCAGCTTATACCTAAGGACTATGGGAATTATTAAGAGAAAGAATTTGTTGGTGCAGGGCCCTTGCCAAGAAAGACCAGACTATTCCAATGAACTGGTGCTGGGAAAAAAAGACTTGGATGATTGTGGTTCTGGGATTCTAACCTAGTAGAACCCGGTTGATGTGCTCTACGAGAAGAAGACTCCGTATTGTTTTGCATAGGTACCTGATGGCCGAAGACGGCCATTGTTAAAGAAGGGAGAAATGTAAGAAGATGGAAGTGCTGCCCACGTTCCCCCTTGAAGACACATATGTTGAAATGTGTACTGTGATATGCGTTATTAGTGGCGGCGTTGCAGTTTGACCGACAGTAGGGAGAGTAAGGATTAAAGATTGGCACTAGCCCAGAGTACGAAAAGCTAAAGTGTAGGGACAGAGGTAGTTTCCTGTCAGGAAGTCAGATAGGGACCAGCCTGCAGCAGAAGCAGACCTATGGTCTGATAAATAAACAGAGTCTCATGATGTGGGTGTCCCTGAAGTGAGTGGACACCAAGGGAAGGGGTTATGAGATCCAGGAAAGAGACAAGAGAGAGTGACAAAAGGTGTGAGTAATTCTCTGGAGACAGGAACTGGCACAGGAAGCTTAGCAATGCAGTACCAAGTTTGCACATCCAGAAGGTAATGGAATAGTTCAGGGCAGGGAACGTGAGACAGAGTGCCCCGGGAGGTAGTTCCAGAGTGTCAGTCAACAGAGAAGCTGAGTAACGGCCATAGTGGCCAACCAGCTCCCGTAAGGGGAAAAGGCTCCTGGTTTGAAGTACAGGACTCTCCATTACTGACTAGTACCATTGTTGGGATGAGAGACGTTCCTGGAGTACCGTGCTAGTGCTGGTGAACAGGGTCAGACTGGCCTGGCAGTGTATCGGGGAAGTCCCCGGAGGGCCCTTGGCTGAGAGAAGGAGAGGAGGAGGAAAAGAAGGAAAAAAAAAAGTCTGCAGTTTTAAGGGGCGCAGGCCCTTTAAAAGCGCAGGCCGTGTATGTACAGGGGCGCTGGTCATTACCTGAACCGCCGCGTCACACATCCCGATGTATGCAGGAAAGTGTGCGGAAGGTTGTCACCGACGTATGACGTCAGTGGCATGCGAGGGGCACACACATTCACCGCCGGCCTATGTGTGAGGAGGGGAATGCCGCCGCCAAGCGCAGGAAGGTAAGCGGAATCATGTGTGTGTTGGCCGCACATGATGCAGCAGGCTGGAGACACATGGGGGCAGCAGGCTGGAGGCACATGGGGGCAGCAGGCTGGAGGCACGTGGGGGCAGCAGGCTGGAGGCACATGGGGCAGCAGGCTGGAAGCACATGGGGCAGCAGGCTGGAAGCCCATGGGGGCAGCAGGCTGGAGACACATGGGGCAGCAGGCTGGAGGCACCTGGGGACAACAGGCTTGTGGCACATGGGGTCAGCAGGCTGGAGGCACATGGGGCAGCAGGCTGGAGAAACATGGGTTCATGGAGACACATGGGGGCTGGAGACACATGGGGGCAGCAGGCTAGAGACACATGGGGGCAGCACGACAAGGTGCCAGGGTGGATACATATGGGAGGCAGGACAAATGACCAGGATGGATGTATGGGGGAGCCAGGATGGATTTATGGGGGGTGGAGCAGGAAGAGGGACAAGGATGCATATATATGGCAGACCAGGGTGGATATATGGGGGGAGCAGCACATGGAACCAGAATGAATTTGTGGGGGGGAGCAGCACAAGGTATCAGGATGGATATATGGCGGGAGCAGCACATGGGACTAGGATGGATATATGGGGGTGGCAGCACATGGGCATATGATGGATATATGGGGTGGAGCAGCACAAGGGGCCAGGATGAATATATGGGGGAGCAGCACATGGGACTAGGGTGGATATATGGGGGTGACAGAGATGGGCATATGATGGATATATGGGGTGGAGCAGCACAAGGGGCAAGGATGGATATATGGGGGAGCAGCACAAGGGCAAGGATGGATATATGGGGGGATGGCAGCACAAAGGACCAGGATGCATATATGGGGGGATGGCAGCACAAAGGACGAGGATGGATATATGGGGAGATGGCAGCACATGGGCACATGATGGATATATGGGGGAAGGCAGCACAAAAGACCAGGATGGATATATGGGAGAGCAGCACATGGGCACATGATGGATATATGGGGTGGAGGACCACAAGGGACCAGGATGGATATATGGGGGTGGAGCAGCACAAGGGACCAGGATGGATATATGGGGGGGAGCAGCACAAGAGGACAGGATTTATATATGGGGGGAGCAGCTGTTGGATCGCCCCCCAGGGCTAGGGGAACTCGGTACTGGGCCCTTCGGTTCTCGATGGGGATGTCACGGTGGCTGACCCGGTCCGTGGCCCTAGGGACATCCGTATTAAAAGGGGAAGTGTTTGTATAATGTTCGTGACGCCACCTGTGGTATTCGGTCAGGGTGACCGACGCTGCGGTGAGGTTATGGCAGTGGGATGGTGTACCTTCCCACAGGTGAAGTGTTTCCCCAGGGCTTCCCAGAAGTGTAGATGGTGATGGTGGACGATGTAAGGCGCAGGGAATAACTAGGACACAAAGTTGCAGTCTCTTTACCTTTTACTGAAGACTTCAGCATCCACAGTCCAGGGTACAGACCACAGGGTAGGTAGAGTCCGGCCGGTCCGAAGGCAAATCCAGAGTCCCCTTAACCAGGTGGAAATCAGTAGCCTTCCTACTAGTGTCTGTGTGTTGTAGTACCTCCCTGCTGAGCAACTCGGTAAGGTCCTCACAACTCTTGTAGATGTTCTAGATGTTATTTCTTCCTCTCTGTCCCCCAGATGGTATGGATAGGACAAACCCATATGACTGATGGCCTGAGGCTTGTTTATAGGGACCCTACAGACGCCCCGACCCCCACAATTTGCCACTGTGTCTTCTTAGGTATTAAGGTCGGGCAGCCAACTTGGAATTGACTGTCCTGCCGGTCTCTGAAGTAATGCATAGAGTCAATTACTCCCTCGGTGTTCCGGCCACTGGCTACACGCCTCAGAAGGAGGCAGCCTTTACAGGGCAGAACTCCTTCTGGTGTTATCTCCTTGTGCTGTGACTTCGTTTCTCACTCTCTACAACACAGTTCTCTTCATGTCCTTTCTTAGGATGCTGCCGCACGTGGGGCAGGCGCAGCTCCATAGCTTTCTATCCCGCTAGGCCTCTGTCAGGATCCAGTAAAGATAAGTAAACCCGGCACTCAACTTTGATGCAATTTCAGCATTTATTGCGTAGTACCAAAAACGTTTAGGTCAAGTGCGACCTTGCATGCCTGGGCATGCAGGCTGACAAGCGGTGGACACCGCGTCAAGCTCCAGATCATAGAAGCTCCTAGCCCATCACAAGTTGGGCATCTAATGAACAGTGATTCCAACCTGATCTATTGAGTACGGCTCACCAAGCAGTACCTAATTGCTACTAAGTACGTAACTGAAGAAGGTCGCACTTGACCAAAACGTTTTTGGTACTACGCAATAAATGCTGAAATTGCATCAAAGTTGAGTGCCGGGTTTACTTATCTTTACTGTATCAAGGTGTGGGAACCTACCCATGCACCCCTGTGGCAGTGCTCACGGTTTTCTTTCACTCTGTCAGGATCCCACCCCTGACAGGGACCCTCTGTCTGCAGCTCAGATGTCCCTCCTTTCCCCCTCTCTGCCTGACAGGAACTCTCTGGGTCAAACCCAGGCAGCATCTGACTAACTTTCTATCCAAACCACCAGTTTTACCCTTCTGTGAGGAGTGCCCTACTAGATAGGAGCATAGCTCCCCCTGGTGGATTGGAGTGTGAAGTGTGGTGTTTGGTTTGTGATACCTGGAAAGATGAACTCCTTTATTACCTTCAGACGTAATATCACTCCCCCTGGGGGAAGAATGACATTACTGCAACGACCAGGACTCTGGGGCGCTGCACTGCCCCCCATTAAATCCAGTACTCCCGGGCTGGGAAAAGAAAACAACAATACATAAGGAAAAAGACATACAAATTTTTGGAATGCTGTAAAACAGGATAATATAACAATGCTTCCCTTTATGGGAGGTGAGAACACTTGAACGTTGCAAAACAAGAACATATTTACATTGTGTGTACGACTTTAAATAACAATTATTAACTAAATAACTATGAACGACTATCACCCATGTGGGTATACTATAACAGTATCTTTATCTCGTTAAGTGCAAGTACCCTCTAAGGGTATACTATAAAACTTCAAAGTGCAAATTAACATTTTCCTTATTCTCACTTCTTTCACTTCCACATATGCAGGACTATCTATCAACCCCTACGGGCTCACTGCATTTTTCTTCAGCCTACTCACATAAAACCTAATATTTACTTTAACTTCACTAAACCTTTCCTATTTTCAACATTATCAAACTTTTCCTATACTTTTGGCTACATACTATCAGCTATGTAAACATTATTGCTATCTAACTATTTAAGGCAACATTTTTCACTTTTGAAGAAAGTGCAACAGCTAACATTTCCTTTAAGAGGAAATCTCAAGTCTCCTCTGAGGTAGTGCAAACAATCAATTTGCAAGTCAGTCATCAATTTGTAAAAGCAGCAAGAACTTTCACGCATTCATCTTTAACAGTCTCTTCGCAAAGCTCTTTTTTGTAAAACCAGTAGAGAGCACCTTCAAGAAGGTGCAAACGATATACAGGAACAGTTTGTGAATCATTCATGGTCCATGATTCTAATGTTCTTTTGGAAAAGTAGAAACTTATGCAAAACTTGAAACAACAAGGATCCCGGGTAAACAAAGGGATCCCTTTAAGAGATAGCCCTAGACGGGTTTAAGCAGCAGGAAACAAACAGTTAACTATTTACATTTTCAGTTTTCCGAGGTTTATTGGAGTGATGATTCAGGGGGTGGTCCCTTCGGGTACTGACCACCTCCTGCGACCACGTAGAGGGTGTCCACACCCTGGATAGGGGTCTGTGTGCTCACAGTTCTCGCCACTGAGGTCCGAGTGCACCTCGATCACATGGTGACTGCTGCAGGGGTCATCTGTTTGGGTGTAGAATAGAAGGGCGACGATACGGTGATCTCTGGCTTGTATTTACGAACATGGAGGGCGTACCACCCCTTGTCTCCCCAATGGCGTGTGTACCGAACACGGTCACCTAGGTACAGATCCCGCTCGGCCTGACGACGGAGCTCCTTCTTTCTGGCCCATTCCTCCTCCTGCCGGCGTAGCTGTTGTCGATAATCCAGCTGGGAGACGACCTCTAAGTTCCCTCCTTCTGGCTGGGTCTCCCCAGGAAACCCGATTAAGTCGGTGGTAGCACGGGTCTACTTAAACGTCATCCATTCCCTGTCAGGACTCTGAACATTTTTTACCTTTTGTGCATTACTGCCCTTTTCCAAGATGGCATCTTTGGTCTCATGTGCACTGTGTGTTCCTGCTATAAAACTCCACCCCAGCCTTCACTCTGTGCTAGAGTATTCTGCCTTGCATCCAGCTCCTGACCTCTGATTACTCGCTGGCTATATACCTGCTCCTGTGAACCTGTGTGGTGATCCTGCTACTCTGCTCTGAGTTCCTGCTGCATACACTAGTTTCCAGTAATCCTCCTTCATCTGCTGCTCGTGTTTACTTCCATCTGCATTTACTGGACATGTAAGCTGTTGCTGCTCTGCAAAAACCCGAGACTATTTACCAGGTCTCCATGGTTGAGCTAAGATATGATTTGAACTGCCTTATAAGCTTATCTATCTGTGTTTGGACTAAGACAAGGATTTATTCGTGTCAAGTATCCTCAAGAATTACTGTGCTTCATAGACTTTCTGCTTGATTGCATTTTCCTCTGAAGTTTCTTATAGACTGCTAAGCTGCGTTTAATATTTACACCAAGTGTTGTGGACTTGAGTTTCTCTCTGCACCTGTTTGAACCACCATGTGATAATATAGACTTTACCACTTATAAAACTGTGTCCTGTAGTTGTCTTGTTCCACGCAAAGAGTCTCCTGAGTTATCCCCTATAATTATTACAGGATACTCTAGCCATAAAAAAAAGGAGACTGCTGGAACAATGACTGCAGAGAGCAGATTAGAGCAGGTGTTTTCCATAATTAGATCACTGCAGAAAGATGTGAAAGGTCTGCAAAAGAAGTTTGGAAGCTTTGAACACAATCAACAAGTGTTTGGACAAACTTTGAAGGACTTAAGCAACCGCATGGCAGCCCAGGAAAACAAACTTGCTGGCATAGAGTCCCAGTATGGACGGGCTTTTCAGGACATAAGCACACAAATAGCTGCCCTAGTGACTTTACCCTCTAGGAAGGAGAAGTTTGCTGCATATAACCATATTTCTAACTTTTCCCTTCCTTCCAAAGAGCCTGAAGGTAAAACCTCTCGAGAGGTGGAGGAGGTGCCCATGCAAATTGATTCCGTTCAGAGGCGCAAGATCAATGAGCACCGGGAGCATCGCCTTCGTGAAAGTCTATGTTTCTACTGCGGCCAGTCTGACCACTTCTTCATCAATTGTCCTAAGTGTCCTAGACGGCCTAACAAGGTGCTAGCAGCAGTAGGGGAGTATGACAACTGTGATGATGAATCTGACATCTCTGAATGTAGCCTGCCTTTAAACGCTGTATTCCATTCACTTTCTATGACTTCACCCCCCAAGGAGCTGAAGGAGAAGAACTCTCACTGTTCTCTCCCTATTAAGAACCTGTGTTCAGGACAGTGGATTTCCAGTACAGCTTTGATTGACTCAGGTGCAGGTGGCAATTTCATGGATATTGCATTTGCCAAGGAACATGGTATTGAAATTCAGCAAAGAGCCTCTCCAATTACCATGGAAACAGTGGATGGGTCACCTTTAATCTCTGAGCCTGTGGATCAGGAGACCATACACCTTGAAATTTTGTTGGAGCCTAATCATCAGGAGCAACTTTCTTTCTTGCTAATTTCTTCTCCTCATTTTCCTGTGATTTTAGGCATTCCTTGGTTGCGTTCTCAGAACCCAATTATCAACTTGGAGACCAAGGAGATTATCTTTCCAACAAGGAGCAACTCAGCGTTAACAGAAGCTGTCCCTGAGTCCACGGCTACGGAACCACATGTACAGGTATTTTCTTTACCTCCAGCATATAAAGAGTTCTCTGACATCTGTGACAAGAAGAATGCAGATCAGCTTCCTCCACACAGGCATTATGACTGTCCCATTGAGCTGCTTCCTGGGGCAGCTATTCCATTTGGTAACGTATACCCTTTGGCGGCACCTGAGCTTCAAGCATTAAAGGAGTATATTGATGAAAATCTGGCCAAAGGCTTCATGCGTCCTTCTTCCTCATCAGCAGGGGCACCTATATTTTTTGTAAAAAAGAAGGATGGGACCCTGAGACCCTGTGTTGACTATCGGGAACTCAATAAGGTAACCGTACAAAACCGTTACCCTTTGCCTCTGATTCCCGAATTACTGGAAAGAGTCCGCCATGCTAACGTGTTCTCTAAACTGGATCTTCGTGGGGCTTATAATTTGGTGCATATTCGTCCAGGGGATGAGTGGAAGACAGCATTCCGATGCCGGTATGGACACTTTGAATATCTCGTGATGCCCTTCGGGCTTTGTAATGCCCTTGCAATGTTTCAACACCTTGCTAATGACATTTTCAGAGATTTGTTGGACCAGTTTGTGGTGATCTATTTGGACGACATTCTAATCTTTTCTGACTCTCTACAGGAACATGAAGAACATGTCAAAGCTGTTTTAAGATGTCTGAAAGAGAATGATCTGTATATCAAGCCGGAGAAATGCGAGTTCCATCGTTCTGAGATACAATTCATAGGTTATATCATCTATCTCCAGGGGCTGAACATGGAATCTGGTAAGATTCAGGCTATCCTTGACTGGCCAGTACCCAAGAACGTTAAGGAGGTCCAACGTTTTATTGGTTTTGCAAATTTCTACAGACGCTTCATTCGAAATTTTTCTGATATTGTCCGTCCCATTACTTCCTTGACAAAGAAGGAAAAGCCCTTTAAGTGGTCATCACAGGCTCAAGAAGCTTTTGATCGGCTTAAGATCTGTTTCACATCAGCACCGCTGTTGATACACCCAGATCCAACACTTCCTTTCATTGTGGAGGTGGACGCTTCTGATAATGCTTTGGGGGCTATTCTCTCCCAAAGAACTGGAGAGAAGGGTCTGCTACATCCTTGTGCTTTCTTTTCCCATAGACTAACCTCAGCAGAGAAGAATTATGACATGGGAGACAAGGAATTGCTGGCTATTATTGCGGCTTTCAAAGAATGGAGGCATCATCTGCAAGGAGCTGCACAACAGATCATAGTGCTAACTGACCATCGCAATCTAGAGTTCCTTAGATCCGCTAGATGTCTTTCTCCTCGTCAGGCTCATTGGAACTTATTTTTAAATCAATTTAACTTTGTTATCTCAAACTGTCCAGGTTCTCGTAATGAGAAGGTTGATGCTTTATCCCGAATCCATGCTGCGGATTCCGTACCTGGAGCCCCATCCAAGACCATTCTATCTGATGCCAATTTCATCGGAGTTATCCACGATCAGGACTTGTGGAAGGAGTGCAGGAAGGCCTATGAAGGTGATGTATTTCTAGCCAACCCACCCGTGGATATTAATCTTGTCTTTAAGGGTGGCATGTGGTTCAGAGATCGATGTATCTCCATCCCGGAGGTCGTCCGTCTGCAGATCCTCAAGTTGGTACATGACTCCAAGTTGGCTGGTCACAGGGGGTACAGAAGACACAAGAGTTCCTGAGCCGATTCTTCTGGTGGCCAACTTGCCTGAAGGATACCAAGGACTATGTTCTCTCTTGCGAGGTATGTGCCCGTTACAAGACTCCTCATGTGGCACCTATGGGTCTTCTACAACCATTACCTGTTCCGTCCCACCCTTGGGGGTCTATATCAATGGACTTTATTGTGGATCTGCCTACATCGGGGGACATGAATACAATCATGTTGGCAGTTGATCGCCTGACTAAAGTTGCTCATTTTGTTCCGTGCTCCGGCCTCCCCTCAGCTAAAGATACAGTGAACTTGGTTATACAGAATGTCTTTCGGTTGCACGGGGTTCCGGATGAGATCATCTCTGACCGTGGAGTACAGTTCACTTCAAGATTCTGGAAGGGGTTTTGCTCTGCACTCAATATTAATGTCTTGTCTCTCTTCCGCTTACCATCCCCAGACAAATGGTCAGACTGAGCGTACCAACCAGACGCTGCAACAATATCTAAGATGTTATGTCAGCCATCTCCAGGATGATTGGTTGGAGTTGTTGCCGTTAGCCGAATTTTCATATAATAATTCTCAGAGCGCCTCCACTAAATTTACACCTTTCTTTGCCAATCTGGGTTATCATCCGTGTATTTTACCTAGGTCTCCAATTAATTCTCCGGTTCCGGCAGTGGAGGAAAGGCTGGCTGTGATGAGACAGAATCTGGAGGTTCTGAAGGAATCCCTGACCACAGCTCAAGAACGTTATAAGAGATCGGCTGATAGATTCCGGAAACCTGCACCCATGTTCAAGCTAGGAGATTCCGTGTGGTTAGCAACTAAGAATCTGAAGTTAAACATTCCTTCACAAAAACTTGGACAGAAATTCATTGGTCCTTTATAGATCAACGGTATTGTGAGCTCTGTGGCCTGCCGGCTGAAGCTGCCTAGGACAATGAAGGTACACCCAGTTTTTCATGTATCTTTACTAAAGCCTGTATTTCCTAATACCTTCCAGGGACGTGTTGTGCCACCTCCGCAGCCTGTGGTGATTGATGGGCAAGAACAATTCATGGTGGAGGAAATTATTGATTCCAGGATTCGCAGGAATCGGCTCCAATATCTTATAAGATGGCAGGGATATCTGTCATGATTCCCCAATGGCATGGGAACATCAGAAACACAAAATAACAGACTAGCCCTCGGGTGATGGAAACTCAAGCTGACCGTGACCTAAATCTACCACACAACTAACAGTAGCCAGGAAGCATTCCTACGGCTGCCTAGATGCCATGCGCCAGCCGGAGAACTAACTACGCCTGGAAGAGGAAGGAACAGACCTGGCTTACCTCTAGTGAAATTCCCCAAAGATGATAGTAGCCCCCACATATATTAACGGTGAGTTCAGAGGAAAAGACATACACAGTATGAAGGTAGATTTAGCAAAGCGAGGTCCACTTACTAGATAGAGGAAGGATACAAAAGAGGACTTCACGGTCAGCTGAAAAACCCTTTCAAAAACCCATCCTGAAATTACTTTAAGACTCCTGTGTCAACTCATGACACAGGAGTGGCAATTTCAGTCCACAAGAGCTTCCAGTTACAGGAAATGACAAACTGTAAACTGGACAAAAAATACAAAACAAAAAGGACAAGAGTCCACTTAGCTGATCAGCAGACTGGTAGCAGGAACATGCAACTGAAAGACTCAGGTTACAATGATGACGGCAAGGAAGTGACTGGAGAGCAAGGCTAAATAGGGAACTCCCAAAACTGATGGAAGCAGGTGAGCTGAGGCAGAAAAGAACCCACAAGTCTCCAGTACCACCAGCCACCACTAGGGGAGCCCAAAAAGCGGATCACAACAGTACCCCCCCCCTAAGGAGGGGGCACCGAACCCTCACAAGAACCACCAGGGCGACCTGGATGAGCCCTATGAAAGGCACGAACCAAATCCGAGGCATGAACATCAGAGGCAGTTACCCAAGAATTATCTTCCTGATCATAGCCCTTCCATTTAACCAGATACTGGAGTCTCCGCCTGGAAATACGGGAGTCCAAGATCTTCTCTATAACGTACTCCAATTCACCCTCAACCAGCACAGGAGCAGGAGGCTCAGCAGAAGGAACCACCGGCACCTCGTATCTCCGCAACAACGACCGATGGAACACATTATGGATAGCGAAAGATGCCGGGAGGTCCAAACGAAAGGAAACAGGGTTAATAATCTCCAAAATCCTATAGGGACCGATGAACCGAGGCTTAAATTTAGGAGAAGAAACCCTCATTGGGACAAAACGGGAAGACAACCACACCAAGTCCCCAACACGAAGGCGTGGACCAACCCGACGCTGGCGGTTAGCAAACCGCTGAGTCCTCTCCTGGGACAAATTCAAATTGTCCACCACTTGTTCCCAAATCCGATACAACCGATCCACCACAGCATCTACTCCAGGACAATCCGAAGACTCCGCCTGACCAGAAGAAAAACGGGGATGAAACCCCGAATTGCAAAAGAAAGGGGAAACCAAAGTGGCCGAACTAGCCCGATTATTAAGAGCAAACTCCGCCAATGGCAAAAAGGCAACCCAATCATCCTGATCCGCAGACACAAAACACCTCAAATACGTCTCCAAAGTCTGATTAGTTCGCTCCGTCTGGCCATTAGTCTGAGGATGGAAGGCAGACGAAAAAGACAAATCAATGCCCAACCTGGCACAGAATGCCCGCCAAAATCTAGAAACGAACTGGGTACCCCTATCAGAAACGATATTTTCAGGAATACCATGCAAGCGAACCACATTTTGAAAAAACAAAGGAACCAACTCAGACGAGGAAGGCAACTTCGGCAATGGCACCAAATGAACCATCTTAGAAAAACGGTCACACACCACCCAGATAACAGACATCCTCTGAGAGACAGGAAGATCAGAAATAAAGTCCATCGAGATGTGCGTCCAAGGCCTCTTCGGAATAGGCAAGGGCAACAACAACCCGCTAGCCCTAGAACAACAAGGCTTGGCCCGAGCACACACATCACAAGACTGCACAAAAACACGCACATCTCGAGACAGAGATGGCCACCAGAAGGATCTAGCCACCAAATCCCTGGTACCAAAAATTCCAGGATGACCCGCCAGCATAGAAGAATGAACCTCCGAGATGACTCTACTGGTCCAATCATCAGGAACAAACAGTCTACCAGGTGGACAGCGATCAGGTCTATCCGCCTGAAACTCTTGCAAAGCACGTCGCAGATCTGGGGAAATAGCGGATAATATCACCCCATCCTTAAGGATACCTGTAGGTTCCGAATCACCAGGGGAATCAGGCTCAAAACTCCTAGAAAGGGCATCTGCCTTCACATTCTTAGAACCTGGTAGATATGAGACCACAAAATTAAACCGAGAGAAAAACAACGACCAGCGCGCCTGTCTAGGATTCAGGCGCCTGGCAGACTCAAGATAAATCAGATTCTTGTGATCAGTCAAAACCACCACCTGATGTCTAGCACCCTCAAGCCAATGACGCCACTCCTCAAATGCCCACTTCATGGCCAAAAGCTCCCGATTACCGACATCATAATTTCTTTCGGCGGCAGAAAATTTTCGAGAAAAGAACGCACAAGGTCTCATCACTGAGCAATCGGAACTTTTCTGCGACAAAACCGCCCCCGCTCCGATCTCGGAAGCATCGACCTCAACCTGAAAGGGGAGAGAGACATCAGGCTGGCGCAACACAGGGGCAGACGAAAAGTGGCGCTTAAGTTCCCGAAAGGCCTCCACAGCGGCAGAGGACCAATTGGCAACATCAGCACCCTTCTTAGTCAAATCCGTAAGAGGCTTAGCAACACCAGAAAAACCAGTTATAAATCGACGATAAAAATTAGCAAAGCCCAAGAACTTCTGAAGACCCTTTAGAGAAGTAGGCTGCGTCCAGTCACAAATAGCCCGAACCTTGACAGGGTCCATCTCAACAGAAGAAGGGGAAAAAATGTACCCCAAAAAGGAAATCTTTTGAACCCCAAAAACACACTTAGAACCCTTTACACACAGAGAATTCTCCCGCAAGACCTGAAAAACCCTCCTGACCTGCTGAACATGAGACTCCCAGTCCTCAGAAAAAATCAAAATATCGTCCAAATACACAATCATAAATTTATCCAGATATTCACGGAAAATATCATGCATAAAGGACTGAAAAACTGAAGGTGCATTAGAAAGGCCGAAAGGCATTACTAAATACTCAAAGTGGCCCTCAGGCGTATTAAATGCGGTTTTCCACTCATCCCCTTGCTTAATTCGCACCAAATTATACGCCCCACGGAGATCAATCTTGGAGAACCACTTAGCCCCCCTTATGCGAGCAAACAAATCAGTAAGCAGCGGCAACGGATACTGATATTTGACAGTAATTTTATTCAGGAGTCGATAATCAATACAAGGCCTCAGCGAGCCATCCTTTTTAGAGACAAAGAAAAACCCAGCTCCTAAAGGTGATGAAGAAGGACGAATATGTCCCTTTTCCAGGGACTCCTTAACATACTCTCGCATGGCGGCATGCTCAGGTACAGATAGGTTAAACAAACGACCCTTTGGAAATTTACTGCCTGGAATCAGATCTATGGTGCAATCACACTCTCTGTGGGGAGGGAGAGAACCAATTTTAGGCTCTTCAAAAATATCCCCAAAATCCGACAAAAATGCCGGAACCTCAGAGGGAATAGATGACGAGATAGAAACCAAAGGTATGTCCCCATGAGCCCCCCGACATCCCCAGCTTAACACAGACATAGTTTTCCAGTCCAGTACTGGGTTATGAGATTGCAACCATGGTAATCCAAGCACTAACACGTCATGTAAATTATGCAACACGAGGAAGCGAATCATCTCCTGATGGTCTGGAGTCATACGCATAGTCACTTGCGTCCAGAACTGTGGTCTATTACAAGCCAGAGGTGTAGAATCAATACCCTTCAGAGGTATAGGAACTTCCAGAGGCTCCAAATCAAACCCACAGCGCCTGGCGAAGGACCAATCCATGAGACTCAGGGCGGCGCCAGAGTCCACATAGGCATCCACGGTAATAACTGATAATGAACAAATCAGAGTTACAGACAGAAGAAATTTAGACTGTAAAGTGCCAATAGAAACAGACTTGTCAACCTTCCTAGTACGTTTAGAGCATGCTGATATAACATGCGCGGAATCACCACAGTAGAAGCACAAGCCATTTTTGCGCCTATAATTCTGCCGCTCGCTTCTTGACAGAATTCTGTCACCTTGCATTTTCTCTGGCGTCCCTTCAGAAGATACCGCCAAATGGTGCACGGGTTTGCGCTCCCGCAAACGCCGATCAATCTGAATCGCCATTGTGATGGACTCATTCAGACCTGTGGGCGTAGGAAACCCCACCATGACATCCTTAACGGCATCAGAAAGGCCTTCTCTGAAAATTGCCGCTAGGGCACACTCATTCCACTGAGTAAGCACAGACCATTTACGAAATTTTTGGCAGTATATCTCAGCTTCATCTTGCCCTTGAGACAGGGCTATTAAAGCTTTTTCAGCTTGAATCTCCAAATTAGGTTCCTCATACAGCAACCCTAAAGCCAGAAAAAACGCATCCACATTGAGCAACGCAGGATCCCCTGGTGTCAATGAAAATGCCCAATTTTGAGGGTCACCTCGCAGCAAAGAAATCACAATCTTAACCTGCTGAACAGGATCTCCAGAGGAGTGAGGTCTGAGAGAAAGGAATAATTTACAATTACATTTGAAATTCAGAAACCGAGATCTATCTCCGGAAAATACCTCTGGTGTAGGAATCTTAGGTTCAGAAATAGGAGTACGTATAACATAATCTTGTAAATTCTGAACCTTCGTAGCAAGATTATTTAAACCTGCAGCCAAACTCTGAGCGTCCATCCTTAAACCGGAGAGATCAGAGCCATTCAAGGATTAGAAGGAGGGAAAGGCAAGGCTGTAAATAGAGCAGAAATACAACTGAGCCAACTAAGTAGCAAACATGTGAGGAAAAAAAAAAAAAAAAATCTACAGACTTCTTTTACTCTCCTTTCTTCTGCCAATTACTTTAACAGCGGCCGGTCATACTGTCATGATTCCCCAATGGCATGGGAACATCAGAAACACAAAATAACAGACTAGCCCTCGGGTGATGGAAACTCAAGCTGACCGTGACCTAAATCTACCACACAACTAACAGTAGCCAGGAAGCATTCCTACGGCTGCCTAGATGCCATGCGCCAGCCGGAGAACTAACTACGCCTGGAAGAGGAAGGAACAGACCTGGCTTACCTCTAGTGAAATTCCCCAAAGATGATAGTAGCCCCCACATATATTAACGGTGAGTTCAGAGGAAAAGACATACACAGTATGAAGGTAGATTTAGCAAAGCGAGGTCCACTTACTAGATAGAGGAAGGATACAAAAGAGGACTTCACAGTCAGCTGAAAAACCCTTTCAAAAACCCATCCTGAAATTACTTTAATACTCCTGTGTCAACTCATGACACAGGAGTGGCAATTTCAGTCCACAAGAGCTTCCAGTAACAGGAAATGACAAACTGTAAACTGGACAAAAAATACAAAACAAAAAGGACAAGAGTCCACTTAGCTGATCAGCAGACTGGTAGCAGGAACATGCAACTGAAAGACTCAGGTTACAATGATGACCGGCAAGGAAGTGACTGGAGAGCAAGGCTAAATAGGGAACTCCCAAAACTGATGGAAGCAGGTGAGCTGAGGCAGAAAAGAACCCACAAGTCTCCAGTACCACCAGCCACCACTAGGGGAGCCCAAAAAGCGGATCACAACAGATATCCCCCTGAGGAAGACTTTTGGGAACCTGTGGAAAACATCAATGCCCAACAGAAGATTTCTCGTTTTCATCAGAGATTCACTGAGAAACCAGGTCCAGGATCGTCCTGAGGCCGCTTCTATGGAGGGAGTAATGTCAAGACTCTGAACATTTTTTACCTTTTGTGCATTACTGCCCTTTTCCAAGATGGCATCTTTGGTCTCATGTGCACTGTGTCTTCCTGCTATAAAACTCCACCCCAGCTTTCAGTCTGTGCTAGAGTATTCTGCCTTGCATCCAGCTCCTGACCTCTGATTATTCCCTGGCTATACACCTGCTCCTGTGAACCTGTGTGGTGATCCTGCTACTCTGCTCTGAGTTCCTGCTGCATACACAAGTTTCCAGTAATCCTCCTTCATCTGATGGTCGTGTTTACTTCCATCTGCATTTGCTGGACATGTAAGCTGTTTCTGCTTTGCAATAACCTGAGACTATTAACCAGGCCTCCCTGGTTGAGCTAAGATATGATTTGAACTGCCTAATAAGCATATCTATCTGTGCCTGGACTAAGACAAGGATTTATTCGTGTCAAGTATCCTCAAGAATAACTGTGCTTCATAGACTTTCTGCTTGATTGGATTTTCCTCTGAAGTTTCCTATAGACTGCTGAGCTGCGTTTATTATTTGCGCCAAGTGTTGTGGACTTGAGTTTCTCTCTGCACCTTTTTGAATCACCGTGTGATAATTAGTGTTGAGCGATACCGTCCGATACTTGAAAGTATCGGTATCGGAAAGTATCGGCCGATACCGGCAAAGTATCGGATCTAATCCGATACCGATACCCGATACCAATACAAGTCAATGGGACTCATGTATCGGACGGTATCCCTGATGGTTCCCAGGGTCTGAAGGAGAGGAAACTCTCCTTCAGGCCCTGGGAACCATATTAATGTGTAAAATAAAGAATTAAAATAAAAAATATTGCTATACTCACCTCTCCGACGCAGCCTGCACCTTACCGAGGGAACCGGCAGCGTTGTTTGCTTAAAATTCGCGCTTTAACATCCTTACGCGAAGTCCCGGCTTGTGATTGGTCGCGCGCCGCCCATGTGGCCGCCCATTTTAAAATGCGCGCGTCTCCTGCCTCCCGTGACGTCACGGCTTGTGATTGGCTGCGTCGCCCATGTGACCGCGACGCAACCAATCACAACGCCGGAACGTAATTTTAAAATCCTGAAGGACCTGAAATTACGTCACGGCTTGCTGTGATTGGTTGCGTCCCGGCCACATGGGCGGCGCGCGACCAATCACAAGCCGGGACTTCGCGTAAGGATGTTAAAGCGCGAATTTTAAGCAAACAACGCTGCCGGTTCCCTCGGTAAGGTGCAGGCTGCGTCGGAGAGGTGAGTATAGCAATATTTTTTATTTTAATTCTTTATTTTACACATTAATGTTGTTTCGATACCGATACCCGATACCACAAAAGTATCGGATCTCGGTATCAGAATTCCGATACAGCAAATATCGGCCGATACCCGATACTTGCGGTATCGGAATGCTCAACACTAGTGATAATGTAGACTTTACCACTTATAAAACTGTGTCATGTAGTTGTCTTGTTCCACGCAAAGAGTCTCCTGACTTATCCCCTATAATTATTACAGTTACCTGGTTAGGGGCCCACTCAGAAGTTTCGCCCCCCTGAACCAAAACCCTAGCTATGCCTCTGCCTGTACCACATGTTTGACGCCTGTTACACTGCCAATAAGTATGCAAGGATTGCCTGTAAGTCACTGTAATGTCATAGCTATCTTGGTTCTGGGATTACTGTGATTGGCTGGACATCTAACATCTTCAGGGATTATAAAAGAACAGGTGCAGCCCGCTCAGCACAATGACGCCATTGCACAAATCTGTGACACTTCGTATTGGAGGGAGAGAGTGCTGGTCTAGACATGCGTGTGCACAATATAACAAATCAGAGGCCATTAGTGTTGATACTGGTGCTAAAGCTGAGCTATCACATACTATCTGTATTTAGCCAAGGGAGGGAGAGAGAATCGCAAGAACAGGGAGAGTGACAGAATACAGTCTGTACACAGGGATTAGGCTCGTGTAGTCTGTTGTCAAATTTATAGCTGAAATTTTTTGTGGGAGCTGAAAAAATGTAATATATTTTGATCCATCACGTATTATGTGCTTTGAGGTCCTTTTTTGTTTTGTATAACACACCCAAAAATCATTGAAACATTTTTCTGGGCTCGATTTATCATCCATACACTATTCAGTAGTGTGGAGTAGATTTCTGTGATCTCTAAAACTGAGAAAAATCTTTAAACATTTTGTAGGCTTCCATTTCAGTTTTACATGGTCTATGAACATTTCCGTGGTCTTGAAAACTGAACAAAAGCTTTAAAAAAAATTTTAAGCTTCCATTTCTCAGGCAAACAGTTGCGATGTCTATGTGCATTTACATGATCTCTAGTGTTGAGCGATACCTTCCGATATCGGAAAGTATCGGTATCGGAAAGTATCGGCCGATACCGTCAAAGTATCGGATCTCGCCGATTCCGATACCCGATCCCAATGAAAGTCAATGGGACGAAAATATCGGAATTAAAATAAACCCTTTCTTTCCTTGTAGGTTCATTCTACATGAAGGAAAACAACTAAGAATAATGTAGGATGTATTGGGGGAGGTGGCGGAGACATTAAAGGCATAGAGGTTTAGCCCAATCAAATAGAATAGCAGGAATTTAAATTTTTTTTAAAGACGTTCGGAGTTACAAAGATATTGACTATGTTAAGATTTTTTTTATTTTGTCAGATATTGATGTTTCACTACTTCCACGCCCTTCACCCTCTTTTTTAGTTCTCCCACACATTCTTCTTCATCATCATCAGCATCTTTGACATCAACTTCTTCTTCACCTTATTCATCTTCTTCATCTTCTACCTATAATTTTATTTTTTTTTGCATTGTTCATATTCTTTTTATTTAACTATTGTTCTTCTTCATATTCAACTTCTTCATCATATTCTTATTTGTGACAGGCATTCCCGTAGTTGTTATCTATAAAAGTTTGAAGATTACACCTTCCGTTCTGCCTGTCACAAAAGAGTTACATTTGTCCGCGTTCAGTTTGGCCTGCAGCATCAGGCTTTATCCAGGGGCACCACGAGGAGGAACGGACTCACCCCCATACAATGCTTAGTCTTCTTCTGCTTATAATTTAGATAATATCTTTTGCTCTGATATTTAGTGTTATGCCTAATGTTCTTCTGCTCTTTGTTCTGCAGCCTCTTGTTCTTCTGCTTCTCGGTCTCCCATGTCGTCGTCGTCTCCAGGGTCGTCGTCTCCGGGGTCGTCGTCTCCGGGGTCGTCGTCATCGGGGTGGTCTTCAGGGTCATTGTCTCCAGGGTCGTCGTCATCTCAGTGGTTGTCGTCTCTGGTGTCGTCGTCATCTTAGGGGTGGTCTTCCGGGTCGTCGTCTTTAGGGTCTTGAACTTGGAAATGTAGCAGAAGGTACAAGAAGGCTGAGAAAATGCCGAGAAACAGCTGATGGAACTGGAACTCGGATGGCTACCCGAAGGTCCAAGAGCCAATGGAACTACCGAGAACCAGCTGACGTTACTGGAACCCGGTTACTAAGCAGGAGGTACTCGTGCCTGAAAGCACTACCAAGGACCACCTGATGTTGGTGGAACTCGGATACCCAGAGGGAGGCACCTAAGCCAAAGGCTCTGCCCGGAACCAGCTGACGCTGCTGGAACCAGGATGGGGACCTATTCAAGCTTGTCTTCCTAGAGCCCCAACTAGCGGTGTTGGAGCAAAGGGTCAGCAGGGGGAGCAGAGTGTAGGCCGAAGCCTGCACTGGAGGCATTTGTAGGTCTGTTGTGTCTGCGTGGCGTTTGCAGGACACGATGCCGGCTACACAGCAGAAGGAGGAAGGAGATGAGTGACAGCCTGGCGAAGATATGCACTGCTCATGCCCGTCAATCACACCCTTGCAGTCAAAATAAATAAGACAACGAGGGGCGTTGTGTCGGGCAGGGTGGCCGCAGAGGCGCAGCCAGCCAAACAATGATGTCAGAAGAAGGGCTGTGCTACCAAGGGGGTTGTTGCATGTCATTACAAAGGAAAGTCACACCTCAGGGACATTTTAATGGTCTCAGGGGACACATTGTAGACGTGTTCTGTTCCACGTGTGCAAGGAAAATAAGTTTATGAGCCACCTTGCACACATGCAGCATTACTGCTGTACAAGGTGGCTGTAAAACATACAAACACCTGGGGGAGGGGTGACAGGTTCCCTTCAATTTCAGTTCTTGTGTCTGCGTGGCTTTTGCAGGACACGATGCCGGCTACACAGCAGGGGAACAGCTGGCGGTGCTGAACCCCACTGACACATTGGCCGGTGTTTTTCTCTGTGCAGCTAGCAGTACCGGGCACCAACTGGCGGTGTTAGAGCCCAGGGTCAGCAGGAGGAGAGGGAGCAGAGTGTAGGCCGAAGCCTGCACTGGCGGCAGCTTTGTGTCTGCGTGGCGTTTGCAGGACACGTTGCCGGCTACACAGCAGGGGAACAGCTGGCGGTGCTGAACCCCACTGACACATTGGCGAGGTGTTTGGCTCTGTGCAGCTAGCAGTACCGGGCACCAACAGGCGGTGTTAGAGCCCAGGGTCAGCAGGAGGAGAGGGAGCAGAGTGCAGGCCGAAGCCTGCACTGGCGGCAGCTTTGTGTCTGCGTGGCTGTTGCAGGACACGTTGCCGGCTACACAGCAGGGGAACAGCTGGCGGTGCTGAACCCCACTGACACATTGGCGGTGTTTTTCTCTGTGAAGCCAGCACTTCGGGGCACCAACTGGCGGTGTTAGAGCCCAGGCTCTGCAGGGGGAGCAGAGTGTAGGCCGAAGCCTAATTGAACCAATTTTAAAGGTAACCTTTAACCCCCCTCAGGTGTTAGAAACTAGAAGAGCCACGCCTTATGCAGCAGTAGTGCTGCACAAGTCAAAGGGTGCTCTTTTAATTTTGT
This sequence comes from Ranitomeya variabilis, assembly GCF_051348905.1. Classification (NCBI taxonomy): domain Eukaryota; kingdom Metazoa; phylum Chordata; class Amphibia; order Anura; family Dendrobatidae; genus Ranitomeya; species Ranitomeya variabilis. The sequence continues at coordinate 336,059,686 of NC_135235.1, read as the reverse complement.
TCCTTGCACAAGCTGAATGAAACACGTACAACATTTTGGCCCTTATACAGTCAATCTGTCTTGGAGGCGGGAGTTCCCTTCGTAATGAGACGCAGCACAGCTGGCAAAAATACCACCTTGGTGCTTGGCGTGGCCTCCTGAGCATCGCATTTTGATGTACAGGAGTCTGCGTTGTTGCGTTATCCCTTGGCCATGCGCTGCCCGTCTTCTGACATCATTTCATGTCAGCTGGTGCGGTTCGCGATGCCCATGAATCCCAGCCCCGCAGTGTCTTTACAGTGTTTCACACTGCGGGGCTGGGATTCATGGCCTGGCGCAGTACATATGTTCGCCTCTCGCTCGTGTCCTTACACCTGCTACAGACTGTGTGGCGTCAGCTGATCCCTTATCGCAAGCCATGGCCATGAAGCCGCACAGTCTGAAGAAGGCGGAAGGAGCTGAGTGACAGCCTGGCAAAGATATGCACTGCTCATGCCCGTCAATCACACCCTCGCAGTCAAAATAAATAAGACACCGAGGGGCGTTGTGTCGGGCAGGGCGGCCGCAGAGGCGCAGCCAGCCAAACAATGATGTCAGAAGAAGGGCTGTGCTACCAAGGGGGTTGTTGCGTGTCATTACAAAGGAAAGTCACACCTCAGGGACGTTTTAATGGTCTCAGGGGACACATTGTAGACGTGTTCTGTTCCACGTGTGCAAGGAGAATAAGTTTATGAGCCACCTTGCACACATGCAGCATTACTGCTGTACAAGGTGGCTGTAAAACATACAAACACCTGGGGGAGGGGCGACAGGTTCCCTTCAATTTCAGTTCTTGTGTCTGCGTGGCTTTTGCAGGACACGATGCCGGCTACACAGCAGGGGAACAGCTGGCGGTGCTGAACCCCACTGACACATTGGCCGGTGTTTTTCTCTGTGCAGCTAGCAGTACCGGGCACCAACTGGCGGTGTTAGAGCCCAGGGTCAGCAGGAGGAGAGGGAGCAGAGTGTAGGCCGAAGCCTGCACTGGCGGCAGCTTTGTGTCTGCGTGGCGTTTGCAGGACACGTTGCCGGCTACACAGCAGGGGAACAGCTGGCGGTGCTGAACCCCACTGACACATTGGCGAGGTGTTTGGCTCTGTGCAGCTAGCAGTACCGGGCACCAACAGGCGGTGTTAGAGCCCAGGGTCAGCAGGAGGAGAGGGAGCAGAGTGCAGGCCGAAGCCTGCACTGGCGGCAGCTTTGTGTCTGCGTGGCTGTTGCAGGACACGTTGCCGACTACACAGCAGGGGAACAGCTGGCGGTGCTGAACCCCACTGACACATTGGCGGGTGTTTTTCTCTGTGCAGCCAGCACTTCGGGGCACCAACTGGCGGTGTTAGAGCCCAGGCTCTGCAGGGGGAGCAGAGTGTAGGCCGAAGCCTAATTGAACCAATTTTAAAGGTAACCTTTAACCCCCCTCAGGTGTTAGAAACTAGAAGAGCCACGCCTTATGCAGCAGTAGTGCTGCACAAGTCAAAGGGTGCTCTTTTAATTTTGTTCCTTGCACAAGCTGAATGAAACACGTACAACATTTTGGCCCTTATACAGTCAATCTGTCTTGGAGGCGGGAGTTCCCTTCGTAATGAGACGCAGCACAGCTGGCAAAAATACCACCTTGGTGCTTGGCGTGGCCTCCTGAGCATCGCATTTTGATGTACAGGAGTCTGCGTTGTTGCGTTATCCCTTGGCCATGCGCTGCCCGTCTTCTGACATCATTTCATGTCGGCTGGTGCGGTTCGCGATGCCCATGAATCCCAGCCCCGCAGTGTCTTTACAGTGTTTCACACTGCGGGGCTGGGATTCATGGCCTGGCGCAGTACATATGTTCGCCTCTCGCTCGTGTCCTTACACCTGCTACAGACTGTGTGGCGTCAGCTGATCCCTTATCGCAAGCCATGGCCATGAAGCCGCACAGTCTGAAGAAGGCGGAAGGAGCTGAGTGACAGCCTGGCAAAGATATGCACTGCTCATGCCCGTCAATCACACCCTCGCAGTCAAAATAAATAAGACACCGAGGGGCGTTGTGTCGGGCAGGGCGGCCGCAGAGGCGCAGCCAGCCAAACAATGATGTCAGAAGAAGGGCTGTGCTACCAAGGGGGTTGTTGCGTGTCATTACAAAGGAAAGTCACACCTCAGGGACGTTTTAATGGTCTCAGGGGACACATTGTAGACGTGTTCTGTTCCACGTGTGCAAGGAGAATAAGTTTATGAGCCACCTTGCACACATGCAGCATTACTGCTGTACAAGGTGGCTGTAAAACATACAAACACCTGGGGGAGGGGCGACAGGTTCCTTTCAATTTCAGTTCTTGTGTCTGCGTGGCTTTTGCAGGACATGATGCCGGCTACACAGCAGGGGAACAGCTGGTGGTGCTGAACCCCACTGACACATTGGCTGGTGTTTTTCTCTGTGCAGCTACCAGTATCGGGCACCAACTGGCGGTGTTAGAGCCCATGGTCAGCAGGAGGAGAGGGAGCAGAGTGCAGGCCGAAGCCTGCACTGGCGGCAGCTTTGTGTCTGCGTGGCGTTTGCAGGACACGTTGCCGGCTACACAGCAGGGGAACAGCTGGCGGTACTGAACCCCACTGACACATTGGCGAGGTGTTTGGCTCTGTGCAGCTAGCAGTACCGGGCACCAACAGGCGGTGTTAGAGCCCAGGGTCAGCAGGGGGAGAGGGAGCAGAGTGCTGGCCGAAGCCTGCACTGGCGGCAGCTTTGTGTCTGCGTGGCGTTTGCAGGACACGTTGCCGGCTACACAGCAGGGGAACAGCTGGTGGTACTGAACCCCACTGACACATTGGCGAGGTGTTTGGCTCTGTGCAGCTAGCAGTACCGGGCAACAACAGGCGGTGTTAGAGCCCAGGGTCAGCAGGAGGAGAGGGAGCAGAGTGCAGGCCGAAGCCTGCACTGGCGGCAGCTTTGTGTCTGCGTGGCTGTTGCAGGACACGTTGCCGGCTACACAGCAGGGGAACAGCTGGCGGTGCTGAACCTCAATGACACATTGGCGGTGTTTTTCTCTGTGAAGCCAGCACTCCCGGGCACCAACTGGCGGTGTTAGAGCCCAGGGTCAGCAGGAGGAGCAGAGTGTAGGCCGAAGCCTGCAGTGGAGCAAGTTGAAAGGGAACCTTTAACCCCCCCCCCCAAGGCGTTTGTAGCTGAAAGAGCCATCTTGTACAGCACTAATGCTGGAAAAGGTAAACTTAGCTCTTTTAATTATGGTCCTTGCAAACGCTGTACTTGACACTTATGAAATGTGTCCCCTCCCACCGTTAAACCGTCCGGTAGGTGGAACTTTCCTTCGTAATGTGACGCAGCACAGCCGTCATTCTTACCCCCTTGGCGCCGTGCGCCGCCTCCTCAGCGTTGTTTGAATCTGTCCCGGAGCCTGCGCTGGTATGTTAGCCCTTGGCCATGCACACATTTTGCGCTGCCCGTCTTCTGACATCATTTGGTGTCAGTCTGGCTGCGCCTGTGCGGCCGCGCTGGCCAAGATCCCGCCTCGCTGTGTCATCTAATGTAATCACTCTGCGGACCTGTGATCCATGGGCATGAGCAGTGCATATCCTCGCCTCTCACTCCCCTCCCTACGGCTTCTTCAGACTGTGCGGCGTCACGGCCGTGGCATGCTATTAGGGATCAGCTGACGTTGCACAGTCTGAAGAAGGCGTAGGGAGATGAGTGAGAGGCGGAGGTTAAGATATGCACTGCGCATGTCCATGGATCACAGGCCCGCAGTGGGATTAAATCAGAAGACACTACGAGGCGGGATCTTGGCCAGCGCGGCCGCACAAGCGCAGCCAGCCTGACACCAAATAATGTCAGAAGACGGGCAGCGCTAAGTGTGCATGTCCAAGGGCTAACATAACAGCGCAGGCTACGGGACAGATTCAAACAACGCTGAGGATGCGGCGCACGGCGCCAAGGGGGTAAGAATGACGGCTGTGCTGCGTCACATTACGAAGGAAAGTTCCACCTACCGGACGGTTTAACGGTGGGAGCGGACACATTTCATAAGTGTTAGGTTCAGCATGTGCAAGGAGCACCACGAAAAGAGGCACTTTTTCCTTTTGCATCATTACTGCTGCACAAGGTGGCTCTTTCAGTAAGAAACGCCTGGGGGGGGTGGGACAGTTTCCCTTAAATTTAAGTTGTTGTGCCTGCGTGGCGGTCGCATGACACGTTGCCGTATACACAGCAGGGGAGCAGCAGGCATTACTGAACCCCACTAAAACATTGGCGAGGTGTTTGGCTCTGTGTGGACAGCACTTCCGGACAACAACTAGCGGTGTTGGAGCCCAGGGACAGCAGGAGGAGGAGGAGGTGGAGGAGAGAGGAGGGATTGCCACACACACAGCTGGGGAACAGCTGACGTTACTGAACCCCAATAACAGAGGAGCGACTGTTGACTGTGCGGACAGCACTACCAGGCAACAACTAGCAGTGTTGGAGCCCAGGGACAGCAGGAGGAGGAGGTGGAGGAGAGAGGAGGGATTGCCACACACACAGCTGGGGAACAGCTGACGTTACTGAACCCCAATAACAGAGGAGCGACTGTTGACTGTGCGGACAGCACTACCAGGCAACAACTAGCGGTGTTGAAGCCCAGGGACAGCAGGAGGAGGAGGTGGAGGAGAGAGGAGGGATTGCCACACACACAGCTGGGGAACAGCTGACGTTACTGAACCCCAATAACAGAGGAGCGACTGTTGACTGTGAAGACAGCACTACCAGGCAACAACTAGCGGTGTTGGAGCCCAGGGACAGCAGGAGGAGGAGGTGGAGGAGAGAGGAGGGATTGCCACACACACAGCTGGGGAACAGCTGACGTTACTGAACCCCAATAACAGAGGAGCGACTGTTGACTGTGCGGACAGCACTACCAGGCAACAACTAGCGGTGTTGGAGCCCAGTGACAGCAGGAGGAGGAGGTGGAGGAGAGAGGAGGGATTGCCACACACACAGCTGGGGAACAGCTGACGTTACTGAACCCCAATAACAGAGAAGCGACTGTTGACTGTGTGGACAGCACTACCAGGCAACAACTAGCGGTGTTGGAGCCCAGGGACAGAAGGAGGAGGAGGTGGAGGAGAGAGGAGGGATTGCCACACACACAGCTGGGGAACAGCTGACGTTACTGAACCCCAATAACAGAGGAGCGACTGTTGACTGTGCGGACAGCACTACCAGGCAACAACTAGCGGTGTTGGAGCCCAGGGACAGAAGGAGAAGGAGGTGGAGGAGAGAGGAGGGATTGCCACACACACAGCTGGGGAACAGCTGACGTTACTGAACGCCAATAACAGAGGAGCGACTGTTGACTGTGCGGACAGCACTACCAGGCAACAACTAGCGGTGTTGGAGCCCAGGGACAGAAGGAGGAGGAGGTGGAGGAGAGAGGAGGGATTGCCACACACACAGCTGGGGAACAGCTGACGTTACTGAACCCCAATAACAGAGGAGCGACTGTTGACTGTGCGGACAGCACTACCAGGCAACAACTAGCGGTGTTGGAGCCCAGGGACAGAAGGAGAAGGAGGTGGAGGAGAGAGGAGGGATTGCCACACACACAGCTGGGGAACAGCTGACGTTACTGAACCCCAATAACAGAGGAGCGACTGTTGACTGTGCGGACAGCACTACCAGGCAACAACTAGCGGTGTTGGAGCCCAGGGACAGCAGGAGGAGGAGGTGGAGGAGAGAGGAGGGATTGCCACACACACAGCTGGGGAACAGCTGACATTACTGAACCCCAATAACAGAGGAGCGACTGTTGACTATGCGGACAGCACTACCAGGCAACAACTAGTGGTGTTGGAGCCCAGGGACAGCAGGAGGAGGAGGTGGAGGAGAGAGGAGGGATTGCCACACACACAGCTGGGGAACAGCTGACGTTACTGAACCCCAATAACAGAGGAGCGACTGTTGATTGTGCGGACAGCACTACCAGGCAACAACTAGCGGTGTTGGAGCCCAGGGACAGAAGGAGGAGGAGGTGGAGGAGAGAGGAGGGATTGCCACACACACAGCTGGGGAACAGCTGACATTACTGAACCCCAATAACAGAGGAGCGACTGTTGACTGTGCGGACAGCACTACCAGGCAACAACTAGCGGTGTTGGAGCCCAGGGACAGAAGGAGGAGGAGGTGGAGGAGAGAGGAGGGATTGCCACACACACAGCTGGGGAACAGCTGACGTTACTGAACCCCAATAACAGAGGAGCGACTGTTGACTGTGCAGACAGCACTTCTAGGCACCAACTAGCGGTGTTGGAGCCCAGGGACAGCAGGAGGAGCAGAGGAACACAGTATAGGCCGAAGCCTGATTGGAGAAAGTCGAAAGGGAACCTTTAACCCCCTCCCCCAAGGCGTTTGTAGCTGAAAGAGCCAGCTTGTGCAGCACAAAGGATGCAAAAGGAAAAGGAGGCTCTTTTCATTATGCTCCTTGCAAACACAGAACTAAACACTTATAAAATGTGTCCCCTGATACCGTGAGACCGTCCCGGAGGTGGGACTTTCCTTTGTAATATGACGCAGCACAGCCATCATTCTTACCCCCTTGGCGCCGTGCCTCGGCTCCTCAGCGTTGTTTAATTCCGTCCCGGAGCCTGCGCTGTTATGTTATCCCTTGGCCAGGCACACTTAGCGCTGCCCATCTTCTGACATAATTTGGTGTCAGTCTGGCTGCGCCTGTGCGTCCGCGCTGGCCGAGATCCCGCCTCGCAGTGTCGTCTAATGTAATCCCACCGCGGGCCTGGGATCCGTGGCCATGCACAGTGCATATCCTCGCCTCTCACTCCCCTCCCTCCGGCTTCTTCAGACTGTGCGGTGTCACGGGCCGTGGCATGCTATTAGGGATCAGCTGACGGCGCACAGTCTGAAGAAGGCGAAGGGAGATGAGTGAGAGGCGGAGGTGAAGATATGCACTGCGCATGCCCATGGATCCCAGGCCCGCAGTGTGATTAAATCAGAAGACACTGCGAGGCGGGATCTCGGCCAGCGCGGCCGCACAGGCGCAGTCAGCATGACACCAAATGATGTCAGAAGAGGGGCAGCCCTAAGTGTGCCTGGCCAAGGGATAACATAACAGCGCAGGCTTCGAGACAGAATCAAACAAAGCTGAGTTGCTGGCGCACGGCGCCGGGGGGGGGGTAAGAATGACGGCTGTGCTGCGTCACATTACGAAGGAAAGTCCCACCTCCGGGACGGTTTTACGGTATCAGTGAACACATTTTATAAGTGTTAAGTTCTGCGTGTGCAAGGAGCTAAACAAAAATAGCTACCTTTTCCTTGTGCAGCATTACTGCTGCACAAGGTGGCTCTTTCAGTAACAAACGCCTTGGGGGGGGGGGGGACAGGTTCCCTTACATTTCAGTTGTTGTGTCAGCGTGGCGGTCGCAGGACACATTGCCGGCTACACAGCTGAGGATCAGCTGACACCCAATAACACTGGGTCGTATGTTTTGACTGTGCAGACGGCACTTCTGAGCCTCAACTGGCGGTGTTGGAGCCCAGGAATTAAAGTTCAGGTGGTAGAAAGATGAACACACCTGGAGACCTGGATACTGTAGACAGTCACCTAATTATTTAATCAGGAAGAGGAGTGGCAAATTCCTGCGAGATCCAGGCCTGGTTCATTTTCAGGAAAGTAAGCCGGTCAACGTTATCGGAGGATAGTCGCATGCGACGGTCAGTTAGTACACCACCTGCAGCACTAAAGACGCGTTCCGATAGTACACTAGCCGCAGGACAAGCCAGCACCTCCAATGCATACTGGCTTAGCTCTGGCCATGTATCCAGCTTTGAGACCCAAAACTTGAAAGGGGAAGAGCCGTCTGGGAGTACAGCAAGAGGGCAAGACATGTAGTCTGTCACCATCTGACGGAACCGTTGCCTCCTGCTGACTGGAGCCGTCTGTGATGGTGTAGACTTTTGTGGCGAGCACACAAAACTGTGCCACAGTTGGGCCATACTGGTCTTGCCTTGGGCAGAGGCACTGCTTCTGCTCCCTCTTTGTGCAGAGCCTCCTCCACTGCCTGGACTCACTGAGGTGCTTTGTAATGCACTAGCAGCACTTCTCTCAGTTGGAATGGAGAAGATGATGGAATTCACCAGTGTCTCTTGGTACTCCCGCATTTTTCGCTCCCGGTTCAACGGTGTGATGAGGCTTTCTACGTTGTCCCGGTAGCGAGGATCGAGGAGGGTGAACATCCAATAATCAGACATGCTGAGAATGTGGGCGATGCGGCGGTCGTTTCTCAGGCACTGCAGCATGTAATCCACCATGTGCTGCAGACTGCCAACTGGCCAAGAAACGCTGTCTCCTGCTTGAGGCGTGATCTCTGCCCGCTCGTCATCACCCCACCCTCGCTGTACACACTGACTACTGGACAATTGTGTAACTCCCTCCTCTGGATGGATGTCTTCCTCCTCCATTGACTCCTCCTCATCCTCCTCACAAAGTGTCCCCTGCCTACGCGTTTGTGAGGAACCACGTGGCGCTGACTGTCCAGAAGATGATGGAAATGGTGAATCCTCATCTTCCACCTCTTCCACAACATCATCCCTTAGCGCTTGCAGTGATTTTTCAAGCAGGCAGAAAAGGGGGACAGTCATGCTGACTAGTGCATCATCTGCACTCGCCATCCGCGTGGAATAATCGAAGGGACGCAAAACCTGGCAGACGTCCTTCATAGTGGCCCACTCTGTGGTTGTGAAGTCTGAACGGCGCGGAGTGCGACTTCTTTGCGCCTGATGCAGCTGGTACTCCATTACTGCTTGCTGCTGCTCACACAACCGCTCCAACATATGTAACGTGGAATTCCACCTGGTAGGTAGGTCACATATGATGCGATGTTCCGGAAGGCGGAATCGGCGCTGCAGAGCCGCAATGCGCGATTTTGCCATGCTGGAACGCCGCAAGTGAGCACACTCTAGGCGGACCTTGTGCAGCAGTGCATCAAGATCCGGATAGTCCCTCAAAAAACTCTGCACGACCAAATTGAGCACATGTGCCAGACATGGGATGTGAGTGAGGTTGCCGAGGCCCAGAGCTGCCACCAGATTTCAGCCATTATCACACACTACCATGCCTGGCTGGAGATTCGATGCCACAAACCACACATCGCTCTCCTGCTTGATGGCATTCCAGAGCTCCTGCGCTGTGTGGCTTCGATTCCCCAAAGAAATTAATTTCAAGACGGCCTGTTGACGTTTGGCCACGGCTGTGCTCATGTCGGTCGTAACAGGTAAACGTTCACGGGTCCATGTGGAGGTGGACTGTGACGGCTCCTGCAGCGATGATTCTGAGGAACTGGTGTAAGAGGAGGAGTCAATGCGTACAGACTGGATTCCTGCAATCCTTGGAGTGGGCAGGACACGTCCTGCGCCACTCGCACGATCTGTACCCGGCTCAACAACATTAACCCAATGGGCTGTGAGGGAAAGGTATCGCCCCTGTCCATGTTGACTGGTCCACGCATCGGTGGTGAGGTGGACCTTGCTACTGACGGCGTTCAGTAGCGCGTGTTTTATGTGTCCCTCCACATGCTTGTGCAGGGCATGGACAGCTTGCCTGCTGAAGTAAAAGCGGCTGGGCACATTGTACTGTGGGACTGCCAATGACATCAAGTCACGGAAGCTGTCAGTCTCCACCAGCCTGAATGACAGCATTTCCAGTGACAGAAGTTTGGCAATGCCTGCAGTCAGAGCCTGTGCTCTTGGGTGGTTTGACGAGAAAGGCCGCCTTTTCTCCCATGCCTGTACTACCGATGGCTGTAGACTGGGCTGGGAGTGTGAGGATGCCTGGGAACGTGCTGCTGCAGGTGGAATTACAGTGGGTCTCTGGACAACAGGGCCAGAGGTTCTTCCACGGCGATCCTGGGAGGAAGCCGAACCAGCTGCGTGTGGGCTGGAGGAAGAGGCAACATGAGCTGAAGAGGTGGTAGCTGCCGCTGTTGGTTGGCCTAGCTCTTCAGTGTGTTTTTCTAACTCCGCCACATGCCTGATCCGCACATGTTTCCACTTGTTGGAGGTATTGAGGTTGCTGACATTTCTCCCTCTTTTGACTTTGTGATGACACACCTTGCATTTGACATAGCAAATGTCATCTGCAACTGTGTCAAAAAAGGACCAGGCACTGCAAGTCTTGGGAGCGCCCTTTTTGGCTTTTGAAAGAGACATGCTCCTAACGGGTGCCAAAGTGGAGGCTGCAGGATCCGCAGTCTTCCCCCTCCCTCTCCCTCTTTGGCCCGTTCGGGGAATCTCTTCCTCAGAGCTGCTCCCACCACCTTCCTGTCCCTCACGCCAAGATGGGTCAAGGACCTCATCATCTACACTACCCTCTGCCACCAACTGCTCCTCCTGGGTAGTCTCAGCAGCAGAGCACGCACCAGAAAGTGGCACCTGAGTGTCATCAGCGGATGCGTCCTGCGATGTGGTGACCGGAGGCACTGGCCCACCCGCCTCTTCAGACTCAGAGAGAAAAAGCTGTTGGGCATCACTGCACCCTGCCTCTTCTTCCATTTCTCCAATGCTGCTTGGCTGGCCCCTTGTTTCCAAGCCAAGAGATTCAGAGAACAGAAGTAGAGATGGCTCCTGTCCTGGGCTCTCTGTCTGCCTGGGCAATTTGGCAGGTGGTGAAGAGACAGATGGGTGCTCTCCAGTGCTCTGTGTCTGAGAGGATGTGGCACTAATTGAAGTCGATGCATTAGCTGCCATCCATCCAACAATGGCTTCAATTTGGTCTTCACGCAGCAGCGGTGTACGGCGCTCTCCGACAAAGCTGCGCATGAACAGTCGACTGTTCCCTGCTGAAAGTGGGTGCTGATGAGTCACCGGTGCCCACAGCAGGCACAGAATCCCCACATCCTCTCCCTGCTCCGCGCCCACGCCCATGTGCCTTACTCCCTGCCTTCTTCATCTTGGTTGACTGATAAAGATAAGCAGAAAAGTACTAACGGCTTTGTGTGCTTATTCCTGAACAGCTCCTAACAGGTATAAGAAACACTAATTTTCTAAAGTGTGGACTAGACTTTAATATGAGCTAATGTGGCCTACACAAATGTAAAGTGGTGTGTTTGGTGAACTTTATTATTTTTTTTTTTGGGGGGGCTGAACTGACAACAGGGAGAGCTGCAGTCACACAGAGACCGTGCAGACAGCCGTAAACGGCGCTGCAAGGCCCAAAAACCTCCTCTACGTTGTCCTATGTAGTGTTTTTCCACAAGTTAGCTGGATACGGGTGGAAAGACACTAATAGGAATTTTTTTTAAAAATGTGCAGCAGCCTGCACTACTTAAAACAAAAGGAAAATTGATTTTACGGTATGACGCAGTGAAGAACCCTGAGCTAGATACAACCGGCTATGGCTGCTCACAAACTACAGGGCAAGCTGCAGTCACACGGAGACCGTGCAGACAGCCGTAAACGGCGCTGCAAGGCCCCAAAACACTCCTCTACGTTATCCTATGTAGTGTTTTTCCACAAGTTAGCTGGATACGGGTGGAAAGACACTAATAGGAATTTTTTGAAAAAATGTGCAGCAGCCTGCACTACTTAAAACAAAAGGAAAATTGATTTTACGGTATGACGCAGTGAAGAACCCTGAGCTGGATACAACCGGCTATGACTGCACACAGACTACAGGGCGAGCTGCAGTCACATGGAGACCGTGCAGACAGCCGTAAACGGTGCTGCAAGGCCCAAAAACACTCCTCTACGTTATCCTATGTAGTGTTTTTCCACAAGTTAGCTGGATACGGGTGGAAAGACACTAATAGGAATTTTTTGAAAAAATGTGCAGCAGCCTGCACTACTTAAATCAAAAGGAAAATTGATTTTACGGTATGACGCAGTGAAGAACCCTGAGCTGGATACAACCGGCTATGGCTGCTTACAAACTACAGGGCGAGCTGCACTCACACGGAGACTGTGCAGACAGCCGTAAACGGCGCTGCAAGGCCCAAAAACACTCCTCTACGTTGTCCTATGTAGTGTTTTTCCACAAGTTAGCTGGATACGGGTGGAAAGACACTAATAGGAATTTTTTGAAAAAATGTGCAGCAGCCTGCACTACTTAAAACAAAAGGAAAATTGATTTTATGGTATGACACAGTGAAGAACCCTGAGCTGGATACAACCGGCTATGGCTGCTCACAAACTACAGGGCGAGCTGCAGTCACACGGAGACCGTGCAGACAGCCGTAAACGGCGCTGCAAGGCCCAAAAACACTCCTCTACGTTGTCCTATGTAGTGTTTTTCCACAAGTTAGCTGGATACGGGTGGAAAGACACTAATAGGAATTTTTTGAAAATATGTGCAGCAGCCTGCACTACTTGAAAAAAAAAAAATAGAACAGTATGAGGCAGTGAACCACCCTCCCTGAACTGAATACAACCAGCTATGGCCTATGGCTGCACACAGACTAGAGAGTGGGCTGCACACACACACACACACACACACACAGAGACCTTGCAGATCGCTGTGAAAACAGCGCTGCAAGGCAAAAGCAAGGTGATTAGTAGGTGAACACAGCGGTTGCTAAATTAGCCTTGGAAAAGAGCAATGAAGCAAATCACTATCTCTAAACTGGCCCTCAGTCAGCAAACAGCGTCCTGTCACTAACTGAATTCACAGCAGAGTGAGCGCAAAATGGCGCCAGCGACTTTTAAACTGCAGCATGACATCATTTCAGCAGCCAATCACAGCCTTGCCAGTAGTTTCATGCCCACCATGCTGAACAAGATGTGCCCACACTCAGAATCATTCCTCATTGGCTGAATTCGTGCAGTTTGAATCCTGGGAACTTCCGATTCCGGTATCCGATACGCGGCAAGTATCGGATCTCGGTATCGGAATTCCGATACCGCAAGTATCGGCCGATACCCGATACTTGCGGTATCGGAATGCTCAACACTAGTGATCTCTAAAACTGCTAAAATACTTTAAAATTGTTGTAGACTTTCATTTCTCAGACATACTGTGTTATGTGGTCTGTGAACTTTTCTGTGAACTCTAAAAGTGATCAAAAGCTTTTAAAAATTTTGTAGGCTTCCATTTCTCAGATGTACAGCGTTACATGGTCTGTGAACATTTCTGTGATGTCTAAAGGTGCGAAAAAGCTTTTAAAAATGTTGTAGGCTTCCATTTCTCAGCCATACGGTGTTATGTGATCTGTGAACAATTCTGTGATCTATAAAACTGATAAAAAGATTTTTTTTAAAAAGTAGGTTTCCATTTCTCAAGCATACAGTGTTTTGTGGTCTGTCAACATTTCTGTAAACTCTAAAAGTGAGACAAATCATTGACATTTTTCTGGATTGAATTTGATTGTCATCTATACATTTTTGAATTCTTTCTGTTACATTATGGTGGAGTAAACTCAAAAACTGCTTTGATTGCTGCAGGTGACCAATTTTCTTTTCTTTTATTAAAAATAAACTTGGTTTCAAGAGACCCAGCAATTACAAAATGTGTAAAGCATGCGTTAGGGGATGGAGAAGTGAAAGTGCTGATGGTGCACACAGATGCCAAGGACGTGGGGCAGGTGTGACCACGCCTGTTGCTGGAGCACAAGAATCACACCCATCCACAACACATAGGTTCCTATGCCACTTTGCAGAGATACACGATACACCCTTTCTGAAGCCAGAGCAGTGCAAACAGGTGGTTGTTTGGATAGCAGATAATGCTTCAAGCAGGCTTGGCAGCACAACACAGTCTTCCACATCTATTCTCACCAGCCTAAAGTCTGGGTCACTTAATCCTCACCTTGATCCTCCTTCCTAGCCCATCATGTCAAGTGCCAGGAGACTAGAGATCCAACACTAGGACACTCCGAGAAGCTGTTTACAACATAATTTCTTGATTGCAGACTCTCAACCTGCATGCTCCAAGAGGGTCATGAGGGCATACTGTTTAATGCTGAACAAACCTTAGAGCAGTCACGGACACAAGAACATGATGGGGGGATTGGCAAATTTGGGATAAGGAGAAAGATGATGATGAGACACAATTGCCGCTAACTCTTGTTGTTAAGTCACGAAGTCGGGAGGACCAGGGTGTGGTGGTGGAAGACGAGGCGGTGGATGACCGACTCAGCCTTGGAGCTGGCATGCAGAGTGAGACCAGCAGCACTGAAACAAACAGGAAAAACAGTGGAGTAGCAGTTAGGGTGACCAATGTGAGAAGACGGGCAACTGTTCCACAGAGCACCAACCCTTCTGAATTTCTCCGTGAAAGAGTTAGGCGTTCCCAGTCTGGGACTTTTTTTAAAGAGAGTTTTGAGACAAACAAAATGGCCATTTGCAACCTGTGCCATGCAAAGATCAGCAGGTGCCTGACCACAAAGAATCTCTCCATCACCAGCATGATCAGGCACATGTCATCTAAGCATCTGACTCTTTGGGCCGAACGTCTGGGTCCACAATTTTGCCATCGGGTGACACCACTGCCTCTTCCCCTGTGCTTGGTGCTTCCCAATCCCTTGCCCTGCACCTATCCTTACATATTCTGATTTAACATCATTAGTCACTTCAAAATCATTGTTCCAGCCCAGAATTCAGCTGTCCCTACCCCAGGCTTTGGAATCAAAATAGAAAGTTCCCAGCAACCTAATGCTAAACGGGCACATTTTCAGGCTGCTTGTCGTTTAAATGTTGCCATTGAGGCTGGTAGACATGAAGGACTTCCCCGACTCATTGTGGCAGCTGTCCCTGGGTACTCAATCCCCAGCTGCCACTTTTTCTCCCAGTGTGGCCTTGTACCCGCACGTGTCCAGGAACATCACTAGTGCCCTTACCAATGCACATACTGGTATTGTCCACTTAATGACTGACATGTGGACAATCGCTTCTGACCATTTCCCTGACTGCACACTGGGTGAACATTGTGGAGGCCGGGGCCAAGTCACATCCTGCATGGCACATGTACTCTCGACATGGAGGATTGATGGCCCTACTTCTATCAAGGTTTCCTCAACCTCTTACAGCAGCTCCTGCACCCTCTCTTGCTCCTCCTCCAACTCCAATGTGGTATCTCAGAGCATGTCGTCAACATCAGCCGGAAGATGGAAGCTCTGCAGCACTGCCTCAGCGAAGCGGCAACAGGCACTGCTGAAGCTAATTTATCTAGGAGACAAACCACACACTGCGGCAGAGTTACTTAAAGAAATAACAGACCAGACAGATCTGTGGTTTTTACTGCTGAACCTGGCACGATTGTGTGTGATAATGTGCTTAACCTGGTGACGACTGTGAAGGATGTCTGACATTTGTTTGGTTCTCCAAGATGGTGAGCGGCAATGACACCATAGTCATCCCGATTCTGTGCCTCCTTAAACAGTCGGTGCTCACAAATAAACATGAAACTTTACATGTGAACAAGGTGGGGATGGAGGAAGATATAACACAGAGAGATTGTAGCCAGCCCAGCCTCATCTCTTCTGCTCAGCGCAGATTGGGTAACAATGAGGAGGTGGCAAAGCAAAACAGGAGCTGGTGACTAGCACAACAGAGACTAATAGCCACATAACCTTTGTCCCGTCTCTCCTATGTGGATGGGCTGAGGATGTGAATGAGGAGGAAAAGCGGGAGGAGGAGATGGAAAGTCGTCATCATGGTGGAGACAGGGAACTGTTGGCTGTATGGAGCTTGGCACATATGGCTGTCTTTATGTACCGCTGCCTTTCCCGTGACCCTCGCGTTACATTTATTGGGTCACGTGGAGCGCCAGCCAATTACAGTCATGCCATAGCCTTAAAGCATTTTGATTGACTGCAGCCTTTCAACAAGCTTTGTTCATACACTGCTCAAAAGGGAACACTAAAATCCCACATCCTAGATATCACTGAATTAAATATTCTAGTTGCAAATCTTTATTCATTACATTGTGGAATGTGTTGAGAACAATAAAACATAAAAATGATCAGTGTAAATCAAAATGAATATCCAATGGAGGTCGGGATATGGAATAATACTCAAAATCAAAGTGGAAAATGAAGTTACAGGCTGATCCAACTTCAGTGGAAATGCCTCAAGACAAGGAAATGATGCTCAGTAGTGTGTGTGGCCTCCACGTGCCTGTATGACCTCCCTACAATGCCTGGGCATGCTCCTGATGATGCGGCGGATGGTCTCCTGAGGGATCTCCTCCCAGACCAAGACTAAAGCATCCGTCAACTCCTGGACAGTCTGTGGTGCAACGTGACATTGGTGGATGGTGCGAGGTGATGTTCCAGATGTGTTCAATCGGATTCAGGTCTGGGGAATGGGCGGGCCAGTCCATAGCTTCAATGCCTTCATCTTGCAGGAACTGCTGACACACTCCAGCCACATGAGGACTGGCATTGTCCTGCATTAGTAGGAACCCAGGGCCAACCGCACCAGCATATGGTCTCACAAGGGGTCTGAAGATCTCATCTCGGTACCTAATGGCAGTCAGGCTACCTCTGGCAAGCACATGGAGAGCTGTATGGCCCTCCAAAGAAATGCAACCCCACACCATTACCGACCCACGGCCAAACTGGTCATGCTGAAGGATGTTGCAGGCAGCAGAACGCTCTCCACGCCATCTCCAGATTCTGTCACATCTGTCACATGTGCTCAGTGTGAACCTGCTTTCATCTGTGAAGAGCACAGGGTGCCAGTGGCGAATTTGCCAATCCTGGTATTCTGTGGCAAATGCCAAGCTTCCTGCACAGTGTTGGGCTGTGAGCACAACCCCCATCTGTGGATGTCGGGTACTAAGACCATCCTCATGGAGTCGGTTTCTAACCGTTTGGCAGACACATGTACATTTGTGGCCTGCTAGAGGTCATTTTGCAGGGCTCTGGCAGTGCTTTTCCTGTTCCTCCTTGCACAAAGGCTGAGGTAGCGGTTCTGCTGCTGGGTTGTTGCCCTCCTATGCCCTCCTCCATGTCTACTGGTGTACTGGCCTGTACTGGTAGTGCCTCCAGTGTCATGATCTCTGCAGGCAGAGATCATAGCAAGCCTATAGAGGGACAAGCTCTCGGAAGATGGAACTATACTGACCATGAACTAAGCCTGCCGCGCAACTAGAAATAGCCAGGTAGCATTTCCTATTTATCGCTAGATGCCCAGCTCTGGCCTAAGACCTAAATAGCTAGCAGAGGGAAATATAAGACCTGGCTCACCTCTAGAGAAATATTCCAAAGAAGACAGTAGCCCCCCACATATAATGACGGTGAGTTCAGATGAAACAACAAACGCAGCAGGAAAATAGTCTTAGCAAATTTGAGGTCCGCTTACTAGATAGCAGAAGACAGATAGTATACTTTCATGGTCAGCAGAAAAACACTAACAAAACACCATCCAGAGATTACCTTAAACTCTGGCATTAACTCATAACGCCAGAGTAGCAATCCCTGATCAACGAGAGCTTTCCAGACACAGTAACAAAACTTCAGCTGTGAACTGGAACAAATAGGCAAAACAAAACATGGACAAAAGTCCAACTTATCTAGT
The DNA here is from genome assembly GCF_051348905.1 of Ranitomeya variabilis. Classification (NCBI taxonomy): domain Eukaryota; kingdom Metazoa; phylum Chordata; class Amphibia; order Anura; family Dendrobatidae; genus Ranitomeya; species Ranitomeya variabilis. The sequence continues at coordinate 336,042,186 of NC_135235.1, read as the reverse complement.
GGTTGTCTAGAAGCAGGAACAAGCACTGAGAGGCATCAGATAACATTGTTGACCGGCAAGAAACCACCAGAGAAATGAGCTTAAATAGCGACACCCACTACTGATGGAACCAGGTGAAACAGGAAAGAGGATGACAAGTCCAATTCCACAAGCGGCCACCGGGGGAGCCCAGAATCCAAATTCACAACAGTACCCCCCCCTCAAGGAGGGGGCACCGAACCCTCACCAGATCCACCAGGGCGACCAGGATGAGCCCTATGGAAGGCACGAACAAGATCAGAAGCATGAACATCAGATGCATTGACCCAAGAATTATCCTCCTGGCCGTAACCCTTCCAGTTGACCAGATACTGGAGTCTCCGTCTGGAAACACGAGAGTCCAAAATTTTCTCCACAACGTACTCCAACTCACCCTCAACCAACACCGGAGCAGGAGGCTCAACTGAAGGTACAACAGGTACCTCATACCTGCGCAATAACGACCGATGAAAAACGTTATGAATGGAAAAGGACGCAGGGAGGTCCAAACGGAAAGAAACAGGATTAAGAATCTCCAATATTCTATAAGGGCCGATGAACCGAGGTTTAAACTTAGGAGAAGAGACCCTCATAGGGACAAAACGAGAAGACAACCACACCAAATCTCCAACACAAAGCCGAGAACCAACACGACGATGACGGTTGGCAAAACGCTGAGTCTTCTCCTGGGACAACTTCAAATTGTCCATAACCTGCCCCCAGATGTGATGCAATCTCTCCACCACCGCATCCACTCCAGGACAATCCGAGGATTCCACCTGACCGGAGGAAAATCGAGGGTGAAACCCCGAATTACAGAAAAACGGGGACACCAAGGTGGAAGAGCTGGCCCGATTATTGAGGGCGAACTCTGCCAATGGCAAAAAAGCAACCCAATCATCCTGGTCAGCAGAGACAAAACACCTCAGATATGTCTCCAGGGTCTGATTAGTCCGCTCGGTCTGGCCATTAGTCTGAGGGTGAAAAGCAGATGAAAAAGACAAATCTATGCCCATCCTAGCACAGAATGCCCGCCAAAATCTAGACACAAATTGGGTACCTCTGTCAGAAACAATATTCTCAGGAATACCGTGCAATCGGACAACATTCTGAAAAAACAGAGGAACCAACTCAGAAGAAGAAGGCAACTTGGGCAGAGGAACCAAATGGACCATTTTAGAGAAACGGTCACAGACCACCCAGATGACAGACATCTTCTGGGAAACAGGCAGATCTGAAATAAAATCCATCGAGATGTGTGTCCAAGGCCTCTTAGGAATAGGCAAGGGCAACAGCAGTCCGCTAGCCCGAGAACTACAAGACTTGGCCCGAGCACAAACGTCACATGACTGCACAAAGACTCGCACATCTCGTGACAGGGAAGGCCACCAGAAGGATCTTGCCACCAAATCCCTGGTACCAAAAATTCCGGGATGACCTGCCAATGCAGAAGAATGTACCTCAGAGATGACTCTGCTGGTCCAATCATCCGGAACAAACAGTCTATCAGGCGGACAACGATCCGGTCTATCCGCCTGAAACTCTTGCAAGGACCGCCGCAGATCAGGAGAAACGGCCGACAAAATTACTCCCTCCCTAAGGATACCTGTGGGTTCAGAATTACCAGGAGAGTCCGGGTCAAAACTCCTAGAAAGGGCATCTGCCTTAACATTCTTAGAACCCGGTAGGTATGACACCACAAAATTAAAGCGAGAAAAAAATAAAGACCAGCGCGCCTGTCTAGGATTCAGGCGTCTGGCAGTCTCAAGATAAATCAAATTTTTGTGGTCAGTCAATACCACCACCTGATGCCTAGCCCCCTCGAGCCAATGGCGCCACTCCTCAAACGCCCACTTCATGGCCAAAAGCTCCCGATTCCCAACATCATAATTCCGCTCTGCGGGCGAAAATTTGCGAGAAAAGAAGGCACAAGGCCTAATGACGGAGCAGTCGGAACCTTTCTGCGACAACACTGCCCCAGCTCCGATCTCCGAAGCGTCAACCTCAACCTGAAAAGGCAGATTCACATCAGGCTGACGCAACACAGGGGCAGAGGCAAAACGGCGCTTAAGCTCCTGAAAGGCCTCTACAGCATGAGGGGACCAATTAGCAACATCAGCGCCTTGTCTGGTCAAATCAGTCAGTGGTTTAACGACATCCGAAAAACCAGCAATAAATCGGCGGTAAAAGTTGGCAAAGCCCAAAAATCTCTGAAGACCCTTAAGAGAGGAGGGCTGAGTCCAGTCACAAATAGCTTGCACCTTGACGGGATCCATCTCAATGGAAGAGGGAGAAAAAATATACCCCAAAAAGGAAATTTTCTGGACCCCAAAAACACACTTAGACCCCTTCACACATAAAGAATTAGACCGCAGAACCTGAAAAACTCTCCTGACCTGCTGGACATGAGAGTCCCAGTCATCAGAAAAAATCAGAATATCATCCAGATATATTATCATAAATTTATCCAGAAAATCGCGGAAAATATCATGCATAAAAGACTGGAAAACTGAAGGGGCATTAGAAAGACCAAAAGGCATGACCAAATACTCAAAGTGGCCCTCGGGCGTATTAAATGCGGTCTTCCACTCATCCCCCTGCCTGATCCGCACCAAATTATACGCCCCACGAAGATCAATTTTAGAGAACCACTTAGCACCCTCTATACGAGCAAACAAATCAGTAAGCAATGGCAATGGGTATTGATACTTAACAGTGATCTTATTCAGAAGCCGATAATCAATACATGGTCTCAAAGAGCCGTCTTTTTTTGAGACAAAGAAAAACCCAGCTCCCAAGGGAGAAGAAGATGGACGAATATGTCCCTTTTCCAAAGACTCCTTTATATATTCCCGCATAGCAGCATGTTCCGGCACAGACAGATTAAACAAACGACCCTTTGGATATTTACAACCCGGTATCAAATCTATGGCACAATCGCACTCACGGTGCGGAGGTAACGACCCAAGCTTGGGTTCGTCAAAGACGTCTTGATAATCAGAGAGGAACTCAGGGACTTCAGAGGGAATGGACGACGAAATAGAAACCAAAGGTAAGTCCCCATGAATACCCTTACATCCCCAGCTCAACACAGACATTGCTCTCCAGTCCAAGACTGGGTTGTGAGACTGCAACCATGGCAATCCCAGTACCAAATCGTCATGTAAATTATACAGCACCAGGAAACGAATAATCTCCTGGTGATCCGGATTGATACGCATGGTTACTTGTGTCCAGTATTGTGGTTTATTATTAGCCAATGGGGTGGAGTCAATCCCCTTCAGAGGAATAAGAGTCTCCAAAGGCTCTAAATCAAAACCACAACGATTGGCAAAGGACCAATCCATAAGACTCAGAGCGGCGCCAGAGTCAACATAGGCGTCCGTGGCAATGGATGACAAAGAGCAAATCAGGGTTACAGACAAAATAAACTTAGACTGAATGGTGCCAATGGAAACAGACTTATCAAGCTTCTTTGTACGCCTAGAGCATGCTGATATAACATGAGTAGAATCCCCACAATAGAAACACAATCCATTCTTCCGTCTAAAATTCTGTCGCTCGCTCCTGGACAGAATTCTATCACACTGCATACTTTCTGGCGTCTTTTCCATAGACACCGCCAGATGGTGCACCGGTTTGCGCTCCCGCAGACGCCTATCAATCTGAATAGCCATTGTCATGGACTCATTCAGACCTGCAGGCACAGGGAACCCCACCATAACATCCTTAACGGCATCAGAGAGACCTTCTCTGAAAGTTGCCGCCAAGGCGCACTCATTCCACTGAGTAAGCACAGACCATTTACGGAATTTTTGGCAGAAAACTTCAGCTTCGTCTTGCCCCTGAGATAGTGCCATCAAAGTTTTTTCTGCCTGAAGTTCCAAATGAGGTTCCTCATAAAGCAAGCCCAAGGCCAGAAAAAACGCATCCACATCGCGTAACGCAGGATCCCCTGCTGGCAATGAGAAGGCCCAATCTTGAGGGTCACCCCTGAGCAAGGAAATCACAATCCTAACCTGCTGAGCAGGGTCTCCAGCTGAACGAGACTTTAAGGACAAATAAAGCTTACAATTATTTCGGAAATTCTGGAAGCTAGCTCTATTCCCTGTGAAGAACTCCGGCAAAGGAATTCTCGGCTCAGATACCGGAGCATGTACCACAAAATCTTGTAAATTTTGTACTTTCGTGATGAGATTATTCAAACCCGCAGTTACACTCTGGAGATCCATTATTGTCAGGTGCACACAGAGCCATACAGAGATTAGGAGGAGAGAGAGAAAAAAGACTGCAGCAAGGCAGACTGGAGGAAAAAAAAAAAAAATTCCAGCAGACTTCTTATAACTCTCCTTTCTCAACCTGGGTCTTTAACACTTTATTGGCCGGTCAAACTGTCATGATCTCTGCAGGCAGAGATCATAGCAAGCCTATAGAGGGACAAGCTCTCGGAAGATGGAACTATACTGACCATGAACTAAGCCTGCCGCGCAACTAGAAATAGCCAGGTAGCATTTCCTATTTATCGCTAGATGCCCAGCTCTGGCCTAAGACCTAAATAGCTAGCAGAGGGAAATATAAGACCTGGCTCACCTCTAGAGAAATATTCCAAAGAAGACAGTAGCCCCCCACATATAATGACGGTGAGTTCAGATGAAACAACAAACGCAGCAGGAAAATAGTCTTAGCAAATTTGAGGTCCGCTTACTAGATAGCAGAAGACAGATAGTATACTTTCATGGTCAGCAGAAAAACACTAACAAAACACCATCCAGAGATTACCTTAAACTCTGGCATTAACTCATAACGCCAGAGTAGCAATCCCTGATCAACGAGAGCTTTCCAGACACAGTAACAAAACTTCAGCTGTGAACTGGAACAAATAGGCAAAACAAAACATGGACAAAAGTCCAACTTATCTAGTGGTTGTCTAGAAGCAGGAACAAGCACTGAGAGGCATCAGATAACATTGTTGACCGGCAAGAAACCACCAGAGAAATGAGCTTAAATAGCGACACCCACTACTGATGGAACCAGGTGAAACAGGAAAGAGGATGACAAGTCCAATTCCACAAGCGGCCACCGGGGGAGCCCAGAATCCAAATTCACAACACTCCAGCCTCTGGATACTACGCTGACAGACACAGCAAACCTTCTTCCCCCAGCTCACATTGATGTGCCATCCTGGATGAGCTGCACTACCTGAGCCACTTGTGTGGGTTGTAGAGTCCGTCTCATGCTACCACGAGTGTGAAAGCACAACCAACATTCAAAAGTGACCAAAACATCAGCCAGAAAGCATTGGTACTGAGATGTGGTCTGTGGTCCCCACTTGCAGAATCACTCCTTTATTGAGGGTGTCTTGATAATTGCCAATAATTTCCATTTGTTGTCTATTCCATTTGCACAACAGCATGTGAAATTAATTGTCAAACAGTGTTGCTTCCTAAGTGAACAGTTGATTTCACAGAAATTTGATTTACTTGGAGTTATATTCGGTTGTTTAAGTGTTTCCTTTATTTTTTTGAGAAGTGTATAACATGATATTTGCATATTATCTTTCTTAGGGCTCATTTCCACATGCGAGGCACACGTCCGTATCTCGCATGTGGAAACCAAGCTGTGGAGCCGGCACTCCAGAGCGGAGCGTGCGGTCGCATAGGAACACATGGAGCTGCACAGCTCCGCTCCAAAGTGCCGGCGCCAGAGCTTGGTTTCCACATGCGAGATACGGACGTGTGCCTCGCATGTGGAAATGAGCCCTTATTCTGATAACCTTTTAGGAATAATGATACACATAGAACAGTCTACCAGCCAGGTAAAATACTTCCCAAATCTCTTTTGAACAATAGAAATAATTGCTGAAAATTCCCCTAAGGCCACTTTCACACATCAGGTTTTTTGCATCAGACACAATCCGGCGAATTTAAAAAAAGGATCCGTTTTTTTTCCGCCTGATCCGTTTTTTTCTTATAGAGTTGTATTAGCCCTGGATTTCATCCGGTTTTTGCCAGATCAAATCAAAAATTAGTTTTCCGGCGGACGGAGAAAACATCTAGAGCAACGTTTTTTCTGTCTGGCGGAAAACCGCACAATGACTGATCCGGCCAAAATCATATGAAACGCAGGTAGAAATGGCCGAATCCGGCGACCGGATCCAGTTTTTAACAGAAATCATGCATGTTCCATCCTGGGGTCTCTCTCTGTCTTGAACAGGAAGTCATTGTATTCCCAGGTGAAAAACAAAAAACGGATCCAGCAGAAAAACAGATCCATCGCATCAGTTTTTCATTATTTGCGACGGATCCGTTTTTTATAAAATTAGGCGGATTGTGCCTGAGCCAAAAACCTGATATGTGAAAGTAGCGTAAGGCCGGTTTCACACTTGCGTGTTGCGATCCCGTGTGGTTGCCGTGCACGTCAAAACACCGCATGCAGACACATCCGCATGCAATGCATGTCCCTGCGTACCCAAGGTTAAAGGTAGATATGCAGGATGCATACAGAAGTAGGTGGAGCGTAGGCAGATCTAAAGGGAGGAACTATGCAGCCATATGCAGACCAGCCACACGCAAGTGTGAACATAGCCTAATACAGCACTTTCTACTTGTCATAAGTGGTGCAATATGCAAATGCCGCCACAAGGTGGCAACAGACTCTCATATTATCACAGGCAGCCTTCATGAAAGGAATAACAAGCAGATTATTACCTATCTATAAGGGATTGTCCGGGCTTGGAACCAAAGTCTGCTGTCAGTCTATGTGACTGCAGAGTGCAGAATCATGACAGCGTTCATTACATAGGGATTACCCTGCATTCCAGATGTGAATGGGCGGCCACATGACTGCATGTGTGAATGCGCTTTACATACTTGTGGTTATTAATGATGAGCGAGCAGTAAGGCACTCATTACTGGAAGTGAGCAAATCGTAATGTTCGGGTGATCGATTCAAGTAATGAGTATAATGGAAGTCAATGGGAAACTCGAGCATATACATATACATATTTTTTTGCAGCATACACATATAATCAGTCATATATACTCACCGGCCACTTTATTAGGTACACCTGTCCAACTTCTTGTTAACACTTAATTTCTAATCAGCCAATCACATGGCGGCAACTCAGTGCATTTAGGCATGTAGACATGGTCAAGACAATCTCCTGCAGTTCAAACCGAGCATCAGTATGGGGAAGAAAGGTGATTTGAGTGCCTTTGAACGTGGCATGGTTGTTGGTGCCAGAAGGGCTGGTCTGAGTATTTCAGAAACTGCTGATCTACTGGGATTTTCACGCACAACCATCTCTAGGGTTTACAGAGAATGGTCCGAAAAAGAAAAAAAATCCAGTGAGCGGCAGTTCTGTGGGCGGAAATGCCTTGTTGATGCCAGAGGTCAGAGGAGAATGGGCAGACTGGTTCGAGCTGATAGAAAGGCAACAGTGACTCAAATCGCCACCCGTTACAACCAAGGTAGGCCTAAGAGCATCTCTGAACACACAGTGCGTCGAACTTTGAGGCAGATGGGCTACAGCAGCAGAAGACCACACCGGGTACCACTCCTTTCAGCTAAGAACAGGAAACTGAGGCTACAATTTGTCCAAGCTCATCGAAATTGGACAGTAGAAGATTGGAAAAACGTTGCTTGGTCTGATGAGTCTCGATTTCTGCTGCGACATTCGGATGGTAGGGTCAGAATTTGGCGTAAACAACATGAAAGCATGGATCCATCCTGCCTTGTATGGAGCATCTTTAGGATGTGCAGCCGACAAATCTGCGGCAACTGTGTGATGCCATCATGTCAATATGGACCAAAATCTCTGAGGAATGCTTCCAGCACCTTGTTGAATCTATGCCACGAAGAATTGAGGCAGTTCTGAAGGCAAAAGGGGGTCCAACCCGTTACTAGCATGGTGTACCTAATAAAGTGGCCGGTGAGTGTATATATTTTGCTCACGTGTCTAGTCATTACACTTATACATCCATATAATTAACATATAGCAAACACATTTTCATTCTTTTGAGTGTTTATAGTTTCTGGACTTGGCCAACATACAGGTCCTTCTCAAAAAATTAGCATATAGTGTTAAATTTCATTATTTACCATAATGTAATGATTACAATTAAACTTTCATATACTATAGATTCATTATCCACCAACTGAAATTTGTCAGGTCTTTTATTGTTTTAATACTGATGATTTTGGCATACAACTCCTGATAACCCAAAAAACCTGTCTCAATAAATTAGCATATTTCACCCGACCAATCAAATAAAAGTGTTTTTTAATACCAAACAAAAAAACCATCAAATAATAATGTTCAGTTATGCACTCAATACTTGGTCGGGAATCCTTTGGCAGAAATGACTGCTTCAATGCGGCGTGGCATGGAGGCAATCTGCCTGTGACACTGCTGAGATGTTATGGAGGCCCAGGATGCTTCAATAGCGGCCTTAAGCTCATCCAGAGTGTTGGGTCTTGCGTCTCTCAACTTTCTCTTCACAATATCCCACAGATTCTCTATGGGGTTCAGGTCAGGAGAGTTGGCAGGCCAATTGAGCACAGTAATACCATGGTCAGTAAACCATTTACCAGTGGTTTTGGCACTGTGAGCAGGTGCCAGGTCGTGCTGAAAAATGAAATCTTCATCTCCATAAAGCATTTCAGCCGATGGAAGCATGAAGTGCTCCAAAATCTCCTGATAGCTAGCTGCATTGACCCTGCCCTTGATGAAACACAGTGGACCAACACCAGCAGCTGACATGGCACCCCACACCATCACTGACTGTGGGTACTTGACACTGGACTTCAGGCATTTTGGCATTTCCTTCTCCCCAGTCTTCCTCCAGACTCTGGCACCTTGATTTCCGAATGACATGCAAAATTTGCTTTCATCAGAAAAAAGTACTTGGGACCACTTAGCAACAGTCCAGTGCTGCTTCTCTGTAGCCCAGGTCAGGCGCTTCTGCCGCTGTTTATGGTTCAAAAGTGGCTTTACCTGGGGAATGCGGCACCTGTAGCCCATTTCCTGCACACGCCTGTGCACGGTGGCTCTGGATGTTTCCACACCAGACTCAGTCCACTGCTTCCTCAGGTTCCGGTCACCTCTTCTCGTTGTACAGCGTTTTCTGCCACATTGTTTCCTTCCAACAGACTTACCATTGAGGTGCCTTGATACAGCACTCTGGGAACAGCCTATTTGTTGAGAAATTTCTTTCTGGGTCTTACCCTCTTGCTTGAGGGTGTCAATGATGGCCTTCTTGACATCTGCCAGGTCGCTAGTCTTACCCATGATGGGGGTTTTGAGTAATGAACCAGGCAGGGAGTTTTTAAAAGCCTCAGGTATCTTTTGCATGTGTTTAGAGTTAATTAGTTCATTCAGAAGATTAGGGTAATAGGTCATTTAGAGAACCTTTTCTTGATATGCTAATTTATTGAGACAGGTTTTTTGGGTTATCAGGAGTTGTATGCCAAAATCATCAGTATTAAAACAATAAAAGACCTGACAAATTTCAGTTGGTGGATAATGAATCTATAGTATATGAAAGTTTAATTGTAATCATTACATTATGGTAAATAATGAAATTTAACACTATATGCTAATTTTTTGAGAAGGACCTGTATGTATAAGGGGCACATTAATGTTCTTCACCTTCTCTGACCAAATCTTAGGTTTTATCCTTATGAATAATAGGGTCATTAGTGACATATCTTTATGAATATGGGGTACCTGTGCTGTTTCTGTATGTTCATCTCATATATGGCAAATCTTTTAAGATGGTGCGTGTAGTATACACACAATAATTTCATCATGTTACATACCTAGGTTGCGAAGATACTCACCTTGTCGTTTGATATTCTTTGTAAATGTTCCTTTAGTTACCCCCAGTAAATATCATATTGTTCAATTTAGCTTTATTGTTTTTACTTGACAGACATGTCATTTTTTTAATCCTCATGCTGAATTCTATTATCTGTCTTCCAATTGGTCAACCGTTGGGGCGCATGGACATTACATATCCTTTGACGAAGTAATGCATTACACACTCTGATTTTCTGCAAGACAGTGCCCTTCTGCAGTATATATCACTGAATGCCATATTTTGTTCCGGTGTTACTTCCTCAAGTTTCTAAACATGTTTGTTGATTTTTATCTTATTATTTGTGACAATCATAGCCTAAACTTTGAACATGTTTTCCACCCTCACTCATGATGAAGCCATGCTTGTAGGTGGCGATACGCGTGGGATCCACCCTCTTCCCTGATGAAGCCATGCTTGTAGGTGGCAATACACGTGGGATCCACCCTCACCCCTGATGAAGCCATGCTTGTAGGTGGCGATACATGTAGGATCCACCCTCACCCCTGATAAAGCCATGCTTGTAGGTGGTGATACGCGTGGGATCCACCCTCACCCCTGATGAAACCATGCTTGTAGGTGGCGATATGCGTGGGATCCACCCTCTTCCCTGATGAAGCCAAGCTTGTAGGTGACGATACGCGTGGGATCCACCCTCACCCCTGATGAAGCCATGCTTGTAGTTGGCGATACAGGTGGGATCCACATTCACCCCTGATGAAGCCATGCTTGTAGGTGACGATACTCGTGGGATCCACCCTCACCCCTGATGAAGTCATGCTTGTAGGTGGCGATACACATGGGATCCACCCTCACCCCTGATGAAGCCATGCTTGTAGGTGGCGATACGCGTGGGATACACACTCATCCCTGATGAAGCCATGCTTGTAGGTGATGAAACGCGTTGGATTCTCCCTCTTCCCTGATGAAGTCATGCTTGTAGGTGACGATATGCGTGGGATCCACCCTCACCCCTGATGAAGCCAAGCTTGTAGGTGGCGATACGCGTGGGATCCACCCTCTTCCCTGATGAAGCCATGCTTGTAGGTGGCAATACGTGTGGGATCCACACTCACCCCTGATGAAGCCATGCTTGTAGGTGACGATACCCGTGGGATCCACCCTCACCCCTGATGAAGCCATGCTTGTAGGTGACGATACGTGTGGGATCCACCCTCACCCCTGATGAAGCCATGCTTGTAGGTGGCGATACGCGTGGGATCCACCCTCACCCCTGATGAAGCCATGCTTGTAGGTGGCGATACACGTGGGATCCACATTCACCCCTGATGAAGCCATGCTTGTAGGTGACGATACTCGTGGGATCCACCCTCACCCCTGATGAAGTCATGCTTGTAGGTGGCAATACACATGGGATCCACCCTCACCCCTCATGATGCCATGCTTGTAGGTGGCGATACGCGTGGGATCCACCCTCACCCCTGATGAAGCCATGCTTGTAGGTGGCGATACATGTGGGATCCACATTCACCCCTGATGAAGCCATGCTTGTAGGTGACAATACTCGTGGGATCCACCCTCACCCCTGATGAAGTCATGCTTGTAGGTGGCGATACACATGGGATCCACCCTCACCCCTCATGATGCCATGCTTGTAGGTGGCGACACGCATGGGATCCACCCTCTTCCCTGATGAAGCCATGCTTGTAGGTGACGATACGCGTGGGATCCACCCTCACCCCTGATGAAGCCATGCTTGTAGGTGATGAAATGCGTTGGATTCTCCCTCTTCCCTGATGAAGTCATGCTTGTAGGTGACGATACGCGTGGGATCCACCCTCACCCCTAATGAAGCCATGCTTGTAGGTGGCGATACGCGTGGGATCCATCCTCTTCCCTGATGAAGCCATGCTTGTAGGTGACGATACGTGTGGCATCCACCCTCACCCCTGATGAAGCCATGCTTGTAGGTGGCAATACACGTGGGATCCACCCTCACCCCTGATGAAGCCATGCTTGTAGGTGACGATACCCGTGGGATCCACCCTCACCCCTGATGAAGCCATGCTTGTAGGTGACGATACGCGTGGGATCCACCCTCACCCCTGATGAAGCCATGCTTGTAGGTGATGAAACGCGTTGGATTCTCCCTCTTCCCTGATGAAGTCATGCTTGTAGGTGACGATATGCGTGGGATCCACCCTCACCCCTGATGAAGCCATGCTTGTAGGTGGTGATACGCGTGGGATCCACCCTCTTCCCTGATGAAGCCATGCTTGTAGGTGACGATACATGTGGGATCCACCCTCACCCCTGATGAAGCCATGCTTGTAGGTGGCAATACGCGTGGGATCCACCCTCACCCCTGATGAATCCATGCTTGTAGGTGGCGATACGTGTGGGATCCACCCTCTTCCCTGATGAAGCCATGCTTGTAGGCGACGATATGTGTGGGATCCACCCTCACCCCTGATGAAGCCATGCTTGTAGGTGGCGATACACGTGGGATCCACATTCACCCCTGATGAAGCCATGCTTGTAGGTGACGATACTCGTGGGATCCACCCTCACCCCTGATGAAGTCATGCTTGTAGGTGGCGATACACATGGGATCCACCCTCACCCCTGATGAAGCCATGCTTGTAGGTGGCGATACGCGTGGGATCCACACTCACCCCTGATGAAGCCATGCTTGTAGGTGATGATACGCGTGGGATCCACCCTCACCCCTGATGAAGCCATGCTTGTAGGTGATGAAACGCGATGGATTCTCCCTCTTCCCTGATGAAGTCATGCTTGTAGGTGACGATACGCGTGGGATCCACCCTCACCCCTGATGAAGCCATGCTTGTAGGTGGCGATACGCGTGGGATCCACCCTCTTCCCTGATGAAGCCATGCTTGTAGGTGATGATACGTGTGGGATCCACCCTCACCCCTGATGAAGTCATGCTTGTAGGTGGCAATACGTGTGGGATCCACCCTCACCCCTGATGAAGCCATGCTTGTAGGTGACGATACCCGTGGGATCCACCCTCACCCCTGATGAAGTCATGCTTGTAGGTGGCGATACTCGTGGGATCCACCCTCACCCCTGATGAAGCCATGCTTGTAGGTGGCGATATACGCGTGGGATCCACCCTCACCCCTGATGAAGCCATGCTTGTAGGTGACAATACACGTGGGGTTTTTACTACTCCACTACCACTGATCCTTTTTATTCACAGGTCCCACTGTTCATAATGTATTTCTTTCAGATGGTATGTATTGATCTCTAATCTATGGCTACATAGTCCCATGCATTATGTTTCAACTTATTGAGCTACGATTCATTGGTATTGGGTTCTCAGTGATCGAATGGTATTTATCACTTCATTTGTTACATTACTTACAAGAATGTCATCCTATATCATTGTGTAACATCATTTTATACACATCATATTGTGTTACTGATCAATAGGAGTTGTACAAGTTGTATCACTGAACATCATGTTACCATACATGGTTGTAAAATAATCTTTATTGACTGAGATGGTCACTCTCAGTAATCATTACCTTCTATTTATGGGGTCTCTGATAGATATAGCTATATAATGTATTTTCATTATACTTTTACATCCACATTGTGTGACTTCTGGTCCTTGTATTGACTTTATTTGACATCCCAAGCTAATGGTGGCCTAGACCTGTAGTTGACACTAGAGGAGGGGGTGTTAGGCTGGTTTCACATTTGCGGTTGTGTCCGCAGCGTTAGTACCGCATATATCCGCATGCGTTGTGTATTCATATATTTAACATTAGCGACGCATGCGTTTTTGTTTGTTTGCGTTTTGCCGCGTTAATCATTTGCGGCTTGGCGCGGAAATGCAACATATAGTAATTTTTAGAGGCGTCTATTTGCCGCCTGGAAACACATGCGGTCGATTGCGCAAGGTTTGCGACCAAAAAACGCATTGCTGTCTATATAAACTCATGCGTTTACAAGCACATGCGTTTGGTTGCGTTCGTGATCTAATGTGTTTCAGTAGAGAAAAACATGTCTAGACACTGATAAGCCACCCCCCAACCATCAAGGTGATAAAGGGAGGGTGTGGACAGTTGCAGGTCACTTCTCACCAGACACTGAAGCAGACAAGACGCAGGCTACATCCTTGGAGGAAAACAAGACACTGAACAATGTGAGTATATCCTATCCAATGCCTTCATTTTCTATTTTCTGTCTCTACATGTCCTAATTTCTTGCATTTCTTTCTTTCTACATGCATCAGAATGTCTTCATCGGATTCTTCTGGTGAGGAGTTTCGTCCTGGGCCGTCGGAAGTAGAGCATGTCAGTGAGGTGAGTACTTGCCTCGTCAGATTGGTAAGTATTCACTGTCACATCCACACATGTGACAATTTTATTTTTTATTTTTTTTAGAGCTCTTCTACTGCGGCAGAGACAGGGCAGGAGCAGCGGAGTCAAGGTCCGGTGGAAAGACGGCAGCGGGTACGTATACAAGGCTGACTGTTTACTGTATCCTCAGTGTAATATTCTTGAATCTTCCTTTCTTTCCATTCCTATTTCTTTACTTTTTTCTTCTGGAATCCCTTTGTATGTTGACTTTCCTATTCATGACATTTCTCATCATCTTTTTTCTTTCTTTTCCTTATGTTAATTGAGCAAACTTTAATGACTTTATTTAATTTGTAGGTTTCACAACGGGAGGAGGATCTAATCGAGAATGACCTCCTCATCTCCCTCGTCCAGGAGCGAGTCCCGTTGTGGGACACCCGGGATCCACTGCACTCAAACAACGTCACGATCCGGCGCTTATGGATTGAGGTGGCCCAAGCCATGTGGGATGGCTGGGACAACGCCCCGACACGGGTCCGAAATGCATTTGGTAAGTATTGCACTGCAGTGTGAAGCAGCAGAGACATTGGTCATGCTCACTCGACTGTGTGTGATGAAAGAAACTCTCTGGAGTTTCTCATCACACACAGTTGTGTGAGCACGGCCAAAAGTCCTTTTTCTGACCACATTTTATTTTTTTTTAACAGTATCCAAAGTCAAAACACGTTGGCGTTCGATGAAGGACCGCTTCAACAAGGACCTGCGTCAAGAGAGCCGTGTTCCCAGTGGTTCAGGATCAGACAATACAATACAATACAAATACTATCGAGTTCTGGCATTTTTAAGACCGGTCCTTGCCCAGAGAACGTAAGTATTTATCACGTGCATCAGGTTGTATTGTATTGCCATAATCTGTATTTTTATGTTCCACAGGATTTTGCGTCTGGTAAATATTTGATATTAATTTCCTTTTTCATTTTTTCACAGCACATACAGCACTACTGTTGGCCCAGGTTCTGGAGCGGTTCTTCATCCGACAGCCACGGACCCGTCCCAGCCATCCAGCAGCGCAGCAGCAAGTGGGCCTTCCACACTAACTGGAGACCAGGGAGCTGGTCCTTCAGGTCTTCCCCTTTCTCAGTCCTCTTCCACTGCTCCTTTTTTTTTGGGCTCCTCCCGGCAGCGGCAGAGGGTTTCGGACAGGTCACTCATGCCCGAGTTTTTGCACTTGAGCTCGGTTTTACACTAAGCAATCAAGGCTTTGGGTGACCGAATGGATGTTTCACATAACCTCTTGAATGCATGTATCCAGGAGGTCAGCAAAAGCCTTGATCAAGTGAAAGCCGACCTCCAGAGGCCAGCACATCATTTTTTTAACCAAATTGAGCAGGGCATGTCGGAACACCTTACTCCTGATCTCCAGCTGAGTGTCATGCAGGCCTGCAATGCTGCTTATGTGCAGGCTATGCAGCAGAGTCGGTATTTCCAGCAGACAGTGCCGGCATATCCACCTGTGCCTTCATTGTCACGATTGACCTCAATGCCGACCTCTGCTGCATCCCTCTGCACGGCCACCTCAATTCCTTCCACAGCCGGACACCACTACAGCACCACCACCATGCCGAGTGCAGTTGGACATCCCACCGCCACCACCATGACATCCGCTGCTCCTGTTTGGACATCCTCCGCCACCACCAGGATGCAGCAGGACCCTGGCATGGCCTTCCGTACCGCCACCACCACGATGCAGCAGGACCCTGGCATGGCCTTCCATACCGCCCCCACCACGATGCAGCAGGACCCTGGCATGGCCTTCCATACCGCCACCACCACGATGCAGCAGGACCCTGGCATGGCCTTCCGTACCGCCACCACCACGATGCAGCAGGACCCTGGCATGGCCTTCCGTACCGCCACCACCATGATACAGCAGGACCTTGGCATGGCCTTCCGGACCGCAACCACCACGATGCAGCAGGACCCTGGCATGGCCTTCCGGACCACCACCACCATGATGCAGCAGGACCCTGGCATGGCCTTCCGCTCTACAAGCGCTATGGACGCTGGCATGGCTGCACGCTCTACGAGCGCTATGGACTCTGGCGTGGCTGCACGCTCTACGAGCAATATGGACTCTGGCATGGCTGCACGCTCTACAAGCACTATGGACTTTGGCATGGCTGCACAATCTACGAGCACTATGGACTCTGACACGGTGCAGCCGGACCCTGACAGGTCACCCACCACCACGCCACATGAGCCCACCAAGACCTCCCACAACCAGGCAAAGCAAAAAACCACAAAAAAAAAACAACAACAGAGGACTCTTAGCAGTCCTCTGCCTTCACCTCCCAATGTGTCTGTAATGTCAGGTTTGTCTCAAGCCTCTCATGTGTCAAGCCCCATCCCCGAACTTCCAGACCCTTCTAGTTTCATTGCCCCTTCTCCTGCCACCTCTGCGTTGTCCACGGTTAGCCAGGCCTCAGTTCTTCACACCCCCTGTTTACATCACTCTACCCCAAGCCGGCGCAGTAAATAAATTTTTGGGTTGTTAAAAAATAAAAACAATTTGATTTGCCACAATTATGTTTGGTTTATTGTGTCTTCCGCCGCCGGCAACACACACCATGCGCCACGAAACTGCGCCACACACTTACTTTTTGGCCCACATCATATCTCCAGTAGTTAAAAAAAAAGGGTTTGTGTGTCTTTAGTATACAGATATGAGGTGGGCCCAAAAATATTACATGTATCTCCATAATCTCTTTTTGTCTGTGCCTAGTGTGGCAGTCTGAAGAGAAAATGGTGGAAATACAATGCAGACCTCTACTGAACAGGTCAGGTGTCAAAAAACTCATTAGTTATGACACCTGACCTGTTGAGTAGAGAACTGCCTTGTATAACCACCATTTTCTCTTCTTTATACATAATCTATTACACACAAATTGAGGGGACAATGGTGGTCACACACTGCATATCTATGCTCACCTGCACAGGTGTCAGAAATAGTGAATTCATGAGGCTGTTATATGTGCATCATGAATTCATTATTTCTGACACCTGACTCGATGAGTATAGACAGTGTGACAGTCATTGTCTCTTCAGTTTGTGTCCAATGGATACAGCAGAACAGAATCAGGACGCAATGACGTCAACAAGCTTACCAATAAAGCAACATGGCTGCCATAACACTAGCAGTATGTGGCCAGTGTTTTATATCAGTATTTGTAAGCCAAAACAAGGAGTGGAACAATTAGAGGTAAATTATGATATTAACATAATAGCTACTCTGCCTTTATCACCCACTCCGGATTTTGGATTACAAAAACTGATATTAAATACAGATCAAATACTGCCAGTTTTAGGACAGCCTTGGTTTGGAGAGGAAAAACATAGGAGACACGGTCAACACAACCAAAAGTAAAGTTTATTAATGAGAAATATTATTATCATTGTAGAAAATTGCTGGTACAGATCGAATTACAACAGGACATTTACACAACATTTTCCTGCCATGACACACTTCCAATATCTGAATCAAAAAAGGCAGCAAATTGGTCCCGCATGAGACCAACTGCTGCAGTTGACCGCAGCGGGTGATGCTGGAAATCAGGTAGTGGGTGTGCAACTGGTTCATGCAGTTCAATGTTGGGTTGCTCCTTAACCATTATATAATTATGCAGAATCACAGGCTTTGACCACCTCGTCGACTGTTTCCACTTTTAGATTTATGGCTGATGCAAGAATGCGCCATTTAGCGACCTGAATGCCTAAAGGCCCCGTCTCACTAAGCGATTTACCAACGATCACGACCAGCGATACGACCTGGCCGTGATCGTTGGTAAGTCGCTGTGTGGTCGCTGGGGAGCTGTCACACAGACAGCTCTCTCCAGCGACCAACGATCAGGGGAACGACTTCGGCATCGTTGAAACTGTCTTCAACGATGCCGAAGTCCCCCTGCAGCACCCGGGTAACCAGGGTAAACATCGGGTTACTAAGCGCAGGGCCGCGCTTAGTAACCCGATGTTTACCCTGGTTACCAAAAAAAACAAACAGTACATACTCGCCTTTCGGTGTCCAGGTCCCTTGCCGTCTGCTTCCTGCTCTGACTGAGATCCGGCCGTACAGCGAGAGCAGAGCGCAGCGGTGACGTCACTGCTGTGCTCTCACTTCTCACTTTCCGGCCGGCAGTCAGTGAGAGCAGGAAGCAGACGGCAAGGGACCTGACGGACATCAGAAGGCGAGTATGTATTGTTTTTTTTTTTTTTACATTTACGCTGGTAACCAGGGTAAACATCGGGTTACTAAGCGCAGCCCTGCGCTTAGTAACCCGATGTTTACCCTGGTTACCAGTGAAGACATCGCTGGATCGGTGTCACACACACCGATTCAGCGATGTCAGCGGGGCCTCAACGACCAAAAAAAGGTCCAGGCCATTCCGACACGACCAGCGATCTCGCAGCAGGGGCCTGATCGCTGGTACGTGTCACACATAGCGAGATCGCTATGGAGGTCGCTGTTGCGTCACAAAACTAGTGACTCAGCAGCGATCTCGCTAGTGATCTCGCTATGTGAGACGGGGCCTTTAGGTACACTCTACTGTTCTTCGGGCCCTGGTCAGTCTGTAGCTAAAGATCCTTCTAGTGTGGTTCAAGTTCCGACTGGAATAGGGCTTCAGTAGGTGTTCACACATCTGAAAGGGCTCATCCCCAACCATAACAAATGGCATCGGTGGACCTTGAGTGTTGGGGAGAGGTTGTGGCGGGGGAAAATTGACATTTTTGCCATACACACGGCGGCCCATATCCGAGTTCTTGAAAGTCTGGGAATCGTTGCCACGGCCAAAAGCTCCAATCGTTGTGAGGATGTGCCCGCAGAATGGTTGTCTGGACTTGGTATTATGGACGGATTTGTCTTCTATCAACATGGAATCCATATTTATTATTACCAATCTATGATGGACTGTTCTGTGTCCACACACATATATGTATATTGCTGTGTTTTTACTGTTATATTCATTGTCATTTTCCTGTTATGTTCTTACCTTACATGCTGTATTTATCTTGTGGTATGAGCCGTTCTTTGTTTTCCTCCTCATCTGCGGCCGTACGTGATGGTTTTGCCCTATGTTATTCCCTTTTCCAATATGGCCGCTTTGGCTTCGCGCATGCGCATTGCCGGATGTGTGCTGCGGCCCGGCGTTCCCATGGCTATGCAGTGAGTGATCACGTGGGGCCCCACGTGCTTCCTCCATGCTGGCGGTGCGGACGCTGTGCGCATCGGCGCCGGCGATTTGCGGCGCGTCATAGGCCATATACCGGACATTTCCGGTTTGAGATATATATAAAATGCTGGTCATTTGTACATCCTCCACGCCCCCTGAGGAAGGAGCTGTCTCTGCTCCGAAACGCGCGTCGGGTGTGCTCCTGGCTGCTGGCTCTGTCACCATCTGGTAATTATACCATATTTATTGTTCTCTACCTCATGGCTTAGTGGCGGTGGTTGGGGTTAATGATTCTTTATAAGTACTTACTACTGGCCCCTCATTTTTTGGCATTGTGTGCTCCCACCGCACTGATGTTGCTGTAGCCAGCTAGCCTGGAGCCTTTGGGCTTAGGGACCGCTATTTAGGGCGCATTCTGTTCCCCTTTGTTGTCCATCTACCTGTTTTATCCTTATGTATGTTCACTTTTGTACTAATAAAGATATTTTTATGGGAAACTCTTGACTGCATATTTGTGAAGCTTGCTACCTTATGGTTTGCAGTTTTTTTCCTGACTATTGTCTGGCTATATATGTATTGAGGTACCTCAGTCATTATTTTTAGTGCTACCATTAGACCTAGGCATCTCTATATGAATATGGTTTTAACATACCTTTTGTATATCATGCAGTTCAATGTTGGGTTGCTCCTTAACCATTATATAATTATGCAGAATCACAGGCTTTGACCACCTCGTCGACTGTTTCCACTTTTAGATTTATGGCTGATGCAAGAATGCGCCATTTAGCGACCTGAATGCCTAAGGTACACTCTACTGCTCTTCGGGCCCTGGTCAGTCTGTAGTTAAAGATCCTTCTAGTGTGGTTCAAGTTCCGACTGGAATAGGGCTTCAGTAGGTGTTCACACATCTGAAAGGGCTCATCCCCAACCATAACAAATGGCATCGGTGGACCTTGAGTGTTGGGGAGAGGTTGTGGCGGGGGAAAATTGACATTTTTGCCATACACACGGCGGCCCATATCCGAGTTCTTGAAAGTCTGGGAATCGTTGCCACGGCCAAAAGCTCCAATGTCCACGGCAATGAACCGACAGTTCGCATCAGCTATTGCCATGAGCACAACAGAAAAATATTTTTTATAGTTGAAATACTCCGATCCTGTTCTTGCAGGTTTGATATTGCAGATGTGCTTTCCATCCACTGCTCCTAAACAGTTGGGGAAATCACAAACACTCCAGAATTTTTCCGCAATTTCAAGCCACATGTCGACGGTGGGTAGGGGTATAAACTCATCCCGGAGTACATTCCACAAAGCCCGATTGGTGTCCGCAACTATTCCGGACAGGGTGGATATTACAAGCCAGTATTGGAAGTGGAGGGATGATAAACTCTCTCCGGTTGCCAGAAATTTGTAAAACAAACCCAAGAAACATTACAATCTATTCTACTTATGGTGTGGTTACGCTAAAGAAAGAAAAGAAAATACCCAAAACATACATGCCAGAAAACACAAAATTTGGACTGTTATTGGTTTAGATTTGGAACGTACCTTAATGTAACCAGCAGACGTTCCTCCCGTGGAATCCACTCTGGAGCTGGGTGTCCTGTCTCCGTATGGCTCCTTGGACACGAGCAAGCAAATCCCGGAACGAGTCTTGCGACATCCTTGTGTATTCCTGGAATTTCTCCAGGTTGGCATTAAGCTCGCCATACAGCATGTGATAGGCTCCACGGCTCTCACGTAGTTCGATAATGGGGTGCCTCCATAAACGCCTACGTTGTCTCCTTCTCCATCTTTTGTGATTTCTGTCTTGCTCCCAAGCAAAAGCACAGGCAAGAAACAGCTTGATGCTTAAATCCAGATTGAAATAAAAGCTCTCCATGTGAAGATCCATCATGACACAGGATACAGTAGCAAACTGTTAAGATTTCAGTAGCCCTAAGGTCTATATATAGAGATTCCATAACACATGCCCTCTGTAATCCCATTGGCGGTGTCTGGTTAACTTGATTTTTCTCTTCTGAAATTTCTCATCATGCGCACCAAAAACGCATATAAACGCGTACAAACGCGGCGGTTTTTTAACCGCATGCGACACCACATGCGTCTAAAAAACGCCGCGTTTGTACGCGTTTATATGCGTTTTTTCCACCACTTGCGGATGCGTTTTAAACGCTGCGGATTTAAACGCTAATGTGAAACTAGCCTTAGTCCTAATGCATACACACCCCATGGATTACTACCTTCTTTATGAGCTAAGTGATTTAAAATTCCGTCATTTTTTGATGAACTGCACATCATGTACTCCTGATGAGCATATTTTGAGGGGAAACGCATACAATTTTTGTGAGCACTTTTGCACATCATTTGACATATTTTGCATATGTTTTGTGGGTCTTACACCCTTTGGGGCAACAGTTGGTGCAGTTTCCAATTTTGCAATATCACATGTTGATGCCTGTTGCATTGCTTAGCATTATTCTCCATTGAGCACATTTTTATGTTACTACAGGATTAGTTTAGTGTTTTTTTTTTATTATAAAGTGTATTTATGGATACATGTGAAAATCTATACATGTCCCTGTGTTGAGAGCTATATTTTAATTGCATATGATGTATTTGTATCGGCAATATCTCTGACACCATCTTTATACAGGATATATATGTAATTTAATCATCCTTCTGCTGAAGTATTGTCTGTAGACATACTGTCTAAAGGATAGGGCTTAGATACTTTGTACTATATTACCTTTCATGGTTTATCCCTACATACTGTATGAAATCACAATAGGGTCTTATATGAACCTTTAGGGAGAGCCGTCGGGGAGTGGAAGCGCCATTTGCACATCAAGAGGGTGCCAACCTCCGCTGTCATATAGCGACAAGGTTAGGGGACAGTATAGGGTGATGGCTCTGTCCTCTCTTATAGAGGACTCTCTTATATATCTCGTTTCACTCTGGATAAAATATTTTTTCTTGGGGGATTTTTGAGTGTTTTTTTTTGTATTTTAAATGATACTAATAAACAGTGATTTTATGTGTACAGTCTGTGAACCTAATAGTGAGTATATACACTACAATATTGATATTCAGTGATTATCATACCTCCCATCAACTATCTGTCCGGTAGCTGCCTTACATACCTCGCCCCTCTGCCTAAAGACATGGTGCTTGGCACCTTCTACCACTAGACAGGGGAGTTTTGAGAGGGCATAGGCATTACCATGTAGCTTCTCGGCTCTATGTTCCACATGGAAGCCGACATAAAAATAGCTGGTGACCCTAGAATTTTTTTTCCATTTTTCTCCCTATCCACAGGAGTGGGGCATGGTCTCATACCAATTTAAATTTTCGGCTTAGCAGATAGTACCGTAACGTGTCCACCGTCCACTTTATGGCTAAGCATTCCTTTTCTACGATGGAATTTTCACATACAGATAGCTTCCTACTGGGTGCTCCTCCCCGTGTATCTCCTGAGAAAGGACTGCTCCTAAGCCGACTTCTGAGGAGTCTGTCTGGAGTACAAATTCCTTCTGGAAGTCAGGGGCAACCTTGACTGGTTGCTTACACAGAGCCTCTCTAAGTTCCAGAAAGGCCGTCTCCAACACAGTTCATTTGGCCACAGCTGATTTTGTCCCCCTTAAGGAGGTCCGCTAGGGGTGCGGCCATCATGGCAAAGTTTGCGGTGAATCTCCTGTAGTGTCCCACAACTCATACAAAGGCTCTAACCTGCTTCTTTGAGAGTGGTCTCGGCCATGGATTTAGGATTTATGGAAAACTCCACCTTTCTAAGAGCACCAAACCCCGCCTGGACTTTATGTAGATGACTTTCCCAATCAGGACTGAAGATACAATATCGTCCAGATACGCCAATGTAAATCCAATGGATGTGAGAATCCGGTCCATGGCCCTCTGGAAGGTGGACAGGGCTCCCTGCAGTCCAAACGGCATCCGAAATGTAATGGAAGCATCTGTCCAGCATAGAAAAAGTTGTGTTTTCCTTTCTTTCCTCTGACATGGGGATTTGCCAATATCTCTTTGTTAAATCCAAGGTGGTTAGGTACCAGGCCAGCCCAAATCTCTTGAACAGCTCATCAACACATGGCATTGGATATGTGTTGAACTTGGAGGCTTCATTCAGCTTACTATAATCATTGCAGAATCTCCACTCGCCATCGGGTTTTGGAACCAGAACAATTGGGCTGGACCACCCGATTTTGGCTTCCTCAGTGACTCCAAGTTTCAACATATGACTTACCGTATTTTTCGGACTATAAGACGCACCGGACCATAAGGCGCACCCCAAATTTGGGGTGAAAATTGCAGAAAAAAAGATTTTTTATAAGATGGGGGTCCGTCTTATTGTCCGAATTTACAGTATCTTACCTGAGGGCTGGTGGTGGCAGAGCAGGGTCACAGGAGGCATGGTGGCGGCAGAGGTGGGGTGATGCGGTACGGCATGCACCTGAGCAGGGTCCCTTCCTGCTTAGGTGGGCGACGCCACGGCCTGGTGTCCATGGGAGGGTGGCAGCAGTGGTTACCGACAGAGGTGCTGGGATGAGGAGGCACAGTGAGAGGTATGGCGTGAGAGGGGTCCCTTTCCCCGATGAGGTGATGGAAGGATCTCGTGGGCACATGGACTGGAGATGATGGAGGTAGTGGTGTACATTGTGAAGCGAGTATTCCACAGGAGCTCAGATGTCTGAGTCCTTGCCGCTTCCCGGCGCTCCTCAGCGCAATAATTATTTCAGAAGCCAGTAATAAGTGAGGAGCTCCGCTATCGAGACACAGCCGCCACGACCGGACACTGCGGGAAAAGCGCCTCTGTACTGCTGCGAGCCCTGCTGGAGGCGGAGAGCCGGCCATGCCATGCGGTGCTGAAGAGTGCCGGGAAGCGGCAAGGACTCAGACATCTGAGCTCCTGTGGAATACTCGCTTCACAATGTACACCACTACCTCCATCATCTCCAGTCCATGTGCCCACGAGATCCTTCCTGAACCTTGCTGCACCCATCCTGGGAAGCAAAAGGATGGAGTATACAGAGTCCAAAGTCCCGGTGAGGTGATGCAGCAGCCCGGTAATGCAGCAGAGCCAGGTGAATCCTGTTGATATCGGTGGGCGCGGCCATCTTCCTGAGGCCGCGTGCGCAGATGGAGCTCTCTGCTGCCCGGGGCTTCAGGAAAATGGCCGCGGGATGCCGCGCGTGCGCAGATGGGGATCGCGGCGGCCATTTTCCTGAAGCCGAGTTCGCATCTCGGCTTCAGGAAAATGGCCGCCGCGATCCCCATCTGCGCACGCGCGGCATCCCGCGGCCATTTTCCTGAAGCCCTGGGCAGCAGAGCGCTCTATCTGCGCACACGCGGCCTCAGGAAGATAGCCGCGCCCACCGATAACAACAGGATTCACCCGGCTCTGCTGCCTTACCGGGCTGCTGCATCACCTCACCGGGAAAAGGGACCCCGCTCACTGCGCCTCCTCATCTCCGCACCTCTGCTGCCACACCTCTGCCGCCGCACCTCTGCCACCGCACCTCTGCCGCCACGGTAAGCCTGCATTGCGACTATTAGACGCACTCCCCATTTTCCCCCCTTTTTTGGGGAGGAAAAAGTGCGTCTTGTAGTCCGAAAAATATGGTACTTCCTTGGATATCAGCTCTTGTTGGGCCTTGGGCATTTGATAGGGCTTCAAGTTAACCCACACATGGGGTTTCGTCAAAATTGGGGCCCTGGGCAAAATTTAAAGTGGAGCCCCCAATCCTGAAATATTCCACCAACAACACACACGCATTACAGATATATACACAATGATACAAACACATATATAAAGTAAATACACACAGAAACATTCAGTTTAGATACAATACAGTATATACAGTATGCTCACATACATATACAGTTTATACATATATTAACACAATATACTGCATTCATGCAGTATACATACAGTTAGGTCCATATATATTTGACAACATTTTTCTAATTTCGGCTATAGACATTACCACAATGAATTTTAAACAAAACAATTCAGATGCAGTTGAAGTTCAGACTTTCACCTTTCATTTGAGGGTATCCACATTAAAATTGGATGAAGGGTTTAGGAGTTCCAGCTCCTTAACATATGCCACCCTGTTTTTAAAGGGACCAAAAGTAATTGGACAATTGACTCCAAGGCTATTTCATGGACTAGTGTGGGCAATCCCTTCGTTATGTCATTCTAAATTAAGCAGATAAAAGGCCTGGAGTTGATTTGAGGTGTGGTGCTTACATTTGGAAGGTTTTGCTGTGAAGTAAACATGCGGTCAAAGGAGCTCTCCATGCAGGTAAAACAAGCCATCCGTAAGCATCGAAAACAGAGAAAACCCATCCGAGAAATTGCTACAATATTAGGAGTGGCAAAATCTACAGTTTGGTACATCCTGAGAAAGAAAGAAAGCACTGGTGAACTCATCAATGCAAAAAGACCTGGGCACCCACGGAAGACAAGAGTGGTGCATGATCGCAGAATAATCCTCCATGGTGAAGAGAAACCCCTTCACAACAGCCAACCAAGTGAACAACACTCTCCAGGAAGTAGGCGTATCAATATCCAAATCTACCATAAAGAGAAGACTGCATGAAAGTAAATACAGAGGTCTCACTGCACGGTGCAAGACACTCATAAGCATCAAGAATAAAAAGGCAAGACTGGACTTTGCTTAAAATCATCTAAATAAGCCTGCACAGTTCTGGAAGAACATTCTTTGGACAGATGAAACCAAGATCAACCTCTACCAGAATGATGGATAGGAAAAAGTATGGCGAAGGAGTGGTACAGCTCATGATCCAAAGCATACCACATCATCTGTAAAACACGGCGGAGGCAGTGTGATGGCTTGGGCATGCATGGCTGCCAGTGGCACTGGGTCACTAGTGTTTATTGATGATGTGACACAGGACAGAAGCAGCCGAACGAATTCTGAGGTATTCAGAGCCATACTGTGTGCTCAGATCCAGCCAAATTGATTGGTCGTCGTTTCATACTACAGATGGACAATGACCCAAAACATAAAGCCAAAGCAACCCAGGATTTTATTACAGCAAAGAAGTGGAATATTCTTGAATGGCCAAGTCAGTCACCTGATCTCAACCCAACTGAGCATGCATTTCACTTGTTAAAGACTAAACTTCAGACAGAAAGGCCCACAAACAAACAGCAACTGAAAACCACCGCAGTGAAGGCCTGGCAGAGCATCAAAAAGGAGGAAACACAGCGTCTGGTGATGTTCATGAGTTCAAGACTTCAGGCAGTCATTGCCAACAAAGGATTTTCAACGAAGTACTAAAAATGAACATTTTATTTAAAATTATTGAATCTGTCCAATTACTTTTGGTCCCTTTAAAAACAGGGTGGCACATGTTAATGAGCTGAGACTCCTAAACCCTTCATCCAATTTTAATGTGGATACCCTCAAATGAAAGCTGAAAGTTTGAACTTCAACTGCATCTGAATTGTTTTGTTTAAAATTCATTGTGGTAATGTTTATAACCAAAATTAGAAAAATGTTGTCTCTGTCCAAATATATATGGACCTAACTGTATATAATAAATATACAGACACACACATACTATATACTCTATGTACATGCATATATATATATCTATCTATCTATATATATATAGACACACACCGCATATATACACAATCATACTATATACTGTATGTACATGCATATATACACACACATGCACCACAGCTACCGTATAAAAAATCATACCATATACTGTATATATGTACACACATACTGTATACACATATACAGACACACTGTATACTGCACATATATATATGTATACTTACCAGGTCCTGATGCTTCACTTGTGCAGATCCCAGGACAGCAGTTTAGGAGCAGCCATGATGAGGAGGAGTGGACACAGACAGGGCTGCAGACATCTTCCTGTCTGGCGTCTGGCCTCTGCTGTGCTGTGAGACTGTCCCTCCCTCTCAAATTCTATCCCGACACTGCCGGGAGAGGGAGATACTAGACGCGTTCTGGGACTACGAAGGATGCACAACATAATTCACTGTAAGTAATGCTGTACACCCTCTGTGCACTTCCTAAAGGGGCTGCAAATGCAGGGGCCCCCTTTGTGGGTGGGGCCCTAGGCATCTGCCTTGTTTGCCTGCCTCAAACGCCGGCCCTGGGTATGGCTTACGTTTTCCCGGTTGAAGAATTTTGTAATTCACTTCACCAAGCTTTTCCACCACCCCATAAGGCTCTTGCCACTTGGCCAAGAACGTACTCTCCACGGTGAGAATTAGTATGAGGACTTGGGCCCGAGGGTTAAACTACCTCACTCTGCCTATGCAGTTGTAGCCTCTAGATTGACCCTCTTATGCCCGAACGAGGTGTCCTTTTATGATGGTCATTACTTTTGCAATCCTCTCCTTCATCTGAGCGACGCTCCAATGGGGTGTGACTTCGGTTTCCAAAATTTCCTTCGCTATATCACAGAGACCCATCAATGTCGGCCATACAGAAGCTTAAATGGCGAGGCCTGTGGAACCTCATGGATAGAGAACAGCAGATACAGTAGCAGACAGTCCCACTCTCTACCATCATTTTCTATGGCCTTCCTAAGCATACTCTTGAGTGGCACTGCATGGTTTTTATGCTCTCTGCATGCGAGGATGCAGACATACTGTACTCACAGTCCTGGCCGCAGCAGCATCCTCGTGCTCCTCCTCCCTTTTCTCCTGCGCACGCCATGCGAGTGCTCCCTGCTCTTAAAGGGGCAACGAGCGCACATAGTAAAATGCTCTCAGCCATTGGCTGGGAGGAATGTTGTGAAATTGGATTTTGGGCTCCCCCGGTGGCCACTGGTGGAATTGAACTGGTGTGCATCATCCTCTCTGTTCACCTGTTTCCATCAGGATGTGGGAGTCGCTATTTAGCCTTGCTCCTCTGTCACTTCCATGCCGGTCAACATTGTAATCAGAAGCCTTTCTGTGCATGTTCCTGCTGCTAGACAACTCCCAGCTAAGTTGGACTTTGTCCTTGTTTGTTTTTGCATTTTGTTCCAGTTCACAGCTGTAGTTTCGTTTCTGTGTCTGGAAAGCTCTTGTGATCTGAAATTGCCACTCTGATGTTATGAGTTAATACTAGAGTCTTAAAGTAATTTCAGGATGGTATTTTGATAGGGTTTTCAGCTGACCATGAAAGTGCCCTTTCTGTCTTCCTGCTATCTAGTAAGCGGACCTCAATTTTGCTAAACCTATTTTCATACTACGTTTGTCATTTCATCTAAAATCACCGCCAATATTTGTGGGGGCCTCTGTCTGCCTTTCGGGGAAATTTCTCTAGAGGTGAGCCAGGATTATATTTTCCTCTGCCAGGATTAGTTAGTCCTCCGGCCGGCACTGGGTGTCTAGGGATAAAACGCAGGCTACGCTACCCGGCTACTGTTAGTTGTGCGGCAGGTTTAGTTCATGGTCAGTTTAGTTTCCATCCTTCCAAGAGCTAGTTCGTATGTTTGCTGGGCTATGTTCTCTTGCCATTGAGAACCATAAAAGTTTGACCGGACCCAAAAGGGTTAAATTAATTGACAGAGAAAGGAGAGAAAAGAGAAGTCTGCTGAAGATTTTTTTTTTTTTTTTCTCAGTTCTGAGTGTGCTTGTAATTGAATCTCTTGCTAGTCTGCCTATATTGCAGCCTTTCTCTCTCTCTCTCCTTCTAATCCTGGAATGGCTCTGTGTTCACCTGTTTAAAATGGATATTCAGAGTTTAGCTGCAGGTTTGAATAATCTCACCACGAAAGTTCAAAACTTACAAGATTTTGTTGTTCATGTTCCTATATCTGAACCTAGAATTCCTTTGCCTGAATTTTTCTCGGGGAATAGATCTTGCTTTCAAAATTTCAAAAATAATTGCAAGTTGTTTTTGTCCCTGAAATCTCGCTCTGCTGGAGATCCTGCTCAGCAGGTCAGGATTGTGATTTCTTTGCTCCGGGGCGACCCTCAGGATTGGGCTTTTGCATTGGCTCCAGGGGATCCTGCGTTGCTCAATGTGGATGCGTTTTTTCTGGCCTTGGGGTTGCTTTATGAGGAACCTCAGTTAGAACTTCAGGCAGAAAAGGCCTTGATGTCCCTATCTCAGGGGCAAGACGAAGCTGAAATATACTGCCAGAAATTCCGTAAATGGGCTGTGCTTACTCAGTGGAATGAGTGCGCCCTGGCGGCGAATTTCAGAGAGGGTCTCTCTGATGCCATTAAGGATGTTATGGTGGGGTTCCCTGTGCCTGCGGGTCTGAATGAGTCCATGACAATGGCTATCCAGATCGATAGGCGTCTGCGGGAGCGCAAACCTGTGCACCATTTGGCGGTGTCTACTGAGAAGACGCCAGAGAATATGCAATGTGATAGAATTCTGTCCAGAAGTGAACGGCAGAATTTTAGACGAAAAAATGGGTTGTGCTTCTATTGCGGTGATTCAACTCATGTTATATCAGCATGCTCTAAGCGTACTAAGAAGCTTGATAAGTCTGTTTCAATTGGCACTTTACAGTCTAAGTTTATTCTATCTGTGACCCTGATTTGTTCTTTATCATCTATTACCGCGGATGCCTATGTCGACTCTGGCGCCGCTTTGAGTCTTATGGATTGGTCCTTTGCCAAACGCTGTGGGTATGATTTGGAGCCTCTTGAAACTCCTATACCCCTGAAGGGGATTGACTCCACCCCATTGGCTAGCAATAAACCACAATACTGGACACAAGTAACTATGCGGATTAATCCGGATCACCAGGAGATTATTCGCTTTCTTGTGCTGTATAACCTACATGATGTGTTGGTGCTTGGATTGCCATGGCTGCAATCTCATAACCCAGTCCTTGACTGGAAAGCTATGTCTGTGTTAAGCTGGGGATGTAAGGGGACGCATGGGGACGTACCTGTGGTTTCCATTTCATCATCTATTCCCTCTGAGATTCCTGAATTCTTGACTGAATATCGTGACGTTTTTGAAGAACCTAAGCTTGGTTCATTACCTCCGCACCGGGAGTGCGATTGTGCCATAGATTTGATTCCGGGTAGTAAATACCCTAAGGGTCGTTTATTTAATCTGTCTGTGCCTGAACATGCTGCTATGCGAGAATATATAAAGGAGTCCTTGGAAAAGGGACATATTCGTCCTTCGTCATCTCCCTTAGGAGCCGGTTTTTTCTTTGTGGCTAAGAAAGATGGCTCTTTGAGGCCGTGCATTGATTATCGGCTTTTGAATAAAATCACGGTTAAATATCAATATCCGTTGCCACTGCTGACTGATTTGTTTGCTCGCATAAAGGGGGCCAAGTGGTTCTCTAAGATAGATCTTCGTGGGGCGTATAATTTGGTGCGAATTAAGCAGGGGGATGAGTGGAAAACCGCATTTAATACGCCCGAGGGCCACTTTGAGTATTTGGTGATGCCTTTTGGTCTTTCAAATGCCCCTTCAGTCTTTCAGTCCTTTATGCATGACATTTTCCGTGATTATTTGGATAAATTTATGATTGTGTATCTGGATGATATTTTGATTTTTTCGGATGACTGGGACTCTCATGTCCAGCAGGTCAGGAGGGTTTTTCAGGTTTTGCGGTCTAATTCCTTGTGTGTGAAGGGTTCTAAGTGCGTTTTTGGGGTTCAAAAGATTTCCTTTTTGGGATATATTTTTTCCCCCTCTTCCATCGAGATGGATCCTGTCAAGGTTCAGGCTATTTGTGATTGGACGCAACCCTCTTCTCTTAAGAGTCTTCAGAAATTTTTGGGCTTTGCTAACTTTTATCGTCGATTTATTGCTGGTTTTTCTGATGTTGTTAAACCATTGACTGATTTGACTAAGAAGGGTGCTGATGTTGCTGATTGGTCCCCTGCTGCTGTGGAGGCCTTTCGGGAGCTTAAGCGCCGCTTTTCTTCCGCCCCTGTGTTGCGTCAGCCTGATGTTGCTCTTCCTTTTCAGGTTGAGGTCGACGCTTCTGAAATCGGAGCTGGGGCGGTTTTGTCGCAGAGAAGTTCCGATTGCTCCGTGATGAGACCTTGTGCTTTTTTCTCGCGTAAATTTTCGCCCGCCGAGCGGAATTATGATGTTGGGAATCGGGAGCTTTTGGCCATGAAGTGGGCTTTTGAGGAGTGGCGTCATTGGCTTGAGGGGGCTGGACATCAGGTGGTGGTATTGACTGACCACAAAAATCTAATTTATCTTGAGTCCGCCAGACGCCTGAATCCTAGACAGGCGCGCTGGTCGTTGTTTTTCTCTCGGTTTAATTTTGTGGTGTCCTACCTGCCGGGTTCTAAGAATGTTAAGGCGGATGCCCTTTCTAGGAGTTTTGAGCCTGACTCCCCTGGTAATTCTGAACCTACAGGTATCCTTAAGGATGGAGTGATATTGTCTGCCGTTTCTCCAGACCTGCGGCGGGCCTTGCAGGAGTTTCAGGCGGATAGACCTGATCGTTGCCCACCTGGTAGACTGTTTGTTCCTGATGATTGGACCAGTAAAGTCATTTCTGAGGTTCATTCTTCTGCGTTGGCAGGTCATCCTGGAATCTTTGGTACCAGGGATTTGGTGGCAAGGTCCTTCTGGTGGCCTTCCCTGTCTCGAGATGTGCGAGGCTTCGTGCAGTCTTGTGACGTTTGTGCTCGGGCCAAGCCTTGTTGTTCTCGGGCTAGTGGATTGTTGTTGCCCTTGCCTATCCCGAAGAGGCCCTGGATGCACATCTCGATGGATTTTATTTCGGATCTTCCTGTTTCTCAGAAGATGTCTGTCATCTGGGTGGTGTGTGATCGTTTCTCTAAGATGGTCCATTTGGTTCCCCTGCCTAAGTTGCCTTCTTCTTCCGAGTTGGTTCCTCTGTTTTTCCAAAATGTGGTCCGTTTGCATGGTATTCCGGAGAATATCGTTTCTGACAGAGGTACCCAATTCGTGTCTAGATTTTGGCGAGCATTCTGTGCTAGGATGGGCATAGATTTGTCTTTCTCGTCTGCTTTCCATCCTCAGACTAATGGCCAGACCGAGCGGACTAATCAGACCTTGGAGACATATTTGAGGTGTTTTGTGTCTGCAGATCAGGATGATTGGGTTGCTTTTTTGCCTTTAGCGGAGTTTGCCCTCAATAATCGGGCCAGTTCTGCCACCTTGGTGTCTCCCTTTTTCTGTAATTCGGGGTTTCATCCTCGATTTTCTTCTGGTCAGGTGGAATCTTCGGATTGTCCTGGAGTGGATGCTGTGGTGGAGAGGTTGCATCAGATTTGGGGGCAGGTAGTGGACAATTTGAAGTTGTCCCAGGAGAAGACTCAGCTTTTTGCCAACCGCCGGCGTCGGGTTGGTCCTCGGCTTTGTGTTGGGGACTTGGTGTGGTTGTCTTCTCGTTTTGTCCCTATGAGGGTTTCTTCTCCCAAGTTTAAGCCTCGGTTCATCGGCCCGTACAAGATATTGGAGATTCTTAACCCTGTGTCCTTCCGTTTGGACCTCCCTGCATCTTTTTCTATTCATAATGTTTTTCATCGGTCATTATTGCGCAGGTATGAGGTACCGGTTGTGCCTTCCGTTGAGCCTCCTGCTCCGGTGTTGGTTGAGGGCGAGTTGGAGTACGTTGTGGAAAAAATCTTGGACTCCCGTGTTTCCAGACGGAAACTCCAGTATCTGGTCAAATGGAAGGGATACGGTCAGGAGGATAATTCTTGGGTGACTGCCTCTGATGTTCATGCCTCCGATTTGGTCCGTGCCTTTCATAGGGCTCATCCTGATCGCCCTGGTGGTTCTGGTGAGGGTTCGGTGCCCCCTCCTTGAGGGGGGGGTACTGTTGTGAAATTGGATTTTGGGCTCCCCCGGTGGCCACTGGTGGAATTGAACTGGTGTGCATCATCCTCTCTGTTCACCTGTTTCCATCAGGATGTGGGAGTCGCTATTTAGCCTTGCTCCTCTGTCACTTCCATGCCGGTCAACATTGTAATCAGAAGCCTTTCTGTGCATGTTCCTGCTGCTAGACAACTCCCAGCTAAGTTGGACTTTGTCCTTGTTTGTTTTTGCATTTTGTTCCAGTTCACAGCTGTAGTTTCGTTTCTGTGTCTGGAAAGCTCTTGTGATCTGAAATTGCCACTCTGATGTTATGAGTTAATACTAGAGTCTTAAAGTAATTTCAGGATGGTATTTTGATAGGGTTTTCAGCTGACCATGAAAGTGCCCTTTCTGTCTTCCTGCTATCTAGTAAGCGGACCTCAATTTTGCTAAACCTATTTTCATACTACGTTTGTCATTTCATCTAAAATCACCGCCAATATTTGTGGGGGCCTCTGTCTGCCTTTCGGGGAAATTTCTCTAGAGGTGAGCCAGGACTATATTTTCCTCTGCCAGGATTAGTTAGTCCTCCGGCCGGCGCTGGGCGTCTAGGGATAAAACGCAGGCTACGCTACCCGGCTACTGTTAGTTGTGCGGCAGGTTTAGTTCATGGTCAGTTTAGTTTCCATCCTTCCAAGAGCTAGTTCGTATGTTTGCTGGGCTATGTTCTCTTGCCATTGAGAACCATAACAGAGGAATTTAGTAAAAGTGTACACCTGCAAGATGTCTCCCTGCCAATAGCTGGGAGGCATCTTTATGTAAGGCACCCTCCCCAATAGGGAGGAGCCCGAGCAACCCCTTTAATTATTTTTTTAGTTGTGTGTCAGAACTCTGAAAATTTTTTACCTTTTGTGCATTACTGCCCTGTTGTGAAATTGGATTTTGGGCTCCCCCGGTGGCCACTGGTGGAATTGAACTTGTGTGCATCATCCCCTCTGTTCACCTGTTCCCATCAGGATGTGGGAGTCGCTATTTAACCTTGCTCCTCTGTCACTTCCATGCCGGTCAACATTGTAATCAGAAGCCTTTCTGTGCATGTTCCTGCTACCAGACAACTTCCAGCTAAGTCGGACTTTTGTCCTTGTTTGTTTTTTGCATTTTGTTCCAGTTCACAGCTGCAGTTTCGTTTCTGTGTCTGGAAAGCTCTTGTGATCTGAAATTGCCACTCTGATGTTATGAGTTAATACTAGAGTCTTAAAGTAATTTCAGGATGGTGTATTGATAGGGTTTTCAGCTGACCATGAAAGTACCCTTTCTGTCTTCCTGCTATCTAGTAAGCGGACCTCGATTTTGCTAAACCTATTTTCATACTACGTTTGTCATTTTCATCTTAAATCACCGCCAATATATGTGGGGGCCTCTGTCTGCCTTTCGGGGAAATTTCTCTAGAGGTGAGCCAGGACTATATTTTCCTCTGCCAGGATTAGTTAGTCCTCCGGCCGGCGCTGGGCGTCTAGGGATAAAACGCAGGCTACGCTACCCGGCTACTGTTAGTTGTGCGGCAGGTTTAGTTCATGGTCAGTTTAAGTTTCCATCCTTCCAAGAGCTAGTTCCTATGTATGCTGGGCTATGTTCTCTTGCCATTGAGAACCATAACACTGCCCTTTTCCAAGATGGCGTCTTTGGTCTCCTGTGCATTGTGTCTTCCTGCTATAAAACTCTACCCCAGCCTTCAGTCTGTGCTAGAGTATTCTGCCTTGCATCCAGCTCCTGACCTCTGATTACTCCCTGACTATATACCTGCTCCTGTGAACCTGTGTGGTGATCCTGCTACTCTGCTCTGAGTTCCTGCTGCATACACCAGTTCCAGTAATCATCCTTCATCTGCTGCTCCTGTTTACTTCCATCTGCATTTGCTGGACATGTAAGCTGTTTCTGCTCTGCAAGAACCTGAGACTATTAACCAGGCCTCCCTGGTTGAGCTAAGATATGATTTGAACTGCCTTATAGCATATGTATCTGTGTTTTGGACTAAGACAATTATTTATTTGTGTCAAGTATCCTCAAGAATAATTGTGCTTCATAGACTTTCTGCTTGATTGCATTTTCCTCTGAAGTTTCGTAAAGACTGCTAAGCTGCATTTAATATTTACTCCAAGTGTTGTGGACTTGAGTTTCTCTCTGCACCTGTTTGAATCACCGTGTGATAATATAGACTTTACCACTTATAAAACTGTGTCCTGTAGTTGTCTTGTTCCACGCAAAGAGTCTTCTGAGTTATCCCCTATAATTATTACAGGATACTCTAGCCATAAAAAAAGGAGACTGCTGGAACAATGACTGCAGTAAGCAGATTAGAGCAGGTGTTTTCCATAATTAGATCACTGCAGAAAGATGTGGAAGGTCTGCAAAAGAAGTTTGGAAGCTTTGAACACAATCAACAAGTGTTTGGACAGACTTTGCAGGACTTAAGCAACCGCATGGCAGCCCAAGAAAACAAACTTGCTGGCATAGAGTCTCAGTATGGTTGGGCTTTTCAGGACCCTCTGGGCAACCGCCACCAGCTAGCCCACCTAAGTTGCCCCCATTCAGATTTAATGGTGATCGCGACAAATTTCGTGGCTTTGTGAATCAATGTATGCTATATTTTGATGTGCATGCTGACCGTTTTGCTACTGATAGATCCAAAGTATTGTGTGTAATAATGCTATTGACCTCATGAGCGCTCGCCTGGGCGAATCCGATGATTGAGTCTCGTGACCCACGGTTAAATAACTTGGATGATTTCTTGGCCGCTATGGCATTAATGTTTGATGACCCTAATCACTGTGCAACCACTGAATCTGCTTTGTTGTTTTTACGCCAGGCTAAACGTTCTGTTACTGAGTATGCCACTGAATTCAGGAGATTAGCGGTAGATACCAATTGGGACAGTTATGCACAATTGCCTATTTTTAAAAGGGGTTTGTCTAGTATTATAAAAGATGAACTAGCTCGCTCTGAGTCACCACAAGAGCTAGAGACATTTATACAGCATTGTGTGCGCATAGACATTCGCCTTACTGAGCGTAGGCAGGAGAAATTTGCTGCTTATAACCGTATTTCTAACTTTTCCCTTCCTTCCAAAGAGCCTGCAGGTAAAACCTCTCGGGAGGTGGAGGAGGTGCCCATGCAAATTGATTCCGTTCAGAGGCGCGAGATCAATGAGCGCCGGGAGCATCGCATTCGTGAAAGTCTATGTTTCTACTGCGGCCAGTCTGACCAGTTCTTGATCAATTGTCCTAAGTGTCCTAGATGGCCTAACACGGTGCTAGCAGCAGTAGGGGAGTATGACAACTGTGATGATGAATCTGACATCTCTGAATGTAGCCTGCCTTTAAACGCTGTATTCCATTCACTTTCTATAACTTCATCCCCCAAGGAGCTTAAGGAAAAGAACTCACTGTTCTCTCCCTATTAAGATCCTGTGTTCAGGACAGTGGATTTCCAGTGCAGCTATGATTGACTCTGGTGCAGGTGGCAATTTCATGGATATCAAATTTGCCACAAAACATGGTATTGAAATTCAGCAAAGAGCCTCTCCAATTACCATGGAAACAGTGGATGGGTCACCTTTAATCTCTGGGCCTGTGGATCAGGAGACCGTACCCCTTGAAGTTTTGTTGGAGCCTAATCATCAGGAGCAACTTTCTTTCTTGCTAATTTCTTCTCCTCATTTTCCTGTGATTTTAGGCATTCCTTAGTTGCGTTCTCAGAACCCAATTATCAACTGGGAGACCAAGGAGATTATCTTTTCAACAAGGAGCATCTCAGCGTTAACAGAAGCTGTCCCTGAGTCCACGGCTACAGAACCACATGTACAGGTATTTTCTTTACCTCCAGCATATACACTGTGTTCCAAATTATTATGCACAAAGAGTTTAGGAGTGATAAGGTTAGAATTTTTTTGTTTGTCATTTAAACTCATTGATGGTGATGTGTGTCAGGGCTCTTTTTATCACTGAAAGCAATTGCAGATACCTGTGCACATTAGTTTGGCAGGTGTGTCCAAATAAAGGCAAGACTACTTAAGAAGGCTGTTCCACTTTATTAAGCAGCCTACATTTTTTGCCAAAATGGGAAAGAAAAAGGATGTGTTGGCTGCTGAGAAGCAACAAATTGTGGAGTATTTAGGTCAAGGCATGACTACAATCAACATTGCCAAGACACTTCATCGTGATCATCGCACAATCAAGAAGTATGTAGCTGATTCCCAGCACACACGTGTGCATGCTGATAAGGAAAAATTGAGGACTCTTTCCAATAGGCAATTGCGTAAGGTTAAAAGAGCAGCTGCAAAAATGCCTTGTCATAGCAGCAGACAAGTTTTTGAAGCTGCTGGTGCCTCCAACGTCCCCAGAACAACAAGATGCAGGGTGCTTCAGAGGTGCGTAAGCCATCCTGTCAACCACCTCTATCCACTGCATAAGCAGAAACGGCTCCAGTGGGCCAAACGATACATGAAGACTGACTTCCAAACTGTTTTGTTCACCGATGAGTGCCGTGCAACGCTCGATGGTCCAGATGGATGGAGTGGAGAATGGCTGGTTGATGGACACCCCATGAAAACACGGCTAAGGCGCCAACAAGGAGGATGTGGAGTAATGTTTTGGGCTGGAATCATGGGGAGAGAGATTGTCGGCCCCTTTATGAGCCCTGAAGGGGTAAAGATGAACTCCATAATCTATGTGGAGTTTCTAAAACAACACTTCCTGCCATGGTTCAAGAGGAAGAACCGTGCTTTCCGCAGCAAGATCGTTTTCATGCATGATAATGCACCGTCTCATGCTTCAAAAAACACATCTGCATCTCTGGCTGCTATGGGCATAAAAGAGGACAAACTTATGGTGTGGCCACCATCTTCCCCTGACCTCAACCCCATTGAGAACCTCTGGAGCATCAGCAAAAGGAGTGTCTATGATGGCGGGAGGCAGTTCACATTTAAGCAACAGCTCTGGGAGGGTATTCTGTCCACATGCAAAACAATTGAAGCAGAAACCATCCAAAAACTGACAAATTCAATGGACGAGAGAGTTCAGAAGCTTCTTTCGAACAAGGGGTCCTATGTGCAAATGTAACATCACCTAGAATAAAGTTTTCACTTGAAAACTGTTTGATTTCATTTTGTAATAAGCTGATAATGCTTATAACTTCACAATTGACCATTTTTTTGTTCAAAATATAAAAAAAAGGTTGAAAACTCTGCTGTGCATAATAATTTGGAACATGCATTTTGAGTGTTTTATGTTTTTAAAAAAGATACTCTTTTCATAGGCAGTTTGTTCCAAAACATTGCAATTATACTAGAATAGTAGATGACTGGAAAATAACAATGACTGCAATTCAGATAGGTAATTTAGAGAAAATATGAGGAAATATTATTTGCATAATAATTTGGAACACAGTGTAAAGAGTTCTCTGACATCTGTGACAAAAAGAATGCAGATCACCTTCCTCCACACAGGCATTATGACTGTCCCATTGAGCTGCTTCCTGGGGCAGCTATTCCTTTTGGTAACGTATACCCTTTGGCGGCACCTGAGCTTCAAGCCTTAAAGGAATATAATGATGAAAATCTGGCCAAAGGCTTCATACTTCCTTCTTCCTCACCAGCAGGGGCACCTATATTTTTTGTAAAAAAGAAGGATGGGACCCTGAGACCCTGTGTTGACTATCGGGAACTCAATAAGGTAACCGTACGAAACCGTTACCCTTTGCCTCTGATTCCTGAATTACTGGAAAGAGTCCGCCATGCTAAGGTGTTCTCTAAACTGGATCTTCGTGGGGCTTATAATTTGGTGCATATTCGTCCAGGGGATGAGTGGGAGACAGCATTCAGATGCCGGTATGGACACTTTGAATCTCTTGTGATGCCCTTCGGCCTTTGTAATGCCCCTGCAACGTTTCAACACCTTGCTAATGACATTTTCAGAGATTTGTTGGACCAGTTTGTGGTGATCTATTTGGATGATATACTAATCTTTTCCGACTCTTTACAGGAACAAGAAGAACATGTCAAAACTGTTTTAAGACGTCTGAAAGAGAACCATCTGTATATTAAGCTGGAGAAATGCGAGTTCCATTGTTCTGAGATACAGTTCTTAGGTTATATCATCTCTCCCCAGGGGCTGAACATGGAATCTGGTAAGATTCAGGCTATCCTTGACTGGCCGGTACCAAAGAACGTTAAGGAGGTCCAACGTTTTATTGGTTTTGCAAATTTCTACAGATGCTTCATTCGAAATTTTTCTGATATTGTCCATCCCATTACTTCCTTGACAGAGAAGGAAAAGCCCTTTAAGTGGTCATCACAGGCTCAAGAAGCTTTTGATCAGCTTAAGATCTGTTTCACATCAGCACTGCTGTTGATACACCCAGATCCAACACTTTCATTCATTGTGGAGGTGAACGCTTCTGATAATGCTTTGGGGGCTATTCTATCCCAAAGAACTGGAGAGAAGGGTCTGCTACATCCTTGTGCTTTCTTTTCCCGTAGACTAAACTCAGCAGAGAAGAATTACGACGTGGGAGACAAGGAATTGCTGGCTATTATTGTGGCTTTCAAAGAATGGAGGCATCATCTGCAAGGAGCTGCACAACAGATCATAGTGCTGACTGACCATCGCAATTTAGAGTTCCTTAGATCTGCTAGATGTCTTTCTCCTCATCAGGCTCGTTGGAACTTATTTTTAAATCAATTTAACTTTGTTATCTTGTATAGTGTTGAGCATTCCGATACCGCAAGTATCGGGTATCGGCCGATACTTGCGGTATCGGAATTCCGATACCGAGATCCGATACTTGCCGCATATCGGATACCTGAATCGGAAGTTCCCAGGATTCAAACTGCACGAATTCAGCCAATGAGGAATGATTCCAAGTGTGGGTACATCCTGTTCAGCATGGTGGGCATGAAACTACTAGCAAGGCTGTGATTGGCTGCTGAAATGATGTCATGCTGCAGTTTAAAAGTCGCTGGCGCCATTTTGGGCTCACTCTGCTGTGAATTCAGTTAGTGACAGGACGCTGTGTTCTGACTGAGGGCCAGTTGAGATAGCGATTTGCTTCTTTGTGCTTTTCCCAGGCTAATTTAGCAACCGCTGTGTGTTCACCTTGCTTTTGCCTTGCAGCGCTGTTTTCACAGCGATCTGCAAGGTCTGTGTGTGTGTGTGTGTGTGTGTGTGAGAGTGCAGCCCACTCTGTAGTCTGTGTGCAGCCATAGCTTGTTGTATTCAGGTCAGGGTGGTTCACTGCCTCATACTGTTCTTATCCATTCCATTGTCCTTTTTTGCAAGTAGTGCAGGCTGCTGCACATTTTTTTCAAATAATTCCTATTAGTGACTTTCCACCCGTATCCAGCTAAATTGTGGAAAAACACTACATAGG
Organism: Ranitomeya variabilis; assembly: GCF_051348905.1. Lineage (NCBI taxonomy): Eukaryota > Metazoa > Chordata > Amphibia > Anura > Dendrobatidae > Ranitomeya > Ranitomeya variabilis. The sequence goes on along the minus strand of NC_135235.1, from coordinate 336,001,583 downwards.
ATAACGTAGAGGAGGTTTTTGGGGCCTTGCAGCGCCGTTTACGGCTGTCTGCATGGTCTCCGTGTGAGTGCAGCTCGCCCTGTAGTCTGTGTGCAGCCACAGCCGGTTGTATCCAGCTCAGGGTGGTTCACTGACTCATACAGTTCTATCCATTCCATTGTCCTTTTTTGGAAGTAGTGCAGGCTGCTGCACTTTTTTTTCAAATAATTCCTATTAGTGACTTTCCACCCGTATCCAGCTAAATTGTGGAAAAACACTACATAGGATAACCTAGAGTAGTTTTTTTGGGCCTTGCAGCGCCGTTCACGGCTGTCTGCACGGTCTCCGTGTGAGTGCAGCTCGCCCTGTAGTCTGTGTGCAGCCACAGCCGGTTGTATCCAGCTCAGGGTGGTTCACTGACTCATACAGTTCTATCCATTCCATTGTCCTTTTTTGCAAGTAGTGCAGGCTGCTGCACATTTTTTTCAAATAATTCCTATTACTGACTTTCCACCCGTATCCAGCTAAATTGTGGAAAAACACTACATAAGATAACCTAGAGTAGTTTTTTTGGGCCTTGCAGCGCCGTTTACGGCTGTCTGCACGGTCTCCGTGTGAGTGCAGCTCTCCCTGTTGTCAGTTCATCCCCCCAAAAAATAAATAAAGAATAAAGTTCACCAAACACACCACTTTACAGTTGTGTACGCCACATTAGCTCATATTAATGTCTAGTCCACACTTTAGAAAATTAGTGTTTCTTATACCTGTTAGGAGCTGTTCAGGAATAAGCACACTAAGCCGTTAGTACTTTTCTGCTTATCTTTATCAGTCAACCAAGATGAAGAAGGCAGGGAGTAAGGCACGTGGGCGTGGGCGCGGAGCAGGGAGAGGACATGGGGACTCTGTGCCTGCTGCGGGCACCGGTGACTCATCATCACCCAGTTTCAGCAGGGAACAGTCCTTCATGCGCAGCTTTGTCGGAGAGCGCCGTACACCGCTGCTGCGTGAAGACCAAATTGAAGCCGTTGTCGGATGGATGGCAGCTAACACATCGACTTCAATTAGTGCCACATCCTTTCAGACACAGAGCACTGGAGAGCACCCATCTGTCTCTTCGCCACCTGCCAAATTGCCCAGGCGGACAGAGAGCCCAGGACAGGAGCCGTCTCTACTTCTGTTCTCTGAATCTCTTGGCTTGGAAACAGGGGGCCAGCCAAGCAGCATTGGAGAAATGGAAGAAGAGGCAGTGTGCAGTGATGCCCAACAGCTTTTTCTCTCTGAGTCTGAAGAGGCGGGTGGGCCAGTGCCTCCGGTCACCACACCGCAAAACGCATCCGCTGATGACACTCAGGTGCCACTTTCTGATGCGTGCTCTGCGGCTGAGACTACCCAGGAGGAGCAGTTGGTGGCAGAGGGTAGTGTAGATGATGAGGTCCTTGACCCATCGTGGCGTGAGGGACAGGAAGGTGGTGGGAGCAGCTCTGAGGAAGAGATTCCCCGAATGGGCCAAAGAGGGAGAGGGAGGGGGAAGACTGCGGATTCTGTAGCCTCCACTTTGGCACCCGTTAGGAGCGTGTCTCTTCCAAAAGCCAAAAAGGGCGCTCCCAAGACTTGCAGTGCCTGGTCCTTTTTTGACACAGTTGCAGATGACATTTGCTATGTCAAATGCAAGGTGTGTCATCACAAAGTCAAAAGAGGGAGAAATGTCAGCAACCTCAATACCTCCAACATGTGGAAACATGTGCGGACCAGGCACGCGGCGGAGTTACAGAAACACACTGAAGAGCTAGGCCAACCAACAGCGGCAGCTACCACCTCTTCAGCTCGTGTTGCCTCTTCCTCCAGCTCATACACAGCTGGTTCGGCTTCCTCCCAGGATCGCCATGGAAGAACCTCTGGCACTGTTGTCCAGAGACCCACTGTAATTCCACCCGCAGCACCACGTTCCCAGTCATCCTCACACTCCCAGGCCAGTCTACAGCCATCGGTAGTACAGGCATGGGAGAAAAGGCGGCCTTTCTCGGCAAACCACCCAAGAGCACAGGCTCTGACTGCAGGCATTGCCAAACTTCTGTCACTGGAAATGCTGTCATTCAGGCTGGTGGAGACTGACAGCTTCTGTGACTTGATGTCATTGGCAGTCCCACAGTACAATGTGCCCAGCCGCTTTTATTTCAGCAGGCAAGCCGTCCCTGCCCTGCACAAGCATGTGGAGGGACACATAAAACACGCGCTACTGAACACCGTCAGTAGCAAGGTCCACCTCACCACCGATGCGTGGACCAGTCAACATGGACAGGGGCGATACCTTTCCCTCACTGCCCATTGGGTTAATGTTGTTGAGACGGGTACAGATCGTGCGAGTGGCGCAGGACGTGTCCTGCCCACTCCAAGGATTGCAGGAATCCAGTCTGTACGCATTGACTCCTCCTCTTACACAAGTTCCTCAGAATCGTCGCTGCAGGAGCCGTCACAGTCCACCTCCACATGGACCCGTGAACATTTACCTGTTACGACCGACATGAGCACAGCCGTGGCCAAACGTCAACAGGCCGTCTTGAAATTAATTTCTTTGGGGAATCGAAGCCACACAGCGCAGGAGCTCTGGAATGCCATCAATCAGGAGAGCGATGTGTGGTTTGTGCCAGCGAATCTCCAGCCAGGCATGGTAGTGTTTGATAATGGCCGAAATCTGGTGGCAGCTCTGGGCCTCGGCAACCTCACTCACATCCCATGTCTGGCACATGTGCTCAACTTGGTCGTAATTTAAAAACACAACATCACATCAAACCAAATTGGGACAAAGGGTGAATTTGGAGCACCTTATACATACTGTGTGTTACATAGGTGACGGACGTCCATGTCCAGACTCAGAACCCACCACTAGATACATACAGCTGTGTATATGGTCCAACAATGTGGACTTTAGCCAGCGTTCTTACTTCAATAATATTGATACCGATCACCGGTTAACCTAAATTCAAGCTGCTAGCACTACCATATAACACATGCCCCCCCAGAGAGTTACCACCAAATGGGCATAAACATGCCGAAAAAATCAGCTAAAATCTTTACCTCTGTAGCGGGGGTATCACGGTGAGACTGTAATCCGGGCAGTGGCGTCTGCCCCAACGCGCGTTTCGGACCTAATCCTTTTTCAAGGGGCCTGGCTGTAATACCTCGCATTGATCTTTAAATAGTATCCTTCCCGCGTATACGGTGACGTTGTCACCGGAAGTTGCGCGCCCGGCCCGGAAATGACGCGCCACGTCGTCAAGGTAACCACAGCAAACAGCGGGCATCGGCGTCACAGGGAGGGAAGGTCATGTGACCGAACCACCCCATAAAGATACCGATAACCCGCGGCTACCATGGCACCCAGACGGCGAGCGCGTACAGAGCAGGGAGCGCAACTATCTATACAAGATGGACAATTGCCCAACAATGATTCAACACTTAAAAATATATAAATATAGATAAAACAGAAGGCAAAACTAGGAACATGGGAGACAAATGGCTGGATACTACACCTCCTATCACCGGCATACCGCAGTATGGAACTAACAGACCACTGGTATATATCTATTGCATATAAGGGGTATCAGAGATTTTACCTAAAAGGCAGATAATTTTTACAAATAATATTATATATCACATCTATAAACCTATATCAAATATTTATAATTATCACATATGATATGCTACTGCCACTCAACCAGTACCACCATAATACAACCAAAGATATTAACCATCAGTCAAAAATATAGTCCATTCTTTGCTTATAACGGCATCCATCTTCTCATGCTGCTTTATAAATTTCTCAATGTATCATATCAGGAAGTATTCCATGCCGATACGCCATTCCTCATATTCCACCATGTCTCCCCGATCGCTTATAACTAAGATAAATGTGAATATAAAAACAAGTTAAAATTGTACACACAGAATGGACAATGCTCCATATAAAACAGAGCGATGCTCAGAGAAACGGGGTGAAGCTAAGGTTCTCATTAAGTCCAGATGGATGGACTGTGCCCAATGTCCATATCCACCTGGACTCTACCTGAGCTAACTTCCTAAACATCCCACCACCACGAATATTCGTGTTGAGCATATCAATGCCCCTTACCCGAAATTGACTACTGTCACAATTATGGAACCTACGGAAGTGTCGGGGGATCGTTTTTAATAATGTCTCATCCTCTGCAGCAGCCGCTGCCTCAATCCCTAACACGTGCTCCCGAATTCTGATCTTTAGTTGTCGGGTAGTCATACCCACGTAGATCATATCACATGGGCAGACACCATAATAAATTACGTTTTTGCTGGTACACGTAATATTTGTTTTAATAATGAATTCCTTAGAGCCTTCCTGATTTTTAAATTTGTCCGTTCGATCCATATTAGGACAGGCCACGCAATGACCACATGGGGTACTACCACAGCGTCTCTTGAACTGATCCAAGAAAGTAGTTGTTGGCTCACCCGTATAGTGGCTATGGACCAATCTATCCCTCAGATTTCTAGATCTTCTAGCTGTAATCACAGCCCTATCTGGGATAAATCTAGAAATCACTGGGTCCGCCTTCAATATATGCCATGACCTATCAAGAATTTTCCTCATTTTCGGGAAGTGTGAGTGGAAATTGGTGATAAATCTCACATCACCATTTCTTTTGGGTTGTCGAATACCATACAATAACTCATTTCTGGAGGAACCCTTAGCACGGTTATATGCTTTCTTAATCATGCGGTTGCTGAAGCCCCGCTCCTTCAGGCGTTGTTTAAGATCTTCAGCCTGTTTATAAAAATCACCATCTGTGGAGCATAGCCTCCGCAACCGCAGAAATTGTCCGGTGGGGACCGACTGGATCATGTGTCCAGGATGGGAGGATGTTGCATGTAGCAACATATTAGTAGAGGTGGGCTTCCGGTAAATATCCGTCTGTATCTCACCCCTCCCATCTTTCTTAAGTGTAACATCAAGAAACTCCAGAGTTAAAGAGTCACACTTATAGGTAATAAAGATATTCTGGTCATTGTCATTTAGTGATCTCATAAAAGTATGTAGATCATCACATGACCCCTGCCAGATCAGGAAAATGTCGTCGATGTACCGGGTCCAAGATAGGACCCGGCACATCGGCGACGACCGATCCGGCAGGGAGAGGTCTCTCTCCCACAGCCCCAGGAACAGGTTGGCATATGCCGGGGCAAAGGAAGCCCCCATAGCTGTTCCCTGGAGCTGCAGGAAGAAAGACCCCTTAAACACAAAGAAATTATGTGTTAGTGTGAACTGTAATAACTCAATGACCAAATCTCTAATATCACCTGGTAAGTTAGACATTGAGAGGAAAAACTTCACTGCACGGACCCCATCAACATGTCTGATACTGGTGTAGAGGGACTCGACGTCCCCCGTCACCAGTACCATATCTTCCTCTAAACACAAACCATCCACCTGTCTCAACAGTTCCCCTGTGTCTTTCAAAAAAGATGGCAAACCCTCAACTAGTGGTTGAAGCTTAGAATCGATCCATCTATTTATATGTTCGAGATAATTTGGTGACGGGGGATGTCGAGTCCCTCTACACCAGTATCAGACATGTTGATGGGGTCCGTGCAGTGAAGTTTTTCCTCTCAATGTCTAACTTACCAGGTGATATTAGAGATTTGGTCATTGAGTTATTACAGTTCACACTAACACATAATTTCTTTGTGTTTAAGGGGTCTTTCTTCCTGCAGCTCCAGGGAACAGCTATGGGGGCTTCCTTTGCCCCGGCATATGCCAACCTGTTCCTGGGGCTGTGGGAGAGAGACCTCTCCCTGCCGGATCGGTCGTCGCCGATGTGCCGGGTCCTATCTTGGACCCGGTACATCGACGACATTTTCCTGATCTGGCAGGGGTCATGTGATGATCTACATACTTTTATGAGATCACTAAATGACAATGACCAGAATATCTTTATTACCTATAAGTGTGACTCTTTAACTCTGGAGTTTCTTGATGTTACACTTAAGAAAGATGGGAGGGGTGAGATACAGACGGATATTTACCGGAAGCCCACCTCTACTAATATGTTGCTACATGCAACATCCTCCCATCCTGGACACATGATCCAGTCGGTCCCCACCGGACAATTTCTGCGGTTGCGGAGGCTATGCTCCACAGATGGTGATTTTTATAAACAGGCTGAAGATCTTAAACAACGCCTGAAGGAGCGGGGCTTCAGCAACCGCATGATTAAGAAAGCATATAACCGTGCTAAGGGTTCCTCCAGAAATGAGTTATTGTATGGTATTCGACAACCCAAAAGAAATGGTGATGTGAGATTTATCACCAATTTCCACTCACACTTCCCGAAAATGAGGAAAATTCTTGATAGGTCATGGCATATATTGAAGGCGGACCCAGTGATTTCTAGATTTATCCCAGATAGGGCTGTGATTACAGCTAGAAGATCTAGAAATCTGAGGGATAGATTGGTCCATAGCCACTATACGGGTGAGCCAACAACTACTTTCTTGGATCAGTTCAAGAGACGCTGTGGTAGTACCCCATGTGGTCATTGCGTGGCCTGTCCTAATATGGATCGAACGGACAAATTTAAAAATCAGGAAGGCTCTAAGGAATTCATTATTAAAACAAATATTACGTGTACCAGCAAAAACGTAATTTATTATGGTGTCTGCCCATGTGATATGATCTACGTGGGTATGACTACCCGACAACTAAAGATCAGAATTCGGGAGCACGTGTTAGGGATCGAGGCAGCGGCTGCTGCAGAGGATGAGACATTATTAAAAACGATCCCCCGACACTTCCGTAGGTTCCATAATTGTGACAGTAGTCAATTTCGGGTAAGGGGCATTGATATGCTCAACACGAATATTCGTGGTGGTGGGATGTTTAGGAAGTTAGCTCAGGTAGAGTCCAGGTGGATATGGACATTGGGCACAGTCCATCCATCTGGACTTAATGAGAACCTTAGCTTCACCCCGTTTCTCTGAGCATCGCTCTGTTTTATATGGAGCATTGTCCATTCTGTGTGTACAATTTTAACTTGTTTTTATATTCACATTTATCTTAGTTATAAGCGATCGGGGAGACATGGTGGAATATGAGGAATGGCGTATCGGCATGGAATACTTCCTGATATGATACATTGAGAAATTTATAAAGCAGCATGAGAAGATGGATGCCGTTATAAGCAAAGAATGGACTATATTTTTGACTGATGGTTAATATCTTTGGTTGTATTATGGTGGTACTGGTTGAGTGGCAGTAGCATATCATATGTGATAATTATAAATATTTGATATAGGTTTATAGATGTGATATATAATATTATTTGTAAAAATTATCTGCCTTTTAGGTAAAATCTCTGATACCCCTTATATGCAATAGATATATACCAGTGGTCTGTTAGTTCCATACTGCGGTATGCCGGTGATAGGAGGTGTAGTATCCAGCCATTTGTCTCCCATGTTCCTAGTTTTGCCTTCTGTTTTATCTATATTTATATATTTTTAAGTGTTGAATCATTGTTGGGCAATTGTCCATCTTGTATAGATAGTTGCGCTCCCTGCTCTGTACGCGCTCGCCGTCTGGGTGCCATGGTAGCCGCGGGTTATCGGTATCTTTATGGGGTGGTTCGGTCACATGACCTTCCCTCCCTGTGACGCCGATGCCCGCTGTTTGCTGTGGTTACCTTGACGACGTGGCGCGTCATTTCCGGGCCGGGCGCGCAACTTCCGGTGACAACGTCACCGTATACGCGGGAAGGATACTATTTAAAGATCAATGCGAGGTATTACAGCCAGGCCCCTTGAAAAAGGATTAGGTCCGAAACGCGCGTTGGGGCAGACGCCACTGCCCGGATTACAGTCTCACCGTGATACCCCCGCTACAGAGGTAAAGATTTTAGCTGATTTTTTCGGCATGTTTATGCCCATTTGGTGGTAACTCTCTGGGGGGGCATGTGTTATATGGTAGTGCTAGCAGCTTGAATTTAGGTTAACCGGTGATCGGTATCAATATTATTGAAGTAAGAACGCTGGCTAAAGTCCACATTGTTGGACCATATACACAGCTGTATGTATCTAGTGGTGGGTTCTGAGTCTGGACATGGACGTCCGTCACCTATGTAACACACAGTATGTATAAGGTGCTCCAAATTCACCCTTTGTCCCAATTTGGTTTGATGTGATGTTGTGTTTTTAAATTATTACTAATAAAGATTATATTGAGTTTTTCTATACAAAAGTGACCAGTTGCATCATTGCTTTGTTTATGGTGTCTATATATGATATTGATGATGGGTCTATTAGTCCTAATAGACACATGATTATGGGTAATATACTACGGTTTATTATGATCATGTGTCTTGGTCATGTTTGTTATATATGGTTAAATGTTGCTGTGTTTTGCACAGGATTCGAACTTGACATGGATTTCCAAGCCAGGGAGAAGACTTGGCTTTCACACATCGACCAGGTGTTTGGGGGAGAGGGGTCCAGCATTCAGCAGAGTGGTGATGGGAAATGGGATGAACAAGCATCGGCTTTGCAAAAAATGATTATAAAAAGGACAAAGTTATGGTGGAACCGCACATTTTTAGAAAAATATTTGAGTAAAAACATGATACCGAGGGGATTACGTGTGCGGGTAATTCCCACTTTTCCGGTGGAGGACCCTGGATTTGTGTCTAGATGGGAGGAGGCGTGCAACATGTGCTCAAAAACATTGATGCAATTATTGTGTGAACATAATGGGGCGTTAATGACCCAGCTGGACACATCAATTAAGACTATGGAGGATGAACTGAATGTGGCTAATCTGACGGAAAAAGTAAAAACTTTCCATGGTCAAACGGATAAGATCTTGGAAGGAGTAGTGAAAAAAATCCAGATGACCCAGTTGAATAAATTAAACCGGGACCGACGGGATTATGACACGAATCATGTCTATTTGTGGAGGAAATTAGCGCAAAAAGGTCAACAAATAAAGCGCATCCCGTCGTACTCCTCAGTGTTCTCTCTTGGGGATATGTCAGACACTTCAGAGACGTCTGGTGCGTCTGGGTCCGGACAGACAAGACGAAACCAAAGGGAACACACGTTCCATCCATATAGGAGGTCTGACTTTTCCCCTGTGTCTACTCGTTTTGGAAAAAAGGTAATTAATTTGAGCACACATGAGTTTACAGATGTAGATCTAGCATTATTGGAAAGAGGCTTTTCATTTTCACCAGCCGCACCATTTGATGCGTTTTTGGCTATTAAGGATCTGCATCTGTTTGCTCGCTCGTTAATTTTTAAGAAACATTTTTTTGATGGCAACCTGTTACAATTATTCCCCACAGAAGAAGAACAAGTAGCATTGCAAGCATTGGAGGAATTGGCGGTTGAACACAATATGACAGAGGGAGGTAAGATCCCAGTGTCTATTCGTCCTAAGTCTAAAAAATTCCCCCCTTTGGCAACATGTCCGAATGTGGACCTGTTTGTACAAATTGTTAGCAATGAATTATGTAAGATACCACGTTATATCTATAATGATAATCTTACTAGGGGTGAACGGGAGCGTCTGCGTGTCCTCCAAAATCTCACCGATGTGGTCTTTAAACCGGCCGACAAGGGGGGGAACGTGGTAGTATGGCCTAAGTCCCTATATGAAAAAGAGGCATTTCGCCAATTGGGCAATGTCACATGCTACAAAAAACTCACGTTCAACCCCTTGTCGGCCTTTTCTACACAATTACGGACCATTATCGGTGGGGCTAAAGATATGGGAACAATTACAAAGGAGTTGGCGGATGCCTTAATTGTATCAGATCCTATTGTCCCCACCTTTTATTTGTTGCCAAAATTACATAAGGACGCGCAGACGCCCCCGGGTCGCCCCATTATCTCTGGGCGAGGAAATTATCTCGAACATATAAATAGATGGATCGATTCTAAGCTTCAACCGCTAGTTGAGGGTTTGCCATCTTTTTTGAAAGACACAGGGGAACTGTTGAGACAGGTGGATGGTTTGTGTTTAGAGGAAGATATGGTACTGGTGACGGGGGACGTCGAGTCCCTCTACACCAGTATCAGACATGTTGATGGGGTCCGTGCAGTGAAGTTTTTCCTCTCAATGTCTAACTTACCAGGTGATATTAGAGATTTGGTCATTGAGTTATTACAGTTCACACTAACACATAATTTCTTTGTGTTTAAGAGGTCTTTCTTCCTGCAGCTCCAGGGAACAGCTATGGGGGCTTCCTTTGCCCCGGCATATGCCAACCTGTTCCTGGGGCTGTGGGAGAGAGACCTCTCCCTGCCGGATCGGTCGTCGCCGATGTGCCGGGTCCTATCTTGGACCCGGTACATCGACGACATTTTCCTGATCTGGCAGGGGTCATGTGATGATCTACATACTTTTATGAGATCACTAAATGACAATGACCAGAATATCTTTATTACCTATAAGTGTGACTCTTTAACTCTGGAGTTTCTTGATGTTACACTTAAGAAAGATGGGAGGGGTGAGATACAGACGGATATTTACCGGAAGCCCACCTCTACTAATATGTTGCTACATGCAACATCCTCCCATCCTGGACACATGATCCAGTCGGTCCCCACCGGACAATTTCTGCGGTTGCGGAGGCTATGCTCCACAGATGGTGATTTTTATAAACAGGCTGAAGATCTTAAACAACGCCTGAAGGAGCGGGGCTTCAGCAACCGCATGATTAAGAAAGCATATAACCGTGCTAAGGGTTCCTCCAGAAATGAGTTATTGTATGGTATTCGACAACCCAAAAGAAATGGTGATGTGAGATTTATCACCAATTTCCACTCACACTTCCCGAAAATGAGGAAAATTCTTGATAGGTCATGGCATATATTGAAGGCGGACCCAGTGATTTCTAGATTTATCCCAGATAGGGCTGTGATTACAGCTAGAAGATCTAGAAATCTGAGGGATAGATTGGTCCATAGCCACTATACGGGTGAGCCAACAACTACTTTCTTGGATCAGTTCAAGAGACGCTGTGGTAGTACCCCATGTGGTCATTGCGTGGCCTGTCCTAATATGGATCGAACGGACAAATTTAAAAATCAGGAAGGCTCTAAGGAATTCATTATTAAAACAAATATTACGTGTACCAGCAAAAACGTAATTTATTATGGTGTCTGCCCATGTGATATGATCTACGTGGGTATGACTACCCGACAACTAAAGATCAGAATTCGGGAGCACGTGTTAGGGATCGAGGCAGCGGCTGCTGCAGAGGATGAGACATTATTAAAAACGATCCCCCGACACTTCCGTAGGTTCCATAATTGTGACAGTAGTCAATTTCGGGTAAGGGGCATTGATATGCTCAACACGAATATTCGTGGTGGTGGGATGTTTAGGAAGTTAGCTCAGGTAGAGTCCAGGTGGATATGGACATTGGGCACAGTCCATCCATCTGGACTTAATGAGAACCTTAGCTTCACCCCGTTTCTCTGAGCATCGCTCTGTTTTATATGGAGCATTGTCCATTCTGTGTGTACAATTTTAACTTGTTTTTATATTCACATTTATCTTAGTTATAAGCGATCGGGGAGACATGGTGGAATATGAGGAATGGCGTATCGGCATGGAATACTTCCTGATATGATACATTGAGAAATTTATAAAGCAGCATGAGAAGATGGATGCCGTTATAAGCAAAGAATGGACTATATTTTTGACTGATGGTTAATATCTTTGGTTGTATTATGGTGGTACTGGTTGAGTGGCAGTAGCATATCATATGTGATAATTATAAATATTTGATATAGGTTTATAGATGTGATATATAATATTATTTGTAAAAATTATCTGCCTTTTAGGTAAAATCTCTGATACCCCTTATATGCAATAGATATATACCAGTGGTCTGTTAGTTCCATACTGCGGTATGCCGGTGATAGGAGGTGTAGTATCCAGCCATTTGTCTCCCATGTTCCTAGTTTTGCCTTCTGTTTTATCTATATTTATATATTTTTAAGTGTTGAATCATTGTTGGGCAATTGTCCATCTTGTATAGATAGTTGCGCTCCCTGCTCTGTACGCGCTCGCCGTCTGGGTGCCATGGTAGCCGCGGGTTATCGGTATCTTTATGGGGTGGTTCGGTCACATGACCTTCCCTCCCTGTGACGCCGATGCCCGCTGTTTGCTGTGGTTACCTTGACGACTTGGCGCGTCATTTCCGGGCCGGGCGCGCAACTTCCGGTGACAACGTCACCGTATACACGGGAAGGATACTATTTAAAGATCAATGCGAGGTATTACAGCCAGGCCCCTTGAAAAAGGATTAGGTCCGAAACGCGCGTTGGGGCAGACGCCACTGCCCGGATTACAGTCTCACCGTGATACCCCCGCTACAGAGGTAAAGATTTTAGCTGATTTTTTCGGCATGTTTATGCCCATTTGGTGGTAACTCTCTGGGGGGGCATGTGTTATATGGTAGTGCTAGCAGCTTGAATTTAGGTTAACCGGTGATCGGTATCAATATTATTGAAGTAAGAACGCTGGCTAAAGTCCACATTGTTGGACCATATACACAGCTGTATGTATCTAGTGGTGGGTTCTGAGTCTGGACATGGACGTCCGTCACCTATGTAACACACAGTATGTATAAGGTGCTCCAAATTCACCCTTTGTCCCAATTTGGTTTGATGTGATGTTGTGTTTTTAAATTATTACTAATAAAGATTATATTGAGTTTTTCTATACAAAAGTGACCAGTTGCATCATTGCTTTGTTTATGGTGTCTATATATGATATTGATGATGGGTCTATTAGTCCTAATAGACACATGATTATGGGTAATATACTACGGTTTATTATGATCATGTGTCTTGGTCATGTTTGTTATATATGGTCAACTTGGTCGTGCAGAGTTTTTTGAGGGACTATCCAGATCTTGATGCACTGCTGCACAAAGTCCGCCTAGAGTGTGCTCACTTGCGGCGTTCCAGCACGGCAAAATCGCGCATTGCGGCTTTGCAGCGCCGATTCCGCCTTCCGGAACATCGCATCATATGTGACCTACCTACCAGGTGGAATTCCACGTTACATATGTTGGAGCGGTTGTGTGAGCAGCATCAAGCAGTAATGGAGTACCAGCTGCATCAGGCGCAAAGAAGTCGCACTCCGCGCCGTTCAGACTTCACAACCACAGAGTGGGCCACTATGAAGGACGTCTGCCAGGTTTTGCGTCCCTTCGATTATTCCACGCGGATGGCGAGTGCAGATGATGCACTAGTCAGCATGACTGTCACCCTTTTCTGCCTGCTTGAAAAATCACTGCAAGCGCTAAGGGATGATGTTGTGGAAGAGGTGGAGGATGAGGATTCACCATTTCTATCATCTTCTGGACAGTCAGCGCCACGTGGTTCCTCACAAAGGCGTAGGCAGGGGACACTTTGTGAGGAGGATGAGGAGGAGTCAATGGAGGAGGAAGACATCCGTCCAGAGGAGGGAGTTACACAATTGTCCAGTAGTCAGTGTGTACAGCGAGGGTGGGGTGATGACGAGCGGGCAGAGATCACGCCTCAAGCAGGGGACAGCGTTTCTTGGCCAGTTGGCAGTCTGCAGCACATGGTTGATTACATGCTGCAGTGCCTGAGAAACGACCGCCGCATCGCCCACATTCTCAACATGTCTGATTATTAGGTGTTCACCCTCCTCGATCCTCGCTACCGGGACAACGTACAAAGCCTCATCACACCGTTGAACCGGGAGCGTAAAATGCGGGAGTACCAAGACACACTGGTGAATTCCATCATCTTCTCCAGTCCAACTGAGAGAAGTGCTGCTAGTGCTTTACAAAGCAGCTCAGTGCGTCCAGGCAGTGGAGGAGGCTCTGCACAAAGAGGGAGCAGAAGCAGTGCCTCTGCCCAAAGCAAGACCAGTATGGCCCAACTGTGGCACAGTTTTCTGTGCCCGCCACAAATGTCTACACCATCACAGACGGCTCCAGTCAGCAGGAGGCAACGGTTCCGTCAGATGGTGACAGACTACATGTCTTGCCCTCTTGCTGTACTCCGAGACGGCTCTTCCCCTTTCAAGTTTTGGGTCTCTAAGCTGGATACATGGCCAGAGCTAAGCCAGTATGCATTGGAGGTGCTGGCTTGCCCTGCGGCTAGTGTATTATCGGAACGCTTCTTTAGTGCTGCAGGTGGTGTACTAACTGACCGTCGCATGCGACTATCCTCCGATAACGTTGACCGGCTTACTTTCCTGAAAATGAACCAGGCCTGGATCTCGCAGGAATTTGCCACTCCTGTTCCTGATTAAATAATTGGGTGACTGTCTACAGTATGCAGGTCTCCAGTTGTGTTCATCTTTCTACCACCTGAACTGTAATTCCTGGGCTCCAACACCGCCAGTTGAGGCTCAGAAGTGCTGTCTGCACAGTCAAAACATACGACCCAGTGTTATTGGGTGTCAGTAACGTCAGCTGATCCCCAGCTGTGTAGCTGGCAATGTGTCCTGCGACCGCCACGCTGACACAACAACTGAAATGTAAAGGAACCTGTCCCCCCCCCCCCCAGGCGTTTGTTACTGAAATAGCAACCTTGTGCAGCAGTTATGCTGCACAAGGAAAAGGTAACAATTTTTGTTTAGCTCCTTGCACACGCAGAACTTAACACTTTTAAAGTGTGTCCACTGATACCGTAAAACCATCCCAGAGGTGGGACTTTCCTTTGTAATGTGACGCAGCACACCCGTCATTCCTACCCCTTGGTGCCGTGCGCCGCCTCCTCCGTGTTGTTTAATTCTGTCCCGGAGCCAGCGCTGTTATGTGTCTTCTGATTTAATCACACTGCGGGCCTGGGATCCATGGGCATGCGCAGTGCATATCTTCACCTCAGCCTCTCACTCATCTCCCTCCACCTTCTTCAGACTGTGCACCATCAGCTGATGCCTAATAGCATGCCACGGCCGTGACACCGCACAGTCTGAAGAAGCCGGAGGGAGGGGAGTGAGAGGCAAGGATATGCACTGCGCATGGGCACGGATCCCAGGCCCGTGGTGGGATTACATTAGACGACACTGCGAGGCGGGATCTCGGCCAGCGCAGCCGCACAGGCGCAGCCAGCCTGACGCAAAATGATGACAGAAGATGGGCAGCGCTAAGTGTGCCTGGCCAAGGGATAACATAACAGCGCAGGCTCAGGGACAGAATCAAACAACGCTGAGGAGGCGGCGCACGGCGCTAAGGGGGTAGGAATGACGGTTGGGCTGCGTCACATTACAAAGGAAAGTCCCACCTCCGGGACGGTTTAACGGTGTGAGGGGACACATTTCATAAGTGTCTAGTTCAGCCTTTGAAAGGAGCATAATTAAAAGAGCCACCTTTTCCTTTTGCATCATTAGTGCTGTGCAAGATGGCTCTTTCAGCAACAAACGCCTGGGGTGGGGGTTAAAGGTTCCCTTTCAACTTGCTCCAGTGCAGGCTTTGGCCTACACTCTGCTCCTCCTGCTGACCCCGGGCTCTAACACCGCCAGTTGGTGCCCGGAAGTGCTAGCTGCACAGAGAAAAACACCAGCCAATGTGTCAGTGGGGTTCAGCAAAGCCAGCTGTTCCCCTGCTGTGTAGCCGGCATCGTGTCCTGCAAACGCCACGCAGACACAACAGACCTAAAAGTTCCTCCAGTGCAGGCTTCGGCCTACACCCTGCTCCCTCTCCTCCTGCTGTCCCTGGGCTCTAACACCGCCAGTTGGTGCCTGGAAGTGCTGGATGCACAGTTAACACTTGCTGCCGTGTTATTGGGGTTCAGTAACGTCAGCTGCTCCCCTGCTGTGTGTGCTGCAATACCTCCTATCTGCTCCTCCTGCTGACCCTGGGCTCTAACACCGCTAGTTGGTGCCTGGAAGTGCTGTCCGCACAGTCAACAGTCGCTCCTCTGTTATTGGGGTTCAGTAACGTCAGCTGCTCCCCTGCTGTGTGTGCTGCAATACCTCCTATCTGATCCTCCTGCTGACCCTGGGCTCTAACACCACCAGTTGGCGCCCGGAAGTGCTAGCTGCACAGAGAAAACACCAGCCAATGTGTCAGTGGGGTTCAGCAACGCCAGCTGTTCCCCTGCTGTGTAGCTGGCATCGTGTCCTGCAAACGCCATGCAGACACAAGAACTGAAATTGAAGGGAACCTGTCCCCCCCCAGGCGTTGGCATGTATAACAGCCACCTTGTACAGCAGTAATGCTGAGTTTGTACAAGGTGGCTCATTAATTTACTCTCCTTGCACACGCCGAACGCAACACGTCTAAAATGTGTCTTCTGAGACCATTAAACTGTCCCTGAGGTGTGACTTTCCTTTGTAATGACACGCTGCACCCCCCTTGGTAGCGCTGCCCGTCTTCTGACATCGTTGTTTGGCTGGCTGCGCCTCTGCGGCCGCCCTGCCCGACACAGCGCCCCTCGGTGTCTTATTTATTTTGACTGCGAGGGTGTGATTGACGGGCATGAGCAGTGCATATTTTCGCCTGTTGTCACTCATCTCCTTCCGCCTTTTTCAGACTGTACGGCTTCATGGCCGTGGCATGCGATAAGGGATCAGCTGACGCCGCACAGTCTGAAGCAGGTGTAAGGACACGAGTGTGAGAGGCGAACATATGGACTGCGCAAGGCCATGAATACCAGCCCCGCAGTGTGAATAAATGAGAAGACACTGCGGGGCTGGTATTCATGGGCACCGCACCGGCTGACATTAAATGAAGTCAGAAGACGGGCAGCGGTAACAGCGCAAGGCCAAGAAATAACACGACAGCGCAGACTCCTGTACAGCAAATAACGACGCTCAAGAGGCCGCGCCCAGCACCAAGGTGGGATTCTTGACAGCTGTGCTGCGTCTCATTAAGAAGGAAACTCCCGCCTACAAGACAGTTTTGACTGTATAAGGGGCTAAATGTTAAACCTGTTTCATCCAGCGTGTGCAAGATTCAAAACTTAAAGAACAACCTTTCACTTGTGCAGCATTACAGCTGCACAAGGTGTGGCTCTTCTTGTTTGTAACACCTGAGGGGGTGGTTAAAGGTTACCTTTAAAATTGGTTCAATTAGGCTTCGGCCTACACTCTGCTCACTCTCCACCTGCTGACCCTGGGCTCTAACACCGCCAGTTGGCACCCGGAAGTGCTAGCTGCACAGAGCAAAACACCCGCCACTCTGTCAGTGGGGTTCAGCACCGCCAGCTGTTCCCCTGCTGCGTAGCTGGCAACGTGTCCTGCAAAAGCCACGCGGACACAAAGCTTCCGCCAGTGCAGGCTTCGGCCTACACTCTCCTCACTCTCCACCTGCTGACCCTGGGCTCTAACACTGCCAGTTGGCGCCCGGAAGTGCTAGCTGCACAGAGAAAAACACCAGCCAATGTGTCAGTGGGGTTCAATACCTCCAGCTGTTCCCCTGCTGTGTAGCTGGCAACGTGTCCTGCAAAAGCCACGCAGACACAAGAACTGAAATTGAAGGGAACCTGTCCCCCCCGCCCCAGGCGTTGGCATGTATAACAGCCACCTTGTACAGCAGTAATGCTGCATTTGTACAAGGTGGCTCATAAACTTATTCTCCTTGCACACGTGAAACTGAACACGTCTAAAATGTGTCCCCTGAGACCATTAAAACGTCCCTCAGGTGTGACTTTCCTTTGTAATGACACGCAGCAAGCCCGTTAGTAGCGCTGCCCGTCTTCTCACATGATTGTTTGGCTGGCTGCGCCTCTGCGGCAGCCCTGCCCGACACAACGCCCCTCGGTGTCTAATTTCTTTAGACTGCGAGGGTGTGATTGATGGGCATGACCAGTGCCTATCTTCGCCTGGCACTTATCTCCTTCCGCCTTCTTCACACTGTGCGGCCTCATGGCCATGGCATGCCATAAGGGATCAGCTGGCGCCGCACAGTCTGAAGCAGGTGTAAGGACCCGAGTGAGAGGCGAACATATGTACTGCACAAGGCCATGAATCCCAGTCCCGCAGTGTGAAACAATGTAAAGACACTGCTGGGCTGGGATTCATGGGCATCGCGAACCGCACCAGCCGACATCAAATGATGTCAGAAAACGGACAGCGCATGGCCAAGGGATAACGTAACAGCGCAGACTCCTGTACAGCAAAATGCGATGCTCAGGAGGCCGCGCCAAGCACCAAGGTGGTACTTTTGCCAGCTGTGCTGCGTCTCATTAAGAAGGGAACTCCCTCCTCCAAGACAGTTTTGACTGTATAAGGGCCTTAATGTGCAACCTTAAAGAGCAACCTTTCACTTGTGCAGCATTACAGCTGCACAAGGTGTGGCTCTTCTTGTTTGTAACACCTGAGGGGGTGGTTAAAGGTTACCTTTAAAATTGGTTCAATTAGGCTTCGGCCTACACTCTGCTCCCTCTCCTCCTGCTGTCCCTGGGCTCTAACACTGCCAGTTGGCGCCCAGAAGTGCTGGCTGCACAGAGCAAAACACCCGCCACTCTGTCAGTGGGGTTCAGCACTGCCAGCTGTTCCCCTGCTGTGTAGCCGGCATCATGTCCTGCAAACGCCACGCAGACACAACAGACCTCCAAATGCCTCCAGTGCAGGCTTCGGCCTACACTCTGCTCCCCCTGCTGACCCTTTGCTCCAACACCACTAGTTGGGGCTCTAGGAAGACAAGCATGAATAGTTCCCCATCCTGGTTCCAGTACCGTCAGCTGGCTCCGGGTAGAGCCTTTGGCTTAGGTGCCTCCTTCTGGGTATCCGAGTTCCACCAACGTCAGGTGGTCCTTGGTAGTGCTTTCAGGCACAGGTACCTCCTGCTTAGTAACCGGGTTCCAGTAACGTCAGCTGGTCCTCGGTAGTTCCATTGGCTCTTGGACCTTCGGCTACCCATCTGGGTTCCAGTACCGTCAGCTGGTTCTCGGCAGTGTCTTTTGCTCTTGTACCTTCTGCTCCCCATCCTGGTTCCAGTACCATCAGCTGGTTCCGGGCAGAGCCTTTGGCTTAGGTGCCTCCCTCTGGGTATCCGATTTCCACCAACATCAGGTGGTCCTTGGTAGTGCTTTCAGGCACGGGTACCTCCTGCTTAGTAACCAGGTTCCAGTAACGTCAGCTGGTCCTCGGTAGTTCCATTGGCTCTTGGACCTTCGGGTAGCCATCCGAGTTCCAGTTCCATCAGCTGTTTCTCGGCATTTTCTCAGCCTTCTTGTACCTTCTGCTACATTTCCAAGTTCAAGACCCTAAAGACGATGACCCGGAAGACCACCCCTAAGATGACAACGACTCCAGAGACGACAACCACTGAGATGACGACGACCCTGGAGACGATGACCCTGAAGACCACCCCAATGACGACGACCCCAGAGACGACGACCCTGGAGACGACGACGACATGGGAGACCGAGAAGCAGAAGAACAAGAGGCTGCAGAACAAAGAGCAGAAGAACATTAAGCATAACACTAAATATCAGAGCAAAAGATATTATCTAAATTATAAGCAGAAGAAGACTAAACAGTGTATGGGGGTGAGTCCGTTCCTCCTTGTGGTGCCCCTGGATAAAGCCTGATGCTGCAGGCCAAACTGAACGCGGACAAATCTAACTGTTTTGTGACATGCAGAACGGAAGGTGTAATCTTCAAACTTTTATAGATCACAACTACGGGAATGCCTGTCACAAATAAGAATATGATGAAGAAGTTGAATATGAAGAAGAATAATAGTTAAATAAAAAGAATATGAACAATGTAACAAAAAAAAATTATAGGTAGAAGATGAAGAAGAAGATGAATAAGGTGAAGAAGAACTTGATGTCAAAGATGCTGATGATGATGAAGAAGAAAGTGTGGGAGAAGTAAAAAAGAGGGTGAAGGGCGTGGAAGTAGTGAAACATCAATATCTGACAAAATAAAAAAAATCTTAACATAGTCAATATCTTTGTAACTCCGAACGTCATAAAATTTTTTTAAAATTCTATTTGATTGGGCTAAACCTCTATGCCTTTAATGTCTCCGCCACGTCCCCCAATACATCCTACATTATTCTTAGTTGCTTTCCTTCATGTAGAATGAACCTACAAGGAAAGAAAGGGTTTATTTTAATTCCGATATTTTCGTCCCATTGACTTGCATTGGTATCGGGTATCGGTATCGGCGAGATCCGATATTTTGCCGGTATCGGCCGATACTTTCCGATACCGATACTTTCCGATATCGGAAGGTATCGCTCAACACTACTCTTGTACCGTCCAGGTTCTTGTAATGGGAAGGCTGATGCTTTATCCCGAATCCATGCTGCGGATTCCGTACCTGGAGCCCCATCCAAGACCATTCTATCCGATGCCAATTTCATCAGAGTTATCCACGATCAGGAGTTGTGGAAGGAATGCAGGGAGGCCTATGACGGTGATGTATTTCTGGCTAACCCACCTGTGGATATTAATCTTGTCTTTAAGGGTGGCATGTGGTTCAGAGATCGACGTATCTACGTCCCTGAGGTCATCCATCTGCAGATCCTCAAGTTGGTACATGAATCCAAGTTGGCTGGCCACAGGGGGGTACAGAAGACACAAGAGTTCCTGAGCTGATTCTTCTGGTGGCCAACTTGCCTGAAGGATACCAAGGACTATGTTCTCTCTTGCGAGGTATGTGCCCATTACAAGACTCCTCATGTGGCACCTACGGGTCTTCTACAACCATTACCTGTTCCGTCCCGCCCACAATCATGGTGGTAGTTGATCGCCTGACTAAAGCTGCTCATTTTGTTCCATGCACCGGCCTCCCCTCAGCTAAAGATACGGTGAACTTGGTTATACAGAATGTCTTTCGGTTGCATGGGGTCCCGGATGAGATCATCTCTGACCGTGGAGTACAGTTCACTTCAAGATTCTGGAAGGGGTTTTGCTCTGCACTCAATATTAATGTCTGTCTCTCTTCCGCTTACCATCCCCAGACAAATGGTCAGACTGAGCGTACCAACCAGAAGTTGGAACAATATCTAAGATGCTATGTTAGCCATCTCCAAGATGATTATTTGGAATTACTGCCGTTAGCCGAAATTTCAAATAATAATTCTCAGAGCGCCTCCACTAAATTTACACCTTTCTTTGCCAATCTGGGTTATCATCCATGTATTTTACCTAGGTCTCCAATTAATTCTCCGGTTCTGGCAGTGGAGGAAAGGCTGACTGCGATGAGACAAAATCTGGAGGTTCTGAAGGAATAACTGACCACAGCTCAAGAACGTTATAAGAGATCGGCTGATAGATTTTGTAAACCTGCACCCATGTTCAAGGTAGGAGATTCCGTGTGGTTAGCAACTAAGAATCTGAACTTAAACGTTCCTTCACAAAAACTTGGACAGAAATTCATTGGCCCTTTCAAGATCAACGGTATTGTGAGCTCTGTGGCCTGCCGGCTGAAGCTGCCTAGGACTATGAAGGTACACCCAGTTTTTCATGTATCTTTACTAAAGCCTGTATCTCCTAATACCTTCCAGGGACCTGTTATGCCACCTCCGCAGCCTGTGGTGATTGATGGGCAAGAACAATTTGTGGTAGAGGAAATTATTGATTCCAGGATTCGCAGGAATCGGCTCCAATATCTGATAAGATGGCAGGGATATCCCACTGAGGAAGACTCTTGGGAACCTGTGGAAAACATCAATGCCCAACAGAAGATTTCTCGTTGTTTTCATCAGAGATTCCCTGAGAAACCAGGTCCAGGATCGTCCTGAGGCCGCTTCTAAGGAGGGAGTAATGTCAGGTGTTGTGATTCGTTTCGTGGGCTCCCCCGGTGGTCTCTTGTGGTACTGGTGTCCTGCAAGCTTTGCCTTCTCAGTTCACCTGTTCCTATCAGGATGTGGGAGTATCCTATTTAACCTTGCTCCTCAGTCATTCTAATGCTGGCCATCAATGTATCCAGAGTGATTCTGTTGCATGTTCCTGCTCCCAGTTTTCTGCTCAGCTAAGTTGGACACTTTAGTCCTTAAGTCTATTTTTGTATGTTTTGTCCAGTTTGCACTTATGTGAATCTCTGCAGCTGGAAGCTCTTGTTGGGCTGAAATTACCACTCCAGTGGCATGAGTTGTCACATGAGTTAAGGTAATTTCAGGATGGTGTTTTGAAGGGTTTTGCAGCTGACCGTGAAGTCCTCTGTTGTATCTTTCTGCTATTTAGTTAGCGGGCCTCTCTGTGCTAAATCTGCTTTCATACTACGTGTGTCTTTTCATCTGCTCTCACCGTTATTATATGTGGGGGGCTGCTATCTCCTGTGGGGACATTCTCTGGAGGCAAGCCAGGACTGTGTTTTCTTCTACCAGGGGTAGTTAGTTCTCCGGCTGGCGCGCGGCATCTAGAGACAACGCAGGAATGCCCCCTGGCTACTTCTAGTGTGGTGTGTAGGTTTAGCATCGCGGTCAGCTCTAGTTTCCATCACCCGAGAGCTTGTCCGTTTATTCTATGCTTCTGATGTTTCCTTGCCATTGGAAACCATAACAGTCAGGACTCTGAACATTTTTTACCTTTTGTGCATTACTGCCCTTTTCCAAGATGGCGTCTTTGGTCTCATGTGCATTGTGTCTTCCTGCTATAAAACTCCACCCCAGCCTTCAGTCTGTGCTAGAGTATTCTGCCTTGCATCCAGCTCCTGACCTCTGATTACTCCCAGACTATATACCTGCTCCTGTGAACCTGTGTGGTGATCCTGCTACTCTGCTCTGAGTTCCTGCTGCATACACCAGTTCCAGTAATCCTCCTTCATCTGCTGCTCCTGTTTATTTCCATCTGCATTTGCTGGACATGTAAGCTGTTTCTGCTCTGCAAGAACCTGAGACTATTAACCAGGCCTCCCTGGTTGAGCTAAGATATGATTTGAACTGCCTTATAGCATATGTATCTGTGTTTTGGACTAAGACAATTATTTATTTGTGTCAAGTATCCTCAAGAACAATTGTGCTTCATAGACTTTCTGCTTGATTGCATTTTCCTCTGAAGTTTCGTAAAGACTGCTAAGCTGCATTTAATATTTACTCCAAGTGTTGTGGACTTGAGTTTCTCTCTGCACCTGTTTGAATCACCGTGTGATAATATAGACTTCACCACTTATAAAACTGTGTCCTGTAGCTGTCTTGTTCCATGCAAAGAGTCTCCTGAGTTATCCCCTATAATTATTACATGGTGTTGGTGTGTGCAGCTATACATTGCCAGTCCCCCATCCTTAGCCCATTAGTTATTCCCTAATCCTGTGTAGTCCTATTAATCTAATATAGTGTGTACGTGATCCTGAGGCTGCTTCGGCGGTTTCTGAACTCTGAAACTGTATCGGTGGTACCTGAACTGTTTCCTGATAAACTGCGTGTCTGACGAGAACTTATCTTTAAGATCCATGTTATCTGGACTTTCCAACAGTCTCAGAATACAGCTCACTAGTTACTCTGGTCACGTCTCCTTGTCCCACGAACCCGACCCCTTGGGATCGGCAGCTGCGGTTTCGGGGACTACCTGCGATTGCTACCTGGCAGTTACCTGCAGCTCAAGCTTAACTCCACGTTCAGGAACTCTAAGGAACGCCAGGTAGCCGATTAGCTACACCCCTCCCAGGCAAGACCAGCCTCAGCCACATGACACCGTGGGTCCAAAACCACTTGCGCCACCTGCGAACGTGACAGCAGGTCTCTGACGCACATCCAGTTGAAGTTTGCACTGGTTGGCCTATCACCCGCATGGGCATGATTGCGATCTCTATGACCGCAGTCATTAAGCCCCTGGTACTATTACTATACCGAGCACAAAGTTTATAGAACTATATGGTTTGCATAGAGGTACTGGAATGTTGAGCACATTCCTACATCTTTAGGAAAACCATAAAGCAGTAAGCCAAAGATGATTGGGTGCTACATTTTAAAGAGACGCTTTATGGATAGAAGAAATGGTCATGTCATTAAGTGGCAGAGGCTTCGATCATTTCTGAATCCTCTGTCCCCACCCTGAACAAACCATCATCAGTGACATCCGTTTCAGTGGCTGGATTGCTGAGAATGTGTTGGTTGTCAATTTTGACGTATATTTGGTATGAGCTTCCTTGTCACTATGCAATATTTTTTTCAATGCACAGTGACAGTGCGCTTACTTGTTGGCTCTAATGAGAAGTGACGAGTTGGCAAGACAGTGCATTGTAAAGAGAGCATGCAGCAAGCAAGGAGAGCAAAGGTCAGCCCTGTCCCCAAAATAGACATAATTTTTGGGGTGGGGCTGGTCCCTGCTCGCTGCGTTCTTTCCTCTTGCTGGCTTTCATCTCCTGCTTGATGGCTCATTACATAAGAGTTGGAGAGAGAGTGCACTGTCACTGTGTATTGAAAAGATTATTGCACAGTGACAAGGGAGCTCATACTGAGCATATATCGGAATTGACAATCGATTCATGCCCAGTGGAGCAGGGACTAGCCCAGACCCTGAATAGGAGGTCACAGATGATTCTTCATTTCAGAGAAGGGAAAGCTGTTGCCGAAGTGACCACAGCCTCTGCCCCCTGATGATGTCCCAGCATATCCCATTGAAACACTAGGGTACTCAAAACAAAATATTATCAAATGGAAGTAGGTTAAAAAAAAAATAAAACAGATAGAGAAGCAATATAGGGACTTTTCAATCAATGTCCAGTATATTAGAAAAGTGATTAGATTACTACATTAAATAGATAGTGATTTAGGATTTAAATAAATATTTAAGTGCAGGTTTCTGTTGCAATTTACAGAACATGTGTTTCAGATAAACCCCGATGGAACTATTTACTATAATGAGGCAGATGGAGTCACTTTGGCCTCCATTCAGGCAGTGTCCCGTTAAAAAGGCAAGTCGGCAGTCGTTAAAGGGTTACTGGTGACATTTTTGTACTCTAGCTATGACACTAGTATAGGACAACCCCTTTAATGCAAATTTACACTGCCTGTATAAATTACTTTCCCGGCTTGGGTGATTGCCCAGATGGCCCTCATTATAGCCTTCTAGTTGGGCCAATGGCTGGTATTACCGCTGTATTGGGGTCAGGGCTGCCACTAGGAATTTCGGGGCCAAATACTGGCAAAATTTTCGGGGCCTCCTTGAGACTCCGCCCAGGCTCCACCCCTTGAACTGTCCACAGTCAAAAGATTTTTAAAGCATTCACCACGACAGGGTCGGGCCCTACCCTACTCTAACCTATTAAACACTTGTTAAAGTATCAAATATAATTTAGGTATACTTTTATTTATTTTTCAATTTTTAAAATGACCAATACCACATACAGTGGACAAATAGTACCGCACCATGACCAGACCACATATTACCACCATATGATTACCAATAATACCACATACAGGGGACATATTCCACCAGACCATGACCAGACCACATATTACCACCATATGATCACCAATAATTCCACATACAGGGGACAAATACCACCGCACCATGACAAGACCACATATTACCACCACATAGTGACCTATAATACCACATACAAGGAACAAATACCGCCACACCATGACCAGACCACATATTACCACCACATAGTGACCAAATAATAGCACATACAAGGAACAAATACCACTACACCATGACCAGACCACATATTACCATCACATAGTGACCAAATAATAGCACATATAAGGAACAAATACCGCCACATCATGGCCGACAACATATTACCACCACATAGTGACTGAATACTACAATACTGATCAGTAATAAAAAAACCCCCACAATACTAATATCACCTTAAGTGCCAGTATTCACAGGAGATCTGTACTTAGTATGCAGTGTCTGTGTACAGGTAATACAGTGATCACCGGTGACATTATACACTGGTGCTCTGCATATAGTGTATAATGTAAAGGTAATTCAGTGATCACTGGTGACATTGTACACAGGACCACTGTATATAGTATACAGTGTATAGCATCAGTGTACAGGTAACACACTGACTCACCAGTAACGTCTCTAGGTGAAGTCCTTCATCTTTGCTTTTAATCTTCATCCAGCACAGACTGCCGTCACTTCATCCAGCCAGGGTTTGTCTCTGCAGGAAATAACATTTATCTAGAGCACCACTTGCAGAACACATTACTTATTTTTTTCCCAAATTACTAAAACAGATGAAGAAAAAAAGTGAAAGTGTTGGTCTGCACAGTAACAGGACCACCCCACCCCCATTTAAAACAGTATCCTCAAAAAATAAAATAAATACATTACTGCAGTAATAATATCCCTTAATTAGCCCCTATGGTAACAATATTCCCCATCCTGGCCCCCGTGTGTCTCATTCCTGGCTCCAGCCATATGTTCTCCTATCCTGCCCCATGTGATGTCTCATCCTGCCTTATATGATCTCCCCATCCTGCCCCATGATCCTGCCCCATCTGTCTCCATCGTATCCATCCTGTCCGATATTCCTGCCCGATCTGTCTCCATGCTGCCCCATGTCTCCATTCTGCCCCGTGTCTCGATTCTGCCCCCTGTGTCTCTATTCTGCCCTGTGTCTCCATTCTTCCCCCTGTCTCCATTCTGCCCCGTCTCCATTCTGCCCCGTGTCTCCATTCTGCCCCGTGTCTCCATTCTGCCCCATGTCTGCATTCTGCCCCAGTGTCTCCATTCTGCCCGTGTCTTCATTCTGCCCCATGTCTGCATTCTGCCCCCGGTGTCTGCATTCTGCCCCAGTGTAACAGAGTGTCCCCCAAGCCTGTGCACATAGACCATACTGTAATCAGGCTTACATTAACATTCCTTGCCCTGTATCTGGTGGGGGCATGCTTGTCTTTGTTTCCCTCTGCAGGGGGTGTCTACAGTACACAAACCTGTGGAGGGTCTGCAGACAGGGTTTCTGGAACTTTCTTAATCCTTAAGGTACCGTCACATTAAGCGACGCTGCAGTGATATAGACAACGATGCCGATCGCTGCAGCGTCGCTGTTTCATCGTTGTGTGGTCACTGGAGAGCTGTCACACAGACAGCTCTCCAGCGACCGACGATGCCGAAGTCCCCGGGTTACCAGGGTAAACATCGGGTTACTAAGCGCAGGGCCGTGCTTAGTAACCCGATGTTTACCCTGGTTACCAGTGTAAATGCAAATTAAACCAAACAGTACATACTTACATTTCGGTGCATGTCGCGTCCCCCGGCGTCCGCTTCCCTGCACTGTGTAAGCGCCGGCCCTAAAGCACAGCGGTGACGTCACCGCTGTGCTTTGCTTTACGGCCGGCACTGACACATTCAGTGCAGGAAGCTCTGAGCAGCAGCGCGGACGCCGGGGACGTGACAGACATCAGAAGGTGAGTATGTAGTGGTTTTTTTTTTACTTTTACAATGGTAACCAGGGTAAATATCGGGTTACTAAGCGCGGCCCTGCGCTTAGTAACCCGATATTTACCCTGGTTACCATTGTAAAACATTGCTGGCATCGTTGCTTTTGCTGTCAAACACAACGATACACGCCGATCCGACGACCAAATAAAGTTCTGGACTTTAAGCTCCGACCAACGATATCACAGCAGGATCTAGATCGCTGCTGCGTGTCAAACACAACGATATCGCTATCCAGGATGCTGCAACGTCACGGATCGCTATCGTTATCGTTGGAAAGTTGGTCAGTGTGAAGGTACCTTTACAGTAGAGCTATGTTTAAGGGGGTGGGTGTTTGGATCAGCCCCTTTGTTGGGCATAGATACTAAAGGTACCGTTACACTAAACGACTTACCAACGATCACGACCAGCGATACGACATGGCCGTGATCGTTGGTAAGTCGTTGTGTGGTCGCTGGGGAGCTGTCACACAGACAGCTCTCTGCAGCGACCAACGATCAGGGGAACGACTTCGGCATCGTTGAAACTGTCTTCAACGATGCTGAAGTCCCCCTGCAGCACTCGGGTAACCAGGGTAAACATCGGGTTACTAAGTGCAGGGCCGCGCTTATTAACCTGATATTTACCCTGGTTACCATTGTAAAAGTAAAAAAAAAAAAAAACACTACATACTCACATTCTGATGTCTGTCACGTCCCCCGGCGTCAACAGGGTTAAAACTGCTTTCGGCAGGAGCGCTGCTAATATGCACGCGCTGCTGCCGAGAGCTTCCCTGCACTGAATGTCTCAGCGCCAGCAGTAACAGCGGTGACGTCACCGCTGTGCTCTGCTTTACGGCCGGCGCTGACACAGTCAGTGCAGGGAAGCTCTCGGCCGGAGCGTGTGCACGTGCATTAGCAGCGCTCCTGCCGAAAGCAGTTTTAACCCTGTGGATGCCGGGGGACATGACAGACATCAGAATGTGAGTATGTACTGTTTTTTTTTTTTTTTACTTTTACAAAAAAAGGTCCTGATCATTCCCATCGACCAATGATCTCCCAGCAGGGGCCTGATAGTTGGTCGCTGTCACACATAACGAGATCGTTAGCGGGATCATTGCTACGTCACCAAAAGCGTGACATTGCAACGATATCGTTAACGATATCGTTATGTGTGACTCAGCCTTAAGAGTGGTAGGACAACAAGCCACATGTTCAGTTAGTCGATGCTGTGTGTTTTGAAGGGCTGGGATCTTAGGCTGAGGCGAGATCCCTGTGACAGTGTGTACAGTATTGTTGGAAGCTGCCACGTGGGACTGTGTTTTGCCCCTCATCTGCTGGATCTATTGAATTCACTCAAGGACTATTGCTATTTCCCTGGTGTCGGATTGCCGGGTGGCGCCCCCAGATCTACTCCCTTTCTGTGGACTCCTTGTGGACTCATTGTGGATGCTGCAGAATTACTTTCATTTGCCTTGTCCCAGTTTCCTATTTCAATAAATCTTGTTGGATTGGTTATCGGCCTGGAGTCTCTTTCTGCTCTGTCGAATACCCGTCACAAACTGGTGGCAAGCAGCGGGATCAGAGCAGAGGAAATGGAGATCAGCGGCCCAGCAACAAATGGAACCAGAACCTCAAGATACAGGAACTGGACTGTGATGAACCTACAGACAAAGGGATGTGAATTAGGGGTCAGTTACAAAGGACTGTACAAGGATCAGCTGATTGAGTCTTTGGAGGGAGCTGGCCTTCAAGATTGCACTGGAGAGGGACTCCCACAGCAATTGGAGGAAAGACGGGACCTGGAGGTAAATACTCTGAAAAGTCAGTGGGTTGTGTGGTATGAGGAGGAGATGGCCTTGCTGGGAGAAGAAGCCACCATAGAAGATAAAAGGGAGGCTATTCGGAGAGCTCATGAAAGGCAGCTCTCTGAGATCCGGGAATGGGTGCGTGAGAGGAGACCAGCGACAGTGGAGCAAGCTGCTGCTTTAGCTGATGAGGTTCTCACTGTCAAGCCTCATTGGAAAAATGTACTGGTGGATGGAGTAAAAACTACCAACACCCAACCACCAGTGGTCTCTTGTCCTTCAGTCCCCAAAGTTTGCTGTCCCCTAGACCACCACCTCTTGTTGATACCCATGTGACTCTCCTTCCAGCTAGTCCTGCCCCTTCCTCTGAAATGCTACAAGGAGAGAAAGTAGTAGAGCACAGGTGTTATGGATGTGGGCATCCTGGGCATTTGCAGGCCACCTGCCCAGCTATACAGTAGAGAAATCGATCTCAACCCCAACAACCACCGCATGCACCGTCACATAGATATCAGCCTTCAGGTTCCTTACCTCCATCCCCAGAGTGCACATGGGAAGGAGTGCGATACAGCGCAGATGTTACCGATGTGGGCAGGCTGGGCATCGGCAAGACGCCCGCCCTCAATTGAGGAATGACCCTGCACCAAATCGGCCTATCAATTATTTACAGCCAAATACAATGTAGGAAGAGGTGCCACCGCTACAAATTGATTTGCCTAATAGCTCAGAAACCCATGTCCGACCGTTAGAGGTTTATGGGGTGCGGGCCACAGCCACGAGTTCCTTTAATCCTCAAAGAAAGCACGTACAGGAGGTCATGCTGGACGGTCGGAGAGTTATTGGCTTTTGTGACTCTGGGGCATTTCTCACCATAGCTGATCCCAGAGTGGTTCGGCCAGAGGCAATACAGCATGGACCTGGGATTACCATTGAATTAGCTGGAGGCCAATGGAAGAATATCCCAAAAGCAATTGTAGAACTAGACTTTGGCTTTGGGGTAAAGCAATGCGTGGTTGGGGTGATGAGGGGCCTGCCTGCAGATATTGTCTTAGGAAATGATGTGGGAGAGCTACAATGTCAATTTGTGGGTGCCAGAAGCAGAGTTTAAGTCAAAGAGGATGTAAAATGGAGCCCGCCTTTAAGCCTACAGCTGCACCATACAATAAAGATGAGGCAGTCGACACAAACGCTAATGGATTGTCCAAACAGGAGCCATGAGTTATGTCGGCCATGTTTACGTGTACTTGACAAGCGACCTGTTGAGGTCACTAGTATGTACACTACTTGAAGGGGGAAGGGGTTGTAACAGAGTGTCCGCCAAGCCTGTAGACCATACTGTAATCAGGCTTACATTAACATTCCTTGCCCTGTATCTGGTGGGGGCATGCTTGTCTTTGTTTCCCTCTGCAGGGGGCGTCTACAGTACACAAACCTGTTGTGATGCAGCGGTATGACCATACACAGTGAAACGGCAGTGACTCAAACAAGTTCAAACAAAATGTTCTTTTATTGTGTTACTTCACACAGTCAATTTAGTATATGGCTTCTTCACACAGTCCATTAATAATGCATGGCTATATGACGCAGTCAATACACAGGCCGAACTTCCCTCTGTCCAGTTTCCCTGGGTGACCGCATGCCGGTAACAAGTCTCTGTACTCACTCAGCGCACTGCACTCTTTATCCTCTGGAGTGCAGCCGGGTACATGTAAGACAGCCCAAGACGCAGGGTGTCAGTCTCTCTGGTTTCTTTAGCCTCTGTGTTGCTCCACACAGAGAGAGCTCTGCAGACAACTGCCCTGTCTGCTTCCAAGAACACACTGACACACCTCCCCCACTACTACAGAGCTTTTTAATCAGTCACTGCTTTACTATTCTAATTTACAGCCACACCTGTGTCTGTAGTACGCCCTCATGGCCTCACTACGCTTCAATGCACATTCTGCAGAGCACATACAGCGCCCCCCTAGCTGTAACAGGGGTCACTGCCTCACATATCCTCCCCCCTGTTCATACCTGTGGGGTTGAACATTTGTTACCCCGTAAGGGCGAAAGACAGGGCATCGGTATGCCCCCCTGACATCCCCGCTCACTACATTAAAGGGACAAAAAAAGAACAGACTAGGCCAATAATGGTATGCACACCCACGAATGCTATAAACATATCAAACAATTTTATTACACCTCAGAACAAGACATGTACAGATAAAACCAATTAAAAAGGTCTAGATACACGACCACATACCATCACCCCTAGATATATGGCATAGATAAGCCTAGCACATGAAGAAATGTAAATACATAAATACAAAATGTATAAATATATATATGCAGTGCCTCCTGTACACAAAATATTCCCTCAGATAACAACAGGGTATATACAATAACGTATGCTCAATTGAAACAGATAAACCAACCCCGACATACCAAATGACCGATGGTCATACCAATAGTGCCCCCCCAGTGATCATGTCAAATTGAGTAATACTCATGCATGAGAATGGTGATACCATAAACGCAATAATGCAAGAAAAACAGATAGAAAGTACTATCCCTGGGGTATTGGAAATGGGCACCCAGTCGGACAAAAGAAAAAATAATAATAATCAATAATAATGATAATAGTAAAGGTCATGTCCCAGCGGTATACCTATTTGGTCAGTGGTCAGTGGTCAGCAAAAATATGTCATAGAGAGCAGTGTCCGGGAAGGACAGGAGGCAGGTGCAGGGGTGAGGCAGCGAGCCCCACGCGTATCGCTGCGAACGCAGCTTCGTCAGGGGAAGTTTTTGTTTCTATTATTTGTCCACTGGCCAGGTTTTGCACCCTGCTTTCTCTTGATCTATGCAGGGGTGCACCACTTATATTTAGTATTATAGACACTACATTAAAGGGAACCTGTCACCCCGTTTTTTCGGTATGAGATAAAAATACTGTTAAATAGGGCCTGAACTGTGCATTACAATAGTGTATTTTGTGGACCCCGATTCCGCACCTATGCTGCTGAAATACGTTACCAAAGTAGTCGTTTTCGCCTGTCAATCAGGCTGGTCAGGTCAAAAGGGCGTGGTGTCTTCCCCCAGATTTTGCGTAGTTTTCCGTTGGTGGCGTAGTGGTGTGCGCATGCCCAAGGTCCGGAATCCTCTGCCAGGGTATTTAAAAGAGCGCGCTGTTCCTTATTTCATTGGTGATCGGAGGGCGCGGGCATCTTCCTTTGGCCGCGCGTGCGCAGAAGCGGCGCTCTGCTGGCCGCGGCGCTCTGCTGGCCGCGGCTTCAGGAAAATGGCCGCCGCGATATCCATCTGCGCACGCGCGGCATCCCGCGGCCATTTTCCTGAAGCCGCGGCCAGCAGAGCGCCGCGGCCAGCAGAGCGCCGCTTCTGCGCACGCGCGGCCAAAGGAAGATGGCCGCGCCCACCGATCACCAATGAAATAACGAACAGCGCGCTCTTTTAAATACCCTGGCAGAGGATTCCGGACCTTGGGCATGCGCACACCACTACGCCACCAACGGAAAACTACGCAAAATCTGGGGGAAGACACCACGCCCTTTTGACCTGACCAGCCTGATTGACAGGCGAAAACGACTACTTTGGTAACGTATTTCGGCAGCATAGGTGGGGAATCGGGGTCCACAAACTACACTATTGTAATGCTCAGCTCAGGCCCTATTTAACAGTATTTTTATCTCATACCGAAAAAACGGGGTGACAGGTTCCCTTTAAGAAACCAAAGTAGGGACCGGAACCATCGATCAATGCACGCATCCCTCCCCTTTGCGTTTCTCCTCTATATTTCATTACGGGACCACCCACCCCGATCTCCATCGAAGAAGCCAAACCCTCTTTTCTGATTAACCACAGATTTGGGCCAGTTTTGGGTGGTCTTTACTTTGTTTACTTCAGGTTCACTAACCCCATGGGTCATCCTGTCACCTAAGTATCTGCTTTCGGGCCCCTGGTACCGCTTCCTCTGTACCCTTACCAGTGCCTCAGTGACTATATCACGCTGAAATGCCACAGACCGCGCTGGCATCTCTGAGCATATATCTGTACTACGCCGCTGTCACGATATGGTATGAAATATCATATAAGTTTAGTTTCTCTTGCTAGCTTGCTGTGGGCTAAGATCCGCTTCTTGGAGTGATTCTGCAACAGCTTTTATGGCTTGTAGCTGCGAATTCCTGACTTTCAGCTCCAAAGCCCTCATCCTCCTCGCCAAGGTATTTACGACCGGCATCCCTGTAGTGGAAAGTGACCAGCTTAAACTGGTAGAGAAGCTTCCAGAATCCATGAAAGTCCTTTGTTCTGTTTTTGTAAGATATTAGGAAAACCATTTAAGTTAGGAACCGGAAAATATATACTCTTAATCTCCCTCGGTGGAGCTATCTGCCACTCTAAACGTGGGCTTCTAACTCCATCATGTAAAGAGTTTGGATTTCTCTGTAAATAGGCATCACAGATAGGACATATTTGATCTCATTAGAAGGCCAACGTTAATACGAGATGAATGCTGGGTGTGTTATGATTGTGACATGTACTGGAGCGGAGTTACAGGCATTAGATAAATTTAAGGTACATTTAGTTAAACTGAAGAGATAGGAGGGTCTGGTAACCCAGCCCTTTTTGGTGAAGTCACAGGCTGCAGGTTATAAGTTTCTGGCAGGCTTCCATGTCATGGTTCCCAATGGCAAGGGAACGTAAGAAACATATAAGTAACGAACGAGCTCTCGGGTGATGGAAACTCGAGTTGACCGTGAGCTAAATCTACCACACAACTAACAGTAGCCAGGGAGCATACCTACGGCTTCCTATATGCCACGCGCCAGCCGGAGGACTAACTACGCCTGGTAGAGGAAGAAACAGACCTGGCTTACCTCTAGGGAAATACCCCAAAAGATGATAGCAGCCCCCCACATGTAATAACGGTGAATTAAGAGGAAAAGACATACACGGTATGAAAGTAGATTTAGCAAAGAGAGGTCCACTTACTAGATAGCAGAAGGATACAAAAGAGGACTTCACGGTCAACTGAAAACCCTTTCAAAAACCATCCTGAAATTACTTTAAGACTCCTGTGTCAACTCATGACACAGGAGTGGCAATTTCAGCCCGCAAGAGCTTCCAGCTACAGAGAATAACAAAACTGCAAACTGGACAAAAGGTACAAAACAAAAGGACAAAGTCCACTTAGCTGATCAGCAGACTAGTAGCAGGAACATGCAACCGAAGGCTCTGGTTACAATGATGACCGGCAAGGAAAAGACTGGAGAGCAAGGCTAAATAGGAAACTCCCAAACACTGATGGAAGCAGGTGAACAGAAGCAGCAAAGTGCAAACAAGTCACCAGTACCACCAGCAACCACCAGGGGAGCCCAAAAAGCGGATACACAACACTTCCAGGAGTCAGTTTTTGAGTTTTTACCTGAAGCAACCTACCTGACTGCAAGTGCTAATGCACTGGGACAGATGGAAACTCCCCAAGCCTGGTTGCCTGCAATGCTCTGAACACATGTAAGTGTTATTTCTCATGTTATTCCCTGTTTTTTTTATAATTACCTTGTACATAATTGCAATTGTCTCTTTTGTAACAACTTTGTAAAATATTTTGATATAAACACTGCCTGAAAATCATTTATGGGGTATAATATTTAATACTAGTTCGTTCTTCCTGCTCTAAAACGTACCCTGTCTCCCAAAGGAAATTACGCTACTGTTTTGGGTTAGCTTCGGACCCGTTTAATCGAAGCTGGTGGCGGCACTACCGTGTGCAAGCCTTTGGGTGTCACTGTAGCGACTGCGGCTGTCATGACAATTCACACCTCTGCCACCAATTGTCACGATCCCTTAGCCCAGGGGTCGGGAACCTATGGCTCGCGAGCCAGATATGGCTCTTTTGATGGCTGTATCTGGCTCGCAGACAGGGCTCCTACCTGTCTATGGGAAGGATCAGTGGCGTAGGAAGGGGGGTGCGGGGGGGGGGCGGTCCGCCCCGGGCGGCACAATGCGGGGGGTGGCACAATGCGGCGGTGAGTCAGTGGCGTATCTAGGGGGGCGCAGCCGGCAGGGGGGCGCAGTCGGGCCGCCTAAAGCGGCGGTCCGCAGTGTCTCCCCCGGCGGCTGCATTCTGTCACCCCCCGCACTGGGAGTCAGCTGTTCTCTGTGCCGACTGTCAAGCTGACAGCCGGCACAGAGAAGCTGCGGCGCGCCGGCTCCCAGTGTTCAATTGTACTCGTATCTGTGATGCGAGTACAATTGAAGCTCTGACTGCCGGGTCACAGCGACGCCAGCAGCGTGATCAGGTCATGTGATCACGCTGCTGACGTCACTCACCTGCGCGGCAGAGCAGGAGCTGCAGATCGACCAGGAGACACAGAGCGGTGGAAAGTGCTCCAGTGGAGCTGAAGACACCGAAGGTGCAGGGGGGGATTTACTGTGAGTGGGGATGGGGGGCATATAATATTGTGGGGGGATTTACTGTGAGTGGGGATGGGGGGCATATAATATTGTGGGGGGATTTACTGTGAGTGGGGATGGGGGCATATATTGTGCGGGGGGGGATGGGGGCATATATTGTGGGGGGGATTTCATGTGAGTGGGGATAGTGGGATATATTATTGGATTGGGGATATTTAATATGAGTGGAGATGGGGGGATTTATTGTGGGGGGAAATTTAATGTGAGTGGAGATGGGGTATTTATTGTGTGTGTGGGGGGAGATTTGTCATGGGGATGGGGGGATTTAATGTGTGGGGGAGATCTGAGGACACAAAATGAAGAGCAAAGGGGGAGATGGGGGGGCATATATGAGGAAACAGTATGGGGGATGGGTGCAGACAGCTTGGGGTCAAACGGGGGAATGTATGCGGACACAGTATGAGTAGCGATGTGAAAAACGTATGTGGACAGAGTACGGGGAGTCAGGGTGTTGGGATGTGTGCATGCGTAGCATGGGGGACAGTGTAAGGGCACAGCCAGGAGGGGACAGTATACAAAGGAGGGGGAGTGTGATGAGAGAGTACAGTATAAATACTGGGCCCTATAGGGGGGACACAGTGTGAGAGGTCAGTGTGAAGAGGGGTCCGGTATAGAAAGGGGAGGTCAGTGTGAAGAGCATGTACCATAAGACAGACAGTGTGGGGGTCATATTTTATGCAGACAATATAGTGAGGGGAAATTTTTTATTCAGGAGCATTATAATGACACTTGTATCTTTAAGGGCGTCATGTGGAGATTTTCTGCAAAAGAGCGGAGAAGATGGAAGTCTGCAGAGACAGCTGTGGATGAGAAAACTCAACATGGGGAGAACGGCTCCAGAGGAGACGTCATCTATCAGGTACCTGGATGTAAATGTTATTTGTGATACTAACTCTCATGTTTTTATTTATGTTAGGAGCATTAAAGGGGATGTCCAGGTTTGTGATGAGTCTGCAGTCATTCTTTGTGACTGCAGACTTCTGACTTCTCACAGTGCGCCCTGCACACTGTCAGGATTCTCTGGTGCTGGCGATTTACATACATGCGGTCACGTGCTGACTAGACATGTGTGGCCTCACTCTATGAAAATGAACTGAGTGAGGCCGGGCACGTCTAGTCGGAATGTGGTCAGAAGTATACAAATCACATGCTTGTGCTGACATGACTGTCCACCGGCAAGGGAGAATCCTAAAAGTGTGCAGTGCATGCGTTGTGAGAATTCAGAAGCGTGCGATGTCAGGATTCAGCTCCGCAGGTTCCAGTCGTCGACACATGGAAACTTCACTCATATGCGATTTTCATACTCATGGTCCTGTGACAACGAGCTTCTCTTCTGCTTCTCTCAGTTTTTCACTGAACATTGGGAGCTTAAGGGAGAGGAGCTCGTCGGTACATGACTAAGTGTGAAAATCGCATACGTTCTGGGGGGGCACCAAACTCGGGAACAGCCCCGGGCGGCAAAAGCTCTAGCTACGCCCCTGGGAAGGATGCATGCACCGCGCTCCATCAGGCCGTGGTGCACGCTGATATTGGTAGTTCTTTGATGGCCTGATAAGCATTGGCGGCAGTGGTGAGCGGCAGGGAGCATGGACTACATTTCCCATAACTCCCTGCATAGCCGCGCCGTCTGCAAGCACGTACGGCTCTCGCGGAATTATATTTCAAAATATGTGGCGTTTACGGCTCTCTTAGCCAAAAAGGTTCCTGACCCCTGCCTTAGCCGCTGCCAGCAGTTTGTCACGAAATCCACAGGGATTCCTGATCACTGCCACCAATATGTCACGGATTGGGGTGACTTTAGACCAACAGACGGCTATCACATGTGCAGGGGGGCTGTTATGATCCCAATGGCAGAGGATCTCTGATATTCCGGCAAGATAGCAAAAATATAAATACTGCTCTAGGGAGGTGGAAACTGGGCTAACCGCATACCTGATCCTAACACAAACAACTAAAAGTAGCCGGTGAACGTGCCTACGTTGGTTCTAGACATCTCGAGCCAGCCGGAGAACTGACTACCCCTAGAGAGAAAAAATAAGACCTCACTTGCCTCCAGAGAAATTGAACCCCAAAGATATAGAAGGCCCCCAACAAATAATAACGGTGAGGCAAGAGGAAAGCACAAACGTAGAGATGAACAAGATTCAGCAAAGTGAGGCCCAATAATCTAAATAGCAGAAAATAGATAGTGGACTATGCGGTTAGCAGAAAACCCTACAAAAACATCCACGCTGAACATTCAAGAACCCCCACACCGACTGACGGTGTGGAGGGAGAATATCAGCCCCCTAGAGCTTCCAGCAAGTCAGAAAATCAAATGTAAAGCAAGCTGGACAAAAACACTGAATAATGCAAACGATCCAAATTGTACAAAACAGACTTAGCTTTTCTTGCATGAGGCAAACTGAAAGGAATCCGGAGGAGACCATAAAGGTCTGGATACAATGATGCCAGGCAAGAGACTGAGTCCAGAGGAGACTTAAATAGGGAACACCCGCTGCTTAACGACACAGCTGGAGCTCAGGCCTGCAACAAGACATGCCTAACACAATACCGTTAGTGACCACCAGAGGGAGCCCAGAAACACAGTTCACAACAGTACCCCCCACTTGAGGAGGGGTCACCGAACCCTCACCAAGACCCCCAGGGCGATCAGGATGAGCAGCGTGAAAGGCATGAACCAAATCAGCCGCATGAACATCAGAGGCGACAACCCAGGAATTATCCTCCTGACCATAGCCTTTCCATTTAACTAAATACTGGAGTTTCCGTCTAGAGATACGAGAATCCAGAATCTTCTCCACCACGTACTCCAACTCGCCCTCAACCAAAACCGGGGCAGGAGGCTCAACAGCAGGAACCATAGGCACCACGTACCGCCGCAACAAGGACCTATGGAACACATTATGAATAGCAAATGACGCTGGAAGGTCCAAGCGAAAAGACACCGGGTTAAGGATTTCCAAAATCTTATAAGGACCGATAAAGCGAGGCTTGAA
This sequence comes from Ranitomeya variabilis, assembly GCF_051348905.1. NCBI lineage: Eukaryota > Metazoa > Chordata > Amphibia > Anura > Dendrobatidae > Ranitomeya > Ranitomeya variabilis. The sequence goes on along the minus strand of NC_135235.1, from coordinate 335,963,024 downwards.
CTTAGGAGAGGAGACTTTCAAAGGAACATGCCGAGAAGACAACCAAACCAAATCCCCAACACGAAGTCGAGGACCCACACCGCGGCGGCGGTTGGCAAAACGCTGGGCCTTGTCTTGTGACAATTTCAAATTGTCCACCACATGGTTCCAAATCCGCTGCAACCTATCCACCACAGAATCAACCCCAGGACAGTCAGAAGGTTCCTGGCCCGAGGAGAAACAAGGATGAAAACCAGAGTTGCAGAAAAAGGGTGAAACCAAGGTGGCAGAACTAGCTCGATTATTAAGGGCAAACTCGGCCAGTGGCAAAAAGGTAACCCAGTCGTCCTGATCAGCAGAAACAAAACATCTCAAATATGTCTCCAACGTCTGATTAGTTCGCTCGGTCTGGCCATTAGTCTGAGGATGAAAAGCCGACGAAAAAGACAAATCAATACCCATCTTAGCACAAAAGGATCGCCAGAATCTGGACACAAACTGGGATCCTCTGTCAGATACAATATTCTCAGGGATGCCATGCAAACGAACCACATTCTGAAAGAACAAAGGGACCAAATCAGAGGAGGAAGGCAACTTAGGCAAGGGCACCAAATGGACCATTTTAGAAAAACGATCGCACACCACCCAGATGACAGACATCTTCCGAGATACCGGAAGATCCGAAATGAAATCCATGGAAATGTGCGTCCAAGGCCTCTTTGGGATAGGCAAGGGTAAAAGCAACCCGCTGGCACGAGAACAGCAAGGCTTAGCCCGAGCACAAATCCCACAGGACTGCACAAAAGAACGCACATCCCGTGACAAGGAAGGCCACCAAAAGGACCTAGCCACCAAATCTCTGGTACCGAAAATCCCAGGATGTCCCGCCAACACCGAAGAATGAACCTCAGAAATAACTCTGCTGGTCCATCCATCAGGGACAAACAATCTCTCCGGTGGACAACGATCAGGCCTATCAGCCTGAAATTTTTGCAGCCCTCGTCGCAAATCTGGGGAAATGGCAGACAAAATCACTCCCTCTCTGAGAATACCAGCCGGCTCAGAGACTCCCAGAGAGTCAGGCACAAAACTCCTAGAAAGTGCATCAGCCTTCACGTTCTTCGAACCAGGCAGGTACGAGACCACAAAGTCAAAACGGGAGAAAAACAACGACCAACGAGCCTGTCTAGGATTCAGGCGCTTGGCAGACTCGAGGTAAATCAGATTTTTATGATCAGTCAAGACCACCACACAATGTCTACCTCCCTCGAGCCAATGTCGCCACTCCTCAAATGCCCACTTCATAGCCAACAACTCCCAATTACCAACATCGTAGTTCCGCTCAGCAGGCGAAAATTTCCTTGAAAAGAAGGCGCATGGCTTCATCACGGAGCCATCAGAACTTTTTTTGCGACAAAACAGCCCCTGCACCAATCTCAGAAGCATCAACTTCAACCTGGAAGGGAAGAGAGACATCCGGCTGGCACAAGACTGGCGCTGAAGTAAACCGACGCTTCAGCTCCCGAAAGGCCTCCACGGCCGCAGGAGACCAGTTCGCAACATCAGAACCCTTCTTAGTCATATCCGTCAAAGGTTTAACCACGCTGGAGAAATTAGCGATAAAACGACGGTAAAAATTAGCAAAGCCCAAGAACTTCTGCAGGCTCTTAACAGACGTGGGCTGAGTCCAGTCATGAATGGCACAGACCTTGACCGGGTCCATCTCCACAGTAGAAGGGGAAAAAATAAAACCCAAAAAAGAAACCTTCTCTACCCCAAAGATACATTTTGAGCCCTTCACAAATAGAGCATTCTCCCGCAGAACCTGAAACACCATCCTGACCTGGTTCACATGGGACTCCCAATCATCAGAAAAAACCAAAATATCATCCAGATAAATAATCATAAATTTATCCAGATATTTCCGGAAGATGTCATGCATGAAGGACTGAAACACAGAAGGAGCATTAGATAATCCGAAAGGCATCACCAGGTACTCAAAATGACCCTCGGGCGTATTAAATGCCGTTTTCCATTCATCTCCCTGCTTTATGCGCACAAGGTTATACGCACCACGAAGATCTATCTTGGTGAACCAACTGGATCCCTTAATCTGAGCAAACAAATCAGACAACAATGGCAAAGGATACTGAAATTTAACCGTGATCTTATTCAGAAGACGATAATCAATACAAGGTCTCAGAGACCCGTCTTTCTTGCCCACAAAAAAGAATCCTGCACCAAGAGGGGACGAGGATGGGCGAATATGTCCCTTCTCCAAAGACTCCTTTATATAACTCCGCATCGCGGCATACTCTGGCACAGATAAATTAAAGAGTCGTCCCTTAGGAAACTTACTACCAGGAATCAAATCTATAGCACAATCACAGTCCCTATGAGGAGGAAGGGCACTGGACCTGGCCTCATTAAATACATCCTGAAAGTCTGACAAAAACTCAGGGATCTCAGAAGGAGTAGAAGAAGCAATAGACACCAATGGAGAATCGCCATGAATCCCCTGACACCCCCAACTAGACACAGTCATAGCTTTCCAATCTAAAACTGGATTATGGGCCTGTAACCATGGCAGACCCAAAACGACAACATCATGCATTTTATGCAGTACCAGAAAACGAATCACCTCCTGATGTACAGGAGTCATGCACATGGTCACTTGCGTCCAATACTGAGGTTTATTCTCTGCCAATGGCGTAGAATCAATTCCTCTAAGAGGAATAGGATTTTCCAAAGGCTCCAGGACAAAACCGCCGCGCTTGGCAAACGACAAATCCATCAGATGTAAAGCAGCACCAGAATCCACAAAAGCCATAACTGAGTAAGAAGATAATGAACAAATTAAAGTCACCGACAAAATAAACTTAGGCTGAAAAGTACCAATGGCGACAGGATTAACTTCTTTTTTTAAATGTTTAGAGCATGCTGAGATAACATGTGTTGAATCACCACAGTAGAAACACAACCCATTTTGACGTCTATGATTTTGTCGCTCGGCTCTGGTCAAAATTCTGTCACATTGCATAGAATCAGGTGACCGTTCAGACAGCACCGCCAAAGGATTAACAGATTTGCGCTCCCGCAAACGTCGATCAATTTGAATGGCCAGAGCCATTGAATCATTCAGACCTGTAGGGATAGGAAACCCCACCATCACATCTTTAATGGCTTCAGAAAGACCATTTCTGAAATTTGCGGCCAGTGCACACTCATTCCATTGAGTAAGCACGGACCATTTCCGAAATTTTTTGCAATAAACCTCAGCTTCGTCCTGACCCTGAGAGATAGCCAGCAACATTTTTTCAGCCTGATTTTCAAGATTAGGCTCCTCATAAAGCAAACCAAGCGCCAGGAAAAACGCATCAACATTCACCAATGCAGGATCTCCTGGCGCCAGAGAGAAGGCCCAATCCTGAGGGTCGCCGCGCAAGAAGGAAATAACAATCTTAACTTGCTGAGCGGAATCACCAGAGGAACAAGGTTTCAGAGACAGAAACAATTTACAATTATTCCATAAATTCAGGAATTTAGATCTATCTCCAAAAAACGGCTCAGGAATAGGTATTTTTGGTTCAGACATAGGGCTATGGATAACAAAATCCTGAATGCTTTGCACCCTAGCAGCAAGCTGATCCACACTAGAAGTCAGAGTCTGGACATTCATATCTGCAGCAGAGTTTCAGCCACTCAGAGAAAAAGGGGATGGAAGAAGCTAGGCAAACTGCAGCAAAAAAAAACAACAAAAACTCAGAACTTCTTTTTAATCCCGCTTCTGCGATGCATTAAACATTTTCTTTTGTCCTGGCATTCTGTTATGATCCCAATGGCAGAGGATCTCTGATATTCTGGCAAGATAGCAAAAATATAAATACTGCTCTAGGGAGATGGAAACTGGGCTAACCACATACCTGATCCTAACACAAACAACTAAAAGTAGCCGGTGAACGTGCCTACGTTGGTTCTAGACGTCTCGAGCCAGCCGGAGAACTGACTACCCCTAGAGAGAAAAAATAAGACCTCACTTGCCTCCAGAGAAATTGAACCCCAAAGATATAGAAGGCCCCCAACAAATAATAACGGTGAGGCAAGAGGAAAGCACAAACGTAGAGATGAACTAGATTCAGCAAAGTGAGACCCAATAATCTAAATAGCAGAAAATAGATAGTGGACTATGCGGTTAGCAGAAAACCCTACAAAAACATCCACGCTGAACATTCAAGAACCCCCACACCGACTGACGGTGTGGAGGGAGAATATCAGCCCCCTAGAGCTTCCAGCGAGTCAGAAAATCAAATGTAAAGCAAGCTGGACAAAAACACTGAATAATGCAAACGATCCAAATTGTACAAAACAGACTTAGCTTTTCTTGCATGAGGCAGACTGAAAGGAATCCGGAGGAGACCATAAAGGTCTGGATACAACGATGCCAGGCAAGAGACTGAGTCCAGAGGAGACTTAAATAGGGAACACCCGCTGCTTAACGACACAGCTGGAGCTCAGGCCTGCAACAAGACATGCCTAACACAATACCGTTAGTGACCACCAGAGGGAGCCCAGAAACACAGTTCACAACAGGGGGCATATCTTAGTTATCCCTCCACTGACACTATGTGATGAAAAACCCACACACATAAGGCTATTGACCTCTTAGTTTACAGCAGGGGCTTATTTTAGGTATCCCACTGCTCTACAATATACCATGAACTGCAGGGATTTGTGTATATCCTGCTTACAGTTCCACTTAAACCTTGCAGCTCTCTGGCGCCCCCCTTTCTGTCAAGTCAGATTAGGTACTGCACCTAGGGTAACTAGTCGCCAGAACGGCTGCCTGCTAGGTACTGGCTATTGGGCATGCTGCAGCGACGCGATAAACTACTCCCGCTCAGGCAGGAACAATAATTATCAAGCCGCAGTCGCTACAGTGACACCCAAAGGCCGGCACAGTACGGTATCACTGCCACCAGCTTCGATTAAACGGGTCCGAAGCTAACCCAAAACAGTAGTGTAAATTCCCTTCAAGAAGACTTAGGGTACGTTTTTAGAGCATGGAGAAAGAACTGGCATGAAATAATATACCCCACAAAATGTAGGTAGTGCTTTATCAAAATATTTTACAAAGATGTTACAAATGAGACAACTGCAAATATGTACAAGGTAATTATAACATAAAGGGATTAAAAGAAGAAAAGATAACACTCACATATTCTCAGTTCATTGCATTGCAGGCAACCATACGTCCCAGCTCATTGGACGTGCTCAGGGCTCTCCAGGAAAAGATTCAAATCTGCCTCCTGAAAGTCTGCCAGCAACTTAAAACCTACAGTCTGTGACCTCACAGAAAGCGCTGGCTTTTCCAACCCCTCCTACCTCGTCAGTGTTACTCACTGTGCATTAAATATATCTGATGCCCGTAACTTTGCTCCAGAACATGTCATAGTTATATCAAACCCAGCATTCATCTCGGATTAACGTGAGCATTCTAATGAGATCAAATATGTCCTATCTGGGATACATATTTGCAGAGAAATCCCTACTTCTTTATTAGATGGAGTTAGAAGCCCGTGTTTCGAGGGATGGGTAGATCCTCCGAGTGTGATTATGACGATATATTTTTGAGTTCATATCTCCCATGGTTGGCCTAATATCTTACAAAAACAGAACAAAAGACTTTCATGATTCTGGAAGTTTCTAATCCAGTTATAGCTGGACAAGAGCTTACACGGCAGGAAATGCCGGTCGTAAATACATTGGCGGGGGCTGAGGCTTGGCAGCTGAAGTCAGGCATTTGCAGCTAGAAGCAATAAAACTTATACACTCATTGACAAGACAGGCTGAACACAGAGTGAAGGGGGGTCACTGCCCACCCTATGTGTGCTGGCAGAGAAACTAACTTATATGATATTTCATACCATATTGTGACACCTCCCCCTTTTGGCGTTGGCTGCGGCGGCAGAACCTCTCGGTATGCCTCCATGCGCACCTCCGTGGGTTCACCCTGGCGGGAGAGTCCGTCTGCATTCCCAAGCTCTTTGCCCGCTTTGTGTTTAATGGTGAAGTCAAATTGCTGAACGGCAAGGCTCCAGCGTAGCAACCTGTCATTGGTTCCACACATGGCGTTTAGCCAGCGCAGAGGGTTGTGGTCGGTCACCACAGTGAAGGGGCGACCGTACAAGTAGAACTGCAAGCGCTGCAGGGCCCAGACTATGGCCAGGCACTCCTTCTCGATGGTGGAGTAGGCTACTTCCCTCGGCAAAAGTTTCCGGCTCAGGTACAACACGGGATGCTCTTGGTCCTCTGAGTCAACCTGGCTGAGCACAGCACCGAGGCCAAACTCGCTGGCGTCGGTCTGTACCAAGAACGGTCGACTGATGTCGACTGCTTTCAACACAGGGGCGTTGCACAGTGCAGTTTTCAACGCCTGGAAGGCCCCCTCACAGCCATCTGTCCAGTTGACAATGTGGGGTAGCTTCTTCCTGGTGAGGTCCGTCAAAGGTTTTGCCAGGCTACTATAGTGCTGCACAAAGCGCCTATAGTACCCTGCAGTGCCCAGGAAGGACATCACCTGTTTCTTGGTCCCAGGAGTGGGCCAGTTCACGATCACGCCCACTTTCTCAGGCTCTGGCTTCAGGGTGCCTCCGCCTACCCGGTGCTCCAGGTAGTGGACCTCACTCATGCCCATCTGGCACTTTCCCGGCTTGATAGTCAGTCCTGCTCGGTGGATTCGCCTGAGCACCTCCTCGAGATGCTGCAGGTGTTCCCTCCATGAAGATGGCAATGTCATTCAAGTACGCCACAGCGTACTTCTCCAGTCCCTGAAGCAGGAGGTTGACCATCCGCTGGAAAGTGGCAGGGGCATTCTTCATGCCGAAGGGCATGACCGTGGACTCGTACAGTCCAAAGGGTATGATAAAGGCGGACTTCTCCTGTGCCTCAGGGCTCAGGGGAATCTGCCAGTATCTGCGACTCAGATCCATTATTGTCAGGTATTTTGCGCCAGCTAACTTCTCAACCAGCTCTTCGATGCGCGGCATTGGGTGCTCATCAGAGGCTGTAATGGCGTTGAGTCCCCTGTAGTCCACGCAGAACCGGGTGGTCCGGTCTTTTTTTGGCACGAGCACTACAAGTGAGGCCCACGCGCTCTTTGACCGTCGAATCACCCCCAGCTGTAACATCTCATCGATCTCCTGGCGCATAATCTGCTGCACCTGGTCAGAGATTCGTTAGGGTGTTTGCCGTAGTGGGGCATGATTCCCGGTGTCCAACTCGTGGACGGCTAACTCAGTCCTTCCAGGCCAGTTGGAGAACACGACCCGGAAGGGTTCCAGTGTGGTTTGCAACTGCAACCGCTGTGGTTCATCTAGCGAGGCGCTTACCTCCACGTCCTCAATGGACCCATTGGCCTTGGCTTGGGCCAGCATGTCCAGGAGGGTGTCTTCCTCCCCGTCTTCGGGTGCGCTGCAGACCGGTAGGACTAAAGGTTCACGTTCGCGATGAGCCTTCATCATGTTGATGTGAAAGGCCTTTCGCCTACCCCGAGCGTGGTCAAGCGTGACCACGTAGGTGACCGGGTTGAGCTGTTGGTGGATGACGTACGGGCCCTCCCATGCTGCCTGAAGCTTATCCGTTGGTACGGGGACCAGCACCCACACCTTTTGACCCATGTGGTAGGTCCGCTCCCGGGCGTTCTGGTCGTACCAGTGCTTCTGATCAGCCTGAGCCTGCGTCATGTTGTCATGCACCAACTGCGTCAAGGTCTGCATCTTGTCACGGAAGCGCATGACATACTCCACTATGGACACTTCAAAAGGGTTCGGCTCCTCTTCCCAGGATTCTCTTACCAACCCAAGGGGTCCCCGGACTCACCTGCCATACAGGAGCTCGAAGGGGGAGAACCCCGTCGAGGCCTGCGGAACCTCTCGGTAAGCGAACAGCAGGTGTGGGAGATACTGCTCCCAGTCGCGCCCTTGAGTCTCAACCAGCATGCGTAGCATCTGTTTGAGGGTACCATTGAAGCGTTCACACAAGCCATTGGTCTGTGGGTGATACGCACTCGATACCAGGTGCTTCACCTGCATTTTCTTACAGAGAGCCTCCATTAGGTGAGACATAAATTGGGTCCCTTGATCAGTAAACATTTCTCTGGGAAATCCTACCCATGCAAAGATAGCCAACAGGTCATCCGCCACCTTATCTGCCCTAGTTGACGACAGAGCTACTGCCTCTGGGTACTGGGTAGCGTAGTCTACCACAGTAAGGATATATCGCTTTCCAGAGCTGCTGGGGACTGCCAGCGGGCCCACAATGTCCACCGCGATCCTCTGGAAAGGCTCCTCTATCACTGGCAAAGGGATCAGGGGAGCCTTAATAGCAGGCCCCGCCTTCCCCACTCTTTGACAGGTGACACAGGAGCGGCAGTAGTTTGACACATCTGTCCCCATCTTAGGCCAATAGAAGTGTTGAGACAGCCGGGCCTTAGTTTTGCTGATCCCCAAGTGTCCAGCTAGCGGGATCTCATGGGCAATCCGCAACAACTCACCCCGGAATTGCTGCAGGACGACCAGCTGTCTTTCCCTCAACCACTCCTTTTGTAATTCTCCAGGTACTGTCTCCCGGTACAACCTTCCTCCTTCCCAGAACACCTTCTCCTTATCAGTCTCGGAGAAGCGCGTCCCGGCGAGTTGTCTCAAACTCTCTAGGCTCACATCTGTGTGCAGAGCGGCCTGAAACTCCTGGCTAGGGGAAGCTAGAAGCGATGTCAGGGTCCCTTCCCCACGGGAACCCTCTTGGACCTGCTCTGGGTCCACCTCTGGTTCAGTCACAATGATGACTGAGGAGGGTCCGGAAGGCAAACAGGTATCTGCGTTCTGGGCACTCTGACTGCGGGTGACAGCAGCTACGTAGGCTGTCTCCCCGGGGATTTCTACAGACCCATCAGCCGACGCTGCTATGGACTCTACCTCCCCATCCACCCCCATTACCTCAGGAGCATTGCTACTTATGGGCCAGTTACCTTCCTCGGTGGCACTGGTCAATTGCATGGCATCACCTTCCTCACGGTTCCCATGTATCTCCCCATTTCCGGTAGCACCGACACTTGCCCCTGCTAGGGGTTCCTCAGCCATCTCACTTCGCAGAGCGACGTGGTGAGCACTCCTGTACCTATGGACACATCAACTTTCACAGAAACATCATTATCAGATTCAGTTGGCACAGGTACAACATTTTCACCATCAATCCTAGGAAAAAAATGGTTATCAGATGCATCATTACAAGATAAAGGATGGTCAGGTAACACATGCGATTTCCCTTCATCATCATTATCATCATCAGGGTTAACGTTACCCTCATTAGTAGATTGGGGAGGGGTGTCAGTGACGTAGTATGCAACCAACCTCCCCAAATCAGTCCCCAACAAAACATCAGTGGGCAAATTATCAGACAGCCCCACTTCCTTCACCCCGCTCCCAGCACCCCAATCAATATAAACCCGGGCCATCGGTAAGGGACAGCTGATGCCCCCAATCCCCGTGACAGTTAGGGTTTTCCCCGGAATGATTTCTTCAGGGGCCGCCAGTTCGGGTCGGATGAGGGTTCATTCAGCCCCGGTGTCCTTGAGGCCTGTAGCAACATGACCTCCCACAGTGACGTGCTGTACGTTGTCACACACCCTCCCAACCACACCACCCACCAAAAGAACTGCTGCATTAGGCCCTGGGGCCTTGGCTGGGAGGTTCTTCTGCTTGTTTGGACAGACGGTACTGATATGATCAGGCTGCCTGCAGTGGTAACACTGGCGAAGTTCGGTGGTAGGTCTGGTGCTGTTGGCCCCGGGGACAGGACCTCTGGTGTGTTGGCTGGCAGGGGTACTGGCGTTGGTTGCAGGCTTACCCCCTCTCCAGCTGGTGGTGACTGGCTTCCGCACTTCCGATCTACGGTTGGCCTCATAGGCATCGGCAATCTGCGCTGCTTTCGTCACGTCTTTGGGTTCTCTGTCCATCACGAACTGTCGCACCTCAGCTGGGCAAAGATGGAAGAACTGGTCTTTGATCATCAGGTCTCGCAGCTGTGCAAAGGTGGTCACTGACAGTCCTTGGGTCCACTGGTCAAAGTGGGTCCCCAGTCCATGCACCACATCACTGTAACTGTCATGTGGGCCACGTTGGAGGGTCCGGAACTTTTTACGGTACACCTCGTGTGTAAGCTGGTACTTGGCTATGAGGGCCTGCTTGATAGCCTCATAGTCACCATCTTGTTCTTGAGGGAGTGCAGCAAACGCCTCCAGAGCTTTGCCTCTCAGCCCTGGTGTCAGGTATCGTGCCCATTCATCTGTAGGCAGTCGGTACTGTCTGCAGGCTTTCTCAAAGGCCCGCAGAAAAGTGTCCAAGTCCCCGTCCTTTTCCATAACAGGGAAGTGATCGGGCCGGGGCTTTGGTATCTGAGCGCTGCTGGGCTCACGGCTGGACTGGGATGACCCCTGCATTTGCAGTTGGGCCATCTGCAGCTGGTACTCCCGCTCCGCTTGCCGCTCGGCTCGCTGGGCCAGGGCCTCTCGCTCGGCTCGGGCCTCCCGCTGGTATTGCTGAATCAGCTGCAAACGTCCATCATGGTCGTCAGTGGGGAGTTCTTCCAAGGCCGCCTGCAGGTGGGGGTCCAATTCGCCCGGATTGCTAACAGGGCCAGCATTCAGTGGTTGGACCTCTGCTGCAGCACCATGTTCGCTGGTGCTGGCTTCTGCGGCTTCTGGGCTCTGCGAGTGGTCTAGAGCGGCTTCCCATTGCATCAGGACTGCGACCAGTTGGCTTTTGTTTTTGCTGGCATAGTCAATGTGCTGTGACTTGCATAAGGCAACAAGGGTGTCTCTGGTCTGCTGTTCATAAAAGGCTTCTCCCAGCCCAACCATGGTTGCCAAATAAAAGATAGGATAGCAAAACGAAGAGAAAGGGAGGGGATAATTACCAGTACACAATTGTCTCACAACTAATAAACACTGAGTTCGTTCTCCAAACTTATTTGCGCAGAGTCCTCGCAAGAACTTTCTGCAAGTTTTTAGTGAGAGGAATGATTGCTCAAACCAAATCACTAATGCTCTAATATCCCACCGCCTTGCCACCAATTGTCATGACAATTCACACCTCTGCCACCAATTGTTACGATCCCTTAGCCGCTGCCAGCAGTTTGTCACGAAATCCACAGGGATTCCTGACCACTGCCACCAATATGTCACGGATTGGGGTGACTTTAGACCAACAGACGGCTATCACATGTGCAGGGGGGCTTATCTTAGTTATCCCTCCACTGACACTATGTGATGAAAAACCCACACACAAGGCTATTGACCTCTTAGTTTACAGCAGGGGCTTATTTTAGGTATCCCACTGCTCTACAATATACCATGAACTGCAGGGATTTGTGTATATCCCGCTTACAGTTCCACTTAAACCTTGCAGCTCTCTGGCGCCCCCCTTTCTGTCAGGTCAGATTAGGTGCTGCACCTAGGGTAACTAGTCGCCAGAACGGCTGCCTGCTATGTACTGGCTATTGGGCATGCTGCAGCGACGCGATAAACTACTCCCGCTCAGGCAGGAACAATAATTATCAAGCCGCAGTCGCTACAGTGACACCCAAAGGCCGGCACAGTACGGTATCACTGTCACCAGCTTCAATTAAACGGGTCCGAAGCTAACCCAAAACAGTAGCATAAATTCCCTTCAAGAAGACTTAGTGTACGTTTTTACAGCATGGAGAAAGAACTGGCATGAAATAATATACCCCACAAAATGTAGGCTCTTGTGAATTAGACTTTTTTGGCTTCCTCTTGTGGTCACTAGTGGTATGACTCTGAGATTGTCTTTCCCTAGTTTGGCACCCACCTGGGTCGTTAGTCCAGGGGTGTTGCTATATGAACTTCCTGAATTCTTAGTCTGGTGCCTGGCATCGTTGTAATCAGTCCTTTCTGTTTGCTCCTGTCTGCTGGTCTTGGTTCATGCAAAATTAAGCTAAGTCCTGCTTCCTTGTTTTTTGGTTATTTGTATTGCTCTTATTTTTTTTCCAGCTTGTACTAAATGTGATTCCTGATTTTGCTGGAAGCTCTAGGGGGCTGGTATTCTCCCCCCGGGCCGTTAGAAGGTTCGGGGGTTCTTGAATATCCAGCGTGGATATTTTTGATAGGGTTTTTGCTGACCGTATAAGTCATCTTACTATATTCTGCTATTAGTCAGTGGGCCTCTCTTTGCTAAATACCTAGTTCATTCTTACGTTTGTCTTTTCTTCTTACCTCACCGTTATTATTTGTTGGGGGCTTGTATCCAACTTTTGGGGTCTTTTCTCTGGAGGCAAGAAAGGTCTATCTTTTCCCTTCTAGGGTTAGTTAGTTCTCCGGCTGGCGCGAGACGTCTAGAACCAACGTAGGCACGTTCCCCGGCTGCTGCTATTTGTGGTGCTAGGATTAGCTATACGGTCAGCCCAGTTACCACTGCCCTATGAGCTGGTTTTTTGTGTTTGCAGACTTGGTATTTATTGCAGAGACCCTCTGCCATTGGGGTCACAACAGTATGCCAGGCCCAAGTTGAATGTTTAATGCATTGCAGAAGTGGGATAATAAGAAAGGAAATTCTGAGTTTTTTTTTTTTTTTCCTCTCTTTCTTCCTCCCCTTTACCTCTGAGTGGCTTAAGCTTGCTGCAGACATGAATGTCCAGACTCTGATTACAAGTGTGGATCAGCTTGCTGCTCGTGTGCAGGGCATACAAGATTTTGTTACCAGTAGTCCTATGTCTGAACCTAAAATACCTATTCCTGAACTGTTCTCTGGAGATCGATTTAAGTTTAGGAATTTCAGGAATAATTGTAAATTGTTTCTTTCTCTGAGACCCCGTTCGTCTGGAGACTCAGCTCAGCAAGTTAAAATTGTTATCTCTTTCTTGCGGGGCGAACCTCAGGATTGGGCTTTCTCGCTAGCGCCAGGAGATCCGGCATTGGCGAATATTGATGCGTTTTTTCTGGCGCTCGGATTGCTTTACGAGGAACCCAATCTTGAAATTCAGGCAGAAAAAGCCTTGCTGGCTATTTCTCAGGGCCAGGATGAAGCTGAGGTGTATTGCCAAAAATATCGGAAATGGTCCGTGCTTACTCAGTGGAATGAGTGTGCTCTGGCCGCAAATTTCAGAAATGGCCTTTCTGAAGCCATTAAGAATGTGATGGTGGGTTTCTCCATTCCTACAAGTCTGAATGATTCCATGGCGCTGGCTATTCAAATTGACCGGCGTTTGCGGGAGCGCAAAACTGCTAATCCTCTGGTGGTGTTGTCTGAACAAACACCTGATTTAATGCAATGTGATAGAATTCAGACTAGAAATGAACGGAAAAATCATAGATGGCAGAATGGGTTGTGTTTTTACTGTGGTGATTCTACACATGTTATATCAGCATGCTCTAAACGCCTAACAAGGGTTGTTAGCCCTGTCGCCATTGGTAATTTGCAACCTAAATTTATTTTGTCTGTGACTTTAATTTGCTCATTGTCTTCCTACCCTGTTATGGCGTTTGTGGATTCAGGTGCTGCCCTGAGTCTTATGGATCTGTCGTTTGCCAAGCGCTGTGGTTTTGTTCTTGAGCCATTGGTAAATCCTATCCCTCTTAGAGGTATTGATGCTACGCCATTGGCGGAAAATAAACCGCAGTTTTGGACACAGGTAACCATGTGCATGACTCCTGAACATCGGGAGGTGATTCGTTTTCTTGTTCTGCATAAAATGCAGGATTTGGTCGTTTTGGGTCTGCCATGGTTACAGACCCATAATCCAGTCTTGGATTGGAAGGCAATGTCTGTGTCAAGTTGGGGCTGTCAGGGAATTCATGGTGATTCCCCACCGGTGTCTATTGCTTCCTCTACTCCTTCGGAAGTTCCTGAGTATTTGTCTGATTATCAGGATGTATTCAGCGAGTCCAGGTCCAGTGCTCTTCCTCCTCATAGGGACTGTGACTGCGCTATAGATTTGATTCTGGGTAGTAAATTTCCTAAGGGAAGATTATTTAATCTGTCTGTACCTGAGCATACCGCAATGCGTTCGTATATCAAGGAATCTCTGGAGAAGGGGCATATCCGTCCATCCTATTCCCCTCTTGGTGCGGGATTCTTTTTTGTGGCCAAGAAGGATGGATCTTTGAGACCTTGTATTGACTATCGGCTTCGGAATAAAATCACTGTTAAATTTCAGTATCCTTTGCCTCTGTTGTCGGACTTGTTTGCCCGGATTAAAGGTGCCAAGTGGTTCACCAAGATAGATCTTCGTGGTGCGTACAACCTTGTGCGCATTAAGCAAGGAGATGAATGGAAAACTGCATTTAATACGCCCGAAGGTCATTTTGAGTACTTGGTGATGCCTTTTGAGCTCTCTAATGCTCCTTCAGTGTTTCAGTCCTTTATGCATGATATTTTCCGGAAGTATCTGGATAAATTTATGATTGTTTATCTGGATGATATTCTGTTTTTTTCTGATGATTGGGACTCGCATGTAGAGCAGGTCAGGATGGTGTTTCAGGTTTTGCGGGAGAATGCTTTGTTTGTTAAGGGCTCAAAGTGTCTCTTTGGAGTACAGAAGGTTCCCTTTTTGGGTTTTATTTTCTCCCCTTCTGCGGTGGAGATGGACCCAGTCAAGGTCCGAGCTATTCATGATTGGACTCAACCCACGTCAGTTAAGAGTCTTCAGAAGTTCTTGGGCTTTGCTAACTTCTACCGTCGTTTTATCGCTAATTTTTCTAGCGTTGTTAAACCTTTGACGGATATGACCAAGAAAGGTTCTGATGTTGCTAACTGGGCTCCTGCAGCCGTGGAGGCTTTCCAAGAGTTGAAGCGCCGGTTTACTTCAGCGCCTGTTTTGTGCCAGCCTGATGTCTCACTTCCCTTTCAGGTTGAAGTGGATGCTTCTGAGATTGGGGCAGGGGCCGTTTTGTCGCAGAGAGGCCCTGGTTGCTCTGTAATGAGACCATGCGCTTTTTTCTCTAGGAAGTTTTTGCCTGCTGAGCGGAATTATGATGTTGGCAATCGGGAGTTGCTGGCCATGAAGTGGGCATTTGAGGAGTGGCGTCATTGGCTCGAGGGTGCTAAGCATCGTGTGGTGGTCTTGACTGATCACAAAAATCTGATGTATCTCGAGTCTGCTAAACGCCTGAAACCTAGACAGGCCCGTTGGTCATTGTTTTTCTCCCGTTTTGACTTTGTGGTCTCGTATTTACCAGGTTCAAAGAATGTGAAGGCTGATGCTCTTTCAAGGAGCTTTGTGCCTGACTCTCCTGGAGTCGCAGAACCAGTTGGTATTCTTAAAGAGGGAGTAATCTTGTCAGCCATTTCTCCGGATTTGCGACGTGTGTTGCAGAGATTTCAGGCTGGTAGACCTGACTCTTGTCCACCTGACAGACTGTTTGTTCCTGTTAAATGGACCAGCAGAGTCATTTCCGAGGTTCATTCCTCGGTGTTGGCAGGGCATCCGGGAATTTTTGGCACCAGAGATTTGGTGGCTAGGTCCTTTTGGTGGCCTTCCTTGTCGTGGGATGTGCGGTCATTTGTGCTGTCCTGTGGGACTTGTGCTTGAGCTAAGCCTTGCTGTTCTCGTGCCAGCGGGTTGCTCTTGCCCTTGCCTGTTCCGAAGAGGCCTTGGACACACATTTCCATGGATTTCATTTCAGATCTTCCGGTGTCTCAGGGCATGTCTGTCATCTGAGTGGTATGTGATCGCTTTTCCAAGATGGTCCATTTGGTATCTTTGCCTAAGCTGCCTTCCTCGTCCGATCTGGTTCCTTTGTTCTTTCAGAATGTGGTTCGTTTACATGGCATTCCTGAGAATATCGTGTCTGACAGAGGATCCCAGTTTGTTTCCAGGTTCTGGCGATCCTTTTGTGCTAAGATGGGCATTGATTTGTCGTTTTCGTCTGCCTTTCATCCTCAGACTAATGGACAAACGGAGCGAACTAAGCAAACTTTGGAGGCTTATTTGAGGTGTTTTGTTTCTGCGGATCAGGATGATTGGGTGACCTTCTTGCCGTTGGCTGAGTTTGCCCTTAATAATCGGGCTAGTTCCGCTACTTTGGTCTCGCCATTTTTCTGCAACTCTGGTTTCCATCCTCGTTTTTCCTCGGGACATGTGGAGCCTTCTGACTGTCCTGGGGTAGATTCTGTGGTGGATAGGTTGCAGCAGATTTGGAATCATGTGGTGGACAACTTGAAGTTGTCACAGGAGAAGGCTCAGCGTTTTGCCAACCGCCGCCGCGGTGTGGGTCCCCGACTTCGTGTTGGGGATTTGGTATGGCTGTCTTCTCGATTTGTTCCTATGAAGGTCTCCTCTCCTAAATTTAAGCCTCACTTCATCGGTCCTTACAAGATATTGGAAATCCTTAATCCTGTGTCCTTTCGCTTGGATCTTCCGGTGTCGTTTGCCATTCACAACGTGTTCCATAGGTCTTTGTTGCGGCGGTACGTTGTACCTGTGGTTCCTTCTGTTGAGCCTCCTGCTCCGGTGTTGGTTGAGGGCGAGTTGGAGTACATGGTGGAGAAAATCTTGGATTCTCGTCTCTCCAGACGGAGGCTTCAGTATCTGGTCAAGTGGAAGGGCTATGGTCAGGAGGATAATTCCTGGGTGGTTGCCTCTGATGTGCATGCGGCCGATTTAGTTCGTGCCTTTCACGCTGCTCATCCTGATCGCCCTGGTGGTCTTTGTGAGGGTTCGGTGACCCCTCCTTAAAGGGGGGGTACTGTTGTGAATTAGACTTTTTTTGGCTCCCTCTTGTGGTCACTAGTGGTATGACTCTGAGATTGTCTTTCCCTAGTTTGGCACCCACCTGGGTCGTTAGTCCAGGGGTGTTGCTATATGAACTTCCTGAATTCTTAGTCTGGTGCCTGGCATCGTTGTAATCAGTCCTTTCTGTTTGCTCCTGTCTGCTGGTCTTGGTTCATGCAAAATTAAGCTAAGTCCTGCTTCCTTGTTTTTTGGTTATTTGTATTGCTCTTATTTTTTTTCCAGCTTGTACTAAATGTGATTCCTGATTTTGCTGGAAGCTCTAGGGGGCTGGTATTCTCCCCCCGGGCCGTTAGACGGTTCGGGGGTTCTTGAATATCCAGCGTGGATATTTTTGATAGGGTTTTTGCTGACCGTATAAATCATCTTACTATATTCTGCTGTTAGTCAGTGGGCCTCTCTTTGCTAAATACCTAGTTCATTCTTACGTTTGTCTTTTCTTCTTACCTCACCGTTATTATCTGTTGGGGGCTTGTATCCAACTTTTGGGGTCTTTTCTCTGGAGGCAAGAAAGGTCTATCTTTTCCCTTCTAGGGTTAGTTAGTTCTCCGGCTGGCGCGAGACGTCTAGAACCAACGTAGGCACGTTCCCCGGCTGCTGCTATTTGTGGTGCTAGGATTAGCTATACGGTCAGCCCAGTTACCACTGCCCTATGAGCTGGTTTTTTGTGTTTGCAGACTTGGTATTTATTGCAGAGACCCTCTGCCATTGGGGTCACAACAGTAGGCAGTGCTTTATCAAAATATTTTACAAAGATGTTACAAATGAGACAATTGCAAATATGTACAAGGTAATTATAACATAAAGGGATTAAAAGAAGAAAAGATAACACTCACATATTCTCAGTTCATTGCATTGTAGGCAACCATACGTCCCAGCTCATTGGACGTGCTCAGGGCTCTCCAGGAAAAGACTCAAATCTGCCTCCTGAAAGTCTGCCAGCAACTTAAAACCTACAGTCTGTGACCTCACAGAAAGGGCTGGCTTTTCCAACCCCTCCTACCTCGTCAGTGTTACTCACTGTGCATTAAATATATCTGATGCCCGTAACTTCGCTGCAGAACATGTCATAATCATATCAAACCCAGCATACATCTCGGATTAACGTGAGCATTCTAATGAGATCAAATATGTCCTTTCTGGGATACATATTTGCAGAGAAATCCCTACTTCTTTATTAGATGGAGTTAGAAGCCCGTGTTTCGAGGGATGGGTAGATCCTCCGAGTGTGATTATGACGATATATTTTTGAGTTCCTATCTCCCATGGTTGGACTAATATCTTACAAAAACAGAACAAAAGACTCATGATTCTGGAAGTTTCGCATCCAGTTATAGCTGGACAAGAGCTTACACGGCAGGAAATGCCGGTCGTAAATACCTTGGCGGGGGCTGAGGCTTGGCAGCTGAAGTCAGGCATTTGCAGCTAGAAGCAATAAAACTTGTACACTCATTGACAAGACAGGCTGAACACAGAGTGAAGGGGGGTCACTGCCCACCCTATGAGTGCTGGCAGAGAAACTAACTTATATGATATTTCATACCATATCGTGACAGCGGCGTTGATAATTATTGTTCCTGCCTGAGCGGGAGTAGTTTATCGCGTCGCTGCAGCGTGCCCAATAGCCAGTACATAGCAGGCAGCCTTTCTGGCGACTAATTACCCTAGGTGCAGTACCTAATCTGACCTGAGAAAAAGGGGGGCGCCAGAGAGCTGCAAGTGTTAAGTGGAACTGTAAGCGGGATATTCATAGATCCCTGCAGTTCATGGTATATTGAAGAGCAGTGGGATACCTAGAATAAGCCCCTGCTGTAAACTAAGAGGTCAATAGCCTTGTGTGTGTCTGTTTATCACATTGTGGAGTGGAGGGATAACTAAAATAAGCCCCCCCTGCACATGTGATAGCTGTCTGTTGGCCTAAAGTCACCCCGATCCATGACGTAGGGGTGACGGTCACGGTGTGGATCCCTGACATATTGGTGAAAGCGGTCAGGGGCTCGTGACAAAATGGTAGCAAGGCGGTGGGATATTAGAGCATTAGTGATTTTGTTTGAGCAATTATTCCTCTCACTAAAAACTTGCAAGGTTCTTGCGAGGACTCTGCGCAAATAAGTTTGGAGAACGAACTCAGTGTTTATTAGTCTTGAGACAATTGTGTGTACTGGTAATTATCCCCTCCCTTTCTCTTCGTTTTTCTATCCTATCTTTTATTTGGCAACCATGGTTGTGCTGGGAGAAACCTTTTATGAGCAGCAGACCAGAGACACCCTTGTTGCCTTATGCAAGTCACAGCACATTGACTTTGCAGGCAAAAACAAAAGCCAACTGGTCGCAGTTCTGGTGCAATGGGAAGCCGCTCTAGACCACTCACAGAGCCCAGAGGCCGCAGAAGCCAGCACCAGCGAACATGGTGCTGCAGCAGAGGTCCAACCACTGAATGCTGGCCCTGTTAGCAATCCGGGCGAATTGGACCCCCACCTGCAGGCGGCCTTGAAAGAATTCCCCACTGGCCATGACAGACATCGGCAGCTGATTCAGCAATACCGGCAGGAGGCCGAATCCCGAGCAGAGCGAGAGGCCCAGGCCCAGCGAGCCGAGCGGCAAGCAGAGCGGGAGTACCAGCTGCAGATGGCCCGACTGCAAATGCAGGGGTCGTCCCAGTCCAGCCGTGAGCCCAGCAGCGCTCAGATACCGAAGCCCCGGCCCGATCACTTCCCTGTTAAGTCAGAAAGCCTGCAAACAGTACCAGCTGCCTACACAAGAATGGGCACGATACCTGACACCAGGGCTGAGAGGCAAAGCTCTGGAGGCGTTTGCTGCACTCCCTCAAGAACAAGATGGTGACTATGAGGCTATCAAGCAGGCCCTCATAGCCAAGTACCAGCTTACACCCGAGGTGTAAAAAAGTTCCGGACCCTCCAACGTGGCCCACAAGACAGTTACAGTGATGTGGTGCATGGACTGGGGACTCACTTTCACCAGTGGACCCAAGGACTGTCAGTGACCACCTTTGCACAGCTGCGAGACCTGATGATCAAAGATCAGTTCTTCCATCTTTGCCCAGCTGAGGTGCGACAGTTTGTGATGGACAGAGAACCCAAAGACGTGACGAAAGCAGCGCAGATTGCCGATGCCTATGAGGCCAACCGTAGATCGGAAGTGCGGAAGCCAGTCACCACCAGCTGGAGACAGGGTAAGCCTGTAACCAACGCCAATACCCCTACCAGCCAACACACCAGAGGTCCTGTCCCCGTGGCCAACAGCACCAGACCTACCACCGAACCTCGCCAGTGTTACCACTGCAGGCGGCCTGGTGATATCAGTCCCAACTGTCCAGACAAGCAGAAGAACCCCTCATCCAAGGCCCCAGGGCCTAATGCCGCAGTTCTTTTGGTGGGTGGTATGGCTGGGAGGGTGTGTGACAACGTACAGCACGTCACCGTGGGAGGCCATGTTGCTACAGGCCTCAAAGACACCGGGGCTGAACAAACCCTCATCCGACCCGAACTGGCGGCCCCTGAAGAAATCATTCCGGGGAAAACCCTAACTGTCACGGGGATTGGGGGCATCAGCTGTCTCTTGCCAATGGCCCGGGTTTATATTGATTGGGGTGCCGGGAGCGGGGTGAAGGAAGTGGGGCTGTCTGATAATTTGCCCACTGATGTTTTGTTGGGGACTGATTTGGGGAGGATGGTTGCATACTACGCCCTTGACACCCCTCCTCAACCTACTAATGAGGGTAACGTTAACCCTGATGATGATGATGATGGGAAATCGCCTGTTACCTGACCATGCTTTATCCTGTAATGATGCATCTGATAACCATTTTTTCCCTAGGATTGATGGTGAAAATGTTGTACCTGTGCCAACGGAACCTGATAATGATTTTTCTGTGAAAGTTGATGTGTCCATAGGTACAGGAGTGCTCAGCCATGTCGCTCTGCGGAGTGAGACAGCTGAGGAACCCCTAGCAGGGGCAAGTGTCGGTGCTACAGGAAATGGGGAGATACATGGGAACCGTGAGGAAGGTGATGCCATGCAATTGACCAGTGCCACCGAGGAAGGTAACTGGCCCATAAGTAGCAATGCTCCTGAGGTAATGGGGGTGGATGGGGAGGTAGAACCCATAGAAGCGTCGGCTGATGGGTCTGTAGAAATCCCCGGGGAGACAGCCTACATAGCTGCTGTCACCCGCAGTCAGAGTGCCCGGAACGCAGATAACTGTCTGCCTCCCGGACCCTCCTCAGTCATCAGTGTAACTGAACCAGAGGTGGACCCAGAGCAGGTCCCAGAGGGCTCCCGTGGGGAAGGGACCCTGACATCGCTTCTGGCTTCCCCTAGCCAGGAGTTTCAGGCCGCTCTGCACACAGATGCAAGCCTAGAGAGTTTGAGACAACTCGCCGGGATGCGCTTCTCCGAGACTGATAAGGAGAAGGTGTTCTGGGAAGGAGGAAGGTTGTACCGGGAGACAGTACCCGGAGAATCACAAAAGGAGTGGTTGAGGGAAAGACAGCTGGTCGTCCCGCAGCAATTCCGGGGTGAGTTGTTGCGGATTGCCCATGAGATCCCGCTAGCTGGACACTTGGGGATCAGGAAAACTAAGGCCTGGCTGTCTCAACACTTCTATTGACCTAAGATGGGGACAGATGTGTCAAACTACTGCCGCTCCTGCTCTTAAGGCTCCCCTGATCCCTTTGCCAGAGATAGAGGAGCCTTTCCAGAGGATCGCGGTGGACATTGTGGGCCCGCTGGACGTCCCCAGCAGCTCTGGAAAGCGATATATTCATACTGTGGTAGACAATGCTACCCAGTACCCAGAGGCAGTAGCTCTGTCTTCAACTAGGGCAGATAAGGTGGCGGATGCCCTGTTGGCCATCTTTTCACGTGTAGGATCTCCCAGAGAAATGCTTACTGACCAAGGGACTCAATTTAGGTCTCGCCTAATGGAGGCTCTCTGTAAGAGAATGCAGGTGAAGCACCTGGTATCGAGTGCGTATCACCCACAGACCAATGGCTTGTGTGAACGCTTCAATGGTACCCTCAAACACATGCTACGCATGCAGGTTGAGACTCAAGGGCGCGACTGGGAGCGGTACCTCCCACACCTGCTGTTCGCTTACCGAGAGGTTCCGCAGGCCTCGAGCTCCTGTACGGCAGGCAAGTCCGAGGGCCTCTTGGGTTGGTAAGAGAATCCTGGGAAGAGGAGCCGAACCCTTCTGAAGTGTCCATAGTGGAGTATGTCATGAGCTTCCGTGACAAGATGCAGACCTTGACGCAGTTGGTGCATGACAACATGACGCAGGCTCAGGCTGATCAGAAGCACTGGTACGACCAGAACGCCCGGGAGCGGACCTACCACGTGGGTCAAAAGGTGTGGGTGCTGGTTCCTGTACCAACGGATAAGCTTCAGGCAGCCTGGGAGGGCCCGTACGTCATCCACCGACAGCTCAACCCGGTAACCTACGTGGTCACGCTTGACCACGCTCGGGGTAGGCGAAAGGCCTTTCACGTCAACATGATGAAGGCTCATCACGAACGTGAACCTTTCGTCCTACCGGTCTGCAGCGTACCCGAAGATGGGGAGGAAGACACCCTCCTTGACATGCTGGCCCAAGCCAATTGAGGACGTGGAGGTAAGTGCCTCGCTAGATGAAACACAGTGGTTGCAGTTGCAAACCACACTGAAACCCTTCGGGGTCGTGTTCTCCAACCGGCCTGGAAGGACCGAGTTAGCCATCCACGAGGTGGACACCGGGAATCACGCCCCACTACGGCGAACACCCTATCGAATCTCTGACCAAGTGCAGCAGATTATGCGCCAGGAGATCGATGAGATGTTACAGCTGGGGGTGATTCGACGGTCAAAGAGTGCTTGGGCCTCACCCGTAGTTCTCGTGCCAAAGAAGGACCGGACCACCCGGTACCTGACAATAATGGATCTGAGTCGAGGATACTGGCAGATTCCCCTGAGCCCCGAGGTGCAGGAGAAGTCCGTCTTTATCAAACCCTTTGGACTGTACGAGTCCACGGTCATGCCCTTCGGCATGAAGAATGCCCCTGCCACTTTCCAGCGGATGGCCAACCTCCTGCTTCAGGGACTGGAGAAGTACGCAGTGGCGTACTTGGATGACATTGCCATCTTCAATCCCTCCTGGAAGGAACACCTGCAGCATCTCGAGGAGGTGCTCAGGCGAATTCACCGAGCAGGACTGACTTTCAAGCCGGGAAAGTGCCAGATGGCATGAGGGAGGTTCACTACCTGGGACACCGGGTAGGCGGAGGCACCCTAAAGCCTTAGCCTGAGAAAGTGGGCGTGATCGTGAACTGGCCCACTCCCAGGACCAAGAAACAGGTGATGTCCTTCCTGGGCACTGCAGGGTACTATAGGCGCTTCGTGCAGCACTATAGTAGCCTGGCAAAGCCTTTGACAGACCTCACCAGGAAGAAGCTACCCCACATCGTCAACTGGACAGATGGCTGTGAGGGGGCCTTCCAGGCGTTGAAAACAGCACTGTGCAACGCCCCTGTGTTGAAAGCAGTCGACAGCAGTCGACCGTTCATGGTACAGACTGACGCCAGCGAGTTTGGCCTCGGTGCTGTGCTCAGCCAGGTTGACTCGGAGGACCAAGAGCACCCCGTGTTGTACCTGAGCCGGAAACTTTTGCCGAGGGAAGTGGCCTACTCCACCATCGAGGAGTGCCTGGCCATAGTCTGGGCCCTGCTGCACTTGCAGCCCTACTTGTATGGTCGCACCTTCACTGTGGTGACCAACCACGACCCTCTGCGCTGGCTAAGCACCATGTGTGGAACTAACGGCAGGTTGCTACGCTGGAGCCTGGCCCTTCAGCAATTTGACTTCACCATGGAACACAAAGCGGGCAGGGAGCATGGGAATGCAGATGGACTGTCCTGCCAGGGTGAACCTACTGAGGTGCGCATGGAGGCATACCGAGAGGTTCTGCCTCCGTAGCACACGCCAAAAGGGGGAGGTGTCACGATATGGTATGAAATATCATATAAGTTTAGTTTCTCTTGCTAGCTTGCTGTGGGCTAAGCCCCCCTTCTTGGAGTGATTCTGCAACAGCTTTTATGGCTTGTAGCTGCGAATTCCTGACTTTCAGCTCCAAAGCCCTCATCCCCCACGGCAAGGTATTTACGACCGGCATCCCTGTAGTGGAATTTGACCAGCTTAAACTGGTAGAGAAGCTTCCAGAATCCATGAAAGTCCTTTGTTCTGTTTTTGTAAGATATTAGGAAAACCATTTAAGTTAGGAACCGGAAAATATATACTCTTAATCTCCCTCGGTGGAGCTATCTGCCACTCTAAACGTGGGCTTCTAACTCCATCAGGTAAAGAGTTTGGATTTCTCTGTAAATAGGCATCACAGATAGGACATATTTGATCTCATTAGAAGGCCAACGTTAATACGAGATGAATGCTGGGTGTGTTATGATTGTGACATGTACTGGAGCGGAGTTACGGGCATTAGATAGATTTAAGGTACATTTAGTTAAACTGAAGAGATAGGAGGGTCTGGTAACCCAGCCCTTTTTAGTGATGTCACAGGCTGCAGGTTATAAGTTTCTGGCAGGCTTCCAGGAGTCAGTTTTTGAGTTTTTACCTGAAGCAACCTGACTGCAAGTGCTAATGCACTGGGACAGATGGAAACTCCCCTACCCTGGTTGCCTGCAATGCTCTGAACACATGTAAGTGTTATTTCTCATGTTATTCCCTGTTTTTTTTATAATTACCTTGTACATAATTGCAATTGTCCCTTGTGTAACAACTTTGTAAAATATTTTGATATAAACACTGCCTGAAAATCATTTATGGGGTATAATATTTAATACTAGTTCGTTCTTCCTGCTCTAAAACGTACCCTGTCTCTCGAAGGGAATTATGCTACTGTTTTGGGTTAGCTTCGGACCCGTTTAATCGAAGCTGGTGGCGGCACTACCGTGTGCAGGCCTTTGGGTGTCACTGTAGCGACTGCGGCGTTGATAATTATTGTTCCTGCCTGAGCGGGAGTAGTTTATCGCATTGCTGCAGCGTGCCCAATAGCCAGTACATAGCAGGCAGCCTTTCTGGCGACTAATTACCCTAGGTGCAGTACCTAATCTGACCTGAGAAAAAGGGGGGCACCAGAGAGCTGCAAGTGTTAAGTGGAACTGTAAGCGGGATATGTATAGATCCCTGCAGTTCATGGTATATGGAAGAGCAGTGGGAAACCTAGAATAAGCCCCTGCTGTAAACTAAGAGGTCAATAGCCTTGTGTGTGTCTGTTTATCACATTGTGGAGTGGAGGGATAACTAAAATAAGCCCCCCCTGCACATGTGATAGCTGTCTGTTGGCCTAAAGTCACCCCGATCCGTGACGCAGGGGTGACGGTCACGGTGTGGATCCCTGACATATTGGTGAGAGCGGTCAGGGGTTCCTGGGAAAATACCCAAAAAATACATGTCAGAAAACACTAAATTTGGACTGTCATTGGTGTAGATTTTGAACATACCTTAATGTAACCAGCAGACGTTGCTCGGGTGTAATCGCTCTACGGAGCTGGGTGTCCTGTCGCCGTATGGCTCCTTGGACACGAGAAAGCAAATCCCGGAACAAGTCTTGCGACATTCGTGTGTATTCCTGGAATTTCTCCGGGTTGGCATTAAGCTCGGCATAGAGCGTGTGGTAGGCTCCACGGCTCTCACGTAGTTCAATAATGGGGTGCCTCCAAAAACGCCTACGTTGTCTCCTTCTCCATCTTTGGCGATTTCTGTCTTGCTCCCAAGCAAAAGCACAGGCAAGAAACAGTTTGAAGCTGAAATCCAGGTTGAAATAAAAGCTCTCCATGCGAAGATCCATCATGACACAGGATACAGTAGCAAACTGTTAAAATTTCAGTAGCCCTAGGGTCTATATATAGAGATTCCATAATACACGCCCTCTGTAGTCCCATTGGCGTTGTCTAGTTATCTAGATTTTTCTCTTGTGAAATTTCTCATCATGTGCACCAAAAACACAAACGCAGGAAAAAACGCATGTAAACGCGTACAAACGCATGCGTAAAAAAAACGCTGCGTTTGTACGCGTTTACATGCGTTTTTTCCACCACTTGCGGATGCGTTTTAAATGCTGCGGATTTAGACGCAAATGTGAAACTAGCCTTAGGGTGAAATTACTGCTGTATGAGGTGGTATATCAGTAAGGGTGACATTACTGCTGTATGAAGCGGTATCGGTAAGGGTGACATTACTGCTGTATGAGGCAGTATCGGTAAGGGTGACATTACTGCTGTATGAGGCGGTATCAGTAAGGGTGACATTACTGCTGTATGAGGCGGTATCGGTAAGAGTGACATTACTGCTGTATGAGGAGGTATCAGTAAGGGTGACATTACTGCTGTATGAGGCGGTATCGGTAAGGGTGACATTACTGCTGTATGAGGTGGTATCGGTAAGGGTGACATTACTGCTGTATGAGACGGTATCGGTAAGGGTGACATTACTGCTGTATGAGGCGGTATCAGTAAGGGTGACATTACTGCTGTATGAGGTGGTATCGGTAAGGGTGACATTACTGCTGTATGAGGCGGTATCGGTAAGGGTGACATTACTGCTGTATGAGGCAGTATCGGTGACATTACTGCTGTATGAGGCGGTATCAATAAGGGTGACATTACTGCTGTATGAGGCGGTATCGGTAAGGGTGACATTACTGCTGTATGGGGCGGTATCGGTAAGGGTGACATTACTGCTGTATGGGGCGGTATCGGTAAGGGTGACATTACTGCTGTATGGGGCAGTATCGGTAAGGGTGACATTACTGCTGTATGAGGAAGTATCGGTGACATTACTGCTGTATGAGGCGGTATCAATAAGGGTGACATTACTGCTGTATGAGGCGGTATCGGTAAGGGTGACATTACTGCTGTATGGGGCGGTATCGGTAAGGGTGACATTACTGCTGTATGGGGCGGTATCGGTAAGGGTGACATTACTGCTGTATGGGGCAGTATCGGTAAGGGTGACATTACTGCTGTATGAGGAAGTATTGGTAAGGGTGACATTACTGCTGTATTAGGCGGTATCGGTAATGGTGACATTACTGCTTTATGACACGGTATCAGTAAGGGTGACATTACTGCTGTATAAGGTGGTATCAGTAAGGGTGACATTACTGCTGTATGAGGTGGTATCAGTAAGGGTGACATTGCTGCTGTATGAGGCGGTATCGGTAAGGGTGACATTACTGCTGTATGAGGTGTGTCACGATATGGTATGAAATATCATATAAGTTTAGTTCTCTTGCTAGCATGCTGTGGGCTAAGCCCCCTTCTTGGAGTGGTTCTGCAACAGCTTGTAGCTGCAAATTCCTGACTTTCTGCTCCCAAAGCCCTCATCCCCCTCGCCAAGGTATTTGCGACCGGCATTTCCTGCAGTGTAAACTCTTCTCCAGCTATAACTGGATTAGAAACTTCCAGAATCTATGAAAGTCCTTTGTTTTGTTTTTGTAAGATATTAGGCAAACCATTTAAGTTAAGAACATGAAAATATATATTCTTAATTCCCCTCGGTGGAGCTATCCATCACTCTAAACACGGGCTTCTAACTCCATCTGGTAAAGAAGTAGGGATTTCTCTGTAAATATGCATGACAGATAGGACATATTTGATCTCATTAGAATGCCCACGTTAATCCGAGATGAATGCTGGGTGTGTTATGATTCTGACATGTTATGTAGCGAAGATACAAGTATTAGATCCACTTGAGTTAGATGTACTAAAACTGAAGAGGTAGGAGGGCGTTCTTAACTCAGCCCTTTCTGTGATGTCACAGGATGCAGGTTATAAGTTGCTGGCAGGCTTCCAGGAGTGAAAGTTCTTGTCTTTTCCTGGAGAGCCCTGAGCACGTCCAATGCACTGGGACGTATGGGAGCTCCACTAGCCTGGTTGCCTGCAATGCTCTGAGAACATGTGAGTGTTATCTTTTCTCCTTTAAACCCTTTATGTTATAATTACCTTGTACATATTTGCAATTGTCTCATTTGTAACATCTTTGTAAAATATACCTTTTATAAACACTGCCTGAAAATTATTTATGGGGTATAATATTTAAGATACCAGATTCGTTCTCCTGTTCTAAAACATACCCTAAGTCTCTTGAAGGGAATTACGCTACTGTTTTGGGTTAGCTTCGGACCCGTTTAATCGAAGCTTGTGGCAGCTTACTGTGTGCACTGTGCCTGTTGGAGGCGTTGTAGCGACGGCGACATTGATAATTATTGTTCCTGCCTGAGCGGGAGTAGTTAAACCGCCTTGCTGTAGCGTGCCCAATAGCCAGTACATAGCAGGCAGCCTTTCTGGCGACTAATTACCCTAGGTGCAGTACCTAATCTGACCTGAGAGTAAGGGGGGCGCCAGAGAGCTGCAAGTGTTAAATGGAACTGTAAGCGGGATACATAAGTCCCTGCAGTTCGTGGTATATTGAAGAGCAGTGGGATACCTAGAATAAGCCCCTGCTGTAAACTAAGAGGTCAATAGCCTGGTGTGTGTCTTTTTATCACATTGTGGAGTGGAGAGATAACTAAGATAAGCCCCCTGCACATGTGATAGCCGTCTGTTGGCCTAAAGTCACCCCGATCCGTGACGTAGGGGTGACGGTCACGGTGTGGATCCCTGACATATTGGTGGAAGCGGTCAGGGGTTCGTGACAAATTGGTGGCAAGGCGGTAGCATATTAGAGCATTAGTGATTTGGTTTGAGCAATCATTCCTCTCACTAAAAACTTGCCGAAGGTTCTTGCGAGGACTCTGCGCAATTAAGTTTGGAGAACGAACTCAGTGTTTATTAGTCTTGAGACAATTGTGTGTACTGGTAATTATCCCCTCCCTTTCTCTTCGTTTTTCTGTCCTATCTTTTATTTGGCAACCATGGTTGGGCTGTGAGAAACCTTTTATGAGCAGCAGACCAGAGACACCCTTGTTGCCTCATGCAAGTCACAGCGCATTGACTTTGCAGGCAAAAACAAAAGCCAACTGGTCGCAGTTCTGGTGCAATGGGAAGCCGCTCTAGACCACTCACAGAGCCCAGAGGCCGCAGAAGCCAGCACCAGCGAACATGGTGCTGCAGCAGAGGTCCAACCACTGAATGCTGGCCCCATTAGCAATCCGGGCAAATTGGACCCCCACCTGCAGGCGGCCTTGAAAGAATTCCCCGCTGACGACCATGAGGGACGTCGGCAGCTGATTCAGCAATACCGGCAGGAGGCTGAGGCCCGAGCCGAGCGAGAGGCCCAGCGAGAGGCAGAGAGAGCCGAGCGAGAGGCCCAGCGAGCCGAGCGAGAGGCCCAGGCCCAGTGAGCCGAGCGCCAAGCCCAGCGAGAACATGAACTGGAGATGCTCCGGCGGGGGGGGATGCCTTCCACCACCCAGAGCCGTGAGCCCAGCAGCATTCAGATACCGAAGCCGACCCGGCCCGACCACTTTCCTGTTATGGAAAAGGATGGGGACTTGGACACTTTTCTGCGGGCATTTGAGAAAGCCTGCAGACAGTACCAGCTGCCTACAAAAGAATGGGCACGATACCTGACACCAGGGCTGAGAGGCAAAGCTCTGGAGGCATTTGCTGCCCTCCCTCAAGAACAAGATGGTGACTATGAGGCTATCAAGCAGGCCCTCATAGCCAAGTACCAGCTTACACCCGAGGTGTACCGTGAGAAGTTCCGGACCCTCCAACGTGGCCCACACGACCGTTACAGTGATGTGGTGCATGGACTGGGGACCCACTTTGACAAGTGGACCCAAGGACTGTCAGTGACCACCTTTGCACAGCTGCGAGACCTGATGATCAAAGACCAGTTCTTCCATCTTTGCCCAGCTGAGGTGCGACAGTTTGTGATGGACAGAGAACCCAAAGACGTGACGAAAGCAGTGCAGATTGCCGATGCCTATGAGGCCAACCGTAGATCGGAAGTGCGGAAGCCAGTCACCACCAGCTGGAGAGGGGGTAAGCCTGCAACCAACGCCCATACCCCTGCCAGCCAACACACCAGAGGTCCTGTCCCCGTGGCCCACAGCACCAGACCTACCACCGACCCTCGCCTGTGTTACCACTGCAGGCAGCCTGGTCATATCAGTCCCAACTGTCCAGACAAGCAGAAGAACCCCTCATCCAAGGCCCCAGGGCCTAATACAGCAGTTCTTTTGGTGGGTGGTATGGTTGGGAGGGTGTGTGACAACGTACAGCACGTCACTGTGGGAGGTCATGTTGCTACAGGCCTCAAGGACACCGGGGCTGAATGAACCCTCATCCGACCCGAACTGGCGGCCCCTGAAGAAATCATTCCGGGGAAAACCCTAACTGTCACTGGGATTGGGGGCATCAGCTGTCCCTTGCCAATGGCCCGGGTTTATATTGATTGGGGTGCCGGGAGCGGGGTGAAGGAAGTGGGGCTGTCTGATAATTTGCCCACTGATGTTTTGTTGGGGACTGATTTGGGGAGGATGGTTGCATACTACGTCCCTGACACTCCTCCCCCACTTGCTAATGAGGGTAACGTTAACCCTGATGATGATGATGATGATGGGAAATCGCATGTGTTACCTGACCATGCTTTATTTTGTAATGATGCATCTGATAACCATTTTTTCCCTAGGATTGATGGTGAAAATGTTGTACCTGTGCCAACTGAAGCTAATAACCATTTTTCTGCAAATGTTAATGTGTCCATAGGTACAGGAGTGCTCAGCCACGTCGCTCTGCGGAGTGAGACGGCTGAGGAACCCCTAGCAGGGGCAAGTGTTGGTGCTACAGGAAATGGGGAGCTGCATGGGAACTGTGAGACAGGTGATGCCATGAAATTGACCAGTGCCACCGAGGAAGGTAACTGGCCCATAAGTAGCAATGCTCCTGAAGTGTTGGGGGTGGATGGGGAGGTAGAGCCCATAGCAGCGCCGGCTGATGGGTCTGTAGAAATCCCCGGGGAGACAGCCTATGTAGCTGCCGTCACCCGCAGTCAGAGTGCCCGGAACGCAGATAACTGTCTGCTCCCGGACCCTCCTCAGTCATCAGTATGACTGAACCAGAGGTGGACCCAGAGCAGGTCCCAGAGGGCTCCCGTGGGGAAGGGACCCTGATGTCACTTCTGAATTCCCCTAGCCAGGAGTTTCAGGCCGCTCTGCACACAGATGCGAGCCTAGAGAGTTTGAGACTAGTCGCCGGGACGCCATTCTCCGAGACTGATAAGGAGAAGGTGTTCTGGGAAGGAGGAAGGTTGTACCGGGAGACAGTACCCGGAAAATCGCAAAAGGAGTGGTTGAGGGAAAGACAGCTGGTCGTCCCGCAGCAATTCCGGGGTGAGTTGTTACGGATTGCCCATGAGATCCCGCTAGCTGGACACTTGGGGATCAGCAAAACTAAGGCCCGGCTGTCTCAACACTTCTATTGGCCTAAGATGGGGACAAATGTGTCAAACTACTGCCGCTCCTGTGTCACCTGTCAAAGAGTGGGGAAGGCGGGGCCTGCTATCAATGCTCCCCTGATCCCTTTGCCAGTGATAGAGGAGCCTTTCCAGAGGATCGCGGTGGACATTGTGGACCCGCTGGCCGTCCCCAGCAGCTCTGGAAAGCAATATATCCTTACTGTGGTAGACTACGCTACCCGGTACCCAGAGGCAGTAGCTCTGTCGTCAACTAGGGCAGATAAGGTGGCGGATGCCCTGTTGGCCATCTTTTCACGGGTAGGATTTCCCAGGGAAATGCTTACTGACCAAGGGACCCAATTTATGTCTCGCCTAATGGAGGCTCTCTGTAAGAGAATGCAGGTGAAGCACCTGGTATCGAGTGCGTATCACCCACAGACCAATGGCTTGTGTGAACGCTTCAATGGTACCCTCAATCAGATGCTACGCATGCTGGTTGAGACTCAAGGGCGCGTCTGGGAGCTGTACCTCCCACACCTGCTGTTCGCTTACCGAGAGGTTCCATAGGCCTCGACGGGGTTCTCTCCCATCAAGCTCCTGTACGGCAGGGGAGTCCGGGGACCCCTTGGGTTGGTAAGAGAATCCTGGGAAGAGGAGCCGAACCCTTCTGAAGTGTCCATAGTGGAGTATGTCATGCGCTTCCGTGACAAGATGCAGACCTTGACGCAGTTGGTGCATGACAACATGACGCAGGCTCAGGCTGATCAGAAGCACTGGTACGACCAGAACGCCCAGGAGCGGACCTACCACGTGGGTCAAAAGGTGTGGGTGCTGGTCCCCGTACCAACGGATAAGCTTCAGGCAGCCTGGGAGGGCCCGTACGTCGTCCACCAACAGGTCAACCCGGTCACCTACGTGGTCACGCTTGAACATGCTCGGGGTATGCAAAAGGCCTTTCACGTCAACATGATGAAGGCTCATCACAAACGTGAACCTTTCGTCCTACCGGTCTGCAGCTTGCCCGAAGACGGGGAGGAAGACACCCTCCTGGACATGCTGGCCCAAACCAAGGCCGGTGGGTCCATTGAGGACGTGGAGGTAAGCACCTCGTTAACTGAACCACAGCGGTTGCAGTTGCAAACCACACTGGAACCCTTCCGGGTCGTGTTCTCCAACCGGTCTGGAAGGACTGAGTTAGCCGTCCACGAGGTGGACACCGGGAATCATGCCCCACTACGGCGAACACCCTATTGAATCTCTGACCAGGTGCCCAGAAAGTGCCAGATGGGCATGAGGGAGGTTCACTACCTGGGGCACCGGGTAGGCGGAAACACCCTAAAACCAGAGCCTGAGAAAGTGGGCGCGATCGTGAGCTGGCCCACTCCCAGGACCAAGAAACTGGTGATGTCCTTCCTGGGCACTGCAGGGTACTATAGGCGCTTCGTACAACACTATAGTAGCCTGGCAAAACCTTTGACGGACCTCACCAGGAAGAAGCTACCCCACATCGTCAACTGGACAGATGGCTGTGAGGGGGCCTTCCAGGCATTGAAAACAGCACTGTGCAACGCCCCTGTGTTGAAAGCAGTCGACAGCAGTCGACCGTTCTTGGTACAGACTGACGCCAGCGAGTTTGGCCTCGGTGCTGTGCTCAGCCAGGTTGACTCGGAGGACCAAGAGCACCCCGTGTTGTACCTGAGCCGGAAACTTTTGCCGAGGGAAGTGGCCTACTCCACCATCGAGGAGTGCCTGGCCATAGTCTGGGCCCTGCTGCACTTGCAGCCCTACTTGTAAGGTCGCACCTTCACTGTGGTGACCAACCACGACCCTCTGCGCTGGCTAAGCACCATGTGTGGAACTAACGGCAGGTTGCTACGCTGGAGCCTGGCCCTTCAGCAATTTGACTTCACCATGGAACACAAAGCGGGCAGGGAGCATGGGAATGCAGATGGACTGTCCCGCCAGGGTGAACCTACTGAGGTGCGCATGGAGGCATGCCGTGGGGTTCTACCTCCCTAGCGCATGCCAAAAGGGGAGGTGTCACGATATGGTATGAAATATCATATAAGTTTAGTTCTCTTGCTAGCATGCTGTGGGCTAAGCCCCCATTCTTGGTGTGATTCTGCAACAGCTTTTATGGCTGGTAGCTGCAAATTCCTGACTTTCAGCTCCAAAGCCCCTCATCCCCCTCGCCAAGGTATTTACGACCTGCATCCCTGCAGTGGAAAGTGACCAGCTTAAACTGGTAGAGAAGCTTCCAGAATCCATGAAAGTCCTGTGTTCTGTTTTTGTAAGATATTAGGCAAACCATTTAAGTTAGGAACCGGAAAATATATATTCTTAAAGTCCATCGGAGCATCTATCCATCACTCTAAACACGGGCTTCTAACTCCATCTGGTGACATCACCAGTTTCTTGGTCCCGGGAGTGGGCCAGTTCACGATCGCGCCCACTTACTCAGGCTCTGGCTTTAGGGTGTCTCCGCCTACTCGGTGCCCCAGGTAGTGGACCTCCCTCATGCCCATCTGGCACTTTCCCGGCTTGATAGTAAGTCCTGCTTGGTGAACTCGCCTGAGCACCTCCTCGAGATGCTGCAGGTGTTCCTCCCAGGAGGGACTGAAGATGGCAATGTCATCCAAGTACGCCACTGCGTACTTCTCTAGTCCCTGAAGCAGGAGGTTAACCATCCGCTGGAAAGTGGCAGGGGCATTCTTCATGCCGAACGGCATGACCGTGGACTCGTACAGTCCAAAGGGTGTGATAAAGGCGGATTTCTCCTGCGCCTCGGGGCTCAGGGGAATCTGCCAGTATCCTCGACTCAGATCCATTATGGTCAGGTATTTTGCGCCAGCTAACTTCTCAAGCAGCTCATCGATGCGCGGCATTGGGTGCGCGTCAGAGGCTGTAATGGCGTTGAGCCCCCTGTAGTCCACGCAGAACCGGGTGGTCCAGTCCTTTTTGGCACAAGA
This sequence comes from Ranitomeya variabilis, assembly GCF_051348905.1. NCBI lineage: Eukaryota > Metazoa > Chordata > Amphibia > Anura > Dendrobatidae > Ranitomeya > Ranitomeya variabilis. The sequence continues at coordinate 335,928,860 of NC_135235.1, read as the reverse complement.
ACTACAGGTGAGGCCCACGCGCTCTTTGACCGTCGAATCACCCCCAGCTGTAACATCTCATCGATCTCCTGGCGCATAACCTGCTGCACCTAGTCGGAGATTTGATAGTGTTCGCCGTAGTGGGGCATGATTCCCGGTGTCCACATCGTGGACTGCTAACTTAGTTCCAGCGTGGTTTGCAACTGCAACCACTGTGGTTCTGTTAGCGAGGCGCTTACCTCCACGTCCTCGATGGACCCACCGGCCTTGGCTTGGGCCAGCATGTCCAGGAGGGTGTCTTCCTCCCCGTCTTCGGGTACGCTGCAGACCGGTAGGACGAAAGGTTCACGTTCGTGTTGAGCCTTCATCATGTTGACGTGAAAGGCCTTTCGCCTACCCCAGGTGTGGTGAAGCGTTACCACGTAGGTGAACGGGTTGTGCTGTTGGTGGATGACGTACGGGTCCTCCCAAGCTGCCTGAATCTTATCCGTTGGTACGGGGACCAGCACCCACACATTTTGACCCACGTGGTAGGTCCGCTCCTGGGCGTTCTGGTGGTACCAGTGCTTCTGATCTGCCTGAGCCTGCGTCATGTTGTCATGCACCAACTGCGTCAATGTCTGCATCTTGTCACGGAAGCGCATGACATACTCCACTATGGACACTTCAGAAGGGTTCGGCTCCTTTTCCCAGGATTCTCTTACCAACCCAAGGGGTCCCTGGACTCCCCTGCCGTACAGGAGCTCGAAGGGGGAGAACCTGTTGTGAATTCCGTTCTTGGGCTCCCTCCGGTGGTTGTAAATGGCACTTTTGTGAATTCTGCCCTTGGGCTCCCTCTGGTGGTTTTGAGTGGATCTGCTGCTCCTTGGGTTTAGCATTAGCAGCTGCTTCCACTGATCGTCTCTCCTGGTTCTGCTATTTAGCCTGGCTCTGCTCTTCAGCCAGTGCCAGCTGTCAATGTTTCTTGGTTGGATTCAGATCTCTCCTTGGATTTCTCTGATAGCCTGTTTCAGCAAAGATAAGTCATTGCTTGTTCTTTTGGTTGTCCACTTGCTGTGTACTTAATCGTTCAGCTCATGTTATGTTTTTTCTTGTCCAGCTTGTCAGTATGATATATTCAGCTTAGCTGGAAGCTCTGGGGAAGCAGATTTGCCCCTCCACACCGTGAGTCGGTGTGGAGATTATTTTTGTAAACTCTGCGTGAATTTTTTAGCTTTTAATACTGACCGCACAGTATCCTTTTCTGCTTTGTCTATCTAGGTAGTTGTGGCCTCCTTTGCTAAATCCTGTTTTCATTCTGTGTATGTAATTTCCCTCTCCACTCACAGTCAATATTTGTGGGGGGCTATCTTTCCTTTGGGGATATTCTCTGAGGCAAGATAGCTTTCTGTTTCCATCTTTAGGGGTAGTTAGTTCTCAGGCTGTGACGAGGTGTCTAGGGAGTGACAGGAACATCCCACGGCTACTTCTAGTGTTGGTGTTAGGATCAGGAACTGCGGTCAGTACAGATAACACCTCCTCAGAGCTTGTCTCATGTTGCTCCTTAACCACCAGGTCATAACAGTACAGCTGGCCTGCAATGTGTTGAATGCATCTCAAAAGAGGGAAAAAAAAAGTTCTGAGCCATTTTTTTTTTCTTTGCAGTCTGTTTTGTCTTTTTTTCCCCTTACCTCTGGGTGGCTCAGTGGTTAGGTGCTAGCATGGATATTCAGGGATTGACTTCTCGTGTGGATCAACTTGCTGCTAGAGTACAGGGTATTTCGGATTCTATCATTCAGACTCCTGTTTTAGAGCCTAGAATTCCTACTCCTGATTTGTTTTTTGGGGATAGATCCAGATTTTTGAACTTTAAAATTACTGCAGATTGTTTTTTGCTTTGAGACCCCGTTCCTCTGGTGACCCCATTCAGCAGGTGAAGACTGTGATTTCTCTGCTGCATGGAGACCCTCGGGACTGGGCATTCTCCCTTGAGTCAGGGGATCCTGCATTGCTCAATGTAGACGCATTTTATCAAGCGCTCGGATTGCTGTATGACGAACCTAATTCTGTGGATCAGGCAGAAAAAACCTTGCTGGCTCTGTGTCAGTGTCAGGAAGCGGCAGAAGTATACTGCCAGAAATTTAGAAAGTGGTCTGTGCTCACTAAATGGAATGAGTATGCCCTGGCAGCAATCTTCAGAAAGGGTCTTTCTGAAGCCCTTAAGGATGTTATGGTGGGGTTCCCCACGCCTGCTGGTTTGAACGAATCAATGTATCTAGCCATTCAGATTGATCGGCACCTGAGCGAGCGCAAGGTGGTGCACCATATGGCAGTGTCCTCTGAGCAGAGTCCTGAGCCTATGCAATGTGATAGGATTTTGACTAGAGCAGAACGGCAGGAATTCAGATGTCAGAATAGGCTTTGTTTTTACTGTGGTGATTCAGCTCATGCTATTCTTGATTGCCCTAAGCGTACTAAGAGGGTCGCTAGGTCTGTTACCATTAGTACTGTACAGCCTAAATTTCTCTTGTCTGTTACCCTGATTTGCTCATTATCGTCCTTTTCTGTTATGGCATTTGTGGATTCAGGCGCTGCCCTGAACTTAATGGACTTAGAGTTCGCCAGATGCTGTGGTTTTTCCTTGCAACCTTTGCAGAGTTCTATTCCCTTAAGGGGGATTGATGCTACACCATTGGCCAAGAATAAACCTCAGTACTGGACACAGTTGACCATGTACATGGCTCCAGCACATCAGGAAGATTGTCGTTTTCTGGTGTTGCATAATTTGCATGATGTTGTTGTGCTGGGTTTTCCATGGTTACAGGTACATAATCCAGTGCTGGATTGGAAATCTATGTCTCTGACTAGTTGGGGTTGTCAAGGGATACATAGTGATGTTCCTTTTATGTCAATTTCCTCTTCCCCCTCTTCTGAAGTTCCTGAGTTTTTGTCGGATTTCCAGGATGTATTTGATGAGCCCAAGTCCAGCTCCCTTCCTCCTCATAGGGACTGCGATTGTGCTATTGACTTGATTCCTGGCTGTAAGTTCCCTAAGGGCCGACTTTTCAATCTGTCTGTGCCAGAGCATGCCGCCATGCGGAGATATGTTAAGGAGTCTTTGGAGAAGGGGCATATTCGCCCGTCTTCGTCACCGTTGGGAGCGGGATTCTTTTTTGTTGCCAAGAAGGATGGCTCCTTGAGACCCTGTATAGATTATCGCCTTCTCAATAAGATCACGGTCAAATTTCAATACCCTTTACCTTTGCTTTCTGATTTGTTTGCTCGGATTAAGGGGGCTAGTTGGTTTACTAAGATTGACCTTCGAGGGGCGTATAATCTTGTTCGTATTAAACAGGGTGACGAATGGAAAACAGCATTTAATACGCCCGAAGGCCATTTTGAATACCTTGTGATGCCATTCGGGCTCTCTAATGCTCCATCTGTGTTTCAGTCCTTTATGCTTGATATCTTCAGGAATTATCTTGATAAATTCATGATTGTATATTTGGATGATATTTTGGTTTTTTCCGATGATTGGGAGTCTCATGTGAAACAGGTCAGGATGGTATTTCAGATCCTTCGTGCTAATGCTTTGTTTGTGAAGGGGTCTAAGTGCCTTTTTGGAGTTCAGAAGGTTTCTTTTTTGGGTTTCATTTTTTCTCCCTCGGCTATAGAATTGAATCCTGTTAAGGTCCAGGCCATTCATGATTGGATTCAACCCACATCTGTGAAGAGCCTTCAGAAATTTTTGGGCTTTGCTAATTTTTATCGCCATTTCATTGCTAACTTTTCCAGTGTGGTTAAGCCCCTGACCGATTTGACGAAGAAAGGCGCTGATGTGATGAATTGGTCCTCTGCGGCTGTTGAGGCCTTTCAGGAGCTTAAACGTCGTTTTACTTCTGCCCCTGTGTTGTGTCAGCTGGATGTTTCTCTTCCTTTTCAGGTTGAGGTTGACGCTTCTGAGATTGGGGCAGGGGCCGTTTTGTCTCAGAGAAGTTCTGAGGGTTCTTTGATGAAACCGTGTGCCTTCTTCTCCAGAAAGTTTTCGCCTGCTGAGCGTAATTATGATGTCGGCAATCGGGAGTTGTTGGCTATGAAGTGGGCATTCGAGGAGTGGCGACATTGGCTTGAGGGAGCCAAGCATCGCGTTGTGGTCTTGACAGATCATAAGAATCTGATTTACCTCGAGTCTGCCAAGCGGTTGAATCCTAGACAAGCTCGATGGTCCCTGTTTTTCTCCCGTTTTGATTTTGTGGTCTCGTATCTTCCGGGATCTAAGAATGTGAAGGCTGATGCCCTCTCTAGGAGTTTTTTGCCTGATTCTCCGGGAGTCCTTGAGCCGGTTGGTATTCTCAAGGAGGGGGTGATTCTTTCTGCCATCTCCCCTGATTTACGGCGGGTGCTTCGGGAGTTTCAGGCTGATAAACCTGACCGCTGTCCAGTGGGGAAACTGTTTGTTCCTGATAGATGGACTAGTAAGGTAATTTCTGAGGTTCATTGTTCGGTGTTGGCTGGTCATCCTGGGATTTTTGGTACCAGATTTGGTTGCTAGGTCCTTTTGGTGGCCTTCCTTGTCGCGGGATGTGCGTTCTTTTGTGCAGTCCTGTGGGACTTGTGCCCGGGCCAAGCCTAGCTGTTCCCATGCTAGTGGGTTGCTTTTGCCTTTGCCGGTCCCTGAGAGGCCCTGGATGCATATTTCCATGGATTTTATTTTGGATCTTCCTGTTTCCCAGAAGATGTCTGTTATCTGGGTGGTTTGTGACCGGTTTTCTAAGATGGTCCATTTGGTACCTTTCCCTAAGTTGCCTTCCTCCTCTGATTTGGTTCCATTGTTTTTTCAGCATGTGGTTCGTTTGCATGGCATTCCGGAGAATATTGTGTCTGACAGAGGTTTCCAGTTTGTTTCTAGGTTTTGGCGGTCCTTTTGTGCTAGAATGGGCATTGATTTGTCTTTTTCTTCAGCATTTCATCCTCAGACAAATGGCCAAACTGAGCGAACCAATCAGACCTTGGAAACTTATTTGAGATGCTTTGTGTCTGCTGATCAGGATGATTGGGTGACCTTCTTGCCGTTGGCCGAGTTTGCCCTTAATAATCGGGCTAGTTCGGCTACCTTGGTTTCGCCTTTTTTTGTAATTTTGGTTTTCATCCTCGTTTTTCTTCAGGGCAGGTTGAGCCTTCTGACTGTCCTGGTGTGGATTTTGTGGTGGACAGGTTACAGCAGATTTGGACTCATGTGGTGGACAATTTGACGTTGTCTCAGGAAAAGGCTCAACGTTTTGCTAACCGTCGTTGGTGTGTTGGTCCCCGGCTTCGTGTTGGGGATTTAGTCTGGTTATCTTCTCGTCATGTTCCTATGAAGGTTTCTTCCCCTAAGTTCAAGCCTCGCTTTATTGGTCCTTATAAAATTTCTGAAATTATCAATCCGGTATCTTTTCGTTTGGCCCTTCCAGCTTCTTTTTCCATCCATAATGTTTTCCATAGATCTTTGTTGCGGAGATATGTGGTGCCCATGGTTCCCTCTGTTGATCCTCCTGCTCCGGTGTTGGTTGAGGGGGAGTTGGAATATGTGGTGAAGATTTTGGATTCTCGTTTTTCGAGGCAGAAGCTTCAGTATCTTGTCAAGTGGAAGGTTTATGACCAGGAGGATAATTCTTGGGTTGTTGCCTCCGATGTCCATGCTGCCGATTTGGTTAGTGCGTTTCACTTGGCTCCTCCTGATCGGCCTGGGGGCTCTGGTGAGGGTTCGGTGACCCCTCCTCAAGGGGGGGGTACTGTTGTGAATTCCGTTCTTGGGCTCCCTCCGGTGGTTGTAAATGGCACTTTTGTGAATTCTGCCCTTGGGCTCCCTCTGGTGGTTTTGAGTGGAACTGCTGCTCCTTGGGTTTAGCATTAGCAGCTACATCCACTGATCGTCTCTCCTGGTTCTGCTATTTAGCCTGGCTCTGCTCTTCAGCCAGTGCCAGCTGTCAATGTTTCTTGGTTGGATTCAGATCTCTCCTTGGATTTCTCTGATAGCCTGTTTCAGCAAAGATAAGTCATTGCTTGCTCTTTTGGTTGTCCACTTGCTGTGTACTTAATCGTTCAGCTCATGTTATGTTTTTTCTTGTCCAGCTTGTCAGTATGATATATTCAGCTTAGCTGGAAGCTCTGGGGAAGCAGATTTGCCCCTCCACACCGTGAGTCGGTGTGGAGATTATTTTTGTAAACTCTGCGTGGATTTTTTAGCTTTTAATACTGACCGCACAGTATCCTTTTCTGCTTTGTCTATCTAGGTAGTTTTGGCCTCCAGGCTAAATCCTGTTTTCATTCTGTGTATGTCATTTCCCTCTCCACTCACAGTCAATATTTGTGGGGGGCTATCTTTCCTTTGGGGATATTCTCTGAGGCAAGATAGCTTTCTGTTTCCATCTTTAGGGGTAGTTAGTTCTCAGGCTGTGACGAGGTGTCTAGGGAGTGACAGGTGTAGCGCCCCCACTGCCGCAGGGCCGAGGGGTACCCGGTACCAGGCCTCTGAGTCTCTGCGCTGGGATTGTCACGGTGGCTAGACCCGGTCCGTGACCCTGCTGAGGGGCGCCCAATAATAGGTGTGGAAAGTGGTGGTAGTGCGGTGGAGTGCCGGTCGCAGTAAATAACGAGGACACCAGGTTGCAGTCTCTTTACTGAAGGCTCAGGATCCTCAGTCCGGAATACGGTTAACCGGGTTGCGCAAGTCCGGCCGGTCCGATGGCACCTCCAGAGTTCCCTTTGCAGGTGGAAATCTGTGCCTACCTTCTAGCGCTTGTGTGTTGTGGTCCTCCCCTGCTGTGCTTACGGGATAGTCCCCACAACTGTTGTGTCTGTTTCTGAAGTTCCCTCACAACTCGATTCTGAAGTTCTTCTTCGTCCCCCAGATTGTATGGCTAGGACGCACCCGTATGACGGGTCGGTTCGGAGTTCTTCCGGGACCCTAGAGTCGCCCCTCTCCTAATGTTGCCCCCTATGTCTTCGTAGGTGATTTATGTGAGACAGCCCGCCTATAACTGACTGTCCTGCCGTAGGTTTGAAGTATTGCTTGGAGCCTAGTACTTCCTCGGCGTTCCGGCCACCGGCTGCGCGCCTCAGTAGGATGTTGCCTCATCTTACAGCACGACTCCTACTGGTATTTCTCCTTGTTGCGTTGATCTCGTTTCTCACTCAGCACAATAAACCTCGCGTCTTATCCTTTCTTGGGGTACCGCCGCGATCAAGTGCAGGCACGGTCCCGTAACGTTCTCTCTGTTCGCTAGGCCTCTGTCAGGATCCCACCCCTGACAAGGACCCCCCTGAGTCTCTCCCCGCAACACCCTCTGCCACAGGATGTTGCCTGTTCGATTCCCAGTCAGCTTCTCACTAACTTCCTATCCAACCCCCAGTTTTACCAGATTGTGAGGAGTGGCCTAATACATAGCACCCTTAGCTCCCTCTGGAGGCCAGACTGTGAAGTGTATTGGTGTCTGTGATACCTGGTCAGGCGAACCCCTTCAGTGCCATCAGACGTACCATAGCCCCCCTTAGCGGTGGAGCATCAGTACTGCAATGACCAGGACTCTGGGGCGCTGCACTCCCCCCCGGTTAAATCCAGTATTCCTGGACTGGGAAGAAAACAACAATACATGTCAGCAAAAAGACATACAATTTTGAAATGCAATAACAATAAGTAAATTTGAACAGGGCTTCCCTTTATGGGAGGTGAGGACACTTGAACGTTACAAACATGGTTAAATACTTTAAATAACATACTATAAATAACTTTTCTTACTCAACTGGGTATTCTACGAAGTGCAAATTTTTGAACAATAATTTATCGTTGCCTTTAAGGACGTACACACTGAATCCACTAAAAACCTTCTTATAAAACACTATAAGGCTAATCAACTTTTCTTCATTTTCCATCTTTACATCTGCAGGACCGCCTGTCTATCTGCCCCAGGCCTACTGCCTCTCGTTCTGTTGCAGGACCGCCCCTTTCCGCCCGGGCCTACTGCCTTTCTGCTACTATACACAGTATAGAACGTATCATCCATCTCTCAGTTCAGGATCACCGAGCCATCTCTGTATGGCTCCTAGGAGGACTCACCGACTAACCCCGTACGGGTTCACTTCCTGTCCTCATTCTCTAACACATTATTAAACATTCCTTACAATTAACTAGCTAACTACATATAACTGCTACATGTCAGCATTATTACTTCTTCTGTTAAAGTATCAGCATTCTCTAAGTGCTATCGATGAACGTCCCCTTTAAGAAGGGACCAAGTCTCTATGAGGTAGTGCAACTTCTCAAGCTGCGAGTTCGTATACAGCAAGGACTCCGGTGCTGTTTCCAGGAACAGTTTCTTCGCAAAGAGTCCCTTCTTTTGTAAAACCAGTAGAGGGCACCTTTAAGAAGATGCGAACTATTTACAAGGAGTTTGTAATCATGAAAAACACCAAAAAAGGAACAATCCAAGAAAAAACACCAAAAACAGGCAGAGATGCTTACCTGTCTGAATAGGCCTCAATACTAATGCACAAGCAGGATGCAGCGGACCCAAATGAAATAGCAAATGCACAGGTGCAATACCTGATGAGACAGCCAGCCTTCAATAAGGGTTTGGCCGTGTGGTGCACCCGTGCACTAAGATAAAAACTGTATGTGGCGTGTTCACACAGGGAATGCAGGCATCTGGCTCCAGCCTATTAATAACGCCCTATGGCGGGCTGCCCAGTGCCAAAATGCATCCCGTGTGAACAGAGGCCACAGTGTACAGAACCAATTGGGCCCAGCTGCACCCTGCAAAAAGATATACGTGCAAAAACAAAACATATAAATATATGTAAGGTATTGGTTGATATTCTGGCCATAATATGGAAGCTGGCAACCCACGTCAAGGGTCCTTACTTATTGCCAGTCCTACACTAACATGAAAAACACCAAAAAAGGAACAATCCAAGAAAAAACACCAAAAACAGGCAGAGATGCTTACCTGTCTGAATAGGCCTCAATACTAATGCACAAGCAGGATGCAGCGGACCCAAATGAAATAGCAAATGCACAGGTGCAATACCTGATGAGACAGCCAGCCTTCAATAAGGGTTTGGCCGTGTGGTGCACCCGTGCACTAAGATAAAAACTGTATGTGGCGTGTTCACACAGGGAATGCAGGCATCTGGCTCCAGCCTATTAATAACGCCCTATGGCGGGCTGCCCAGTGCCAAAATGCATCCCGTGTGAACAGAGGCCACAGTGTACAGAACCAATTGGGCCCAGCTGCACCCTGCAAAAAGATATACGTGCAAAAACAAAACATATAAATATATGTAAGGTATTGGTTGATATTCTGGCCATAATATGGAAGCTGGCAACCCACGTCAAGGGTCCTTACTTATTGCCAGTCCTACACTAACATGAAAAACATTTCTTGGATTGTTCCTTTTTTGGTGTTTTTCATGTTAGTGTAGGACTGGCAATAAGTAAGGACCCTTGACGTGGGTTGCCAGCTTCCATATTATGGCCAGAATATCAACCAATACCTTACATATATTTATATGTTTTGTTTTTGCACGTATATCTTTTTGCAGGGTGCAGCTGGGCCCAATTGGTTCTGTACACTGTGGCCTCTGTTCACACGGGATGCATTTTGGCACTGGGCAGCCCGCCATAGGGCGTTATTAATAGGCTGGAGCCAGATGCCTGCATTCCCTGTGTGAACACGCCACATACAGTTTTTATCTTAGTGCACGGGTGCACCACACGGCCAAACCCTTATTGAAGGCTGGCTGTCTCATCAGGTATTGCACCTGTGCATTTGCTATTTCATTTGGGTCCGCTGCATCCTGCTTGTGCATTAGTATTGAGGCCTATTCAGACAGGTAAGCATCTCTGCCTGTTTTTGGTGTTTTTTCTTGGATTGTTCCTTTTTTGGTGTTTTTCATGTTAGTGTAGGACTGGCAATAAGTAAGGACCCTTGACGTGGGTTGCCAGCTTCCATATTATGGCCAGAATATCAACCAATACCTTACATATATTTATATGTTTTGTTTTTGCACGTATATCTTTTTGCAGGGTGCAGCTGGGCCCAATTGGTTCTGTACACTGTGGCCTCTGTTCACACGGGATGCATTTTGGCACTGGGCAGCCCGCCATAGGGCGTTATTAATAGGCTGGAGCCAGATGCCTGCATTCCCTGTGTGAACACGCCACATACAGTTTTTATCTTAGTGCACGGGTGCACCACACGGCCAAACCCTTATTGAAGGCTGGCTGTCTCATCAGGTATTGCACCTGTGCATTTGCTATTTCATTTGGGTCCGCTGCATCCTGCTTGTGCATTAGTATTGAGGCCTATTCAGACAGGTAAGCATCTCTGCCTGTTTTTGGTGTTTTTTCTTGGATTGTTCCTTTTTTGGTGTTTTTCATGTTAGTGTAGGACTGGCAATAAGTAAGGACCCTTGACGTGGGTTGCCAGCTTCCATATTATGGCCAGAATATCAACCAATACCTTACATATATTTATATGTTTTGTTTTTGCACGTATATCTTTTTGCAGGGTGCAGCTGGGCCCAATTGGTTCTGTACACTGTGGCCTCTGTTCACACGGGATGCATTTTGGCACTGGGCAGCCCGCCATAGGGCGTTATTAATAGGCTGGAGCCAGATGCCTGCATTCCCTGTGTGAACACGCCACATACAGTTTTTATCTTAGTGCACGGGTGCACCACACGGCCAAACCCTTATTGAAGGCTGGCTGTCTCATCAGGTATTGCACCTGTGCATTTGCTATTTCATTTGGGTCCGCTGCATCCTGCTTGTGCATTAGTATTGAGGCCTATTCAGACAGGTAAGCATCTCTGCCTGTTTTTGGTGTTTTTTCTTGGATTGTTCCTTTTTTGGTGTTTTTCATGTTAGTGTAGGACTGGCAATAAGTAAGGACCCTTGACGTGGGTTGCCAGCTTCCATATTATGGCCAGAATATCAACCAATACCTTACATATATTTATATGTTTTGTTTTTGCACGTATATCTTTTTGCAGGGTGCAGCTGGGCCCAATTGGTTCTGTACACTGTGGCCTCTGTTCACACGGGATGCATTTTGGCACTGGGCAGCCCGCCATAGGGCGTTATTAATAGGCTGGAGCCAGATGCCTGCATTCCCTGTGTGAACACGCCACATACAGTTTTTATCTTAGTGCACGGGTGCACCACACGGCCAAACCCTTATTGAAGGCTGGCTGTCTCATCAGGTATTGCACCTGTGCATTTGCTATTTCATTTGGGTCCGCTGCATCCTGCTTGTGCATTAGTATTGAGGCCTATTCAGACAGGTAAGCATCTCTGCCTGTTTTTGGTGTTTTTTCTTGGATTGTTCCTTTTTTGGTGTTTTTCATGTTAGTGTAGGACTGGCAATAAGTAAGGACCCTTGACGTGGGTTGCCAGCTTCCATATTATGGCCAGAATATCAACCAATACCTTACATATATTTATATGTTTTGTTTTTGCACGTATATCTTTTTGCAGGGTGCAGCTGGGCCCAATTGGTTCTGTACACTGTGGCCTCTGTTCACACGGGATGCATTTTGGCACTGGGCAGCCCGCCATAGGGCGTTATTAATAGGCTGGAGCCAGATGCCTGCATTCCCTGTGTGAACACGCCACATACAGTTTTTATCTTAGTGCACGGGTGCACCACACGGCCAAACCCTTATTGAAGGCTGGCTGTCTCATCAGGTATTGCACCTGTGCATTTGCTATTTCATTTGGGTCCGCTGCATCCTGCTTGTGCATTAGTATTGAGGCCTATTCAGACAGGTAAGCATCTCTGCCTGTTTTTGGTGTTTTTTCTTGGATTGTTCCTTTTTTGGTGTTTTTCATGTTAGTGTAGGACTGGCAATAAGTAAGGACCCTTGACGTGGGTTGCCAGCTTCCATATTATGGCCAGAATATCAACCAATACCTTACATATATTTATATGTTTTGTTTTTGCACGTATATCTTTTTGCAGGGTGCAGCTGGGCCCAATTGGTTCTGTACACTGTGGCCTCTGTTCACACGGGATGCATTTTGGCACTGGGCAGCCCGCCATAGGGCGTTATTAATAGGCTGGAGCCAGATGCCTGCATTCCCTGTGTGAACACGCCACATACAGTTTTTATCTTAGTGCACGGGTGCACCACACGGCCAAACCCTTATTGAAGGCTGGCTGTCTCATCAGGTATTGCACCTGTGCATTTGCTATTTCATTTGGGTCCGCTGCATCCTGCTTGTGCATTAGTATTGAGGCCTATTCAGACAGGTAAGCATCTCTGCCTGTTTTTGGTGTTTTTTCTTGGATTGTTCCTTTTTTGGTGTTTTTCATGTTAGTGTAGGACTGGCAATAAGTAAGGACCCTTGACGTGGGTTGCCAGCTTCCATATTATGGCCAGAATATCAACCAATACCTTACATATATTTATATGTTTTGTTTTTGCACGTATATCTTTTTGCAGGGTGCAGCTGGGCCCAATTGGTTCTGTACACTGTGGCCTCTGTTCACACGGGATGCATTTTGGCACTGGGCAGCCCGCCATAGGGCGTTATTAATAGGCTGGAGCCAGATGCCTGCATTCCCTGTGTGAACACGCCACATACAGTTTTTATCTTAGTGCACGGGTGCACCACACGGCCAAACCCTTATTGAAGGCTGGCTGTCTCATCAGGTATTGCACCTGTGCATTTGCTATTTCATTTGGGTCCGCTGCATCCTGCTTGTGCATTAGTATTGAGGCCTATTCAGACAGGTAAGCATCTCTGCCTGTTTTTGGTGTTTTTTCTTGGATTGTTCCTTTTTTGGTGTTTTTCATGTTAGTGTAGGACTGGCAATAAGTAAGGACCCTTGACGTGGGTTGCCAGCTTCCATATTATGGCCAGAATATCAACCAATACCTTACATATATTTATATGTTTTGTTTTTGCACGTATATCTTTTTGCAGGGTGCAGCTGGGCCCAATTGGTTCTGTACACTGTGGCCTCTGTTCACACGGGATGCATTTTGGCACTGGGCAGCCCGCCATAGGGCGTTATTAATAGGCTGGAGCCAGATGCCTGCATTCCCTGTGTGAACACGCCACATACAGTTTTTATCTTAGTGCACGGGTGCACCACACGGCCAAACCCTTATTGAAGGCTGGCTGTCTCATCAGGTATTGCACCTGTGCATTTGCTATTTCATTTGGGTCCGCTGCATCCTGCTTGTGCATTAGTATTGAGGCCTATTCAGACAGGTAAGCATCTCTGCCTGTTTTTGGTGTTTTTTCTTGAGTTTGTAATCATGCAGTGTTCATGATCCAGCAGTTCTTTCAACAGTGATAAAACAGGAAACAAAAGCAAAAGCAGAGGAAGGGATCCCGGGTAAACAAAGGGATCCCTTTAAGAGTTACCCTGATCGGGTTGTAGCAGCAAGAAGACAAACAGTTAACTATTTACATGTGATGAAGCATTCTTGCTTACTCAGCTTCTGGCTGCCCCCCCCCCGAGGTTTTACCTGGCAGGTGGCCCTCTGCGGCCCAGGCAGGCCGGACTCTAAGTCTACTCCCGATGCCAGGTGTACCCCGTGGGTTCGGGTCTTCTGCACGACCAGGTCGTGCGCTGCGATGAGTGACTGCGTGGGTCGATGGATGATGCTGGCGGCGGCAGAGGCTGCAGCAGCGGCTTCAGCGGCAAGCTCCTCCCCTTTGGTTTGGGATACCGCTAGAACGGCCATACAGCGCTGTATATCCTGGGCCCACCAGCTGCTCCCCTTTAGGCGCCGGCGATACGTCTCCACATCCCCCGGCTTCAGGAGGGACTTGGCGCCGTCTCCACACAGGCAGGGCTCCACTTCGTCCCGGGTGATGAGGACTCTCAGGGCTGTTCCAATCTCCTGCACGAAGCCCTTCCCTTCCTGGGGCTGGTAGACGATCACGACGCCCCATTTCGGCAGGGAGCCCTCTAGCAGCTCACCACGCGCCTCACGCTCTACTTCCCGCTGGAACTCCGCAACCAGGTGGTTCCTGTATTCTCCCCAAGGGAAGGGCCCCAGGTCTGGCCCCCCCGGTACTTTGGGACCAGGCGGCGGGAACGCTGGGGCACCAGTGGTCGCAGCGGCGGCCGGGTCTGGTGCAGAGGTGAGGCAGCCTCCCTGGGGTCGCGGCACTCAGTACCCCTACTTGGGGTAACTCCTCTGGCGCCACTCCACTCTCCTGGGGGAGGCACACAGGCTGGGGACCGCGCAGGCAAAGGATGCCCCATCGACAGCTCCCACGGGTCCAAATCCTCCAGCGGGGGCATATCGGAATAATCCTCTGGTGATGGGGATCGATGCGGGGCCATCCTTTTCCGCAGGCCTTCTCTGGTCTCTCGTCCCACCTCATCTGAGTCATAGTTTCGTTTCTTCGGTCTCCGCCCGCCATAGAGGATCAGGAGGCGGATCTCCCCTGCTGACGGGCACGTCCTCAGGATGCAAAAATGTTTAGACTGGGCGGCCATTGTCTTTCGCGCTCTTCAGCTGGTCCACGCCTACTCCACGCCCCTCTTCTTCTCCTGCGCTCTCCTCAGTGCTGTAATGGCGGCGGTTTTTGGCGGCAAGTGGCAATGCACAGTCTTTGCAATAAGTCACAGTCCAAGCACAATAAATCACAGTTCCAAGGCACACATGACCTGATTCTTCAGGCATAAGTAGATCCTGTTCGTGACGCCAAGTTGTAGCGCCCCCACTGCCGCAGGGCCGAGGGGTACCCGGTACCGGGCCTCTGAGTCTCTGCGCTGGGATTGTCACGGTGGCTAGACCCGGTCCGTGACCCTGCTGAGGGGCGCCCAATAATAGGTGTGGAAAGTGGTGGTAGTGCGGTGGAGTGCCGGTCGCAGTAAATAACGAGGACACCAGGTTGCAGTCTCTTTACCTCTTTACTGAAGGCTCAGGATCCTCAGTCCGGAATACGGTTAACCGGGCTGCGCAAGTCCGGCTGGTCCGATGGCACCTCCAGAGTTCCCTTTGCAGGTGGAAATCTGTGCCTACCTTCTAGCGGTTGTGTGTTGTGGTCCTCCCCTGCTGTGCTTACGGGATAGTCCCCACAACTGTTGTGTCTGTTTCTGAAGTTCCCTCACAACTCGATTCTGATGTTCTTCGTCCCCCAGATTGTATGGCTAGGACGCACCCGTATGACGGGTAGGCTCGGAGTTCTTCCGGGACCCTAGAGTTGCCCCTCTCCTAATGTTGCCCCCTATGTCTTCGCAGGTGATTTATGTGAGACAGCCCGCCTATAACTGACTGTCCTGCCGTAGGTTTGAAGTATTGCTTGGAGTCTAGTACTTCCTCGGCGTTCCGGCCACCGGCTGCGCGCCTCAGTAGGATGTTGCCTCGTCTTACAGCACGACTCCTACTGGTATTTCTCCTTGTTGCGTTGATCTCGTTTCTCACTCAGCACAATAAACCTCGCGTCTTATCCTTTCTTGGGGTACCGCCGCGATCAAGTGCAGGCGCGGTCCCGTAACGTTCTCTCTGTTCGCTAGGCCTCTGTCAGGATCCCACCCCTGACAAGGACCCCCCTGAGTCTCTCTCCGCAACACCCTCTGCCACAGGATGTTGCCTGTTTGATTCCCAGTCAGCTTCTCACTAACTTCCTATCCAACCCCCAGTTTTACCAGATTGTGAGGAGTGGCCTAATACATAGCACCCTTAGCTCCCCCTGGAGGCCAGACTGTGAAGTGTATTGGTGTCTGTGATACCTGGTCAGGTGAACCCCTTCAGTGTCATCAGACGTACCATAGCCCCCCTTAGCGGCGGAGCATCAGTACTGCAACGACCAGGACTCTGGGGCGCTGCACTGGAACATCCCACGGCTACTTCTAGTGTTGGTGTTAGGATCAGGAACTGCGGTCAGTACAGATAACACCTCCTCAGAGCTTGTCTCATGTTGCTCCTTAACCACTAGGTCATAACAAGAACCCCATCGAGGCCTGCGGAACCTCTCGGTAAGCGAACAGCAGGTGTGGGAGGTACCGCTCCCAGTCGCGCCCTTGTGTCTCAACCAGCATGCGTAGCATCTGTTTGAGGGTACCATTGAAGCGTTCACACAAGCCATTGGTCTGTGGGTGATACGCACTCGATACCAGGTGCTTCACCTGCATTCTCTTACAGAGAGCCTCCATTAGGCGAGACATGAATTGGGTCCCTTGATCAGTGAGCATCTCCCTAGGAAATCCTACACGTGCAAAGATAGCCAAAGCGTGACCACGTAGGTGACCGGGTTGAGCTGTTGGTGGATGACGTACGGGCCCTCCCATGCTGCCTGAAGCTTATCCGTTGGTATGGGGACCAGCACCCACACCTTTTGACCCATGTGGTAGGTCCGCTCCCGGGCGTTCTGGTCGTACCAGTGCTTCTGATCAGCCTGAGCCTGCGTCATGTTGTCATGCACCAACTGCGTCAAGGTCTGCATCTTGTCACGGAAGCGCATGACATACTCCACTATGGACACTTCAAAAGGGTTCGGCTCCTCTTCCCAGGATTCTCTTACCAACCCAAGGGGTCCCCGGACTCACCTGCCATACAGGAGCTCGAAGGGGGAGAACCCCGTCGAGGCCTGCGGAACCTCTCGGTAAGCGAACAGCAGGTGTGGGAGATACTGCTCCCAGTCGCGCCCTTGAGTCTCAACCAGCATGCGTAGCATCTGTTTGAGGGTACCATTGAAGCGTTCACACAAGCCATTGGTCTGTGGGTGATACGCACTCGATACCAGGTGCTTCACCTGCATTTTCTTACAGAGAGCCTCCATTAGGTGAGACATAAATTGGGTCCCTTGATCAGTAAACATTTCTCTGGGAAATCCTACCCATGCAAAGATAGCCAACAGGTCATCCGCCACCTTATCTGCCCTAGTTGACGACAGAGCTACTGCCTCTGGGTACTGGGTAGCGTAGTCTACCACAGTAAGGATATATCGCTTTCCAGAGGTGCTGGGGACGACCAGCGGGCCCACAATGTCCAACGCGATCCTCTGGTAAGGCTCCTCTATCACTGGCAAAGGGATCAGGGGAGCCTTAAGAGCAGGCCCCGCCTTCCCCACTCTTTGACAGGTGACACAGGAGCGGCAGTAGTTTGACACATCTGTCCCCATCTTAGGCCAATAGAAGTGTTGAGACAGCCGGGCCTTTGTTTTGCTGATCCCCAAGTGTCCAGCTAGTGGGATCTCATGGGCAATCCGTAACAACTCACCCCGGAATTTCTGCGGGACGACCAGCTGTCTTTCCCTCAACCACTCCTTTTGTGATTCTCCGGGTACTGTCTCCCGGTACAACCTTCCTTGTTCCCAAAACACCTTCTCCTTATCAGTCTCGGAGAAGGGCGTCCCGGCGAGTTGTCTCAAACTCTCTAGGCTCGCATCTGTGTGCAGAGCGGCCTGAAACTCCTGGCTAGGGGAAGCCAGAAGCGACGTCAGGGTCCCTTCCCCACGGGAGCCCTCTGGGACCTGCTCTGGGTCCACCTCTGGTTCAGTCATACTGATGACTGAGGAGGGTCCGGGAGGCAGACAGTTATCTGCGTTCCGGGCACTCTGACTGCGGGTGATAGCAGCTACGTAGGCTGTCTCCCCGGGGGTTTCTACAGACCCATCAGCCGACGCTGCTATGGGTTCTACCTCTCCATCCACCCCCATTACCTCAGGAGCATTGCTACTTATGGGCCAGTTACCTTCCTCGGTGGCACTGGTCAATTGCATGGCATCACCTTCCTCACGGTTCCCATGTATCTCCCCATTTCCTGTAGCTCTGACACTTGCCCCTGCTAGGGGTTCATCAGCCGTCTCACTCCGCAGAGCGACGTGGCTGAGCACTCCTGTACCTATGGACACATCAACTTTCACAGAAACATCATTATCAGGTTCAGTGGGCACAGGTACAACATTTTCACCATCACTCCTAGGAAAAAAATGGTTATCAGATGCATCATTACTAGATAAAGCATGGTCAGGTAACACATGCGATCTCCCATCATCATCATCATCAGGGTTAGCGTTACCATTATTAGCAGATTGGGGAGGGGTGTCAGAGACGTAGTATGCAACCAACCTCCCCAAATCAGTCCCCAACAAAACATCAGTGGGCAAATTATCAGACAGCCCCACTTCCTTCACCCCGCTCCCGGCACCCCAATCAATATAAACCCGGGCCATTGGCAAGGGACAGCTGATGCCCCCAATCCCAGTGACAGTTAGGGTTTTCCCCGGAATGATTTCTTCAGGGGCCGCCAGTTCGGGTCGGATGAGGGTTCGTTCAGCCCCGGTGTCTTTCGAGGCCTGTAGCAACATGACCTCCCACAGTGACGTGCTGTACGTTGTCACACACCCTCCCAGCCACACCACCCACCAAAAGAACTGCGGCATTAGGCCCTGGGGCCTTGGATGAGGGGTTCTTCTGCTTGTCTGGACAGTTGGGACTGATATGACCAGGCCGCCTGCAGTGGTAACACTGGCGAGGTTCGGTGGTAGGTCTGGTGCTGCGGGCCACGGGGACAGGACCTCTGGTGTGTTGGCTGGCAGGGGTATTGGCGTTGGTTGCAGGCTTACCCCCTCTCCAGCTGGTGGTGACTGGCTTCCGCACTTCCGATCTACGGTTGGCCTCATAGGCATCGGCAATCTGCGCTGCTTTCATCACGTCTTTGAGTTCTCTGTCCATCACGAACTGTCGCACCTCAGCTGGGCAAAGATAGAAGAACTGGTCTTTGATCATCAGGTCTTCCAGCTGCTCAAAGGTGGTCATTGACAGTCCTTGGATCCACTGGTGAAAGTGGGTCCTGAGTCCATGCACCACATCACTGTAACTGTCGTGTGGGCCACGTTGGAGGGTCCGGAACTTTCTACGGTACACCTCGGGTGTAAGTTGGTACTTGGCTATCAGAGCCTGCTTGATGGCCTCATAGTCACCATCTTGTTCTTGAGGGAGGGCAGCAAATGCCTCCAGAGCTTTGCCTCTCAGCCCTGGTGTCAGGTATCGTGCCCATTCTTGTGTAGGCAGCTGGTACTGTCTGCAGGCTTTCTCAAATGCCCGCAGAAAAGTGTCCAAGTCCCCATCCTTTTCCATAACAGGGAAGTGATCGGGCCGGGGCTTCGGTGTCTGAGCGCTGCTGGGCTCACGGCCGGACTGGGACGACCCCTGCATTTTCAGTCGGGCTAACTGCAGCTGGTACTCCCGCTCTGCTTGCCACTCGGCTCGCTGGGCCTGGGCCTCTCGCTCGGCTAGAGACTCGGCCTCCTGCCGGTATTGATGAATCAGCTGCCGACGTCCCTCATGGTCGTCAGCGGGGAATTCTTTCAAGGCCGCCTGCAGGTGGGGGTCCAATTCGCCCGGATTGCTAACAGGGCCAGCATTCAGTGGTTGGACCTCTGCTGCAGCACCATGTTCGCTGGTGCTGGCTTCTGTGGCCTCTGGGCTCTGTGAGTGGTCTAGAGCGGCATCCCATTGCACCAGAACTGCGACCAGTTGGTGTTATGATCCGGTGACCTTGGAGCCGCATGAGACTTTCTCAGGAGTAGGTGGAACCTGTACTGACCGCAAACCCAATACTTTCACCGCAACTAGAAGTAGCCGTGGGGTGTACCTAACACATCCTAGACACCTCGACACAGCCGGAGGACTAAATACCCCTATAGATGGAAATGGGAATTCTATCTTGCCTCAGAGCAGAACCCCAAAGGATAGGCAGCCCCCCACAAATATTGACTGTGAGTATTAGAGGAAAGACACATGCAGGCAGAAATCAGGATTTAGCAAAAGAGGCCACGCTAGCTAAATAGGAAAGGATAGGACAGAATACTAAGCGGTCAGTATTAAAACCCTAAAAATATCCACAGGAGATAATACAAAAATTCCACCATCTAACTAAAGAAATGGAGTGTATATCTGCATCTCCTTAGAATCCAACTTGACTGAAATATCCAAACACAGTCCAAGCTGGACAAGAAAAAACATTGAATAGTACTGAATTGTAAAGCACACAGCATGTGTGCTGCAGAAACAAAACCAGACACTTATCTTAGCTGATTTGGCAGCAGGGCAGGAGGAACCAGACAGAGATGGAAAACCTCCAAGAACAATGGACAACTGGCAAGGGCTAATGAATCCTGCACACCTAAATATCCCAGTCAGAGCTGCAATCAGCAGGGACACCTGCCCAGGATTGCAACCCAGGGACAACTGCATTACTATTAACAATCACCGGAGGGAACCCAAGAGCAGAATTCACAACAGTTGGCTTTTGTTTTTGCCTGCAAAGTCAATGTGCTGTGACTTGCATAAGGCAACAAGGGTGTCTCTGGTCTGCTGCTCATAAAAGGTTTCTCCCAGCACAACCATGGTTGCCAAATAAAAGAGAGGATAGAAAAACGAAGAGAAAGGGAGGGGATAATTACCAGTACACACAATTGTCTCAAGACTAATAAACACTGAGTTCGTTCTCCCAACTTATTTGCACAGAGTCCTCGCAAGAACTTTCTGCAAGTTTTTAGTGAGAGGAATGATTGCTCAAACCAAATCACTAATGCTCTAATATCCCACCGCCTTGCCGCCAATTTGTCACGATTCACCCCGTGACCGTCACCCCTACGTCACGGATCGGGGTGACTTTAGGCCAACAGACGGCTATCACATGTGCAGGGGGCTTATCTTAGTTATCCCTCCACTGCTACAATGTGATAAAAAAAACACACACAAGGCTATTGACCTCTTAGTTTACAGCAGGGGCTTATTTTAGGTATCCCACTGCTCTTCAATATACCATGAACTGCAGGGATCTATGAATATCCCGCTTACAGTTCGACTTAAACCTTGCAGCTCTCTGGCGCCCCCCTTACTGTCAGGTCAGATTAGGTACTGCACCTAGGGTAATTAGTCGCCAGAACGGCTGCCTGCTATGTACTGGCTATTGGGCACGCTGCAGCGACAAAATGAACTACTCCCATTCAGGCAGGAACAATAATTATCAACGCCGCAGTCGTTACAACACCCAAAGGCCTGCACACGGTAAGCTGCCACCAGCTTCGATTAAACGGGTCCGAAGCTAACCCAACACAGTAGCGTAATTCCCTTCAAGAGACAGGGTACGTTTTAGAGCAGGAGAATGAATCTAGTATTAATTATTATACTCCATAAAGTTTAGGCAGTGCTTTATCAAAATATTTTACAAAGATGTTACAAAAAGAGACAATTGCAAATATGTACAAGGTAATTATAACATAAAAGGATTAAAGGAGAAAAGATAACACTCACATGTTCTCAGAGCAATGCAGGCAACCAGGCTAGTGGAGTTCCCATACGTCCCAGGGCATTAGGACTTGCTCAGGGCTCTTCAGGTAAAAAAAACTAACTGAACTGCCTGCTGGAAGCCTGCCAGAAACTTATAACCTGCAGCCTGTGACATCACAGAATGGGCTGGCTTATCCAGACCCTCCTCTCTCTTCAGTCTGAGTAATTCAACTTTAAATTTGTCTAATGTCTATAACTCTGCTACAAAACATGTCATAGTCATAACAAACCCAGCATTCATCTCATATTAACGTTGGCATTCTAAAGAGATCAAATATGTCCTATGTGTGATGCCTAATTACAGAGAAATCCCTACTTCTTTACCAGATGGAGTTAGAAGCCCGTGTTTAGAGTGATGGATAGATGCTCTGATGGACTTTAAGAATATATATTTTCCGGTTCCTAACTTAAATGGTTTGCCTAATATCTTACAAAAACAGAACAAAGGACTTTCATGGATTCTGGAAGCTTCTCTACCAGTTTAAGCTGGTCACTTTCCACTGCAGGGATGCTGGTCGTAAATACCTTGGCGAGGGGTATGAGGGGCTTTGGAGCTGAAAGTCAGGAATTTGCAGCTACCAGCCATAAAAGCTGTTGCAGAATCACACCAAGAAGGGGGGCTTAGCCCACAGCATGCTGGCAAGAGAAACTAAACTTATATGATATTTCATACAATATCGTGACAATCAGTAAGGGTGAAATTACTGCTGTATGAGGCGGTATATCAGTAAGGGTGACATTACTGCTCTATGAAGTGGTATCGGTAAGGGTGACATTACTGCTGTATGAGGCGGTATCGGTAAGGGTGACATTACTGCTGTATGAGGCGGTATCGGTAAGGGTGACATTACTGCTGTATGAGGCAGTATCGGTAAGGGTGACATTACTGCTGTATGAGGCGGTATCGGTAAGGGTGACATTGCTGCTGTATGAAGCGGTATCGGTAAGGGTGACATTACTGCTGTATGAGGCAGTATCAGTAAGGGTGACATTACTGCTGTATGGGGCGGTATCGGTAACGGTGACATTACTGCTGTATGAGGCTGTATCGGTAACGGTGACATTACTGCTGTATGAGGCAGTATCAGTAAGGGTGACATTACTGCTGTATGGGGCGGTATCGGTAACGGTGACATTACTGCTGTATGAGGCGGTATCGGTAACGGTGACATTACTGCTGCATGGGGGCCACTAGTGCACACCTAGGCCCCTCCGCGGTGTCTCCCTGGTTACGGCTCGCTCCTCGGCTCTCATCTATTTTTGGACAGTGGTGTTATTTGGACACGGATGGGGGGCGCCACCTCAGACTGCCTCTGGCTACAGCAGCTGGACCCCTGGTTGGGGACGTGGCCAGTGTTTCATTGTAAGTAGTTTAGGCTTCAGATGGAACAGTATACAGAGCAGCAGCCATGACACTAGGCCCGGGTCTCTCAGCTGAGGCTATCAGCTGTCGGTAATGGTGTCTGGGGCCTCAGGACACTAACGTCGCTTGTCACAGTCAGGATGCTTTGCTATGGCTGCCATTTCACTGCAGTGAATGTTCCTATCTTATAAGCCTCCTAGTGAGCCCTGCCGCGCTGTTTTTAGTTTCCCCTCTCCCGCCTCCCTTTGCTCTGCGCACTTGCCCGTAACCAGTAGATTTATGACAGCGCTGAGCACTCAGGAAGTGAGAGCCCGTGCAGCCTGTGGACGTGGTGGCCGCCGGGGAGCAGGGAAGCCGGGCAGTGCGGGCACTGATCACACGGAAGTGGAGGACGGCGGCTGCACTGGTAATTATGTCACACAGCAGTGGCTGCTGGGAGGCAGCGGGTTAATGGATAACTCCCCCCGGGGTGACTGCGACCTTCTGTGTGTGAAGTTTCTCGGGAACTTTTTCTCCTCATTGCCCGGGATGTGTGAGCCACGTCCGAGGAGCCGCACTCGTCCCTGCAGCAGAGAGGACGGTGTCACCTGGCGCACAGGCTGTGTGTTATTATCATGTGTGAGGGGTCAGAGCCGCCATGTGCCCTTCAGGTGTGACCCCAAAATACTCAGACGCCCCTGTGCGGGCGACCCCGGACCATAGCATATTAACCCCTTCCCCCCCACGCCTGGTTTCACCTTCATGACCCGGCCACATATTACAATTCTGACCACTGTCCCTTTATGAGGTGACCGCTCTGGACGCCTCACCGGATGACGCTGATCCGACACTGTTTTCTCCTCACATACTGTACTTCATGACAGCGGGAACATTTCTTCTATATATAACAGAAATTTGACAACATTTTTTGTAATTTTTCAAACTTCTAATCTTTGTGCCCTGAATCCACAGAGATATGTCACTCAAAATAGTTAATAAATAACATTTCCCACATGTCTACTTTACATCAGCACAATTTTGGAACCCAATTTTTTTTGTTCAGAAGTTAGAAGGGTTAATAGTTGACCAGCGATTTCTCATTTTTCCAAGAAAAATTACAAAACAATATTTTTAGGGACCACCTCACATTTGAAGTCACTTTGAGAGGTCTATATCTAAGAAAACACCCAAGTGTGACACCATTCTAAAAACGGCACCCCTCAAGGTGCTCAAAACCACATTCAAGAAGTTTATTAACCCTTCAGGTGCTTCATGAGAACTAAAGCAATGTGGAAGGAAAAAATGAACATTTAACTTTTTTTCACAATGATTTTCCTTTAAACCCAAATTTTTCAATTTTCACAAGGATAATAGTAGAAAATAGACCCCCAAATGTGGTGTGCAATCTCTCCTGAGCATGCCAATACTCCATATGAGTGGAGTGGGGGGGGGGGGGGGGGGCACTGCTTGGGCGCACGTCGGAGCTTGGAAGGGAAGGAGCGCCATTTGACATTTGGAATGCAAAATTAGCTGGAATAACTAGCGGACACCATGTGGCATTTGCAGAGCCCCTGATGTGCCTAAACAGTGGAAACCCCCCACAAGTGATACCATGTTGGAAACTAGACCCCTCACTGAACTTTGTGTTGTGAGCACTAGGTGATTCACAGAAGTTTGTAATGTTGGGCCATGAAAATAAAAAAAAAAAAATCACATTTTTTCCACAAAAATGTTCTTTAAACCCCAAGTTTTACATTTTCACAAGGGCAATATGAGAAAATGAAACCCAAAATTTGTTGTGCAATTTCTCCTGAGCACGCAGATTCCCAATATGTGGGGGGGGGGAACTTTTGTTTGGGCGCACTACAGGGCTCAGAAAGTAAGGAGTGACATTTTGGAACACTGACCTTTGATAGAATGGTCTGCGGGTGTCATGTCTAGTTTGGAGAGCCCCTGATGCGCCTAAACAAAGGAAAATCCCCACAAGTGACCCCAAAAGGAATTTATTTAGATATGTGGGGAGCACCTTGAACCCACAGGTGCTTCACAGAATTTTACAACATAAATCTGTAAAAATGAAAAAATATTTTTCCCACAAAAATGTTATGGCCCAATTTTTCTTCATTTTCACAAGGATAGCAGTAAAATTGACCTCAAAATGTGTTGTGCAATTTCTCCTGTGTACGTCAGTTCTCCATGTGTTGTCAAAAACTATTTTTTTTGAGGCACAGTGTAAAGCTCAGAAGGGAAGAAGCACCGTATTGGAGTTCAAATTTTGCTGCAATGGTGTGAGAAAACCACATTGGCAGAGCCCCTGAGGTGCCAGAGCAACAGAACCCCATAATAAGTTACCAATTTTTACTCCATGGGTATTTTCCAGAAACAAGCTACAGTTAATGTTGCTGAATGAAAATTGCAAACTGCCGCTGTAGTGACCAGTACTGTAATAATTATAGGGGATAACTCAGGAGACTCTTTGCGTGGAACAAGACAACTACAGGACACAGTTTTATAAGTGGTAAAGTGGTTCTATATTATCACATGGTGATTCAAACTGGTGCAGAGAGAAACTCAAGTCCACAACACTTGGTGTAAATATTAAACGCAGCTTAGCAGTCTATAGGACACTTCAGAGGAAAATGCAATCAGGCAGAAAGTCTATGAAGCACAATTATTCTTGAGGATACTTGACACGAATAAGTCCTTGTTTTAGTCCAAACACAGATAGCTATGCTTATAAGGCCATGTTCACACTTTGCCGGTTTTACCGCGGATCCGCGGCGATTTTGATGCTGCGGCTCCGCAGCAGTTTCCATTGCGTTTACATTTACATGTAAACCCTATGGAAACCGCAAACCGCTGTGCACATGCTGCGGGAAAAACCGCGCAGAAA
Source organism: Ranitomeya variabilis (assembly GCF_051348905.1). Classification (NCBI taxonomy): domain Eukaryota; kingdom Metazoa; phylum Chordata; class Amphibia; order Anura; family Dendrobatidae; genus Ranitomeya; species Ranitomeya variabilis. Next base: position 335,903,353 of record NC_135235.1, on the reverse strand, counting down.
CGCAGCGGTTTACAACCCGCAGCATGTCACTTCTTTGTGCAGAATCGCTGCGATTCTGCACACATAGGAATGCATTGAACCGCTTACTTCCCGCATGGGGCTGTGCCCACGATGCGGGAAGTAAGCGGATAATGTGCAGATGGTACCCGGGGTGGAGGAGAGGAGACTCTCCTCCAGGCCTTGGGAACCATATTTGTGTGTAAAAAAAAGAATTAAAATAAAAAATAATGATATACTCACCTCTCAGCGCTGCACGCGGCCGTCCGGTCTGGGTTGCTGTGCGAGCAGGGCCTGAGATGACGTCGCGGTCACATGACCGTGACGTCACGGTCACATGACCGTGACGCCCCGAAGGTCCTTCTCGGCACAGCATCTTTGGAAACGGACCGCCATGTGCAGTGCCGAGGAGATCGGGACGTCAGAGGTTGAGTATATAACCAATTTTTATTATTTTTACCATTACTATTGATGCTGAATATGCAGCATCAATAGTATAGGAGTAAACCCGCAGCGGAAACCGCAAAACAAACCGCGATAAATCTGCAGGGATAACCGCAGCGGTTTTGCCCTGCAGATTTATCAAATCCGCTGCGGGAGAACCCGCAGAGGACGCCGCAAAGTGTGCACATAGCCTAAGGCAGTTTAAATAATATCTTAGCTCAACCAGGGAGGCCTGGGTAATAGTCTTAGGTTTTTGCAGAGCAGCAACAGCTTACATGTCCAGTAAATGCAGATGGAAGTAAACACGAGCAGCAGATGAAGGACGATTACTGGAAACTGGTGTATGCAGTAGGAACTCAGAGCAGAGTAGCAGGATCACCACACAGGTTCACAGGAGCAGGTATATAGCCAGGGAGTCACCAGAGTCAGGAGCTGGATGCAAGGCAGAATACTCTAGCACAGACTGAAGGCTGGGGTGGAGTTTTATAGCAGGAAGACACAGTGCACATGAGACCAAAGACGCCATCTTGGAAAAGGGTAATAATGCACAAAAGGTAATAAAAAATGTTCAGAGTCCTGACAAGTACATTATGCCCAGCTCATGCTTCTGGAGACACGCACCCGTAGATAAGGCGGGCTCTCATTACTACAGGAATGCCAAACATGGACGCTAAATGTGGTTTAGGCACACTGTGGCTCAGAACGGAGAGAGGCATTTGGATTTGAGAGTGCAGAATTTGCTGAATTTCTTTTGGGGGGCATAGCGCTTTTCCAGAGCCTTTGTACTACCAGTAACATGGAAGCCCCCCTATATTTCCATTGACAGATGATGGACCTGAGTGGGGACTTGCTTTATTGTGTGGATTGATTGAAGCTTTTGTTAGGAACACTTTACATAACATTTGGGTTCACGTTTATCCGGCGCTCTACGCTGAACACTTAAAGTGGGGGAAATAAGTATTTGATCCCTTGCTGATTTTGTCAGTTTGCCCACTGACAAAGACATGAACAGTCTATAATTTTACGGGTAGGTTAATTTTAACATTGAGAGATGGAATATCAAAAATAAGATCCAGAAATTCACATTGTATAAATGTATTTGCCTTTTGCAGTGAGAATTATCAATTCCATTCCAACCATTAAGAGTTCTGGCTCCTACAGACCAGTTAAGACGCTCCTAATCAACTCGTTACCTGCACTGAAGATGGCTGTCTTAGGCCATGTGCACACGTTCAGGATTTTTCGCGTTTTTTTCGCGTTTTTTCGCTATAAAAACGCGAAAAAAACGCTAACCTATGCCTCCTATTATTTACAGTGTATTCCGCATTTTTTGTGCAAATGTTGCGATTTTTTCCGCGAAAAAAATCGCATCGCGGAAAAAAAAGCAACATGTTCATTAAAAATGCGGAATTTCGGGGATTCCGCACACCTAGGAGTCCATTGATTTGCTTACTTCCCGCACGGGGCTGTGCACACCATGCGGGAAGTAAGCAGATTATGTGCGGTTGGTACCCAGGGTGGAGGAGAGGAGACTCTCCTCCACGGACTGGGCACCATATAAGTGGTAAAAAAAAAGAATTAAAATAAAAAATAGTGATATACTCACCTTCGATGTCTTCCCGCCTCTCAGGTGCATGCTGCCGCTTCGGTTCCTGTAGCTGGTGTGCGGTGAAGGACCTGCGATGACGTCACGGTCCTGTGATTGGTCGAGACCGGTCATGTGACCGCTCACGTGACCGCGACGTCATGGAAGGTCCTGCACGCACACACCATCTATACGGAACGGACGCCGCTGAGGTCTGCAGGTGAGTATAAGCATTTTTTTTATTTTTTTTATTATTTTTAAACATTCTATCTTTTACTATAGATGCTGCATAAGCAGCATCTATAGTAAAAAGTTGGTCACACTTGTCAAACAGTATGTTTGACAAGTGTGACCAACCTGTCAGTCAGTTTTCCAAGCGATGCTACAGGTCGCTTGGAAAACTTTAGCATTCTGCAAGCTAATTACGCTTGCAGAATGCTGAAAAAAACCGGAAAAAAAACGCAAAAAAAAAATGCGGATTTCTTGCAGAAAATTTCCGGTTTTCTTCAGGAAATTTCTGCAAGAAATCCGGACGTGTGCACATACCCTTACATAGTGACCTTTAATTGAGTCTGTGGACAGGAGTCTTTTATAATCAGTCAGACTCTAACCTCTGCAACATGGACAAGACCAAAGAGCTTTATAAGGATGTCAGGGACAAGATCATAGACCTGCACAAAGCTGGAATGGGCTCCAAAACCATAAGTAAGACGCTGGGTGAGAAGGAGACAACTGTTGGTGCAATAGTAAGAAAATGGAAGAAATACTAAATGACTCAATCAACATTGATCTGGAGCACCATGCAAAATCTCACCTCGTGGGGTATCCTTGATCATGAGGAAGGTGAGAGATCAGACTAAAACTAAATGAGGGGAACTTGTTATTGATCTCAAGGCAGCTGGGACCATAGTCAGCAAGAAAACCATTGGTAACACATTACGCCGTAAAGGTTTAAAATCCTGCAGTGCCCGCAAGGTCCCCCTGCTCAAGAAGGCACATGTGCAGGCCCGTCTGAAGTTTGCCAATGAACACCTGGATGATTCTGCGAGTGATTGGGAGAAGGTGCTGTGGTCAGATGAGACAAAAACTGAGGTCTTTGTCATTAACTCAACTCGCCGTGTTTGGAGGAAGAGAATGACCAAAACATACAGCCAAGGCAACAAAGGAGTGGCTCAAGAAGAAGCACATTAAGGTCATGGAGTGACCTAGCCAGTCTCCAGACCTTAATCCCATAGCAAACTTATGGAGGGAGTTGAAGCTCCGAGTTTCCAAGTGACAGCCTCAAAATCTTAATGATTTGGAGGAGATCTACAAAGAGGAGGGGACCAAAATTCCTCCTGACATGTGCGCAAACCTCATCATCAGCTACAAAAAACATGACTGCTGTGCTTGCCAGCAAGGCTTTTACCACCAAGTATTAAATCTTGTTTGCTAGAGTTATCAAATACTTATTTCTCACTGTAAAACGCAAATAAATTTATATAATTTATACAATGTGATTTTCTGGATGTAATTTTTGATATTCTATCTCTCAATGTTAAAATTAACCTACCCTTAAAATTATAGACTTTTCTTTGTCAGTGGGCAAACTTATAAAATCATCAAGTGATCAAATCCTTATTTCCCCCAATGTATATCGGAGTTCCATCTAAATATTTGAGTGACGTGATTTAGATGAGACCCCCCTCAGGGATTCAGTCATTATAATGAGTTACTCTGGACTCCGTCTGGCCTCTGTTCATTGTTGTCCTTCTTTTCAGAAGTGCACAAAACTGTGGTGAACCGCGCTTTTATTTACGCCTATAAAGATGGACATCGCCGGATAACAGGTCCTATGGCATCAACAGTGCCTCTATCTGCCACATTATAGGGAATCTTCTGCCAGGGATTCCATCTGAATCACGTATTTTAGAGATTTATATGGAAACCTTGTGTAAGCTTCAGCGTATAGTGCAGGATAAATGTGAGCTGAGCCTTACTACGATCTTTGGGAGGCAGAATGAACAAATCAACAGCAGGTGAATAATTGGTTTTATTTCTTTTTTATGCTGTTCCTTGTGTGGTATAAGTGATTAGACGATTTTATTCTTTAGGTCGGTGCAATTACAGGGATACTAGATTTATATTGGGTTTTAATGTTTCAGCTGTCACACACAGGAAAAGACGATTTTTATTGCAAAAAACAATTTTTTTGCATTGCCATATTTAGATAGCTATATTTTTTCTTTATTTGTGCCGACAGTCATGTGAGGGCTTGTTTTTTGTGTGGGCCGAGTTGACCTTTTTATTCGTATTATTTTCAGACACATGACCTTTTTGTGATCACTTTCTATGCCGATTTTTGGGAGGCAGATTGAACATACACCAGGAAATTAGGAGTTGTTTTTTGTTTTTTGTTTATTTTTTTTTATGCCGTTCCTCATTTGGTAAAATTGATAAGGCAGCTTTATTCTTCGGGTCAGTACAATTACAGGAATACCACATTTATATATTTTTTATGTGTTGGTGCCTTTACACAATAAAAAGTATTTTATAGAAAAAATTATTTAGTTTGCATCGCTTTATTCGGAGATCTATCTAATATATAATTGCCTAGAATACTACTTCCTGCAATTTGTGCCAACTTCCGTGGCTTTGTCCGGAGCTAATGTCCGGAGCTAATGTCCGGAGCTAATGTCCGGAGATAAGTGACGTCACCAGTGTCCTACACCCAGGCAGAGCACAGTGGCCCCAGGCAGAGCACAGGGGCCCCAGGCAGAACATGGGGCCCCAGGCAGAGCACAGGGGCCCCAGGCAGAGCACACACCAAATCGGAGGCCGAGGGGCCCCGCCAACCAAATTGGAGGCCGAGGAGCCCCGCCCACCAAATCGAAGGCCGAGCGGCCCCGCCCACCAAAGCGGAGGCCGAGGGGACCGGCCCCGCCCACCAAAGCGGAGGCCGAGGGGCCCCGACCACCACATCGGAGGCCGAGGGGCCCCGCCCACCAAATCGGAGGCCGAGGGTCCCCGCCCACTAAATCGGAGGCCGAGGGTCCCCGCCCACCAAATCGGAGGCCGAGGGTCCCCACCCACCAAATGGAAGGCCGAGGGTCCCCGCCCACCAAATCGGAGGCCGAGGGTCCCCGCCCACCAAATCGGAGGCCGAGGGTCCCCGCCCACCAAATCGGAGGCCGAGGGTCCCCGCCCACCAAATCGGAGGCCGAGGGTCCCCGCCCACCAAATCGGAGGCCGAGGGTCCCCGCCCACCAAATCGGAGGCCAAGGGTCCCCGCCCACCAAATCGGAGGCCGAGGGTCCCCGCCCACCAAATCGGAGGCCGAGGGTCCCCACCAACCAAATCGGAGGCCGAGGTGCCCCGCCCACCAAAAGTAAGTGCGGCCCCAAAAGTAAGTGCGCCCCCGGGTGCAAAAGTAAGTGCGCCCCCGGGTGCAAAAGTAAGTGCGCCCCCGGGTGCAAAAGTAAGTGCGCCCCCGGGTGCAAAAGTAAGTGCGCCCCCGGGTGCAAAAGTAAGTGCGCCCCCGGGTGCAAAAGTAAGTGCGCCCCCGGGTGCAAAAGTAAGTGCGCCCCGGGTGCAAAAGTAAGTGCGCCCCCGGGTGCAAAAGTAAGCGCGCCCCCGGCCCCGGGTGCAAAAGTAAGCACGCCCCCCAGTCCCGTGTGTGAAAAGTGCTGCTGTAAAGCTGGTAGCGCTGTTCAAGCACCATGTATTTCCTTCAGGAAATGCCCATCTAATATATAATTGCCTAGAATACTACTTCCTGCAATTTGTGCCAACTTCCGTGGCTTTGTCCGGAGCTAATGTCCGGAGATAATGTCCGGAGCTAATGTCCGGAGATAAGTGACGTCACCAGTGTCCTACACCCAGGCAGAGCACAGGGGCCCCAGGCAGCATATGGGGCCCCAGGCAGAGCACAGTGGCCCCAGGCAGAGCACAGGGGCCCCAGGCAGCATATGGGGCCCCAGGCAGAGCACAGTGGTCCCAGGCAGAGCACAGGGGCCCCAGGCAGCCTATGGGGCCCCAGGCAGAGCACAGTGGCCCCAGGCAGAGCACAGGGGCCCCAGGCAGCATATGGGGCCCCAGGCAGAGCACAGTGGCCCCAGGCAGAGCACAGGGGCCCCAGGCAGAACATGGGGCCCCAGGCAGAGCACAGGGGCCCCAGGCAGAGCACAGGGGCCCCAGGCAGCATATGGGGCCCCAGGCAGAGCACAGGGGCCCCAGGCAGAGCACAGGGGCCCCAGGCAGCATATGGGGCCCCAGGCAGAGCACAGGGGCCCCAGGCAGCATATGGGGCCCCAGGCAGAGCACAGGGGCCCCAGGCAGAGCACAGGGGCCCCAGGCAGAACATGGGGCCCCAGGCAGAGCACAGGGGCCCCAGGCAGAGCACAGGGGCCCCAGGCAGCATATGGGGCCCCAGGCAGAGCACAGGGGCCCCAGGCAGAGCACAGGGGCCCCAGGCAGAACATGGGGCCCCAGGCAGAGCACAGGGGCCCCAGGCAGAGCACAGGGGCCCCAGGCAGCATATGGGGCCCCAGGCAGAGCACAGGGGCCCCAGGCAGAGCACAGGGGCCCCAGGCAGCATATGGGGCCCCAGGCAGAGCACAGGGGCCCCAGGCAGCATATGGGGCCCCAGGCAGCATATGGGGCCCCAGGCAGAGCACAGTGGCCCCAGGCAGAGCACAGGGGCCCCAGGCAGCATATGGGGCCCCAGGCAGAGCACAGTGGTCCCAGGCAGAGCACAGGGGCCCCAGGCAGAACATGGGGCCCCAGGCAGAGCACAGTGGCCCCAGGCAGAGCACAGGGGCCCCAGGCAGGACATGGGGCCCCAGGCAGAGCACAGGGGCCCCAGGCAGCATATGGGGCCCCAGGCAGAGCACAGGGGCCCCAGGCAGCATATGGGGCCCCAGGCAGAGCACAGTGGCCCCAGGCATAGCACAGGGGCCCCAGGCAGCATATGGGGCCCCAGGCAGAGCACAGTGGTCCCAGGCAGAGCACAGGGGCCCCAGGCATAGCACAGGGGCCCCAGGCAGCATATGGGGCCCCAGGCAGAGCACAGTGGCCCCAGGCAGAACATGGGGCCCCAGGCAGAGCACAGGGGCCCCAGGCAGAACACAGGGGCCCCAGGCAGCATATGGGGCCCCAGGCAGAGCACAGTGGTCCCAGGTAGAGCACAGTGGCCCCAGGCAGCCTATGGGGCCCCAGGCAGAGCACAGGGGCCCCAGGCAGCATATGGGGCCCCAGGCAGAGCACAGGGGCCCCAGGCAGCATATGGGGCCCCAGGCAGAGCACAGGGTCCCCAGGCAGAGCACAGGGGCCCCAGGCAGAGCACAGGGGCCCCAGGCAGAGCACAGGGGCCCCAGGCAGAGCACAGGGGCCCCAGGCAGCATATGGGGCCCCAGGCAGAGCACAGCGATATTTTGGACCACTGTGCGGTGTTTCAGACCCCCTGTGTGATGTCTGGGGCCCTGTTCTTAAGTATATTAAAGATTAAAGTAACGTATATTAAAGTATATTATAGATCAAATTTGACACGTTTATGAGCACCATTGAGTGATATACTCAAGAATGACATAATTTTTCAACATTTTATGGTTTCAAACTGTAAACACTCAGTTTTTTTTACTTCAACCAGAAAACCTTAACGGTTCATAAAAAACTTGACTGTTCAGGATATGATAAAAGTCATAGTATTCTGAATCTTTAACTTATAAAGATACCTTTACATGGGGTGATTATTGGTTCCAGAGAGGCTTTCGGCCGATAATCGTACACATGGCTGGTGACAGGACAATACAATATAAACGTTCAAAGGTAAACACTGATAACATTAAAATCTAATATATAATTGCCTAGAATACTACTTCCGGCAATTTGTGCCAACTTCCGTGGCTTTGTCCGGAGATAATGTCCGGAGATAAGTGACGTCACCAGCGTCCTACACCCGCTCAGGGTGGACAAAGATATATGCCTTCGTGGTGCGCGGCACTTTTCTGATTGGTTGCCGCCTGCCGCGAGCGACCAATCAGAAATGTGCCGTACTGTCAAGAATTGTCAAGAGCTGGTGAGTGCAGCCATTTTTTGTTCTTTCTTACTATTATTTATTAATTGTATTATTCTTACATTTGAATAAATAAAGTATATATGGATTCTAGACTCCCGATTCTTTAGAATCGGGCTGCCATCTAGTAACTTTATAAATTTTTTTGCTGATGGAGCTGTATGGCGGCTCCATCAGCAGATGGAGCCGACCATGATGTACATATATTGCAAATGTCGGGAAGGGGTTAATGTGTTGGAGTCAGTTATATGGCAGAGGCGCTATGGTTCAGTTCTCACCGTGAGTTTGTAAGGCTACTTTCACACATCAGTTTTTTGCCGTCAGGCTGAATCCGACAAATTTGTATAAAACGGATTCGTCGCAAATTGTGAAAAACTGATGCCACGGATCCCTTTTTTTTGCCTCGTCCGACTAGCTGATCCTCAGGCTAGGAGAGCGAGTGACCACAGAATGGAAAACGCATGCTTACTTAAAAAAAACGGAATCCGTCTCCGGATTCCATCATTTGACATATCCGATGCCATAGGGTTTCATTATAGCAAACGACAGACGGCGACGGATCCGTCGCTGTCTATTTTTTCGACGGACAAAAAAAGTTCCTCTGTCCGTTTTTTCCGGCTGCTGGAAAATGAATTTTCGACAGATGAAATGTGAGGCCATCCGTCGCTAATACAAGTCTTTGAGAAAAAAACGGATCCGGTGGCAACTTTTGCCGGATCCCATTTTTTCAAAATTTGCCGGATTGTGCCTGATGGCAAAAAACTGATGTGTGAAAGCAGCCTTAGGGTAAGTTCACACAGGGCGTTTTTGCTGCGTTTTTTTATGCTAATTTTCTGCTGCTTTTTACAGTACCAGCAAAGCCTTTGAGATTTCAGAAATCTCATGCACACACATTGGTTTTTTGCTTGGTCAGTATTTTGTTCTTTGCTGCGTTTTTTGGACATAGAGCATGTCACTTCTTTCAGCGTTTTAGCTTGAATGAGTGTTGAAAAAAACCACAGCAAAAGCACAAGTTTCATTATTTGCTGCGTTTTTGCTGCTGAAAATCCAAGGATATTAGCATGGACAAAGAGAAAAAAAAACGCACCAAAAACGCACCTAAACCTGCGTTTTTGACGCAGCTTTGTTCCTGTCAAGAAGATCAGCTTTTGCTGCAGAAAAAAAAAGAAGCAAAAACGCCCTGTGTGAACTTACCCTAACACTGTATTTTTGCAAAAAAACGCAGTATCTTATATTTCCTGCAAAGTGGATGGTATGTATAGAAATCTAATGCCCACTGAGCATATTTACTCAGTGTAGCTGCTTTACGGGTTTCAAATCCTCAACATGACAATAAATCCTCAACATGACAATTATTCTTGCAATTACGTGGAGTTTTATGTACAGATTTTTCTAGAATTCCATTAATGCGGAAAATCCGCAGGGGAAACACACGTATAATCCGCACATGACTGTAAAAAAAATTGTTATAAATTGGGTATAGCAGTACAATGCAGGATGTTCTGTAGATGTTTTCATAAGAATTTTATGGTAAAAATGTACCGTATATACTCGAGTATAAGCCGACCCGAGTATAAGCCAAGGCCCCTAATTTTGCAACAAAAAACTGGGAAAACTTATTGACTCGAGTATAAGCCTAGGGTGGAAAATGCAGCAGCTACCGATAAATGTCAAAAATAAAAATAGATACCAATAAAAGTAAAATGAATTGAGACATCAGTAGGTTGTGTATTTGAATATCCATATTGAATCAGGAGCCCCATATAATGCTCTATACAGTTTATTATGACCCCATAAGATGCTTCATATAACAATGTGCCACATATAATGCTCCATACAGTTCATTATGGCCCCATAAGATGCTCCATATTAAAATATGCCCCATATAATGCTCCATACAGTTTTGTTTATGGCCCCATAAGATGCTCGATATACAAATATGCCCCTTATAATGCTCCATGCAGTTCTTTATGGCCCCATTGATGCCCCATATAATGCTCCATGCAGTTCTTTATGGCCACATAGATGCCCCATATAATGCTCCATGCAGTTCTTTATGGCCCCATAGATGCCCCATATAATACTCTATGCAGTTCTTTATGGCCCCATAGATGCCCCATATAATGCTCCATGCAGTTCATTATGGCTCCATAGATGCCCCATATAATGCTTCATGCAGTTCTTTATGGCCCCATAGATGCCCCATATAATGCTCCATGCAGTTCATTATGGCCCCATAGATGCCCCATATAACAATGTGCCACATGTAATGCTGCTGCTGCACTAAAATAAATGACATACTCACCTCTCGTTGCTGCCCGCTGCTCCTCAGCGTCCCGTCTCTCCACACTGACTGTTCAGGCAGAGGGCGGCGCGCACACTAATACGTCATCGCGTCCTCTGACCTGAGCAGTCACAGCAAGAGGACGGGGAAGACAGAGCGTCGGTGGAACGCGGAAAGGTGAATATGAAATACCCACCTGCTCCCGCCGCGGTCCCTGCATGTCCCACGGTCTCCGGGCACGGCAGCTTCTTCCTGTAGTGAGCGGTTACATGGTACCGCTCATTACAGTAATGAATATGCGGCTCCACCCTTATGGGAGTGGAGTCCATATTCATTACTTTAATGAGCGGTACCGCGTGACCGCTGAACACAAGGGAAGAAGCTGCTGTGCCCGAAGACCGTGGGACATGCAGGGACCGCGCTGGGAGCAGGTGAGTATTTGACAGTCGTCGCTCCCCCTCACCCGCTGACCATGATTCGAGTATAAGCCAAGAGGGGCACTTTCAGCCCATGTTTTTGGGCTGAAAATCTCGGCTTATACTCGAGTATATACGGTAATTATTCTTTCTTCACTGCCCAATGGTATAAAATTCTGTGACCCACCTGTGGTGTCAATCTGATCACTGCACCCCTTAATGAATTTGAGAGTTATAGTTTGTAAAATGGGGTTGCTTATGGGGGGTTCTGCTGTTCTGGCACTTCAGCGGCTCTGCCAATGTGATATTTCCCCCTCAAACCAGTCCAGCAAAAGCTAAACTTCAATTTGGCCCTTTTTCCCTTCTGAGCTTTCTACTGTGTCTCAAAAGTAGTTTTCCACCACATATGGCTTATTGCTGTACTCACGAGAAATTGCCCATCCATTTTTGTCATCCATTTTCTCCTGTTATTCTTGTGAAAATAAAAAAAAAATGGGCCTAAAAACATTTTTTGTGGAAAAAATGTAATTTTTTTAAATTAATTTATTTTTTTATTTTCTTGGCTCAACGTTATAAACTTCTATGAAGCACCTGGGGGTTTAATGTGCTCGCCACACATCTAGATAAATTCCTTGAGGGTCTACTTTCAAAAAATGGGGTACATTGTGGGGGATTTCCAATGATTAGGCACATCAGGGGCTCTCCGAACACGACATGACACCCTCACAACATTTCATCAAAACCTGTGTTGCAAAACGTCACTTCATCCTTTCTGAACCCTGCCGTGCACCCAACAGTAGTTTTTCCCTACATATAAGAAATCGGCGTACTCAGGAGAAATTGCACATCAAATTTGTGGGTCAATTTTCTCCTGTTACCCTTGTAAAAAAAAAAATTGGGGCTAAAAGGACATTTTCGAGGAGAAAATGTGTTTTTTTTTTTTGGCTCAATGTTATAAACTTCTGTGAAGCAACTGGGGATTCGAGGTACTCCCCACACATCTAGATAAGTTTCCAAAAGGGTGTCAATTGTGAGCGGTTTCCTCTGTTTAGGCACATTGGGGCTCTCCAAACGCAATGTGGCATCCGCTTATTATTCCAGCAAATTTTACATTCAAAAAGTCAAATGGCACTTCTTCCCTTCCGATCTTTGTCATGTGCCCAAACCGTGGTTTTCCCCCACATATGTGGTAGCGGCATGTTCAGCAGACATTGCACAACACATTTTTGGGTCCATTTTTTCCTTTTACCCTTACAAAAATAAAAAAATGTTTCTAAATTAAAATTTTTGTGAAAAAAAAAATTAAATGTTCATTTTTTTCTTTTCACATTCCATTAATTCCTGTGAAGCACCTGAAGGGTCGATAGACTTCTTGAATGTGGTTTTGAGCACCTTGAGTTGTGCAGTTTTTAGAATGATGTCAGTTTTGTGTATTTTCTGGCATGTAGGCCAGTGAAAGTCACTTTAAGGCCGGGATCACACATGCGAAAAACACGGCCAAGTCTTGCATGTTAATACCTGGCACTGCACCCGGCACTCGGAAGCGGAGCCTGCGGCTCCATGTATTGCTATGCTGCCGCCCCTGAGTGCTGGCGGCAGTGCTGGATATTAACATGCGAGACTCGGACGTGTTTCTCGCCTGTGTGATCTCGGCCTAAATGCGATGTTGTCCTTAAAAAAATGAGAAATCACTGGTCAACTTTTAACCCTTCTAACTTCCTAACCAAAAAAAATTATGTTTCAAAATTTATGCAGATGTAAGGTAGACATGTGGGAAATTTTATTTATTAACTAATCTGGGTGACTTAACTCTCTAATTTTAAGTACATAAAAATTCAAAGTTTGAAAATTGCAAAACTCAGCTGTCTGATTTGTCTTGGCTGGTTATCAAAAATAGAGGGGTGTCCATGAGTTTTTTATTTTTTAATTATTGTTCCCCCTTATCTTTGATAACAGCAATGGTGCTATGGAAGGATCATGGATATTTGGCCCTCTAAAGCCTAAAAATAGCAGTCCGCAGCCACCCCAGAAAAGGCGTAGATTAGATGCACGATTTCTGGTGCTTTGCCTGTCTCTTCTCTCTTTCTCTGGAGCACTGGCAAGCTGGCTAATATTTTGGGGTTGATGTCAGCTGTGTAATGTTCGCTGACATCAAGTCAAGGGATTATTAATGGAAAGGTGTCTATAAGACACTCCCATTACTAGCCCTGTATTCAAAAGCAATAAACACGCATACAGAGAAAAGTCCTTTAATTGTAAAAAGCACTCCCCAACCTTCTTTTACCCATTTATTGCTTTTAAAAAAAATAAAATAATCTAAAGGGGTCCAACGTAAATCGATCCTCGACTGCTACATCCAGATGCAGTGAACGCTCAGCACGGCAGCCGATTGTAGCAGAGTTGGGGATCGTCGTGGGACGTGGAATAGATTTATGGCAGACTCTTTTGGATTATTTTACTTTTTTAAACTTAATGAGTAAAAGAGGGAAATTGTCTTGGAGTGCTTTTTACAGTTAAAGGACTTTTCTGTGTGTGTGTTTATTTCTTTTGGGCACGGGGTTAATAATGGGGGTGTCTGATAGATGCCTCTCCATTGCTAACCCTGGGCTTGATGTCAGCAGACATTACACAGCTGACATCAACCCCAAAACTATTACCCCGCTTGCCAACGCACCAGGACAAGCGGGAAGAGCTGAGGCTAAGCACCAAAATTGGCGCATCTAATGGATGCCCCATTTATGGGGTGTCTGTGGGCTGGTGTTATTAGTCTGGGAGGGGAACAATATCCACAACCTCTTCCCAGTCTATTAAAGTCAGCTACCAGCTGTCTGCTTAGACTTTACTGGTCATTAAAAATAGGAAGGACCCCCTTTTTAATAACCAGTAAAGGCTATGCAGAGAGCTGTGAGCTGATATTAATAGCCTGGGAAGCTCCATGTTTATTGCCCCCTTCCCAGAATAATAACACCAGTCCCCAGCTGTCTGCTTTCCCTCAGCTTTGTATTAAAAATAAGGGGGGCCCCACACCAGTTTTTCTTATATTTCTTTATTTATTATCTAAATACATATGTAGTAAGCTATACACACACTGCACTAATTATATATCTCGCTGACATATTTCCTACTGTGCACGGGCGCCAGCTGATGAATATTCTCATCAGTGTTGCCTGCTCTCTCTGTTGTCAGTGAGACCAGGCACACGACGGTGAGAGTAGTAGTTGTCAGACAACATCTGATGGGCTGTAACCTTTTCACCGCCGGTTACAGCCACTGGCTCAAACGCTGTCCTTTGTGTGACGGTGTGGGAACCCGCATTGGTCCACGATACCCAGTGGTTGTGACCGGCGGGGCCTTCAGTATGGTTACCGCTGGTCAGAGCCTATCTTTCCTAAAGATGACAGAGTTGGAACTACCGGATGTTTGGGCCTCCCATCCACTTGAATGGGGTTTGGGTACTGTTCGGGAGAACCTGACGGACTTGAACATCCACCGGTCTGCCATTCCCTATTTTTGAGCAGTCTGTCTTAAAGTGGTATTTCTACAATTGGCAATAATGCACTTTCTAGACTGCTAGAGATTTTGAGAACAAGGTTCTGGATCTTGAGAGATTCTGCTCTGTTCAATGTCTGTTGTGGTCCCATAGACAATGAAAGGATCAGAGGCTGAGCATGCACACCTCCACTCCATCACAGACCTTCTCAGAAAATCGCTAAGGAGAGTTCCTTGAGGGTAGGCAACATGGATAGAGGATGACTTTCAGTAGTGGAAACCGCCTTAAAGGCCACATGTACACATTGAGTATTTGGTGAGTTTTTTCCTCAGTATACAGGTCCTTCTCAAAAAATTAGCATATAGTGTTAAATTTCATTATTTACCATAATGTAATGATTACAATTAAACTTTCATATACTATAGATTCATTATCCACCAACTGAAATTTGTCAGGTCTTTTATTGTTTTAATACTGATGATTTTGGCATACAACTCCTGATAACCCAAAAAACCTGTCTCAATAAATTAGCATATCAAGAAAAGGTTCTCTAAATGACCTATTACCCTAATCTTCTGAATGAACTAATTAACTCTAAACACATGCAAAAGATACCTGAGGCTTTTAAAAACTCCCTGCCTGCTTCATTACTCAAAACCCCCATCATGGGTAAGACTAGCGACCTGACAGATGTCAAGAAGGCCATCATTGACACCCTCAAGCAAGAGGGTAAGACCCAGAAAGAAATTTCTCAACAAATAGGCTGTTCCCAGAGTGCTGTATCAAGGCACCTCAATGGTAAGTCTGTTGGAAGGAAACAATGTGGCAGAAAACGCTGTACAACGAGAAGAGGTGACCGGAACCTGAGGAAGCAGTGGACTGAGTCTGGTGTGGAAACATCCAGAGCCACCGTGCACAGGCGTGTGCAGGAAATGGGCTACAGGTGCCGCATTCCCCAGGTAAAGCCACTTTTGAACCATGAACAGCGGCAGAAGCGCCTGACCTGGGCTACAGAGAAGCAGCACTGGACTGTTGCTAAGTGGTCCCAAGTACTTTTTTCTGATGAAAGCAAATTTTGCATGTCATTCGGAAATCAAGGTGCCAGAGTCTGGAGGAAGACTGGGGAGAAGGAAATGCCAAAATGCCTGAAGTCCAGTGTCAAGTACCCACAGTCAGTGATGGTGTGGGGTGCCATGTCAGCTGCTGGTGTTGGTCCACTGTGTTTCATCAAGGGCAGGGTCAATGCAGCTAGCTATCAGGAGATTTTGGAGCACTTCATGCTTCCATCGGCTGAAATGCTTTATGGAGATGAAGATTTCATTTTTCAGCACGACCTGGCACCTGCTCACAGTGCCAAAACCACTGGTAAATGGTTTACTGACCATGGTATTACTGTGCTCAATTGGCCTGCCAACTCTCCTGACCTGAACCCCATAGAGAATCTGTGGGATATTGTGAAGAGAAAGTTGAGAGACGCAAGACCCAACACTCTGGATGAGCTTAAGGCCGCTATTGAAGCATCCTGGGCCTCCATAACATCTCAGCAGTGTCACAGGCTGATTGCCTCCATGCCACGCCGCATTGAAGCAGTCATTTCTGCCAAAGGATTCCCGACCAAGTATTGAGTGCATAACTGAACATTATTATTTGATGGTTTTTTTGTTTGGTATTAAAAAACACTTTTATTTGATTGGTCGGGTGAAATATGCTAATTTATTGAGACAGGTTTTTTGGGTTATCAGGAGTTGTATGCCAAAATCATCAGTATTAAAACAATAAAAGACCTGACAAATTTCAGTTGGTGGATAATGAATCTATAGTATATGAAAGTTTAATTGTAATCATTACATTATGGTAAATAATGAAATTTAACACTATATGCTAATTTTTTGAGAAGGACCTGTATGTAAGCCAAAACCAGGAGTGGGTGATAAATCCAGAAGTGGTGACGTGTTTCTATTATACTTTTCTTCTGATTATCCCACTCCTGGTTTTGGCTTACAAATACTGAGGTAAAAAACTGACCAAATACTGAACATGTGAACATGGCCTTAGCGCTATAAAGCTCACCTGATGTCAGTCCTGTTGAAGTGGCAATGCTTAGCCCCTTTTATTTGAGCTTTCATTTTGGCCGGTTTCACTTGTCCGTTTATTTCCGGTGCTGGAGATATCTGTGTGTACTACGTGTGCCGCATCAGTACCACACGGACAGCCGCAGGGGAAGAAGCGCTACTGTAAGCGTTGTTCCCCGGCGGAAGGTGCTGAAGCTTGCTCTCATCATTCTCCCCTGCTCTGCCAGTGAGCAGAGGAGAATGATGAGCGTTATATTAAAGTCCGAACGACAGCAGGTGGTGGCTTTTGGGACTCTTAACCCCATCATCCGACACCTGCTGCCGCTAATAACGCGGCGTACAGCGCTTACAGTAGCGCTTCTTCCCCTGTGCCGATGTGTGATGTTCTACGTGTGCGGGCTATTTTGTATAAAATGGAAATGTCAGCGTGTTATGCCCACGGACACACGGTCCGTGAAAACACACTGACATGTGCACAGACCCATTCATTTGAATGGGTCTATGTGTGTACGTGTCTCCGGTACGTGTCAAAACTGTCACCACACGTACTGGAGACACAGACGTGTGAAAGGGCCTTACAAAAAAAGATGTCAGGACAGAGGACCGCTGCTCTGTGAGACAGCACAAATGGAATAAAATTGAATACATGCAGCAAACTTTTATCCTGTATTGATGTTTTATAAACGTGCCTTGTCTATGACCCAATATTGGGTTCCAGTCCTAAATTATGATTGAATGCAACAAATTTTACTATTCACAAATTAAAAAAAAAAATAAGCACAAAAAAAAATCTTCCCCAATGTTTTTGACCCCTGCAATTCCTATCGTGCTTTTGGCGTGGCATATACTATTTTATTCCACCCAACCCCTGTTTTGTAAGGCTTCTTTCACACTTCCGTCGGCAGGTGGGTGTCAGAATGCGTCGAGGTGACGTATCGATGGATGTCTTAAAAATAGTGAAAAACGGATGTAACGCATCCAGTTTCCTGATGGATGCGTCGAATGAGGCGCTGCCTGAATTTGAATGTATAAAATTCCGGAGAAAGAGAAAGAGAATATATTCCCCTGACTAGTAAATCATTCCAGGCATGCTCAGAATAGAAAAACGGGATACGTCACTGGATTCCTGTTTTTGATGGTCAGTAACGGATCCTGCGTCCATGGGCTTCCATTATAGCCGACGATGGGCAGTGCAGGACCCGTCGCAGACGATTTTCCGACGTGCAGAAAAAACATTCCTCTGAACATTTTCTCCGCCCGACGGACAGCAATTTACCGACGGATCCAGTGCACGACGGATGAAACGGATGGCCATCCGTCACAATCCGTCACTAACAAGTCTATGGACGTTATAATAGATGAATGTGGATAAAATCTGCGCTGCTGTGACAAATAATGAATCCAGATATAGTTGTAAGGTGTTCAGGTGGTTTATTCAACGCGTTTCGAAGCTCATGGCTTCTTCTTCAGGAAGTTTCCACACAAAGATATCATTGATATCAATGATATCTTTGTGTGGAAACTTCCTGAAGAAGAAGCCATGAGCTTCGAAACGCGTTGAATAAACCACCTGAACACCTTACAACTATATCTGGATTCATTATTTGTCACAGCAGCGCAGATTTTATCCACATTCATCTATTATAACGTCTCTAAGAGGTCGCAGCGCCGACCTGTGGATCTGCAGCAGCTGACAAATTACACGCCTTTACTTTGCACCATCAGGTGAGCAGTTCTCTCATAATTCTCTAAGAGCAGTCCTGAGGATAAGACCCTATATGCGCTTTTTTGTCTCCTATTCTTCTATACTAACAAGTCTATGGGAAATACAGGATCCAGCACAAAAATTTGCTGTATCCTGTTTTTTCAAAAGTCGACGGATTTCAACGGGAGGAAAAAGATGGAAGCGTGAAAGACCTAATACCATTGCACGCGCCAAAGATGACAACCTCCGTTCTCAAATTTTCTTGCAACTTTGAAAAGGGGTTTTTAGTGGTGTCTCTGGACAATGTAAGTCTACGTTCACATTTGCGGTCTGCGCCGCAGCGTCGGGCGCCGCAGCGTCGCCGCATGCGTCATGCGCCCCTATATTTAACATGGGGGCGCATGGACATGCGTCGCACTTGCGTTTTGCGCCGCATGCGTCCCTGCGGCGCCCGCGTCCGGGCGCAGAGGACGCAGCAAGTTGCATTTTTGCTGCGTCCAAAATCAATGAAAAAAGGACGCATGCGGCGCAAAACGCAGCGTTGTGCATGCGTTTTGCTGCGTTTTTGTTTGCGTTGTGCGTTGCGGCGCCGACGCTGCGGCGCACAACGCAAATGTGAACGTAGCCTAAACGCACATAAGAGGTGATGGCTATGTGAGCAGAAGACTTAAGTAACCCGCCTGCAGCAGCAGGCTATCTGCAGAAGTTTTGCTTCCATTATGATTAATAGAAAGCACTTAGAGAAATTGGCAGCATATCTGCAGCAGGAGTGGCCCTGTTCTTGGGCCAGGTCCAGATCCATCTCATTATGAGATCTAAGATGTAGCTTAATCTGCTGTGTCAGAGGAAGAATGATCCTGTGAGGACCGCAGCAACACCACGATATATATATATATATATATATATATATATTTATATATATACTGTTATCTTCAGTCTACTCCCTGTTCCGTTATAGCGGCTTCCACTTTATTGGGCTGGTAAGAACCTCCTGCACCCTCTGCGGCCTGTGTTATCTCTGCACACTCTCCTGTCTTAGTGTAAGTAGATTGCTGGGACAATATGCTTCAGGAGTCCATGTTTTTGAAAAACTCATAGTAGCTTCATTCAGAGATGGATTAAGCAAGCATATGGGACCCCATTTATTAAGCCTGGTGTTTCGGACCCCAGTATTAATGATGGGTGTGCAGGAGTAAGATGCCCCGAATTCATTAACAAGTGGACTTAATGATTTTCTCGCATCTTCTCAGTGGCGTGTGCCTCGCCAGAAATGCTGCTTCGGTGAGTACCATTTCTGAGGTAAGAAATGCCGCCACCTTTGAATTTGACAGGTGGGTATGGCCAAGCCCCATGCCAACTCCTCCCCTGTGCCACCCATTTTGACGGAAGTGTCCCAAACTGGCATGAAAATATCAAAAGTTGCACATTTTTGCGCAACCCACAGTGTGCAAAAATATTGTGACTTTTTAATCTGTTTTACTCTAGAATTGGTGTAAGCACTTTGTCACGTTGGGGCCATGAAGATTTGCAAACCTGGATTCTGTGATTTTTTTTTTTTTCTTACTGAAATCTATAGAAATGATCTCCTGCATGTGAATACACCTTAGGCCTCATTCAGACATCTGTGAGTCACGGTCATATTCTGTGTATTTCACAGATAGGCTGTGATGGGTATATGTTCTGGGAGGCTGCACGCACGGCTGTTTGCGGGCCGAAAGGTCCCAAAAAGTCACAGAGACGTCTATTTTTCATCAAAATCAAATTTATCTATACAAGTTTATGGAATCCTAGAGAATGCGCAGGTGGCATCAGTGAGAAAAATCACTGACTGCTGAAATCACCCCCTGGCTGGTTTCACACAGTCTGATTTTTCTCATATCCTAAAAAACAAAAAAAGACATCTGAACAGGTTATTATACATGGTATCCATTAATCACAATAGGACCAATGCAGGACACTCCCTCATCTTCAGAAGGTTGCCTCAGAACCTGTTCTGCCCAGTGTGTGTTTGTCTCTGGAAAAAAACGCCTCATATTTGACTACTAAATGAATTGAAGCAAAGATTGTCCCATAAACAAAGAAAGTGTTCAAAAATGGCCCAGAAAACTTTTAAAGTATTTTGCGTGAATTTTTTGACAGATTATTCTGAATAAAAACTCCTAGGCATTTGTTTAGTTCTTTTTTTGTTAGGTCATGTACATGCAGCATCTTTTAGATGCCTTCACACCTGCCAAGATAAGACGTGCCTGAGGATGGAACATGTGCACACTGTGGTTTGGACATTGCTGTGCTTTATGTTTATTTATGGGGTGCTTTGTCAGGTGGATTCTGGGCAAAATCCACCTGAAAACGATGCTCTGTGCACATACCCTTAGGCTGTGTTCCCATGATGAGCTCTTGGTGAGTTTTTGTCTCTATATGTTTTTGCTGCATCACACACGCAACGCCTTAGAGTTTCTATGGGAATTATAGAAATGTCGTGTCCACTTGGCTTTTATGTTACGCTGCGCAAACTGACCTGCGGAGCGTTTTTAAAATTCGCAATATGTCAATTTCTCTTGTGGGCATACTGAGTTTTGTGTGTGGATTTTCACTATAGATTTGAATTAGATGCGGAAAATTCACAGGAAAAAAAACGCAAATGCGTTATTGGCGCAGCAAAAATGCATGTAATTCGCACCTAGGTAGGTCAAAGTTTTTTATCAAAGCCAAATACCAGGAAGTTTAAAAAACAAAGTAGCTTTATTTAAAGCATGACACACCAACGAGACAAAAAACAAAGCGTCAAAAACTAGATAAAAATGCATGTTAAAAACGCTAGTAATCTAATGTACCTAAGCCCTTGAATACACATCTAGCATTTGGTCAGTTTTTTACCTCCGTATTTGTAAGCCAAAACCAGGAGTGGAACACTCAGAGGTAAAGTATAATAGAAACCCGTCACCTCACCACTTCTGTATTTATCACCCACTCTTGGTTTTGGTTTACAGATACTGAGGTAAAATACTGACCAGATGCTCAACATGTACACAAGGCCTAAAAGGTGCAAAAATTCTGCATTGTCGAAAACTGACCAAAAGCTCATCATTGATACGTGCCCAAAGTGCTGTTTTTTGCACTGTTTTTGTGTTTCTTTGTATTTTCTGCTTCTAATTAATTCAGTAGCTAAATTTGGAACTTTGTTTCAGAAAGAAATACTTCAAGTATTGACATGTTGCTTTTTTTATCATCCTGAAAATATAACATGGGGGGGAAAAGAAACAGAACCATGTGCACTATATCTAATTTTCCCATTGAAAAACTAGGAATCATACTCAAAGATTACTTGGAGCGTTTTTATATGTGGATTTTGGAGCGGAATTTTCTCTACCCTAAAGTAATATTCACATACATTTTTAATGCGGATTCTGTGGAAAAAAATCCACATCAAAGAAGGCTCGGACTCAGCAGCAAAATCCCCATAAAAAAACTCTTCAAATCTGTTGGTAACAGGATTGTCATTAGCCTGAATCAGTGTTCTTACATATAAGGTATTTTATGTTCGCAAAACATTTTTGACATGGATTTGAAGCTGATCTGTTTCAAAATTCACTTTGAATTCTCCTTGATGTTGATTTTAAAGCAGATTTGTTACTTAAAAAAAAAAAAAAAAAAACTCTATGAATATTCCTTAATATTGGGTGTAGTTAGGGTGTTTTCTGGCATGTTTCCGTTGCAAAAAGCAAATAAAAACCGCAATACCAGCCATGCATATTCTTGTGATTTATGTGGAGAAAACACTCCACAAAACTTAATCTCTTCTTTTTTTAACTCCCAGAAAAAAATGCAATGTGCATGATAGGTGTATTTTCTCATTTAAATGAATGAGAAGCTTGTTGTAAGCAGACTTGAAGCTTTTTGTTTGGATTTTGGTGCGAAATGAAAAATCTCTGTTGAGGTTTGTTCAGCTATAGTGCACTTGTGTCTTTTCCAGGGCTGTTTTTTAACACATGGTGAAAAAAACTTCATGTTATTTATTTGGAGTATTTTCTCACATAGATTGCATCAAAACACACATTTGTGTAGTTTATTTTAGTTTTTGTAGAAGTTTTTGTAGTGTGAGCACAACATAAACAACATCCTATTGCTACCCTCATATTACAATTAAAAGCGCATAAAAAACAACACTGAAAAAAAAGTATCAAAAACAGCGTCCAAACAGCTTAAAAAGACTTGTTTTCTCAAAACTGTAACAAAATCCATGTGTTTCTTCTTAGAAAAGATTTTTAGGAAATCTGAAGCGATAACATAGGTTGAAAAAAGACCATCAAGATCCATCAGGTTTATCCTTTATCCACCAGTTATACCTTCTTTGTCACTAAATTATCTATAAGGCTAGGTTCACATTGCGTTAACAGCAACCCGTTCAACACATGCGTTACCGAGCTGCTGTTAACACAAGTGCCGACATGTCATATCGCTAGCGCAGATAGAGCTAGCGGAAACGCTGCAGCCCACGTCCCAGGGTCCGTCACTCAATGACGGTACATACCTAGCGCACGCCCATTGCAAAAAAGGGGGCGTGACGCTTTATGAAGAAGCAGTAACGCGAAACGGCGCTCGTCGGGCGCAGGAGGTGACACCATTTTGCTCTCACGCTGCCTCACCCTCTCCACCCCCACACTCAGGTAATGTCGGCTTGCTTCAAATCATCTTTGCACACAGATAATATGGCTTTTAGTATATTTATTTATTCCCTTTTCCCTCTTTTGGCTGCCATTGTTGTTTACCTGATACATTGTATCCTTGAAGCTGCCTGAACACACGTTTACTTGCCCCAGGTGGGTTTTATAGTATTTCTTCCTGGTCTGTATTTTTCTTAATCTAAAGGACTACAAAGCAATATATTGAGACGCTTTTTGTGTCCTTCTGCTCCAAATTAGTCCTCTTTCATTTTTTCATTTATTGGAAATGACACAGCCCGTGTATAGATAAATACTCCCCTCTTCTTTAACATTTGGGCAACATTCGTCTCTTTTCAAATCATCTTCAGTATACATATAGATAGCCTTATGTTTGTTACTTCTACCAACACTCTTTCTAATCTTCTACTTGGCCGCCATCTAGTGGTAATTTTGGAATATAATTATTTATGTAGCTTGTCTGCTATCTGCCATATTGCAATTTTTGAACTGTTTTTTTATGCATGACGACCTGCTTATTTTGGGAATAAGGGTGCTTTTTCCGGTTTGTGTATTCTTCTTTTCCCTGAAAGGACTGTAAATGTGAACTTTGAGATGCTATTCACGTCCATTTGCTTCAAATCAGTCCAGAATATTAATTTAGGAATACACTTCCCGTGTGCAGATATACAACATAAAGTGCCATCTTTTTGTGTCACCTCCTGTCTTTTTTGGAGGTCCCACCTTTTCCATCGTCTCTGTCTTTTTAAATATATTCTATTTTAAATATTTTGTTAATAAAGGAAAATGTTTTTATATATCTTATCTTGCGTCACTTCATACCTAATTAGGTAACCTATGAAAGTACGTTATACGCTTAGATGTGGATTATTCAGCCAAGAACATCCTCAGCAAAATCCTCCCAAAGTCTCTGTTCACACTGCATCCGGTCTGTCGGTATAACTCTACTGTTGTCTTCAACATACTGAAATACATTATGGTTATACAGTCTTTGCTCATCTCCACCTGTAAAATATATAATAAATATAATAAATAATCACTGAAAACCAGTACATAACTTCAATAATAATAACAACAACGGCCGATCATCCAGTCCATTCCTAAATACTTCTGAACACCCGGCAGCCACAGAGCTGGCTGTTACCACCCTCCAATAAAGCACTGTGACGAAATAAGCCGTGGAGGAGGGAGGGTGGGACAAGAGATCTCCAGTACTTGCTGACAGTGACACAGAACGTCTTGTGCCCTGTAATAAATATGGGTTAGAACAGCCCCGCCAACCCTCCTAATTCTGCCCAGTAACCTTGTGAGCTTGGCTTTCAGGACTTCTTTAACCCTTAGTGTAAACTCAGAAAAACAATAGTTTAGCAACAAAAGGTGCCCAAATGCTATACTCATGTATGAAATCCCATATTCCCATGAGCCCCTTACTCTAACAGACGGGGGGCTTAACATTCATATTGTTTTTCTTCATAAAAAGGTGCCACACTCATCACTGACTGTGTGGATAGGGTAGAGGCGGACATGTCATTGGTGCAAGCTATGCAGCCGCTCGGGGGCCACTTCCATCTCCAAGCCAGAGGAATTGTGCATTATGATGAGCTGCACAGGGCCCATATATTGTTCTTCTACAATGGTCCCCTTCTGTCTGCCTCCGCCACTAGTAAGGAGCTATTGTAGGCACAATGGGGCATATTTATCAGAAATGTCTAATTCTTAAACCATGCAAACTTAGCCAACATTTTTTCCAAATTTATTAAAGTGGCTCATGCCGTTTGATAAATCTAATTTTACAGGGAATCTGTCAGCAGGCTTTAGCCATGTAATCTGATAGCTGCATGATGTAGGAGCAAATCCCCTGATTCCAGCGATGTGTCACTTACTGGGCTGTGTTGTTTGTTTCAATGAAATCAGTGTTTTATCAGCAGGAGATTATGGCTACAGGACTAGCTGCCTCGTACCTTCTAGTCCAGCCGCACCACTATACAATGTACACAGAAAGCTGCTAATCAGTGCTGTGAGCGGGGTTATATAGGGCACAGCATTCCCAGTAGCTGCAGAAAAACTGCTGCACCCAATAACTTATACATCGCACATGCACATGTTTTTCCTGTTGAGACATGCAGGCGCGGGGACTCGAACATATTATTTGAGCCCCCTGAAGTCACTCAGTTAACACCTTATCCGAGCACGTTTGCTCATCGCTAAAACTTGTGTTCGGATTACATGTGTTTTTTTGCTGCAGATTTTCTGCACTTAAGGCAAGTCTATGGGGAAATTCTCCATATAATTTCAATATAAATCGACATCTTGTGGATATAAAACACACACCGCAGGTGAGCTTACGCAGCGTTAAAGCAAAGCACAGTGTCAGGAGATATCTATAAATCCCATCTACTTTGCTAGAACTGCAAAAATATGCAGTGTCATAAAGGCACCAAAAGCTCATCATGGGAACCTAGCCTTAAACTGTCTCATCCATGCTTACACCACCTTAGTTGGCTAAAACACATCATAAATATGGTGCAAGCCATAAGAAACCGTTTGCTAGGTCAAATTATGCCGCAGTTGTAGCTAATATAGCTTGATAAGTCTCCCCCAGTGTCTCTTTTGTGGCTTCCAGCTTCCATACATACATCACCTGATGAAACATGGCTGTAAGGCTAGGGTCATACCACGTTTTTTCTCTCATCCGAGAAGATTGGTCCGATTATGCTAATCACACAGATCAGAGTGTGATCCGAATTTTTGGACGTGGAGAAAAAAAAAAGTTTAATTCCGGGAAAATTGGACCACACTCTGATGTCATGAGGTCCGATTTTTTTTTTTATTATTATTATTTTTTCCCCATGGACCCATAGAGATGAATGAGTAAGTGCCATCTGATTCTCGGAGACAAATTGTGCATGTTGTGATTTTTTTTTTCTCAGGCTAAGTCATACTGAGGAAAAAATCAGACAGGTTTGGGGGGGGGGGGGGATGAATATGGAATGGCCCACATCAGCTTGGCTGCCCCTCAATCTGTGTGGCCTACTTCTTGCAGGGGAGATAACCGCTCCTCTGCTCTTTCTTGGGTGGAGCACACAGCAATTGCATTCACGTCTGGTAGAGGCAAATACAACTGAGTGCAAAGGGGGGTGAAGGCCGGGGAGCAAGCAGAGAGCGGCGTGAGCGGTGTCAGTGACTCGCATCACTCATCTCCTTGCCTGCGTCCCGGCCGTCACTCTGTGCTGAATGTCTTGGAAATTGAGGAGACTTCTTAATCCAAGAGCAGCATGAGGTAGGGACAGAGACCCCGATTCCATTGATCTGTCACATACTAGGCTGGGTGTTGCTGTTTCAATAAAATCCAATGTTTTATCAACAGGAGATTCACAATAAGACTGGTTGTCTCATACCTCCTAGTCAATTGCTCTGTGCAACCCCGCCTCCACCACTAATTAGCCGCTTTTTTCCTATGCACAGTGTACACAAAAAGCTGTCAATCAGTGGTGTGGGCCAGGTTATGCAGAGCTCAGTGTTTAGTGACCTGCTAGATCTGTAGCGGAGAAAACTGTGATTGTACCAGAATGACAGCATGCGGACCAGTAAGTGACACATCACTGGAAGCAGGGTCTCTGCCCCTACATTATGCTGCTCTTAGATGACATATTCCCGTTAACAAGATGTTGTGTTTATCTTGCGTAGCACAGTGAATATAATGTGGGGTAGAGAGATTCTGGTTAATGTCTTGGCTTCTGTGTACAACTACTGTAACTTCCTTGTATTTGCAGGTGTTATGTGTTGGTAAAACGTTGAATCGTCTGGGGAAACATGCTGTGCCATCGCTCAGTATCACACCTGAGTGTCTTAAGGCGAAGGAGCAACTTAGTCCAGGAGAAGTTGTTGCACGGTGCAGTCATTGGGCCTCATAGGTGCCAGCAGTATGTGTGTCACTCGGTTCTCAGTAAGGACCCCTACAGGTGAGGACCTGCATGGAAGACGTTTTGGGATCCTGGGACCGTGTCTTATGCAATCTGTGGTTTTCTCTTTGTCTCTTTAGGTCTGATCGATCTGTGTTCCTCCTGTCAAAGTCACCTGGGTTATTGCACAGTTTGGCATCTCGGAGGAGTCAGAGCGGGACAGTGAAGGGTAAGAATGGAAGCCTATGTCCATATCTTTCTGCTGGGTAGAAAAAGTCATTTGTAAGAGGCATTAGTGAACAGAAATGTAAAAGTAAAATATTTGAGAAATGTAAAAAGACGTGGTCCGTTCTGTCTCTGCTGGCTCACAGTCGTACCTCGCCTAGGAACATTCTGTGCGTCCTGCTGCCTTTATTGTCGCTGAGCAGTATAGTGCCCTTATTGATTTTTCAGTTTTTGCTCCTGGGGATGGGTATTGTCAAATACGCCCCAGTGACGAGGTGATCACACATGATGATCGTGCCATTTGTCAGGTCGTTAGGTCAGGTTCACACCACATCTAATGTAGCCTCCTGAGCTGTGTATGAAGCACTCGCCTGTGTGCTCAGAAATAGATAAATAAGTCGACACAGACATGAGTGCAATACTAAAAACAATTCAAAACGAAATAATCAGGTACCAAATGAATTTCAAATGACCTTTTGAACACAGATTGTGTGAAAGAAGCAACCAAATAATGGAGTTGTGTTCTTACTGTAAAGGGCAGATGTGCACTGACCTTCTTAGATGGAGACACAGGTGCATTTCACAAAATTAGAATATCATCAAAAAGTTAATTTATTTCAGTTCTTCAATACAAAAAGTGAAACTCATATATTATATAGTCATTACAAACAGAGTGATGTATTTCACGTGTTTATTTCTGTTAATGTTGATGATTACGGCTTACAGCCAATGAAAACCCAAAAGTCATTATCTCAGTAAATTAGAATACTTTATAACACCAGCTTGAAAAAATGATTTTAAAATCCAAAATGTTGGCCTACTGACATGTATGTTCAGTAAATGCATTCAATGCTTGGTCGGGGCTCCTTTTGCATCGATTACTACATCAATGCAGCGTGGCATGGAGGCGATCAGCCTGTGGCACTGCTGAGGTGTTATGGAAGCCCAGGTTGCTTTGATAGCAACCTTCAGCTTGTCTGCATTGTTGGGTCTGGTGTTTCTCATCTTCCTCTCGACAATACTCCATAGATTCTCTATGAGGTTAAGGTCAGGCGAGTTTGCTGGCCAATCAAGCACAGTGATAATGTTGTTTTTATACCAGGTATTGGTACTTTTGGCAGTGTGGACAGGTGCCACGTCCTGCTGGAGAATGAAATTTCCATCTCCAAAAAGCTTTTTGGCAGAGGGGAGCATGAGATGGCTATAACTACCGTATTTTTCGGACTATAAGATGCATCGAACCATAAGACGCACCCCAAATTTGGGGTGAAAATTGCAGAAAAAAAGATTTTTTATAAGATGGGGGTCCGTCTTACTGTCCGAATTTACAGTATCTTACCTGAGGGCTGGCGGTGGTAGAGCAGGGTATGGCGTGCACCTGAGCAGGGTCCCTTCCTGTTTAGGTGGGCGACGCCACGGCCTGGTGTCCATGGGGGGGGTTGCAGCAGTGCTGTGGCGGCGGCAGAGGTGCGGGGATGATGAGTCGCAGTGAGCGGTATGGCGTGAGCAGGGACCCTTCCAAAGGTGAGGTGACGCAGTGGCCCGGTATACAATGTAAGCAGCAGATCAGGGTGAATCATGGCTTTATCGGTGGCGGCGGCCATCTTCCTGAGGCCGCACGTGCGCAGATGAAGTGCTCTGCTTCCCAGGGCTTCAGAAAAATGGCCGCGGGAGGCCGCGTGTGCGCAGATGGAGATCACGGCGGCCATTTTCCTGAAGCCGAGTTCGCAGTTTTAGATCTCGGCTTCAGGAAAATGGCTGCCGCGATCTCCATCTGCGCACGCGCGGCCTCCCGCGGCCATATTCCTGAAGCCCCGGGAAGCAGAGCACTCCATCTGCGCACGCGTGGCCTCAGGAAGATGGCCGCCGCCACCAATAAAGCCATGATTTACCCGGCTCTGCTGCATACCTTGGATACCGGGCAGCTGCGTCATCTCACCTGTGGAAGGGACCCCGCTCACGCCATACCGCTCACTGCGAC
The DNA here is from genome assembly GCF_051348905.1 of Ranitomeya variabilis. NCBI lineage: Eukaryota > Metazoa > Chordata > Amphibia > Anura > Dendrobatidae > Ranitomeya > Ranitomeya variabilis. The sequence goes on along the minus strand of NC_135235.1, from coordinate 335,874,518 downwards.
TCATCATCCCCGCACCTCTGCCGCCGCCGCACCTCTGCTGCCGCCACACCACTGCCGGTAAGCCTGCATTCCAACTATCAGACGCATCCCCCATTTTCCTCACATTTTTTGGGGGGAAAAAGTGCGTCTTATAGTCCGAAAAATACGGTAGGTTGTAACATCCCACATAATTTCCTCTATTTCCTTTTGTTCGAGTCTGTGTGTTTGTTTGTAAAATTTTACTCTTTTTATTTATATTTATACTATTATATTATTCCAAGATCTATTGATTAAAATAAATTTCAAAATTAACTTTACTTCTGAGTTCTATGTCTACATTTTATATATCTTTATAAAATCATCACAACTGGAAAGACGAAGGCCTAATTCATTAAGCCTGGCGATTCATTAAGGGGCATGTTGGAATAATATGCGCCAGACTGATTAAGAGAAGCACGTCATTTAATGAATTTGATGTCTCTTGTCAGTAGCATGTCTCTCCAGAAATGTTACTCATACAGTCGCAGTTCTCTGTGGTCACTACAAATACAGCAAAAGGATTTTTATTTTTTTTTTAAAAACAATGTTAGAATCGCTCTTTTCCCCCATTAAAAATTAAGAAATGAAAAAGAATACACATATGTATGCATAAAAGTCTGATTTTATGAAGATACAAAATTAATTAATCCAATCTGTAAGTGGCGGAATGAGAAAAAAAATCTAACTATCCAAAAGTGTTTTTCAGACGCCGCAACAGCACAAAAAAAATGTAATATGAGGCCATGAAAACATTTTCTCTAACCCCAAATGGCCAAAAACATTCCCTCACAACTCCATAACCTGAAGATTGAAAATGTTAAGGCTCTCAGAAAATACTGATAGAAGCAATTTTCTTTTTTTTTTTTTTTTTTTTACAAATTTCCGATTTAGTTTTCACTTAGGCTACGTTCACATTTGCGTTGTTGGGCGCAGCGTCGGCGACGCAACCAACAACGCATGTACACAACGCAGCGTTTAGCGACGCATGCGTTGTCATAAGATAGTAAAGATCAGGAGTTTCGGCGTCCTCTGCCCTGTCTTGTGCGTCAATATGACGCATGCGTCGTAAAACGCATTACAACGCATACCGGCGCACGTCCATGCGCCCCCCATGTTAAAGATAGGAGCGCATGAGGCATGTGTCGGTATCCGTCGACGACGCTGCGCCCAACAACGCAAATGTGAACGTAGCCTTACCCACAAGCATAGTTGTTTTTTTTATCACCAGAACTGTACTGACCTGGGGATTCCTATTTCCAGGTCGTATTTACCATGTAATGAACACTAAGGAAAAAATCAAAAAGAAAATGAAGGAAATGCACGTTTTATGTTATTTTGCTGCAATTGGAATTTTTTTCCCACTTTCCAGTACGTTACACAAATAAATGGATGGTGTCCTTCACAAGTACAACTCGTTCCGCAAAAAACAGCTCCGCTATTTCAGCAGAAAAATAAAATAAGTTATGACTTTCGGGAAAACGGGAGGGAAAAACAAAACTGCAAAAAAAATGGAAGATCAAATCTGCATGTCGAGAAAGGGTTAAAACAGATAGTCATAGCACACATCATAGACTACAAGAAACGATTTCCATCCATTCTCCCATTGATGCGGTGAAGTAGTCTGTGCTCTAAGAAGAGAAATACCACCAAAACATAATGTTTCCACCTCCATGCTTGACAGTGGGGACGGTGTTCTTTGGGTCATAGGCAGCATTTCTCTTCCTCCAAACACAGCGAGTTGAGTTAATGCCAAAGACCTCAATTTTTGTCTCATCTGACCACAGCACCTTCTCCCAATCACTCACAGAATCATCCAGGTGTTCATTGGCAAACTTCAGACGTGCCTGCACATGTCCCTTCTTAAGCAGGGGGACCTTGCGGCACTGCAGGATTTTAAACCTTTACGGTGTAATGTGTTACCAATGGTTTTCTTGGTGACTGTGGTCCAAGCTACCTTGAGATCATTAACTAGTTCTCCCCCCGTGTAGTTTTAGGCAGATCTCTCACCTTCCTCATGATCAAGGATACTCCAGAAGGTGAAATTTTGCATGGTGCCCCAGATCGATGTCGATTGACAGTCATTTTGTATTTCTTCCATTTTCTTACTATTGCACCAACAGTTGTCTCCTTCTCACCCAGCGTCTTACTTAGGGTTTTGTAGCCCATCCCAGCTTTGTGCAGGTCTATGATCTTGTCCCTGACATCCTTAGAAAGCTCTTTGGTCTTGCCCATGTTGTAGAGGTTAGAGTCTGACTGAGTCTGTAGACAGGAGTCTTTTATAAAGGTGATTATGTAAGACAGCTGTCTTTAATTCCGGTTAACAAGTTGATTAGGAGCGTCTAACTGGTCTGTAGGAGCCAGAACTCTTAGGGTATGTTTACACGTTCAGTATTTGCTGGGGATTGGATGCTGCATACAGCCGCAGTGTCCAATCTGCAGCGGCCAGATATTACAGTATACTGAAGGCAATTTTATGAAATCCCATCTCCACTGTGCGTTAAGACGCAGGAGGCAGACACGCACATGCGGCATGTCTTTATAGACCGCAGCATGCCTATTTATCTGAGCTTCTCCGCAAGATAAATAGCACCGTCCTATATATAGGATGCGGTGATTCCGCATGTGTTCAATGAACACATGCAGAATCACCGCGCGTACAAAAGTCGGCAGCGCTTTGGATGGAGTGAATATCTGTTGCGTCCAAAAGCGCTGCCTTAACGGAATGTGGAAACATAGCGTAAATGGTTGGTGGGGGATCAAATACTTATTTCTCACTGCAAAATGTAAATAAATGTATATAATTTATACATTGTGATTTTCTGTATTTTATTTTTGATATTCTTAAGGTTAAGATCAGGCGAGTTTGCTGGCCAATCAAGCACAGTGATACTGTTGTTTGTAAACCAGGCATTGGTACTTTTGGCAGTGTGGACAGGTGCCATGTCCTGCTAGAGAATGAAATTTCCATCTCCAAAAAGCTTGTCGGCAGAGGGAAGCATGAAGTGCTCTAAAATTTCCTGGTAGACGGCTGCGCTGACTTTGGTCTTGATAAAACACAGTGGACTTTTACCAGCAGATGACATGGCTCACCAAACCATCACTGATTGTGAAAACTTCACACTAGACCTCCAGCAGCTTGGATTGTGGCCTCTCCACTCTTCCTTCAGACTCTGGGACCTTGATTTCCAAATTACTGTATTTTCCGGCGTATAAGACGACTGGGCATATAAGACGACCCCCAACTTTTTCAGTTAAAATATAAAATCTTCTTAAAAGTCGGGGGTCTTCTTACATGCCATGTGTCGTCTTATAGGGCGGGTGACTATTGTGCCTTTTGGGGGGGGAGGGGTCCCTATGACAAAGAGAGGGGGCGTCTCACAGGAAAGTGTGAGTGGAGTATCCAACTATTACCTCATTGTGGCAGTGTGGGGTCTCTGTGCTGTGGGGCGGCGGATCTTCATGCAGCGTCGGGGCTCTGTGCTGTGGAGCGGCGGCGGATCTTCGCCACCGCATCGCAGCAATAGAGCTGGCGATGCCTCCGGGCTTTGAGGAAATGCCGGCGGAGCCCCGATGCTGCGCGAAGATCTGCCGCCCCACAGCACAGAGCACCCACGCAGCACAAAGAGGAGCCACCGCCGCCGCTCACCCGCACAGTAACCTCACGCGGCCACAATGAGGTAATAGGGGGATACTCCACTCACACTTTCCTGTGAGACGCCCCCTCTCTTCGTCATCGGGACCACTCCCCCCACCATATGCACATTGGTCTGCACCTGGCGTATAAGACGACCCCCGACTTTTAAGAAGATTTTCAGGGGTTAAAAGGTCGTCTTATACGCCGGAAAATACGTTAAATGCAAAATTTACTTTCATCTGAAAACAAGACCTTGAGCCACTGACAACAGTCCAGTTCTTTTTCTCCTTGGCCCAGGTAAGACACTTCTGGCATTGTCTATTGGTCATGAGTGGCTTGGCACAAGGAATGCAACACTTGTAGCCCATGTCCTGGATTCGTCTGTGTGTGGTGACTCTTGAAGCAATGACTCCAGCAGCAGTCCACTTCTTGTGAATCTACCCAAAATTTTTGAATGGCCTTTTCTTAACAATCCTTTCAAGGCTGCGGTTATCCCGGTTGCATGTGCACCTTTTTCTACCACACTTTTTCCTTCCACTCAACTTTCTATTAATATGCTTGGATACAGCACTCTGTGAACAGCCAGCTTCTTTAGCAATGACCTTTTACGGCTTACCCTCCTTGTGGAGTGTGTCAATGGCTGCCTTCTAGACATCTGTCATGTCAGCAGTCTTCCCCATGATTGTGGAGCTACTGAAACAGACTAAGGGACCTTTTTAAATACTTAGGAAGCCTTTGCAGGTGTTTTCGTTAATTATTCTAATTTACTGAGATAATAACTTCTGGGTTTTCATTGTCTGCAAGCCATAATCCTCAACATTAACAGAAATAAACACTTGAAATAGATCACTCTGTTTGTAATGACTCTATATAATATGCGAGTTTCACTTTTTGTATTGAAGAACTGAAATAAATTAACTTTTTGATGATGTTCTAATTTAGTGAGAAGCACCTGTATGAGATATGTCCTTGGAAGGAAAAAGGTTAAGTGTTTAATGTTCACCTATCATCTCTCCTATGTGATTTAGAGAATACTTGCATTTTATTTTAAAAAAAAAAACTGTAGTAGCGTCTTGTATTACAGCTCAGCAGTCTGATGTTTCTCCATAAATGTATGTTGCAATTCACAAAGCCCCTAAACACTGACAATTTCCAATCCGTGCACCCCATGTCAGACTGCAGGGCCAGACTGGCCATCAGGCACTTCTGGCACTCACCTCCCCCGCCGTCGCATTCAACTGTTGAATGCAATAATGGAGCAGAGAACGTCTGCTGACCCTCCCTCGCCCATCATTCCCCGCTCTGCCTGGCGCTGACACTGCAGGTGCGCGATGTCATATCATCGCGCACCTGCTGTGTCCCGGGCAGACTGCAGCTGCCGAGACAGGAGCAGGAAGCAACGCGGGGCTTGAGGAGAGGTGAGGAGAGTGTTTTTTTTTTACTGGACTGTGAGGCCATTCTCGGGGGGGGGGGGGGGGGGAGAAGAGATGCGGGCTGTGCTGTATACTACTCTGTGGGCTGTGCTGTATATAGTACTGTGTTGGCTGTGCTATATGCTGCTGTGTGGGCTGTGCTGTATATAGCACTTTGTGGGCTGTGCTATATACTACTGTGTGGGCTGTGCTGAATATAGTACTGTGTGGGCTGTGCTATATACTACTGTGTGGGCTGTGCTGTATATAGTACTGTGTGGGCTGTGCTGTATATAGTACTGTGTGGGCTGTGCTGTATATGCTACTGTGTGGGCTGTGCTGTATATACTACTGTGTGGGCTGTGCTGTATATACTACTGTGGGCTGTGCTGTATACTACTACGCGGGCTGTGCTGTATACTACTGTGTGGGCTGTGTTATCTACTACGCGGGCTGTGCTATATTGTGCAGGCTGTGCTATATACTATGCGGGTTGTGCTATATACTATGCGGGCTTTGCTATCTACTATGGGGAGTATATTATATTCTATGGGGGAGGCCGTGTTATGTACTATGTGGCTGTGTTATATACTATTGTGGGGGGTATATTATATTCTATGGGGAGGCTGTGTTATATACTATGGGGGGCTGCATTATATTCTATGGGGGGCTACATTATATATTATGGGGAGGTGGAATGTATTCTATGGGGGTTACATTATACTCTGTGGGGTGGCTGCATTATACTCTGTGGGGTGGCTGCATTATACTCTGTAGGGTGGTGGCTGCATTATACTATATGTGGGCTGCATTATAATGTATCGAGGACTATGGGGAATACGTTATACTATATGAAGAACTATGGGGTGCATTATACTATGGGAAGTGAATTGTACTACATGGATGACTATGGCGGTGCATTATACTATATAGAGCACTATGAGAAGTGTATAATGCTATATGGAGGACTATGAGGAGTGTATTATACTATGTGGAGGACTGAGCAGTGCATTTTAATATATGGAGGACTATAGGGAGTGTATTATACTAAACAAGTAAAATGCTGCATATTCAGATTGTTTTTGCCAGAACAAAAATCATTGTTCTCAGCAGCACATCGCAGGTGTAAACTGTAGATGTGCTGCTGATAACATGATATTGTATGGTGATCTGTTAGTGATCTATTAGTGATCGTTCTGTCCCATCATTATTCCTCAGCTGGTGAAAAGAGGCCGGGAAACAAGCGTTGAACAACTTCAGTATTGTCGATCACACTCATTTAGCGGCCTGAACTCGGCGCTTGTAAATACAAACGAAATGCTTTTGTGTGATGTGCAATATGGTAGCATTTGGGCCACATTTTAAACTTTGCCTAGGGCCCTACTTTGCCTAAAACTGGCCCTGCCTACAAGTGTACAAAGATATTATACAGTCACCATGTGACAAGTGGGCCTGTGTAACTTCAAATGCCAGAGCTGAATTTTAGTCCCAGTCCGGCCCTGTCAGACTGTGTACACACCCAAGTTATTGACAAGGGGAACTTTAACACACATTTATCAGTTCTTTAGTACATCTTCAGGACGGATAACAGGAGTGGGGCAGAGTTTTGGGAAATGGTGTTCCGCATTGTTTTTCATGAGGAATAAGAGTATTTATTTACTAATACAGATATCAGGAGAGGAGACAGGAAAGGTGGTCTACCGATGGCCGGGGTGGGGAATCTTTCTTCTGCCGACAAAGTGCGTCCTAACGCTGGCACTGGTTTCAGGCGTCCTGACGCTGGCACTGGTTTCAGGACGTAATTTTTCATTTCATACTCCTCAGCGTTCAGTAGTAAACACTGTGCGTTTTCCCAGAGCAAGAAGAAATTAATGGGCATGTGGTCGGAAAAATACAGCTTCCGGCTCAAGTACTGGGGTCCCCAGGAATCTGCCCGGGTACTGGATAAAAGGTCATAGAGGGCTGTAAATGGCCCCCTTGGCCTGAGGTTCCCCACCCCAGCCGTGACGGGGTTACCACAACAATGTGGAGCCAGAAGACCACAGCATCTGATTTCTCCTACTCCGGCGCTGAGAAGAAGCACTTCTTCTTCATTTTAAATGTGTTTATTTCTTCTGGCAGAACAGGGGTTATTCGGCCATGATGGAAATACCTGTGCTCACAGCTGAACTCGGTTAGCCACTCCTTCCCTTTTATAATCTGAGATCTGTTACAAATCCTTGTCAGTGCTAGTATTTGCTGCATGGCTAACAGTGGGAAAGGAGTTCATATGAGAAGGAGAGTTGGAGGAGTTATCTGTGACTGTTGTTTGGTTTGTATGCATGGTAATTCCTTATTCTTCTCTGTTATTGCTTATTCCCCTACCTTCACACCCCCGTGTATTCCTCTGTTATATGTGAGTGAATATTTAGTATGCCTGGAGTTTTCAGTTATCCCTTGTCTGTGTAGCCTTGTTTGTCAGGTTGGTGTACTACTGTGCACAGCAGCGCCCCACTTCCCTGGGTGGGGGAAGAGAACAGACGGAGGGCTAACTCGGGAGATAAGGCAAGGGTGGCAGCCCCGGCATCTTCACCTTCAAAAGTATCCCGGGAAATAGGGCGAGCTAAGGCACCCCCATAGTGTTAGGGACAGGGAAGGAGCCCCTGGTCCCGGATCACCCGACAGCTGTGTCATGGCACCTGCACTACGGTATGTTTTAATGTGTGAGCCATGATACAGTACAGTGCGCACAGTAGTTGCTTTCATGTACTAGGTTTGCTTTAGGTACAAAAGGAACCACACGTCTGCAGAGTATAAAAAACATCACATTGGGAACTATAACATAGTACATATATAAAGGCTGTAAAATAGATGAACCTTTGGACGACTGCATTGCATACAAGTATTTGCTGATCTGCAGGATAACGCTTTGGTATTCAGGTGTCTCAATATCATACAAAATAGAGTTGAAATGTGCACAGATCTGAGGTTTATGAATGTTTTATTTACAATCCTGGGCACAGGGTAAAGGCAGATTAATAAACAGAGGGAATATAAGTTTGGGGTGGGGATACGTATTGGGGAAACTTTGTGTGTGCTTTTACATGTGCCATTTAGATACAGTTTTTTTTTTTTAATCCCTTCCTGATGTGACAGAATAGGACATCACCTGTCATGTGTATGGAGATGACTTAGGAACTGAACCCGCTCCATGCTAGGAGATGCCGGCTGTGAAGCACAGCCGCTATTTACTTGTAACAGCAGCAACCAGAGCTAGCTCCGATCTCTGCTGTTTGACCATTTACATGCTGCTGTCAATCAGTAACAACAGCATTTATATAGCGTGATCATCAGTGCATACATGCAGCAGCTCCCCTCCCACCCACAATGTGATTGCAGGGTGCCAGTGGGTTGTCATTAGCAACCATCACTTGCTAAAGTCTTCCTTGGCAGCCATCTTAGTTCTTCTAAGTCTATTCTCTTGCCTAGAATCAAAGGAGAACGCTATTTTAAGTATATACTGTAATATAATAGCATTGCAGGATATAGATCAAGTGATTGCAGGTTCATGTCACCTAAGGAGATTAAAATATAAAGTAAAAAAAAGTTTTCAAAAAGTAATATAAAAATATATAAAAATGTAAATCGACCCACTTTTCCCTATTTAATGATAAACACCTAAAATAATAAAGCATATTCAGTATTGTAATGTCTGTAAAGTCCAATCAAAATATTAACTCATATGGTAAACACTGTAAAAGAAGAAAACTGAAACTCCAAAATTGTGTAGATTGTTTGTTACCCCACCTCCCTATAAAATATAATCAAAAGAGAACAAAACGTCTTATGTTCTCCAAAATAGTATCAACAGAAATGTTATTTTACCTTGCAAAAGAAAAATCCAAGCCCTCACACAGATCCATCAACAGAAAAATATAAACCATTTTTTCTTCTTGTAAATCATACTAATAATCTACTATGTACTAATCTAGGTATAACGTTCGGAAAAGAGGAACAAGAGTGGACCCTCTGGAACGTGGAAAGACCTACCCCTGGGCGAGCGGACCTACTGATGTATCGACCCCTATACAGGGACTGTCAGGGGCAGGCCCAGAGGTCACTAACCCACGATGGAAGTACCAAGAGGGACGGCTCTGAAAAGAAAGAAGAGGATAAGAAGGGGCGAAGGAAGGCGAACAGAAAGACCTGCTAGTAGGTACCAAACGGGGATCCAGGAAGGCGGAAGTCTGACCAGAGAGCAGGAGAGCCGAAACGGAGGAAGGCTATGGAAACAAAACAAAAGGAGGAGTTTAGAGCACACAGAAGGAAGATAAACAGAAGCCGGGAAAATGGAACTAATGACTACTAAGGACCAAACGGACTAAACGTAGCAAGGCACAGACTCTGACAGTACTGAGTTACAAGGCACGAAGCACAGGGAAAGCATAAGGGCCAGACGCACAAGCAAGGCTATGTGACAATCAGACACCTAGATGCAGGATGGACTGCCTCTTATAGCAGAGCCCTTACCCGGATTGGCTGCTGGGAATCACTGACCTTGGTGACCACAGGAAGGAGAAATGGGGAAGGTGCACCTGGGCCCTCTGAAGAGCCCAGAGCGCCTGCGCAGACACCGGACCCCTTTGGGAGAGCAAGACGCCGGAAGTAGAGAGGGAGAGGACAGCCCGGACGCGCCCGGACCTGGCAGCAGAGCGGCGGGAGTGCACCGTGGCAGGAGAAGCAGGCACCGCGGCAGAAGAGGAGAAACTGGCGCGCCCGGACCTGGAAGCAGAGCGGCGGCGACGCGCAGGAACAGACACCGCGGCAGAGGGAGAGAAGCTGGCACGCCCAGACCCGGCAGCAGATTGGCGAGGACGTGCAGCGGCAGAAATGGTGACGCTAGGCAGTCATGTTGCCAGATTCTTTGTACAGAACAATAAATGCTGTAAAAACAACCCCCCCAAAAAAACAATGGCATAATCGTAGTTATACAGTTAAGTCCATATATATTTGGACAGACAACATTTTTCTAATTTTGGTTATAGACATTACCACAATGAATTTTAAACAAAACAATTCAGATGCAGTTGAAGTTCAGACTTTCAGCTTTCATTTGAGTGTATCCACATTAAAATTGGATGAAGGGTTTAGGAGTTTCAGCTCCTTAACATGTGCTACCCTGTTTTTTAAGGGACCAAAAGTAATTGGACTGATTCAATAATTGTAAATAAAATGTTCATTTTTAGTACTTGGTTGAAAACCCTTTGTTGGCAATGACTGCCTGAAGTTTTGAACTCATGGACATCACCAGACGCTGTGTTTCCTCCTTTTTGATGCTGTGCCAGGCCTTCACTGCGGTGGTTTTCAGTTGCTGTTTGTTTGTGGGCCTTTCTATCTGAAGTTTAGTCTTTAACAAGTGAAATGCATGCTCAATTGGGTTGAGATCAGGTGACTGACTTGGCCATTCAAGAATATTCCACTTCTTTGCTTTAATAAACTCCTGGGTTGCTTTGGCTTTATGTTTTGGGTCGTTGTCCATCTGTAGTATGAAACGACGACCAATCAGTTTGGCTGGATCTGAGCACACAGTATGTCTCTGAATACCTCAGAATTCATTCGCCTGCTTCTGTCCTGTGTCACATCATCAATAAACATTAGTGACCCAGTGCCACTGGCAGCCATGCATGCCCAAGCCATCACACTGCCTCCGCCGTGTTTTACAGATGATGTGGTATGCTTTGGATCATGAGCTGTACCACGCCTTTGCCATACTTTTCTCTTTCCATCATTCTGGTAGAGGTTGATCTTGGTTTCATCTCTCCAAAGAATGTTCTTCCAGAACTGTGCTGGGTTTTTTAGATGTTTTTTAGCAAAGTCCAGTCTAGCCTTATTATTCTTGATGCTTATGAGTGGCTTGCACTGTGCAGTGAACCCTCTGTATTTACTTTCATGCAGTCTTCTCTTTATGGTAGATTTGGATATTGATACGCCTACCTCCTGGAGAGTGTTGTTCACTTGGTTGGCTGCTGTGAAGGGGTTTCTCTTCTTCACCATGGAGATTATTCTGCGATCATCCACCACTGTTGTCTTCCGTGGGCGCCCAGGTCTTTTTGCATTGATGAGTTCACCAGTGCTTTCTTTCTTTCTCAGGATGTACCAAACTGTAGATTTTGCCACTCATAATATTGTAGCAATTTCTCGGATGTTTTTTTTTCTCTTTTCGCAGCTTAAGGATGGCTTGTTTCACCTGCATGGAGAGCTCCTTTGACCGCATCTTTACTTCACAGCAAAACCTTCCAAATGCAAGCACCACACCTCAAATCAACTCCAGGCCTTTTATCTGCCTAATTGAGAATTATATAACGAAGGGATATGGAAACAAAACAAAAGGAGGAGTTTAGTGAACACAGAAGGAAGATAAACAGAAGCCGGGAAAACGGAACTAAGGACTACTAAGGACCAAACGGACTAAACGTAGCAAGGCACATACTCTGACAGAGTACTCTGTAAATAATAAAACAATAACAAAACCAGGGAACATATTAAGCAGAAAAAAAGGAAGATCAAAACACTAAATAGTGTATGAGAGCCCCAAATCAAAAGAACCAACTCCATGCAAGAGCATTTGAACAAGGAGTACAACAGGAGTCTGTAGGTACTATAAAAAGTAATATTTTATTATATGATAATTACAAGCTAATAAAGTGCATACAGTGTACAAAAGATAAATACATACAAAAGTGCATAAGGACAGAGATTGTGGATATCCACCGGTGCGAGCTGCCCATGTGAGGTATATACCTTAATAGAGTACAGAGCTGCCGGAAAGTCACATAGTAATTAAGCTCGTGGGTAAAGCATATCCCACAGCATTAAGTAAATAAAGGATAGCAGCGCTTACCAAAACAGGACGGAGGGCGAAGGGAGAAAGCAAGACCACCGGAAGGGGTGAAATGCGCGTCGGGGGTTTTTATACATTGGATCCGGTCCGGTGCCCGCCGTCCTGTTTTGGTAAGCGCTGCTATCCTTATTTACTTAATGCTGTGGGATATGCTTTACCCAGGAGCTTAATTACTATGTGATTTTCCGGCAGCTCTGTACTCTATCAAGGTATATACCTCACATGGACAGCTCGCACCGGTGGATATCCACAATTTCCGTCCTTATGCACTTTTGTATGTATTTATCTTTTGTACACTGTATGCACTTTATTAGCTTGTAATTATCATATAATAAAATATTACTTTTTATAGTACCTACAGACTCCTGTTGTACTCCTTGTTCTAACAAATAATAAAACAAGTATATAATATGTTGGCCTATCAATGATCAGGGGACACCTCCAGAAAAATGTTGCAGAGGCCCAGTTGGGCAATATAAAATGCTGCAATAAGCAGATAAGTGGAGTATATTTGAACCAGTGCACTTCCCCTAGATTTGTATACATTTCAATATGTTACCCAGAGGCCATTCAATTGAATAGCAGATAATAATGCATCTAAGTAAAAAAGTGCTCTGTGGCGTTTCACCTGAATACAAAGTGACAGTGCAGACCCTGTCCCGTTACCCTGATGCGCATTTCACTGCCAGCTTCTTCTGGGGACGTGTTACAAGAGAGTCTAAGAATATGAGATACAGTGGTCTGTTAATTAGTGAGCTCAATTCCCTCAGTATTCATGGATGAATGCCATTTGGACCGGAGGATTTGTCAATGTTTAAATTGCTCAGACGCAGGCTTACTTCTTCTTGTGTTAAACTAATAATATCATGTGGTTAACATTGATTTTTGCCTTGTTGAAAGATCACTGGAACAGACAAGTCATTGGGGAACATGGATAATAAGTGCCTGTTTAATATCTCAGCCTTTTTTTTGTCCTCTATAATTGTCTTGTTCTTATGAACTTTTAAAGGAAATCTGTCACCCCAAAAATCTTATATGAGATAAGCCCACTGGCATCAGGGGCTTATCTACAGCATTCTGAATAGCTGTTTTTTGGTCATTCTGCCTCACAAAAATCGGAATAAAAAGTGATCAAAAACTGTCACGTGTCCGAAAATGTTACCAATAAAAACGTCAACTCGTCCCGCAAAAAACAAGACCTCACATGACTCTGTGGACCAAAATATGGAAAAATTATAGGTCTCAAAATGTGGAGACGCAAAAACTTTTTTGCTATAAAAAGCGTCTTTTAGTGTGTGACAGCTGCCAATCAAAAAAAATCCGATATAAAAAACGCTATAAAAGTAAATCAAACCCCCCTTCATCACCCCCTTAGTTAGGGAAAAATAATAAAATTAAAAAAATGTATTTATTTCCATTTTCCCATTAGTGTTAGGGCTAGGGTTGGGGCTAGGGTTGGAGCTAAAGTTAGGGTTAGGGTTGGAGCTAAAGTTAGGGTTGGGGCTAAAGTTAGGGTTAGGGTTGGGGCTAAAGTTAAGGTTTGGATTACATTTACGGTTGGGATTAGGGTTGGGATTAGAGTTAGGGGTGTGTCAGGGTTAGGGGTGTGGTTAGGGTTACCGTTGGGATTAGGGTTAGGGGTGTGTTTGGATTAGGGTTTCAGGTAGAATTGGGGAGTTTCCACTGTTCAGGCACATCAGTAGCTCTTCAAATGCGACATGGCGTCCGATCTCAATTCCAGCCAATTCTGCGTTGAAAACGTAAAACAGTGCTCCTTCCCTTCCGAGCTCTCCCGTGCGCCCAAACAGGGGTTTACCCCAACATATGGGGTATCAGCGTACTCGGGACAAATTGGACAACAACTTTTGGGGTCGAAGTTCTCTTGTTATCCTTGGGAAAATAACAATTTGGGGGGCTAAAAATCATTTTTGTGGGAAAAAAAAAAGATTTTTTATTTTCACGGCTCAGCATTGTAAACTGTAGTGAAACACTTGGGGGTTCAAAGTTCTCACAACACATCTAGATAAGTTCCTTGGGAGGTCTAGTTTCCAATATGGGGTCACTTGTGGGGGGTTTGTACTGTTTGGGTACATCAGGGGCTCTGCAAATGCAACGTGACGCCTGCAGACCAATCCTTCTAAGTCTGCATTCCAAATGGTGCTCCTTCCCTTCCGAGCTCTGCTGTGCGCCCAAACAGTGGTTCCACCCCACATATGGGGTATCAGCGTACTCAGGAAAAATTGGACAACAACTTTTAGGGTCCAATTTATCCTGTTACCCTTGTGAAAATACAAAACTGGGGGCTAAAAAATCATTTTTGTGAAAAAAAAAAGAATTTTTATTTTCACGGCTCTGCGTTATAAACTGTAGTGAAACACTTGGGGGTTCAAAGCTCTCAAAACACAACTAGATAAGTTCCTTAGGGGGTCTACTTTCCAAAATGGTGTCACTTGTGGGGGGTTTTAATGTTTAGGCACATCAGGGGCTCTCCAAACGCGATATGGTGTCCCATCTCAATTCCAGTCAATTTTGCTTTGAAAAGTCAAACGGCACTCCTTCCCTTCCGAGCTCTGCCATGCGCCCAAACAGTCGTTTACCCCCACATATGGGGTATCAGCGTATTCAGGACAAATTGCACAACAACTTTTAGGGTCCAATTTCTTCTCTTACCCTTGGGAAAATAAAAAATTGGGGGCGAAAATATCATTTTTGTGAAAAAATATGATTTTTTATTTTTACGGCTCTGCATTATAAACTTCTGTAAAGCACTTGGTGGGTCAAAGTGCTCACCACACATCTAGATAAGTTCCTTAGGGGGTCTACTTTCCAAAATGGTGTCACTTGTGGGAGTTTTAATGTTTAGGCACATCAGGGGCTCTCCAAACGCAACATGGCGTCCCATCTCAATTCCAGTCAATTTTGCATTGAAAAGTAAAATGGCGCTCCTTTCCTTCCGAGCTCTGCCATGCGCCCAAACAGTGGTTTACCCCCACATGTGGGGTATCAGCGTACTCAGGACAAATTGTACAACAAGTTTTGGGGTCCATTTTCTCCTGTTACCCTTGGTAAAGTAAAACAAATTGGAGCTGAAATAAATTTTGTGTGAAAAAAAGTAAAATGTTCATTTTTATTTAAACATTCCAAAAATTCCTGTGAAACACCTGAAGGGTTAATAAACTTATTGAATGTGGTTTTGAGCACCTTGAGGGGTGCAGTTTTTAGAATGGTGTCACACTTGGGTATTTTCTATCATATAGACCCCTGAAAATGACTTCAAATGAGATGTGGTCCCTAAAAAAAAAATGGTGTTGTAAAAATGAGAAATTTCTGGTCAACTTTTAACCCTTATAACTCCCTAACAACAAAAAAAATTTGGTTCCAAAATTGTGCTGATGTAAAGTAGACATGTGGGAAATGTTAATTATTTAGTATTTTGCGTGACATATCCCTGTGATTTAAGGGCATAAAAATTCAAAGTTTCAAAGTTGGAAAATTGCGAAATCTTCAAAATTTTCGCCAAAGTTATATCAAATAAATTTTACCACTTTCATGAAGTAATATCTCACGAGAAAACAATGTCAGAATCGCCAAGATCCGTTGAAGCATTCCAGAGTTATAACCTCATAAAGGGACAATGGTCAGAATTGTAAAAATTGGCCTGGTCATTAACGTGCAAACCACCCTTGGGGGTAAAGGGGTTAAAAAATAAAAAAAATCAAACATTTCATGGAAAGTAACCATATTATGGTTGCTGCATCCCAAATTGTGTTTCTTTTTTTCCCATTTCATCACACTTCCTTTTTTTCCAGTACATTGTGTGGTAAATAAATAGTGTAATTCAAAACTAAACTCATCCCACAAAATAATAAGTCCTCCTATGGGAATGTGGATGGATACATTTATGAAGTTATGGCGTGTAGAACAAGAAGCAAAAAAAGCACAAAGACAAAATAAATGCCTGTTTATTAAATCAGTTAAATCAGTCTTTATGAAAGCAGAAAATGCAAATTAATTTTGTAAATAAGATTCAACTTTTTTATTTTTTTAGTAACCTCGTTTTGACTCAAACTGCATTAAAGTTGCATATATGAGAGCTCCTGTAGCAATTGATGGGTTATTCTACCACTGATTGTTTCACTTGGTTTGTAAAGGGTAAAAAAAAGTTGTTGACAACATATTGTTCTCCGCAGGTAATGGCCGATAACTAGGGCAAAGTCTATGGTGCACTGTAGACTACAGAAGACTCATTGTACAAGTCTTTAAAGAGTTTGTTTCTAAGTGATATATTAAAATCACGTAGTCAAGTGGAAAATGTGCTGTGCAATAAAAAAAAAAACCTGTTGTCAGAAGGTGCAGTGTTGGCAAACTTCACACTTGCAAGAGAATGTAATTAAACATTGTAGACTGTTCTTACATATGGTACTTCAAAAGTATGCAGGAAGTAAAATGCATTATAGTGGCTTGAAGGATCCAAAATTGCACGAGTTTCAAAAACCATCTTTATATATACTTGCCTTGTAATGTCTTCACATCCTGTTCCGTCCAGATGTGTCTGGATCCCAGAATTCCAAGCGGCGAATTTTCACCAACCGCCATATTGGGACACCCAAGTGATGGGTGTCTCAATATGGAAACTGGTGGTGGTACCAGCCTCTTGCACGGTACCACCAGCGGAACACGGTTATCTATCTGCACAAAGATGGCGGCGGTCTGATTTACTGCGCCTGTGCGAATTACGCACAGGCACAGTAAATGATTCTGCTGATCCCGGCAGCAGATGCGCGACGTGTCTACAGGCAGAGGAAGCCGGTCACATTAAAGGGGTTTTCCCATGAACGAAAGTTCATTTTAAAAATGTCCTGTGTCTGACAGTGTACGGCGCATACCACATCTCCTGGGCAGGGGAGGAAGCAAAAGACAATACTGACATTACAGCAGGTGATCACAGAGGATTCATTATGTGAGGTAAAATATTTCACTGACTGTTTTTAAAAAATATTTTACCTCACAAAAGGGAAAGAGAGAGTGGATTGGTGGGTGAGCACATGGGGGGAGAGATTCTCAATTCTGCAAAGCCTGCCCCATCGTGACATTTCTGCCCTCCCGATGCGATAGCATCGGGCCTCCATCTAGTTAATATATAAGTGATATGTTCAGAAAAACTCGTTACTTAGTAATGAATAAGACATGTTAATATATATAACGCATACACGTGACGTTTCATACTTTTGGATACCTTTTGAGGTAACTCTATCACTTTGGGTATCACCATGAGAAGGGTGTAGAGGAGGTCAAGCCTAGCTAAATTGTAATCTTTGTAAGTCAGGATTGAGATCGCATTCTTACAATGATCTATAAAACTTAAGCTGATAAGTAAGGAAAGGGACCTGCAGAGGTTTACAATATGGTATATACATAAGTAAAGAGCTCGAGGTCTGTTCAAGTCAATAGATAAAGTATTTTCCAGCAGTTGGCAGGTGAAGGGTGTTGAAGGTTTCGCTGTGTTTAGCACCCAAAAGGAAAATTTCTTCAAATCCACAGGTCCCCTCAAATTCGAACACTTTGCGATTCAATTCCCTAGAATCTCAAAAAAAAGGAAAAGTCTTGAAGAGCAGGCTTAATGACGTCAGGCATGATCCTACAATCTTCCCACTAATGCCCCATGAGCTATGTCTAGCGCAGCCAATCGGGGCTATCACAACCAGTATAAAAGTTGAGTTGGCAAAGCATTTTAGACTTTTCTAGCAAATTGATAGGAGGACAGAACACACAGCAAATTCCACACAGTTATGGTTGAAAGTGTTGGCACCCTTGAAGTGGTTACAGAAAATGAAGTATTGCTCTGATAAAATTATTGCAGTTACAAATGTTTTGTTGAACACATGTTTATTTCCTTTGTGTGTATTGGAATATCACAAAAAAGGTAAATTGGACATACTTTCACACAAAACCCCAAAATTGGTCCGGACAAATTGGTGGCACATTTTCAAAATTGCTGGTTAACAGCTTTGTTTCAAACATGTGATTCTCGTTCAAACTCACCTGTGGCAAGTAACATGTGTGGTAAATACGAAAAGCACAACTGAAAGCATATAAAAAGGGGTGAAGTTAACTGAATGTTTGCATTGTGTGTCTTTGTGTGCCACACTAAGCCTGGAAAACAGAAAGAGAAGAAAGCTGACCACTTGAGAACCAAAACTGTTGAATAATTTCAACAATCTCAAGGTTACAAGTCCATCTTGATGTTTCTTTGTCCAGGGTGCGCAACATAATCAAGAAGTTTACAAACCATGGCACTGTAGCTAATATTCGTGGACATGGACGGCAGAGAAAAATTGATGAAAGGTTGAAATGCAGGATAGTCCAGATGGTGAATAAGCAGCCCCAATCAAGTGCCAAATAAATTTTATCTGCAGGCTCAGGGTGAATCAGTGTCAGCGCCAACTATCCGTTGACATTTAAATGCAATGCCAGGAGACCCAGGAGGGCCCCACTGAGACAAGCACGTAGAAAAGCTAGACTGTATCAAAAAGTACGTAAGTCAAAATCCTTCTGGGAAAGTGTCTTGTGGACAGATGAGACCAAGATGGACCTTTTTGGTAAAGCAAATCATTCTACTGTTTACTGAAAACGGAATGAGGCCTTCAAAGAAAAGAACAGAGTACCAGCAGTTAAATATGGTGGAGGTTCAAAGATGTTTTGGGGTTGTTTTGCTTCCTCTGGCAGTGGGTGCCTTCACTGTGTGAAAGGCATCATGAAATCTGATTGATTTTGGGAGGCAGTGTAGTGTAGTCTCAGAAAGATGAGTTTTAGTCGTAGGTTTTGGGTCTTCCAGCAGGACAATGACTCCAAACATACTTCAAGAAGCACCCAGAAATGGATGTAAACAAAGAACTGGAGAGTTCTGAAGTGGCCTGCAATGATTCCGGATCTAAATCCCATTGAACGCCTGAGGAGAGATGTTAAAATTGCTGTTGGGAGAAGGCACCCTTCAACTATGAGAGACCTGGAGCAGGTTGCAAAAGAAGAGTGGTCCAAAATTTCAGTTGAGAGATGTAAAAATCTTGTTGGTGGTTATAGGAAGCGACAGATTGCAATTATTTATTCCAAAGGATGTGCTACCAAATATTAAGTTGAGGGTGGAAACAAATTTGTCCAGCCTATTTTTAGGGTTTTGTGTGAAATTATGTCCAATATACAATTTTTTTTCCTGTGTGTTTTTTTTTTTTAGTTGGTCCAATACACAC
The DNA here is from genome assembly GCF_051348905.1 of Ranitomeya variabilis. Taxonomy (NCBI): domain Eukaryota; kingdom Metazoa; phylum Chordata; class Amphibia; order Anura; family Dendrobatidae; genus Ranitomeya; species Ranitomeya variabilis. The sequence goes on along the minus strand of NC_135235.1, from coordinate 335,855,327 downwards.
AAAAGAAATGTGTAAAATAAAACAAATGTAATTGCAGTACATTTCTGGGAGAAATACTTCATTTTGTGGAGCAATTTAAAGGTTGCCAACACTTTCAGCCATGACAGTAAGTATAGAAAAAGCCTAATCTGACTGTTGTGTGCTACTGTTGGGCTGAAGTGGATTGAAAATGGGAGTGGTAGTCTTAGTTAGAGATGTGCGAACCCAAACAGTGAAGTTCGGGGTCCGTACAGAACACCTAGTGTTTGAGCATGGACCCCAAACATGGACTTCTTCTGAAAGTCTGCGTTACTGTTCGTATTTGGCTGCCAAACATCGTCTGTTTCCCACACATGACAGCGTGAGAAACACCGGTGGCTCTGAATGATCATTACTGCCGGTCAGAGAGCTGCGATTCACACGCTGTCAGATATTAAAGGTTACCTCCAGGCACAGGTGTCTGCTAATGAAAGAGCATTATTAACAGCGAGAGCAGGCCACACTGATGAGCTTATTCATCAGCCAGCGCCTGCGCTATAAATGAATGAAGAAAATGACCTGAGGTCTCTTCTATTTTTGATAACCAGAGCAGGCAAAACTGACAGCTGAGGGCTGCAACCCTCAGATGTCAGCTTTATCATGACTGGTTATCAAGAACAGAGGGATCCCACACCGTTTTTTTTAATTATTTAAATAATTTAAAAAAATGACATGGGGTCTCCATAATTTTTGACAGGTAGCTAAGTTAAAGCAAACAGCTGGGGGCTGGTGTTCTCAGACTGGTAAGGAGTCATGGGTGTTGCCCGCCCCCCGGCCTAAAAAAGCAGCTACCCCAGAAAAGGTACATCTATTAGGTGCGTCAATTCTGGCCCTTTGCCCGGCTCTTCCAACTTGCCCTGGTGCAGTGACAAGGGTGGTAAGGTAATAGTTGTGGGGTTGATGTCAGCTATTTTATGGATGCTGACATCAAGCCCACAGGTGAGTAATGGAGAGGCATCTGTAAGATGCCCCATTACTAACTCCATGGTTAGACTGTAAAAAAGACACAGCCAAAAATAGTCCTTTAATTGAAATAATGACACAAACTCATTTATTTTAAATAGAAAAGGGGAAAGTTACCTTGCACTTAGTCCACTGAAGCCCATGTCTCCTGGAAAAAAGAAAAATAACAAACAGCCATATCCCTCAGATAATCCATACTGTCCTATGATGATCTGGATGATTGATAGCGGTCACGTCAGTGAATAAAAAAAAAATGGAAAAAAAAAATGGCGTGCAGTGCCCCGCAGCAGAGGATGGCTGAGGGCTGATGTTAATATTCTGGGAAGCGCTCTGTGTAAAAAAAAAAAAAAAAAACTTGATACGTGCGCACTAGCTCCTTTTGACATCACCGGCTACTGTGCCTCCTGATTGGTTTATCGTGCACTTGCGCAAATACATACCGGCTATGCCGCGCGTCTGAATCTCCACTGTGAGATCAGGCGCATGCGTACTATTTCATGTCTGATGTAAGTGACACATGGGTGCCTTGATTGTGCAATTGCATATCGACAACATGGATTACTCCACTCTCCATATTCCTCGTGATACGGGGACTTGGACGTGCTGCCTCCTCACCTCAGCTGGAAATTATTATTATTGCTTATGGTTGGGATATATAAGAGGCTGATATTGACCACTGGTATAACTTCACCCCTGGGGAAGGCGATATTCAGTGTAGATACGCATGGGGTACCTGCTCTCCTGGCTGAACATAGCACTTTAGGAAGGGACTCGTGGCTGCCTAGTGCTCTTTGAGCGTGTACCGGCTGGATCCACATTTGTTAATGGCTCTGTCATTCTTAAACAGAGCATTTCTTCCTGTCAACTATGCTGATTTGCATGGTATCTGTTAATATTTTTTCTAGATAATTTTTTTTAGCTCACTTGATAGGGCTGGCACCACACCATCGTCCCATTTGCGTTTTTCAATGTGATCTGATTTTCAATACTTACTTGCATTTTGCTATCAATTTCATTCTTATGTATAATCCACATGTAAGAAAAAATGAGGGCACTCACCAGTCTTCACGAGATTCAAACCTTTATTGATAACAAGTCCAAATAAAATTCATGGCCGGAGATGACAGAGCCGAAGCTCGTGTGAGTAGGGGAGAACCGGGACGACGGCCGTTTCGCGCTGTGCTTGCGCTTCTACGGGTCAATTTGTGGCAAGGTAAGGTGGCGGAAATATAGTGCCGGCTATGACACCTCCCCCCACCAGCCAAAACCCCTCCCACAACCTTAAAATACACAAACTATTAAAAGCACACATAAAAACAAAACAAAAGAAATGGAATACTACACATGACTTTAGATATTGCACATCACAGCTAATATTACAAGCATTTGCTGTTATTCCCGAAAAACCGGTACTCCTAATTACAGATCATGTTATGTCCATTGCATCAAATGAGTTTACTAGAACCGCAGGCTATCTTACTATCTCATTCATAAGAATATGGACATATCCACCCTGTCATTAAAACCTAGTGGTCCCATCGCGTTACTACGCATAATCCACTTAGCTTCACACCTAAGGAGCAAATTATCCAAGTCTCCCCCTTTAACTGGTAGACTCACCTTCTCAAGTCCCGCAAAGGTCAGGCTTTCTACATTGCTCCCATGTTTTTCTTTTATGTGGGTGATCAGCCGTGGTACACCTTTACCTGTTATTACCGACCTGCAATGCTCACGAAACCGAACATACATCGGTCGTATCGTTTTACCTACATAGTAATGCCTACAGGGGCAAAAGACCACGTAAACTACGTGGTCTGTTTTGCATGTGATAAAATCGTTAACTACATGTTCCAATGCTCCTATACGTAATACCCGATCTGTTGTATGTAGTTTACAATACGGACAGTGCCCGCACCTAAAATTCCCTTTCGGAACCATAGAATTCAACCAATTCTGATTCGGCCCAATGATGCGGTTTTTTACTAATTTATCTCTCAATCTGACACTCCGTTTGTTGGCTATCAACGGGCCTCTGGCTACAACCTCCGCCAAATCTTTGTCTCGCCCTAAGATGTGCCAATTCTTTTTGATAGCCAATCGTATCTGTCGATCCATATTATTGTACGCAAAACAAAAAGTGAATCTTTTCCCTGCACTACAATTTTGGCTAGGTGATGTATATTCACTCCCCATTTTTCTCTCATAAGCTACTCTATTTTTTGCTGACTCTTAACAATTTACGTGGATAACCCCTCTGTTCAAATCTACATAACATCTCTTCTGATTGACGTTCAAAGCCTTCATTGGTATTATTTACTCTACTTACTCTTAGGAACTGACTGCGGGGTAACGCCTGCTTTCTATGCACCGGGTGAAAACTCTTAAAGTGCATCATAGTATTGGCTGCCACAGGTTTACGATACAATGATGTACAAATCTTATCATCTTTAATCTCAACTAAAACATCCAGGAATTCCAACCGACGCCCTCCAAACACTGATGTGAAGGCCATGTTCATCCTATTATTCCTGTTAAGTTGAGATACAAAATCATTGAAAACCTCCTCAGTACTATCCCAGATCACTACTACATTGTCGATATATCTTTGATAAAATTTAATATGTTGCAAAAAACTGTTATTATCTACATAAATGTATCTCTCCTCAAAAAGGGCTAAAAACAAATTGGCGAAAGTACAAGCTGCCGGAGTACCCATCGCAGTCCCCACTTCTTGTACATACCATTCATCCAAAAACATAAATGCATTGTGAGTCAGGATAAATTCCAAACCTTCACATATGAACCTGATAAATTCACGACTTTTATCCGTAGTGCACAAAATCTGCTCAATGGCCTCCACCCCTATCTTCTGGGGAATCCTCGTATATAAGCTTTCCACATCTATCGAGGCTAAGGAATAATTATCCTGCCTTTCGAAATCTTGAATACTTTCAAGGAAAGAATTAGTATCCTTTAAATACGCAGGAACATCCTTAAGTAACGGCCGTAACAACCAATCAATGTACTGGGACAGGGGCTCAGTGAGCGATCCTATCCCAGCCACGATTGGCCATCCTGGAGGGCAGAGAACAGACTTGTGCACTTTAGGAATATGGTACCAGTGGGGTCTGGTGGGATACTCCGGCAGCAGTTTCTCCGCTTTCTTTTGTGTGATAATACCCAATTCTACATATTTCCTTTAAAAGGATCTCAACTCCATTTTGTACTTTTATACAGGGCTTCTGGGCAACGACCTATATACTGTCTCATCTGATAATTGCCTTTTTGCCTCAGCGATATAGTAGGATCTGGGAAGCAAAACTGTTTTGCCCCCCTTATCGGCAGCTCGCACCACCGTATCTTCCCAAGTACGTATCTCCTGCAAGGCTTTATTTTCCTCCATCGTCAAATTGTTCGGGGGTTTCTGATATATAAGTGCCTCTACATCCTTAATGACTTGCGCTTCAAATAGATCCACCAGGTTACCAGGGGAAACTACCGGCATAAACCTAGAGGGAACTCCTCCCCTAAACGGGACTATCTTATCCCCATCTAGCTGCTCGCGACGACCGGGATCTTCATTTATGCCCAATAATAATCTAGCATCCTATCCTACATCAGCTAAAGCCCCCGTACCTGCCATAAACCCCAACGGGCCAATTGCACATGGAATCTCTCCCTCTAGAGCATTACTGGCCTCAGCTTTATTATTGAATGTTTTAAAGCAGATGAATTTTCCTGATGGATTTAAATAAATCAATTTTAAAATCAGTCATGTTGAAATCCTGCGGGATGCAGAACCCCAAACCTTTCCATAATCATTCTTATGCTTGTAGTCACATTGTGAAATCTGAACACGCATTATTGTGCTTGATGGTGTTACCTTATTTATGTCCTGGGGTGGACCTTAGCTGGTCAGATTTTGCTAGCCTTCTTTGGCATTTTTAAATGTTTTTATTGTTGTTGTATATTTATGTCTTTTTGTGTATCTAAGTATAAATAAAAACTATACTTCTTTTTTCTCTTTAGTTTCTAGTCTAATTTTTAGTATGCAGTAGGTTGATCCATGAACTAGATATTTATTCTAATTTGTTGTTTGATTTCTTGTGCCCGCTGCTATATATATATATATATATATATATATATATATATATATATATATATATATATATATATATATATATATATATATATATATATATATATATATATATATATATATAATATGCCCCACATTGTTAAAAAAATGCGTGGGACCCCTATGTTCTTGATAACCATCCATGATAAAGCTGACAGCTGAGGGTTTCAGCCCACAGTTGTTAGTTTTGCCATTCTGATTATCAAAAATAGAACAGACCCTATGTCATTTTTTTTTATTATTATTTATTTTTATCACAAGCGCCAGCTGATGAATACTCCCATTGGCGGTGTCTGCTCTCGCTGTTCTCAGCAACAGCAGGCGTAGGTTGATGGGAGTAATACTCTTTCATCATCCAACGCCTGTGACCAGCGGTAACCTTTTTACCACTGATCACCACTGTTGGCTCTCTGTCTTCTGACAGCACGTGAACCACAGCTCTCTGAGCGACGGTAATGATCTTACCGCCAACCAACCCCGGTACCGTAGGTGATAGCTGGAAGTGACGGCCCTGCTCACTTGTGCTGTTCCTCCTCAATAACAGGTGCGCCTCTCCTGTTGCTGCCTCTGCACTGTTCTTCTTGACCGTCAGTGGAAGTCTCTCAGGCGGAATGGACGGGTCCTCAACTCTTGACAGGTGTCATCTGGTCTCGGAGGCTTGACAAGCGTAAGGTGCAGATCCTGGCTTTGACCAGTGTAAGTGGTACTTGGATATCTTTGGGGAATCCTGACCTTGCCAGGCAATGGCTGGCACCTGGATGGCGCAGACTTCAAACTGAGGCCTGTCACATGTGTCTCAGCGGTGTCTCTGGAACACATCTGCTCTGCTCTCTTCCTTGATGCCAAATCTCCTAGTGGTTGTGCATGCAGTGCTTTATATCAAGAAAATGTTTCCTGTGGGGCTCCTGATCCAGTCCAGCACATGAGGTCGCTCCAGCACACTTTGGTTCTGCTTGATTTCAGCTGGCCAGCAGATGGCAGTCTCTCCTCATTAATGGCACATCCTGGAAGAGTTCTCCAGAGAGATCATGGCTTTTTGTTACACTTGAAATGATGGACCAGATGTTTTATCTGCCATTGCCACAACCTGAGACATTTCAGCAAACAGAGACACACCATATAAAAACAGCCAGGTTTTATGGGCGTACTATAATGTCCAGTCTTCAGGGCAATGTCAGAGAGGGTGATCACCAGGCCGGTGGCAAGCGCGGGAAATCTTACATTTGTCAAAATGAATCCGGTATGGATCAGTGATGATTTTCTTTCATGGCTAATGCCATTGATTACATTTGCTAAATCATCTATCTGCTGACACAAGTTAAAATGTCTCATGCTCTGCTGGGCATCTACTTCCGGCCCATCATGACATTTATTCTGCAGTACAGCTGATGCAGGGGTTGCCGTTGCTAGATTTACACTGCCACACATCTCCTTGTTTGCCCCAAGCTAATTCCCTACTGTTCGGCTTTTGCCACTTCAGAGCCACTCCAGCCACACATTACCTGGCTGCCCACTGTGTATTATAGTGCTGTACAGCACTGCTGCTGTGACATTCGTCGGTTTCCTGGGGTCCTGTATCACATGCCATCTTTCTCTTTTATGGTATGTCACTTTTGTAGTATGTATATACAGTGTATCTATTTATCCATTTAAGTATTTATACATTTATTGGTGTATTTGATAGATATATGCTACATTTCATTTTGTATGTAACTAGTTTAATAAGAACCTAGCCATTAGCCCCCTCCACATATACGTCTTATGTATACACTTGTCGTGAGCCATCTTTTATTTTTTCTGTGTATTGCTTCCCACTATTTTAATATATTGTAATTTTATGTAGTAATACAATACATACCTTTTTAATATATTTTTCTTCTTTTGTGGTCATTCGTTCGTCTCTTGTGTAGTTATATATATTTTTTCGTGAATACCGACATATATCAAACAATTGTAATATTTTCTTATTTGGATGTGTGGTTAAGCCTGTGTATTAAAACACTTATAAGGGGCTCAATAGAGTTCTATGAGACCTCAGTAAATTTATTCATCACAAATCAAATATTTAGGATAAATTAATCAAAGCTGGCAAGATCAAGTCTCCAACCATCTGCCTGACTCTACTAAGACTTTTTTTTTTTAAATGTTGCTCTTCATTGATAAGGTGAGGGCTTGTTTTTGCTGTTTGAGATGCCTTTTCATGGTGTCATAATTCTTTTTTTTTAGTTTTTTTTTTTCTTTTTGTTAGGTGGGCATGGGAACAAAAAAGAAAGAATTATATTTTTATAGCATTCACTTTGCAAGTTAAAAAAAAGTGTTAGTTTAGAAATTTGGGTTGTAAAAGACTTTGCAATGCCAATTATATGCATTTTTTATTTTCATATATTACAACATAATTAAGCATTTTTTTTATTAGCAATAGGTTTCTTTCTCCATTGTTCAATTATATAAAAAAGTTTTTTTTTTCAGTTAAAATCTGTGCCCCAGGTCAAATTAACTGTGCAGAATTTATGTAACGTGTAGCTGAGGATACGATACTTAATTTGGTTCCACTATTATTGCTCAGCAATAACATGAGTACATGAGTAAGGACAAACATAAAAATAAATTTATTGTGCAAGTTCATTGTGGGGCTTAATGAGATGGTATATAAAAGTTTGTATTACTTTTTTTAATTTCATATTGTAATGCATATTCTTAAAGTTTTACAGCCTTGTTTCTAAGTGGCTTAGATAAATCTTAAGATTTTTTTTTTTCAAAGATCCCATAGAAGAGCATCGGCAACGCCTGTCAGCTTGGTTTAGTTGTTTGCCTACTGAAGAAAGGAGTTTTGGACCTTCCTTTGCCCTAGACTCCATTCATGTTGATCCTGTTATCCGTGAGAGTTCTCCAGAAGATATTCTGCGCCCACTGTCGGAGCCAACGTTGCAAGCTCAATTGCAAAGCCCAATCTATCCTCAGAGTATGCCTGTGTCTCAGCTGTTCCAACCAGACACAACTGGAAAATCTGTTAGAAATGTGGTTCTTTTTGGCACGGTTGGTACTGGAAAGAGCACGTTAATTCGAAAACTTGTACTGGATTGGTGCCATGGACGAAGCAGTGAGTTTCAGTTAATCATTCCCCTTTCTTGTGAAGATCTGTCCCAAGTTACCGCTCCTGTATCACTTACGCGGCTCATCAACAAGAAGTATCTTCATCTTCGGGAACTGTTACCCTCACTGCAACATTATTCTGGCGTGCTCTTCATACTCAACAGCCTAGAATGGATGAATCTAGATTTCAGAATGGCCAACACTGAGCTATGTAGTGATCCGAATGACCCAATGCCACCAGCAGCTATCCTTGTAAATCTTATAAGAGGATACCTGCTTCCGGAGGTGAGCAGCATGCAGACAACGCACTAATAAGAATGACTCATACAGGCACAGATGGGATTGAAAATGCATTAACTCTTTTGAAAATGGTAAAGGTTTGTTTAACCTGTTAAATGCTGATGTCAAACTCTGACGTGATCACAGAGTACATATGACAGCCGGGGTCTGTTGAAGACCTCCGCGATTGTCAATTCAGAGCTTCTTTGAAACTCTGCCTGTGGCCGGGCTTTGAGGTAGGCCTTAGTTTAGTACAAGCGATCACAGTTTCAAGTCCCCTAAGGGCACCAATACAGTGATATTGATATATATATATATATATATATATATATATATATATATATATATATACATATATATATATATATATATATATATATATATATATATATATATATACACACACACACATATATATATATATATATATATATATATATATATATATATATATATATATATATATATATACAAATGAGAAAAAATGCACTTGTGTGGCATCACCACGTTCAACGAACAAGAATAGGCATAAGAAAGAGGATAAGGAAAAGTTCAGCAAATATAAATATCTCCTAAAACAGCACTTTTATTAACTTTTTTCATTAAAAGAAAAATCCTTAAAATCTCCGCACTCAGAAAAGTCCGATATAGCAAAATATAAAATAACTAGATGGTGGCCCGATTCTAACGCATCGGGTATTCTAGAATATGTATGTATATAGCAGCCACATAGTATATAGCACAGGCCACATAGTATATAGGAGCCATGTAGTATATAGCAGACAAATAGTACGTGGCCTGTGCTATATACTATGTGGCTGCTATATACATACATACATACATACATACATTCAGTTAGGTCCATATATATTTGGACAGAGACAACATTTTTCCAATTTTGGTTATAAACATTACCACAATGAATTTTAAACAAAACAATTCAGATGCAGTTGAAGTTCAGACTTTCAGCTTTCATTTGAGGGTATCCACATTAAAATTGGATGAAGAGTTTAGGAGTTTCAACTCCTTAACATGTGCCACCCTGTTTTTAAAGGGACCAAAAGTAATTGGACAGATTCAATAATTTTAAATAAAATGTTCATTTCTAGTACTTGGTTGAAAACCCTCTGTTGGCAATGACTGCCTGAAGTCTTGAACTCATGGACATCACCAGACGCTGTGTTTCCTCCTTTTTGATGCTCTGCCAGGCCTTCACTGCGGTGGTTTTCAGTTGCTGTTTGTTTGTGGGCCTTTCTGTCTGAAGTTTAGTCTTTAACAAGTGAAATGCATGCTCAATTGGGTTGAGATCAGGTGACTGACTTGGCCATTCAAGAATATTCCACTTCTTTGATTTAATAAACTCCTGGGTTGCTTTGGCTTTATGTTTTGGGTCATTGTCCATCTGTAGTATGAAACGACGACCAATCAGTTTGGCTGCATTTGGCTGGATCTGAGCACACAGTATGTCTCGGAATACCTCAGAATTCATTCGGCTGCTTCTGTCCTGTGTCACATCATCAATAAACACTAGTGACCCAGTGCCACTGGCAGCCATGCATGCCCAAGCCATCACACTGCCTCGGCCGTGTTTTACAGATGATGTGGTATGCTTTGGGTCATGAGCTGTACCACGCCTTTGCCATGCTTTTCTCTTTCCATCATTCTGGTAGAGGTTGATCTTGGTTTCATCTGTCCAAAGAATGTTCTTCCAGAACTGTGCTGGCTTTTTTAGATGTTTTTTAGCAAAGTCCAGTCTAGCCTTTTTATTCTTGATGCTTATGAGTGGCTTGCACCGTGCAGTGAACCCTCTGTATTTACTTTCATGCAGTCTTCTCTTTATGGTAGATTTGGATATTGATACGCCGACCTCCTGGAGAGTGTTGGTCACTTGGTTGGCTGTTGTGAAGGGGTTTCTCTTCACCATGGAGATTATTCTGCGATCACCCACCACTGTTGTCTTCCGTGGGTGCCCAGGTCTTTTTGCATTGATGAGTTCACCAGTGCTTTCTTTCTTTCTCAGGATGTACCAAACTGTAGATTTTACCACTCCTAATATTGTAGCAATTTCTCGGATGGGTTTTTTCTGTTTTCGCAGCTTAAGGATGGCTTGATTCACCTGCAAGGAGAGCTCCTTTGGCCGCATGTTTACTTCACGGCAAAACCTTCCAAATGCAAACACCACACCTCAAATCAACTCCACGCCCTTTATCTGCTTAATTGAGAATGACATAACGAAGGGATTGCCCACACCTGCCCATGAAATAGCCTTGGAGTCAATTGTCCAATTACTTTTGGTCCCTTTAAAAACAGGGTGGCACATGTTAAGCAGTTGAAACTCCTAAACCCTTCATCCGATTTTAATGTGGATACCCTCAAATGAAAGCTGAAAGTCTGAACTTCAACTGCATCTGAATTGTTTTGTTTAAAATTCATTGTGGTAATGTCTGTAACCAAAATTAGAAAAATGTTGTCTCTGTCCAAATATATATGGACCTAACTGTACATATTGTAGAATACCCGATGCGTTAATACAGGCCACGCAATATATAACAGTGGCCACGCAGTATATAACACAGCCCACGCAGTATATAGCAGCCACGCAGTATATAACACAGGCGACGTAGTATATAACACAGCCCACATAGTATCGAACACTGGCCACGTAGTATATAGCAGCCACGCAGTATATAACGCAGCCCACGTGGTATATAACACTGCCCACGCGGTATATAACACTGTCCACGCGGTATATAACACTGGCCAACTAGTATATAGCAGCCCACGCGGCATATAACACAGCCCACGCGGTATATAACGCAGCCCACGCGGTATATAGCGCAGCCCACATGGTATATAACGCTGCCCACGTGGTATATAACACTGCCCACGCGGTGTAAAACACAGCCCATGCGGTATATAACACTGCCCCCGTGGTATATAACACTGGCCAAGTAGTATATAGCAGCCACGCTGTATATAATGCAGCCCACACGCTATATAACACTGCCCACGTAGTAGCAGTGTGGGCACATATCCGTGTTAAAAAAAGATAATTAAAACAAAAAATAGTTATATACTCACCCCCTGGGATCCAGCGAAGCTGTCGCTATGCGCGCGGCTGACACCATCTTCCGTTCCCAGAATGCATTGCGAAATTACCCAGATGACTTAGCGGTCTTGCGAGACCGCTAAGTCTTCTGGGTAATTTCGCAAAGCATCTCTGGTAACGGAAGATGGCGGCCGGCGTGAGCGCATAATCGGACTACGGAGGGTGAGTATAGCAGGTTTTTTGTTTATTATTTTTAACATTAGATCTTTTTACTGCCTATGCAGCGTCAATAGTAAAAAGTTGGGGACACATATGGTTAATAGCAGCGGTAACGTTACCCCGCGGCATAGCGCGGTCCGTTACCGCTGGCATTAACCCTGTGTGAGCGGCGAGTGGAGGGGAGTATGCGGGTGCCGGGCAGTGACTGCGGGGAGTATGGAGCGGACGCCGGGCACTGACTGCAGGGAGTGTATGGAGCGGGCGCCGGGCACTGACTGCAGGGGAGTAGGGGGAGGGACTAATCGGACTATGCCCGTCACTGATTGGTCGCGGCAGCCATGACAGGCAGCTGGCGAGACCAATCAGCGACGCGGGATTTCCGTAACGGAAGTTGCTGACAGAAAGACGGAAGTACCCCTTAGACAATCTAATATATAAAGCTGAATGTGTGTGTGTGTGTATGTATGTATGTATGTATGTATGTCCGGGATTGGCATCTGAACCGTAGCAGCTACAGCCACAAAATTTTGCACAGTCACACGTCTGGACCCCGAGAGCGTCATAGGCTATGTTGTGAGGTGAAATTTTAACCCCGCGCTTTCCAATTCACCAAACAATTTTGCCCCTATCTACATAATGGGGAAAAAGTGAAAGGAAAAGTGTTGGAGGCGTCGCAGCTACAGGCACAAAATTTTGCACAGTCACACGTCTGGACCCTGAGAGCGTCAAAGCTATATTGTGAGGTGAAATTTTAACCCCGCGCTTTCCAAGTCACCAAACAATTTTGCCCCTATCTACATAATGGGGAAAAAATGAAAGGAAAAGTGTTGGAGGCAAATTAACAGCTGCCAGATGTGAACAAGGGGGACTTAAAGAATGACAGCGATGGCACCAAAGAGTATATACTGTACAGTTGCTAAGGTGGGGCCCCAACATGGGATAATCACACCACCACGGGGATATGAACACACACACAAAATGCGCCACACACTACCACGTGCTCGAACACATATACCACCCTCAGTGCACATTTCACCACACATACACCAACCTCGCCACATAAAAGTAGAAACACAAAAGTCGCCGCTCAAAACTCGCCACGCGCAAAACTCTCCACATGCAAAACTCGCCACACGTGCAAAACTCGCCACACGCAAAACTTGCACACGCAGAAAAATTGCCACACGCAGAAAAATTGCCACATGCACAAAAGTTGCAACACATGCAAAAGTTGCCTCACACAAAACTTGCACATACTCAAAAGGCACCACACATAAAACTCGCCACGCGCAAAACTCGCCATGCGCAAAACTTGCTGCACACAACTTGCTACACTAACCTGTCACATGCAACTCGACACACAAAAAGTTGCTACACGCATGTCGCCACACAAAACTCATCTCACAAAAGTCCCTACATGCATGTCGCCACACGCAACTCAACACACACAACTTGACACACGAAACTCGCCCTAAAACACACACAAGTCTGGTATCCTTCAAAAATAAAAATCTGATTAATAAGCAGACAAACTACAAGAGCAACAAATGTACCATATAGGAATCCGGCAGCTGTCAGTCACATGACCAGTCTATTATGTGTATGTGTGAGCTAATATATACTGCCAGGGGGTGGGCTTACTGTTGGCTGGGGATTTATCAGGCTGCCATTTTAGCTTACAAATACTGAGGTAAAAATACTGACCAAATAACGTGTGAACGAGGGCTAATACAGGAGGAGATGGCATACAGCTATATACTATATACAGGAGATGACACACAGGTATATACTATTTACAGGGGAGATGACACACAGGTATATACTATATACAGGAGGAGATGACACACAGATATATACTATATACAGGAGAGATGACACACAGGTATATACTATATAGAGGAGGAGATGACATACAGGTACATACTACATACAGGAGGAGATGACATACAGGTATATACTATATACAGGAGGAGATGACACACAGGTATATACTATATACAGGAGCAGATTACCTACAGGTATATAGTATATACAGGAGGAGATGACACAGGTATATGCTATGTATAGGAGGAGATGACATACAGGTATATACTATATACAGGAGATGACACACAGATATATACTATATATAGGTGAGATGACACACAGGTATATACTATATACAGGAGATTACATACAGGTATATCTAATATATAAAGCTGAATGTGTGTATGTATGTATGTGTGTATGTCCGGGATTGGCATCTGTACCGTCGCAGCTACAGCCACAAAATTTTGCACAGTCACACGTCTGGACCCCGAGAGCGTCATAGGCTATGTTGTGAGGTGAAATTTTAACCCCGCGCGTTCCAATTCACCAAACAATTTTGCTCCTATCTACATAATGGGGAAAAAGTGAAGGGAAAAGTGTTGGAGGAAAATTGACAGCTGCCAGATGTGAACAATGAGGACTTAAAGAATGAGAGCGATGGCGACAAAGAGTATATACCGTACAGTTGCTAAGGTGGGGCCCCGACATGGGATACTCACCACACACGGGGATATGAACACAAACACAAAATGCGCCACACACTACCACGTGCTTGAACACATATACCACCCTCAGCACACATTTCACCACACACACACACCAACCTCGCCACATAAAAGTCGAAACACAAAAGTCACCACTCAAAACTCGCTACATGCAAAACTCGCCATATGCAAAACTAGGCTCACGCAAAACTCGCCACACGTGCAAAACTCACCTCATGGAAAACTCACCTCATGCAAAACTTGCACACACAGAAAAATTGCCACATGTACAAAAGTTGCACCACATGCAAAAGTTGCCTCACACAAAACTTGCACATACTCAAAATGCACCACACATAAAACTCGCCACGCGCAAAACTCGCCATGCACAAATCTTGCTGCACACAACTTGCTACACTAACCTGTCACATGCAACTCAACACACAAAATGTTGCTACACGCATGTCGCCACACAAAACTCATCTCACAAAAGTCGCTACATGCATGTCGCCACACGCAACTCAACACACACAACTTGACACATAAAACTCGCCCTAAAACACACACAAGTCTGGTATTGTCCTTCAAAAATAAAAATCTGATTAATAAGCAAACTACAAGAGCAACAAATGTACCATATAGGAAATACGGCAGCTGTCAGTCACATGACCTGTCTATTATGTGTATGTGTGAGCTAATATATACTGCCAGGGGGGAGGGCTTCCTGTTGGCTGGGGATTTATCAGGCTGCCAATAGCAACCAATCACAGCTCAGCTTCTATTTTGCTACAGTTAATTAACCTGAGCTCTGATTGGTTAATATAGGCAACAAAGACATTCTCAGTATAACAAAGCTAATATATGTTGTGAAATGCTTCTATTTGCTTAGTTTTTGCCTTTTAATAATTACATTTCTATCTATTTGTTTTGTGGTTTTTGTGTGCAGAATAAATTTTTGTTAACACATTCTATTTTGCTAACAGCAGTCATTAACCCGGGCGAAGCCGGGTAGTACAGCTAGTTATATATATATAGATGAACCTGATTTGTAAACACCATAAGTAGAAAAAAATTAGAAAACAATAAAATTAAGTTTTTTTATTTTTTTGGTTGTTGCAATAGCACAAAAACGCTGGAATAATCGACCAAAAGTTCTTATCTATCCCAGCATTCCATAGTTATAAACGTCTCACCGTGCAAAAAATAAGCCCTCAGTCAGTTCTATCAGGAGAAAAATTAGAACGTTATTAGTCTTGTAAAATGGCAACACATTAAAAAAAATATTTCTCAAAGTTCTGAAATCTAAATAATAATAAAAAAAAGCTGGACAAGTGTATCATCATAATCAAATGTAATTTTTGCCAGACAATGTATGTCATAAAAACAATTCCCAAAAAAACAATGTCATGCTTTTTTTTACAATTTCACTGCATTTGGAATTTTTTCAGTATTCCAGTACACTATGTGGTAAAATGAACAGTGTCCCTAAACCTAAAACTCGTCTTTCAAAAAAAAAAAAAATAAGAACCTCGTACATCTAGTCTCTGGACAGAAAAATAAAAAAGTCATAGCTCTTTGAAGAAGAGAAGGCAAAACAAAAATGAAAAAAAAAAATTGAAAGAGGCCGCATGGGCAAGGGGTTAAACATTAGTGATCAGAGCTAGTGTTAATGGCTGCTAATGGCTGTGTATTGAGAGGGCTCAGCTTCTGAGTCTATTCTATACTCCTGCCACCAGCATGCGGTGTATGTGTACATTCTCATGTCATGAAGGAGTTAAAAATTAAATGTAACAATAACCACTTTAAATTCTAACTAAAATATTATGGTAAATATCCTATTTTGCAGACTTTGCCTATAAAGTGATTATCTTATCTTATTCAATTGGTAAAATTGCAGAATGCTTGTAAAAACAAACAGCTTTACAATTTACCTCTTGTTAAAAACCCTTTCCATTATCAAAAATGCATGTGGCCAGTATCCGAGGTAAGGAGCCAGCGCTTGCAAGCTGTATGCTCTATTGCATGGAAGCGCTGCTCTGAAGCTGGCCAGTGCTCCTGTTCTTCTCCAATGCTGCCTCTGCTAGTGACATCAGAGAGTGCACCGTGCCAATGCCGCCACTCCTTAGTGTCCGTCATCGGGAGTGTCAGTCATCGGGTGTGCACCGTCCCCACCTAGCAGAATGGCAGGAGGAGTGGTGTGTTCCTGAAGACTGACCACAAGACAACCACTTTACTAGAATAGTTTTTATAAATAGAATGTTAAAAAAGAAAAAAAGTTGATGTAAGTTCTTACTTTCTCTTTCAGGCAAATGTGTTGGTGACAACTCGACCCTCAGCACTAAAACGAATCCCACGGAAGTATGTAGGTCGGTATGCTGAGATCTGTGGCTTTTCAGACACGGAGCTACAAAAGATGTACTTCGAGTTACGTTTGGGCCACAAGGATGCAGATCCACGTGAAACTGAGAACTTGGCAGAAATGTTAAGCCGCAATCTGGAGCATCACAGCCAATTATCAGCTGCATGTTTCCTGCCCTCCTATTGTTGGCTGACTTGTGCTACTTTACACTTGCTGTATTACACAAAGGACGATGAGTCGTGTACCACACTGACCGGCATCTACACTACTTTTTTACGGTTAAACTTTGCTGGTGAAGTATTGGATATCACACACCCTTCTAAAATATCTTTAATGCTTTATGTGGCACGGACTGTAGGCAAGCTCGCATATGAGGGCTGTAATTCTCGCCGTACCAAATTCAGTGAAGCTGATATCTCAAAGTGTTTTCATGTGCAGATGAACAGCGAAGAAGAGCTCAACCTTCTTACTGTCTTCAGATCTGATGCTTTTCGTTTTTTCCTCACTCCCTGTGTCCAACCAGGCCAAGAAAGCCTCTTTGTCTTCACCATACCTGCTATGCAGGAATACTTAGCAGCACTATATGTTGTGTTGGGAGAAAATAAGACTGTATTGCAACGGCTGGGGAAAGAGCTTTCTGAGATCATCAGCAAAGCTGGAGAAGATGTGGTTGCTGTTGTCAACGTTTTGTCTAAATTTCTTCCTCTGCGCATCTTCACGCTTTTTAACCTTTTACGTGTAGTGCCACGTCTTTATGGCAGAGTGAGTGGACAGAGTCGTGAAAATATAGCTCAAACAATGACTGCGGAAATGTTTCGAGAAGAGGATTCCTATAATGATGATGTGTTAGACCAAATAAACTCTAGCATTCTTGGCGTTGAGGGACCTTTACAGCCAGCAGAGGAGGATAGTTACAGCGTACAAGAAGCATTTGAATTGTTTCCCATTTTTATGGCAGGGCTTCTGTCCCGTCGGAATCGAGCTATGCTTGACCAGCTGGGCTGCACTATTATGAACATGGATGCTCTAAAAATCACTCGTGCTCTGAAGAAACATCTGTTGCGATGCAGTCTTCGTAGATTGCCACCTTCTGAGCTGATGGACTTTCTCTTCTTTCTATATGAGTTTCAAAATGAAGATTTCACAGCAGGACTCGTGAATTCACTCCGAGATTTGGATCTGTCCACTGTTCGCATGACACCACTTAAATGTAATGTGGTTGCCACAGTAATTGGAGGTACAGGGAAAGTACTGACAGACGCCAACCTCAGCTCCTGTCACCTAGATCCAGATGCCATTCATACGTTGGCACCTGTACTCCGAAGATGCCAGAATGTGAAGTGAGGACCGTTAGAAAGGGGTGATATTATTTAATGTGGAAGGGGGGAGGTCGTACACCTTTTACTGAAGAAGGTTGTTGGGAGACCATGATTTCTAACTCTAATGGAACAATTCTACAAGTCTAGGTTGACTTTTCTATTGTGAAATTGACTAGGAGCTTGCTGTGGGCAAGAGTAGAGCTCCTCAGACTGAGACAGAGCTTTATTTAATTTGATAGAAAGGCGTAGCTATAGGCCATTTTGACAGATTTTCTTTCTGCTGCACAGGCTTTTCTCTGGTCTCACCAATTGGATCTAGAAACATAAATACCCATGTTTTATTAGCTTCACTAAGAAAAACAATAAAAATGAACTGAAATAATTTTGAAACTTTCGATATAGACTACAACCAATAGAAAGGTACAGGTGCATCATTGTCATTGTCCTCATTTTGTTCTGGTTGGTCAGGTTCCAGTAGAAAAAAAGAATAAGAAGCCCTTTGCTAGAGCACAACACTCGAAATTCAGGCCAAATACATTATTATTAAATGTATTATCTGTAAAGAATGCGGTATATGTAGTTTTACTTACTGTATGACCTTGTTGTTTACAGTTTCCACATGAACTCACTGGGTCCTGATTCCTGCAAAGAAATAAAGGGTCTGCTGTTACACCCGGACTGTGCAATCAGCAGTTTACGGTAAGCGATTCTAAAAGGGGAGACCAAGCCATTTCAAAATTTAGAGGGGTTGTTCCATGAACAATGTAAATTTTAATCAATAGATCTTGGAATATTGATTAGTTTCACAAAAATGTTCTTGTGCTGACATAATATTATAAATGTGCCCCTGCTATATACTGTTATTTGCTGTGTCCGATCATGCAGAGCTGCTTCAGTTCATGGTTGGCACATACCACAGCACCTAAACAAGAGGGGATACATAAGTCAAGTATGATAAGTGAGTATACAGGCGAATAAACATCGATGACTTTATTTAACAGAGTCTGGGTATCCTGTGTGTCTCAGTGTATCTATATTATGTAGATACAGCAGTCTCAATGTATACCATGTGATATATGTAGCAGAGTCTCAGTGTATCCCATGTGATGCATATAGCAGTCTGTGTATCCTGTGATGTATATATTGAGGGAAAAAAATAATGTATAAAAATATATATATACATAGATTTATATACAGAAAAAAAGAGACCAAACATCTTTACTATTAAATTAATATACTTAATATACACAATGTTCACAAATATGCTATGTGGCCAATATACACTCACCGGCCACTTTATTAGGTACACCTGTCCAACTTCTTGTTAACACTTAATTTCTAATCAGCCAATCACATGGCGGCAACTCAGTGCATTTAGGCATGTAGACATGGTCAAGACAATCTCCTGCAGTTCAAACCGAGCATTAGTATGGGGAAGAAAGGTGATTTGAGTGCCTTTGAACGTGGCATGGTTGTTGGTGCCAGAAGGGCTGGTCTGAGTATTTCAGAAACTGCTGATCTACTGGGATTTTCACGCACAACCATCTCTAGGGTTTACAGAGAATGGTCCGAAAAAGAAAAAAAATCCAGTGAGCGGCAGTTCTGTGGGCGGAAATGCCTTGTTGATGCCAGAGGTCAGAGGAGAATGGGCAGACTGGTTCGAGCTGATAGAAAGGCAACAGTGACTCAAATCGCCACCCGTTACAACCAAGGTAGGCCTAAGAGCATCTCTGAACGCACAGTGCGTCGAACTTTGAGACAGATGGGCTACAGCAGCAGAAGACCACACCGGGTACCACTCCTTTCAGCTAAGAACAGGAAACTGAGGCTACAATTTGTACAAGCTCATCGAAATTGGACAGTAGAAGATTGGAAAAACGTTGCTTGGTCTGATGAGTCTCGATTTCTGCTGCGACATTCGGATGGTAGGGTCAGAATTTGGCGTAAACAACATGAAAGCATGGATCCATCCTGCTTTGTATGGAGCATCTTTGGGATGTGCAGCCAACAAATCTGCGGCAACTGTGTGATGCCATCATGTCAATATGGACCAAAATCTCTGAGGAATGCTTCCAGCACCTTGTTGAATCTATGCCACGAAGAATTGAGGCAGTTCTGAAGGCAAAAGGGGGTCCAACCCGTTACTAGCATGGTGTACCTAATAAAGTGGCCGGTGAGTGTATAAACATATACTTGAAAAAACAGCCGCACTCAAGATACGGATTTTTGAATGCACAACAAAGGTGAAATTTAATGAAAGCACCACAGTGAATATAATGCGTTGAGGTAACTTTTCGACCCCGTGTTGGGTCTTTAACAAACCTCACTGAAAAAGACATAAACGTACCATATATTAAAATCTAAAAGGACGAACAAGTTATATATCATATTAATCATTTCTATCCGTGATCACGCAGAAAATAAGTTATGTACAAGTATATACAATGTAAACACCTATATACGGAATTATATACAGAAAAAGCCCATTGAAAAATTGCGTGGAAAAGACTTTATTTCATAATTGCGTTTACGGACGCAAACATAGGTAGGATATAAACGAAAGCGGAGATGGTGAGCAATACATGTCACCAAAAACATATCTAGCACAAAGTCATTATATCTCTAAAACATGGGGGAGGTGTGAACAAAAAAATTGACCTTGAAGGAACAGAGAGACAAGAGGAGGAGAGGCCGCGCCGTAGGTAGCAAAAGGTTCCTGGAAAGAACTGTGAAAAAGCAGGGTATATACTAGATGTAAGACAGGAACAAGGGAGGGGGGGGGTGTTTATAAGCTGGAAGCAGGGAATAGAGGATCAGGGGGGAAAGAAGGAAAGAGCACAATTAGCATACCTAATAATGTGGAGTACAGGGATCCGGAAATGCACAGAAGAAGACCAAGATACTGGTGGCGGCTGAAATAGCGTAATTCTAAAGGTATAGTTAGTCAAGGACAAGGGTAAACAAGCTGGCAGTGCTGAAAAGAAAATACCTGCGGGTCCAGAGCATGGAGCTGACTGTGGTGGTGTGCGCCATCATAGGTGGTCAGTGGGTTAATATAGTGTCAGAACGGAAGTAGGAAGAGGCGGGGGGGGGGCGCGAGGAGGAGTGCGCAAGCGCCGTATGGAACCAGGCCTGGGAAGCAGCAAAAGTGCAGGAGACTGCGCGGTGGAGGGAGCGGTAAGGGCTGGGATGATTGGGATGCCCATGACAGGGTTTTGATGTGGTGGTCTCTTAATTTTTGCCAGAGCTGTATATAGTGTATCCTATGTGATGTATACAACAGCAGTCTCAGTGTATCCTATGTGATGTATGTACAGCAATCTCAGTGTGTCCTACAGTACAGACCAAAAGTTTGGACACACCTTCTCATTTACAGATTTTTCTGTATTTTCATGACTATGAAAATTGTACATTCACACTGAAGGCATCAAAACTATAAATTAACAGATGTGGAATTATATACTTAACAAAAAAGTGTGAAACAACTGAAATTATGTCTTCTATTCTAGGTTCTTCAAAGTAGCCACCTTTTGCTTTGATGACTGCTTTGCACACTCTTGGCATTCTCTTGATGAGCTTCAAGAGGTAGTCACCGGGAATGGTTTTCACTTCACAGAGAAAAAAGCAGAGATGATTACCTGCTGAAGCCTCCAAACAAATGCACCAGCAGGGCGCATAGGACCCGATTAATGATGGCAAAAACACAGGTGCAAAAAATACCGATGAAACAACCACTTTCAATCCAGTGTTGGCTGTTTGGGCATTAGTGCACAAAAAGATAAGCGATAATAGTCTGCATGTGGCATTGTTCACACAGGCAATGCAGAGCATCTAGTTTACAGCCTATTACTAACGCACATACAGGCGGGCCGCCCAGTGCTACAAAATGCATGCTGTGTTAATAGAGGCCTACAGTTTACAGAGCCATCTTGGTCCGACTGCACCCTACAAGATAAAGTGCAAAAAAAAAACAAAAAAAAAAACACATATCAATGTATGTAAGGTATTAGTTTATATTGGGGCCTCAATACCTAAGCTGGCAACCCGCGTCAAGGGTCCTTACATTTTGCCAGTCCTAACGCTAAACATTGAGTAAAAGCTCACAGACACAAAAAGAGAACTTAAAAATCCTCCAGAAAATTGGAAAAAAATCACAGAGAAAAAAGCAGAGATAATTACCTGCTGAAGCCTCCAAACAAATGCACCAGCAGGGCGCATCGGACCCGATTAATGATGGCAAAAACACAGGTGCAAAAAATACTGATGAAACAACCACTTTCAATCCTGTGTTGGCTGTTTGGCATTAGTGCACAAAAAGATAAGCGATAATAGTCTGTATGTGGCATTGTTCACACAGGCAATGCAAAGCATCTGGTTTACAGCCTATTACTAACGCACATACAGGCGGGCCGCCCAGTGCTACAAAATGCATGCTGTGTGAATAGAGGCCTACAGTTTACAGAGCCATCTAGGTGGCTACTTTGAAGAACCTAGAATATAAGACATAATTTCAGTTGTTTCGCACTTTTTTGTTAAGTATATAATTCCACATGTGTTATTTCATAGTTTTGATACCTTCAGTGTGAATGTACAATTTTCATAGTCATGAAAATACAGAAAAATCTTGAAAAATGAGAAAGTGTGTCCAAACTTTTGGTCTGTACTGTATGTGATTTGTACTGCAGAGTCTGTATCTTGTGTGATGCAGCTTCATTCTCACATACAAAGTGCTATATCCCTACCCTCTCATATTAAGCATATTAAGCAGAAATCATAGACCAGATTTATGAAAATGTCTTAACAGGAAAATAAACCAATTACATTGCAGTTTTCATTTTACCAAAGCAAAATTAAAGTTGCAACCAATCACAGCACTGCTTTCATTTGTCAAGAGTAGAATACAAAATGAAAGCTGCTGTATGTTTGGTTGATATGGGCAGTCAGAGGCTGATTACCTGTCTACATATTAGTGCTTGTAAAGGAATATGTGACAGATTTGAGATCTCATAATAAATTTCCTATAATAAAGGGGTGGGGATATGTATGGCTGTTATTGAGGTGAAATTAAATATACAGCTAGTATATTGATCGTGAATAAGCATGAAATGTGCAAAGAAAACACATACTTTAGAAATAATTAAAAGGGTTGTCTTATGTTCTTTAGTGGGAGCGCACTACTCTCCAACCTCAGCTTACTGGTTGCTTGAGGACAATGTGCGCCTGCTTAATTGACAGTTTAGGGTAGCAAGAATGCAGCACCACCGACCCAAACTGGGTACCATATGATGCTAAAGTACAAGGCAGCTTTACCCCTGGGGCATCGGAGGAGCACTGTAGCACTGAAGCTGGCTGGGATCAGGAGCTAACTGCACTCCGGAGATTCTGGCCAGATTTTGAGCAATACTAACAGGCTCCATTGCTAAATACTTGTATCGTGACCTTAGCCACTGCTGCTAGTGGCTGGTTACCTAGGCAAGAAGTCATGAGCAATGAAAAATACAATTGTAATTATCAGGTGAGTGGGAAGGAATTTTACTAAACTATAAACTGGAAAGTGGCTTTTTTTGCAAGCACTAATTCATCATGGCCGTCAATGAAACCAGGAGAAACCCTTTGAGACTCCTACGAGAGTTAAATTAAATACAATAATCACATTATGAATAGTGCTGCATGGGGCAGTGTTGTATGCAACCAACATTCAAGGCTAAAAAATATATGTTTTCCTGTACTTGGACACAACCTTAACCGTTACAATACCGTAACCGATTTGCCTCCATGATAGGTCAGACATATTAGACCATGCAGACAGTCTGAGATGATATTAGAGTAGAATGCTTAATATTGTAGGAGGGTTTTGCACTGTAAACCTGCTTGAATGTTAACTTACGTGGTAGAATTGTGTTGTCTGCTTGGTGTACATTTGGTTTAAAGTATCCGCATTCATAAATTCTCATACCTTTGTCCTAGGTTATGTAACAACCCTTTGGCACCGGAGGGAGCACAGTTAATTGTGGAGGGGCTTGCTGGTAACAGTTCATTAAAGCACTTGTCTCTACTCCGCACAGATCTTGGAGATGAGGGTGCTGAAATTCTGGCAAATAATCTTGGAAAAAATAAACATCTCCAAGAAATAAACCTAGCATACAATGGGATCCATGACCAGGCTGCACTTAGACTGGTGGAAGAGGCTTCACGTCACCCAACACTTGGCAGAGTTCAGTAAGTACCATTATCCATCAAAGAGTGTAATAAACTGATAAAGTGCTAGAAGACTAGTTATTGCATATTTTGGAGCTTAAAGGGCTTGTTCCATCAGAAAACCTTAGGTCCATTAAAGGATCTAGAAGCAGTAGATCTCATTATGGTGTACTAGGGCCTCCATGTAGAATATGGATGGTCATGTACTTGTCTTGTAATACTGCAGGCAATGTCAACTTCTCTTGCTAAGATCGGCTGTTTCCCAGGGGTCTTTGTAGTCAGAGCCTTGGTGATCAGCTGATCGTCGCTGTTACGGAGAAACGGGGTCAGTGGGTGCTCTCGTCCGCTGGCCCGTCTGTCTTTAGCAAGACTGCTTGGACCATGGCTCATACCACTGAACGCCCGCTCTATCTCCCCGTGGGCAATACACTACACACACAGCACAGGGTTAAGGTAAAACAGTGTGGCAATACTTTATTGAACCACAACACACAATAGCAAACAGAACAATCCCACCATGACTGGAATTGTTTGGTTACATGGGCGCATATAAAATATCACTTTGTCTCCAAGTATTTCGTGTTTCCAGTATGACACGATGTCAGGGCTCCCAGGGTCACATGGGCGCATATAAAAGATCACTGCGTCTCTATGTATTTCCAGTATGACATGATGTCAGAGCTCCCAGGGTCGCTACTCCATCTGTGGATGAACGCACAGAGAAGGGGTAACGACAAGCATAGGGAGATGACCAAGAATTGTCCATAGAGTCCATACAAGGTCCAAAGCCAGTTGACATGATGTCAGAGCTCCCAGGGTCGCTACTCCATTTGTGGATGAACGCACAGAGAAGGGGTAACGACAAGCATAGGGAGATGACCAAGAACTGTCCATAGAGTCCATACAAGGTCCAAAGCCAGTTGACACGAGAGTCACCACCTGGCTTATCTGACCATCTCCATGGAACAAGGCGACCAGTGGGTCCCAACCCTGGCTTTCTCCAAACATATCCATGGTGCAGAGATGGTCACTGGATCACATCTGTGTCCTTCCAACCGGAGCCGAAAACCCCTAGGTTGTATCCTATAGAATCCTAGATCAGTGTCCCTCGTGATGGTGCCATGATGAATTGGCTGCAGTCGTTTCTCTTGTCTGTTGGGTGGTTTGCAGAATGTCCAGCTGGTAGCTCTGTATTACCTCAGACTCTTTATACCCAAGGCATGAAAGCTACCCTTAGAACCACCATGGGTCTTTCAGTCCAACATCAAGATAAGGCAAACAATGGTGATGGGATGTAGTCACCACTACAGACTTAAGGCCCCGTCTCACATAGCGAGATCGCTAGCGAGATCGCTGCTGAGTCACAAGTTTTGTGACGCAACAGCGACCTCAGTAGCGATCTCGCTATGTGTGACACGTACCAGCGATCAGGCCCCTGCTGCGAGATCGCTGGTCGTGTCGGAATGGCCTGGGCCGTTTTTTGATCGTTGAGGTCCCGCTGACATCGCTGAATCGGTGTGTGTGACACCGATCCAGCGATGTCTTCACTGGTAACCAGGGTAAACATCGGGTTACTAAGCGCAGGGCCGCGCTTAGTAACCCGATGTTTACCCTGGTTACCAGCGTAAATGTAAAAAAAAACAAACAGTACATACTCACCATCTGATGTCCGTCAGGTCCCTTGCCGTCTGCTTCCTGCTCTGACTGAGTGCCGCCGTACAGTGAGAGCACAGCGCAGCAGTGACGTCACTGCTGCGCTCTGCTCTCACTGTACGGCGGCTCAGTCAGAGCAGGAAGCAGACGGCGAGGGACCTGACGGACACCGAAAGGCGAGTATGTACTGTTTGTTTTTTTTGGTAACCAGGGTAAACATCGGGTTACTAAGCGCGGCCCTGCGCTTAGTAACCCGATGTTTACCCTGGTTACCCGGGTGCTGCAGGGGGACTTCGGCATCGTTGAAGACAGTTTCAACGATGCCGAAGTCGTTCCCCTGATCGTTGGTCGCTGGAGAGAGCTGTCTGTGTGACAGCTCCCCAGCGACCACACAGCGACGCTGCAGCGATCAGCATCGTTGTCTGTATCGCTGCAGCGTCGCTGTGTGTGACGGGGCCTTTACACTGTATGTTAAATAGTATCAGTCTGCAAGTCTGTCCTCTTGAACCACCAGACATAAACACTTAAATGCACAAGCCAATATACAGATGAAAAGTCAGTTCTTTTGTTTTTGCAAAACATGGTTGTCTGGGAAATTAAGATACAATCTGGTTTCTTCACAGTCGCGGTGTCATTTATATTATTGGGGTGGCCTTTGATTTAACCTTTTATGCAGTTTGTCAACAATCGTTAAAATGTAATTTCAGCTGAAATGAAATTATGATTTGGGTATTGCTGGGGAAGTACAAGATTAATATTGTTTTTAGTTTTGAAGAAAAAATATTTTACTCTTTTTTTTTTTTTTTTTTCCAGTCTGTATTTTAATGAAGTTTCGGACAGTGGTCTCCGTGCCTTGCAGACTTTAGGTGACGTCAGAGTTATTGTATCCCTCTCAGAAGGATCAGATGCATCACGTCATTGGTCTCTGATCCTGAGGGAGCTTAAGGCCAATGCTGGAGGCTGGGACCAGGCACGGATGGGCTCACACCTCACTTTGCTATTGCGGGATCTACAAAGCAGCAGGGCACTGACTGGAAACTGGTGGCGTAAAGCACGTATTCTACGTGTGGAGACCGAGGTCAAACTTATGCTGAGCCGTATACATCAAGGAAAGCTATGAGTTACCGACTGTGCCTTTAAAGGTGTATCCCAGTAAGAACAAACCACCACTGATCAAGTAGTGATAGGTGATCACTGGTTTTTACTGGAATTCCACTTTTATTTTGCAGGATTTTTTATTTATTTTCCTATGTGTTTTGCTCAAGGAAACGAAGTTACAGTTCAGATGACTATATGTAAAGGTGTGTTTTACCTGTGTATGCTGCTTGTACAGGTTGTCCGCTGTATCGATCCTCTGCACTGTACATAAATAATAAATGCCTTCTTTATTATTACACTTGTGCCGTCTTCTCTTGTTCTGTGTTCACATATGCACACACTGAACATACAGTAACCATAGCTAGCAAATTCTGAATTAACCCCTTCCCGACATGGCCACTTTTCAGTTTTTGCATTCTCATTTTTCCCTGCCCTTCTTCCAAGAGTGATAACTTTTTTTATTTTTCTGTCCAAACAGACACACCATTCATTTTTTCACATAATTTGCTGAAAAATGAGGAAAAAAATTACAAGTACAGGCAAGTTGCAAAAAAACACTCCACAATTTGGATATTGTTTTTGGGGAATTATTTTTATAGTGTACAATGTATGGTAAAAAAGACCTGGCAATATGATTCTCCACGTAAGTACAATTACGACAATACCAAACGTCTCAAGTTTTTTTAAAATTATTTTAGCTGTGAAAAAAATCAGAAATTTGTAAAAAAAAAAAATATATATATATACATACCGTGTATATGTATATATATATATATATATATATATATATATATATATATATATATATATATATATATATGTAATATATATATATATATATATATATATATATATATATATTGAATAGATCGCCCCCATGCCTGTGCGCTGTTTATGCCTCTGTCAGAGTTTGACAGCAGCATTTAACAGGTTAACAGTCATGGGCAGAGCCATTATTTGCCGCTCCATAAACCCGCTATTGATTTGCACTGTACATATATGGCGGATGTCAGTAAGGTGGAAAACAAAAACATTTTTTGCACCAAATTCATCAAAATTGTGGTAATTCATAAACTTTACGCAAAGCCCAAATTGTCTTCAACAGGTTTTGAGACTTTAGTGGGAAAAGTCAAAAATTTTGTGAAATATTTTTAAAGGAGATCCAGAGTCATATAAAAATTATAAAGACTTTATCAAAAAAGTTACCAATCGTAAACATATACAGTACAATATAAAAATTTATATGGGTATTTTATCCATAGGTGAAATGAATGAACAGTGGCCGGAGGTCTGGTCAGGATTACATAATAATAATGATGTGGGCCATCGATGAATTTTATCAAACTACACAAGAGACACCAGCATCAATTAGCTTTCTTATGTCTGATTGTTCCATTTATTACCCTATACCAGATTATGGCAAGGGAGCAATCTAGCGGAAACGCTATGATGCGTAGTCTATTATGAAGTGTACGGTACGTTTCTGGTGCACGCTATACAAATAACACAATTATAGTTGGTAAAAGATTAACTACCCATTTGGTTTCATGATATGTTGCAAGAAAATGCGCCAAAATACCTGCCGTACATTACATTTCTACATGGGAGGATTGGAGTAAAATTGCTCCAAATTTTTCATTTCATGAATTAATCTAAATCGTCGGGATAAGCCACATTGATATAAAAGTCAGAAAACTAACTAAACCACAAAGACAACTTGAAAAAAAGGCACAAAGTCGTTTGATGAATCAAATCAGTAAGTCAATAATTGAGAGATATTACGTAACACCAACATACTTGTGGAAATGCAATATGAATCAGCCCATACTCTGCAAAGAGATAAGAATATAAAAAATATAAGAATTCAAATCAACCCCCCTTACCATTTTCCCAATAAAAAAATAAAAATAACACACACCTGGTATCACTGCTTCCATAAAAATCCGATCTGTCAAAATTTCAAATGAGTTAAACCGATCTGTAAATGTTATAAATAAAAAATAAAATCTCCAGCATTGCGTTTTTTCGGTCATTGCAACACTGCAAAAAAGCCATAACAATCTATCAAAGCGTTGCACCTACATTGAAATTATATCAATAAACATGTGAACAATCCAAAGCCCATGGTACTATCCTTCAAAAAAGTTTTCTTGGCACCAGTGTGCACATAAAAAAAAATGGACATGCAACGTTTTGGTCACATGTTCTTTTTCAAGCAAAACATTTTTGGAAGGATAGTACCCAGTCCCTTCAGTTCTTACAACCGAGTGCAGGGTTGTACCGAGTCTGCAGGGGACACGTAGTGGTGCCCAAATATACATTTTTATATGTGAGTGGTGGTAGGCCACAGCTCCATTGACAAGCTTAAAAACGTTTCAAGATTTAGGATTTTCAATTTTTTTCACTTCAAATAACTACGGTAGTTGATAGTGACATAATTCTACTCGCCAGGAGAATCGTATATCCAGGTCATTTTACAGCAAATGAACTTCCTAAAATCAAAACACAAACTATTGCAAACAATCTTTTTTTGTGCAATTTAACTGCAGTTAGAATTTTTTTCCAGTACATTTATTGTATTGTATTTTTTTCCCCCTTTTTGTTTCCCTGTTTTCCAACAGTCATGACTTTTTTTTCATCTGCATCTTTTATAAACTTGTAGTTTTGAATTACACAGTTAATTTTAAAATTAAATAAAATGGTTAAAAATTGTGAAGAACAGGCAATTCCGTTTTTTTTTTTTGGATTTCACTGTTACAGCATTAGTTGTGTTATATAAATGACTTGGCAATGTGATTACTAAGGTCAGTGCAATTATGGTGATACCAAACCTTTAGTTGTTGGTTTGTTTTCTTCTACTACCGCATAAAAAATCTTAAATTTTGTTAACAAATATTTGCTTTTTGCCACAAATTCCATCTTTGAAGATCCATTTTTTTTTCTTTTTTCATAGAGCTGTTTTGGGGATTTGGTTTTTTTGCGTTCAAAGCCTTAGCTTTTGTTGGTATCGTTTTGGAATACATTGGTATGATAGAGAAGCAACTCATTCGGGAAAATTGGTTACACCTTAAAAAAAAAACTGCAATTGACCCTGCCGTTTCCTGTACAGACTAGCGGTCCTGACCCCGCAGCCTCTAGTACAGACAAGATAGCCCTAACCACAGACTAGATGATGGCAACTTGGACTTTATGCTGCCTGAAAGGCTGTTGAGCGCTTCACGTTCCTCCTAAAGAAATGGATGGCAGATCAGAGTGTAAATTACACATAGAAGAGAAAGGGTATGCGCACACGTTGCGGAAAGTCCTGCGGATTTTTTTGGACTGATTTTGGTAAATCCGCAGGTAAACTGCAGTGCGGATTACCTGCGCAATTACTGCGGATTTACAGCGCTTTTTTTGTGGATTTTGTGCGGATTTCACGTGTGGTTTTACATCTGCGGATTCCTATTATGGAGCAGGTGTAAACCGTCGCGGAATCCGCACAAAGAATTTACATTCTGCGGAATAAACAACGCAGCGTTTGTGAGCGTTTTTTTCCGCAGCATGTGCACTGCGGATTTTGTTGTCCATAGGTTTACATGGTACTGTAAACGCATGGATGGAAAACTGCGAATCCGCAGCGGCCAAATCGTGGCTGATCCGCAGCAAAATCCGCAACATGTACACATACCCACAGTGTGCTGAAATAGAAAGAGATTCCAGAGTGAATAAAATAAACCATGAAATACAAAATAAAGGGTTAAGTACGTCCTGTTAGAAAATATGCCGCCTACTTCCTAATAAGAAACCGAATGAAGATGGATGCAGGTAAAAGAACATAAACAGCAAATAAATAAACCCTTACTGGTCTTTCACTAACTGGCTTAAACTACAGAAGTATGGCTGGACATCCAAATTAAGTTATCACCAGCACGAAACACCAGCAGGGGAAAGTATATAAAGCCACACCCGAAAGGTGTCAGGGCAGACAAGAGTAAATGAAAATACCTGTTATCCTAAAA
This sequence comes from Ranitomeya variabilis, assembly GCF_051348905.1. Classification (NCBI taxonomy): domain Eukaryota; kingdom Metazoa; phylum Chordata; class Amphibia; order Anura; family Dendrobatidae; genus Ranitomeya; species Ranitomeya variabilis. The sequence goes on along the minus strand of NC_135235.1, from coordinate 335,824,427 downwards.
AGACTGAAGCATGGATAGAAGCAGTTGAAAGGCCAGGGAAAAGGTGTATCTGCTGTGGCTCGGTGGACAGAGAAGCCGACCACAAACCAAAGATACAAGCGTTGAAACCCAGATGCATGACAGTACCCCCCCCTTCTACGAGGGGCTACAGGACCCACTGAGATCCCCAACTGCTGAAGCCGATTACATAACTCCTTAACTAGGCGAGCCTTTTGTAAATCTTCCGCATCAACCCAGGAATTATGCTTAGGACCGAAACCCTTCCATTTAATGAGATATTGCTGTCGATGTCTGACACATCTGGAAACCAAAACTTGTTCCAGCTCATACTCTTTGTCCTCAATGATGTCCTGAGGACTCGGTGTCCCCTCAAACTTTTTAAGCGAGGAATGGAAGGAATTATTAATCCTCCACGCAACTGGGAGTTGGTGCTTGACCTTCAAAGGATTAATGATATGTGTTGGTCTGTATAAGTATAGACCAACAGACTTAGGAGCATATTTCGCTTGGGGTATGTCTCTATCAGTTTTGTACATCGAGAGACTGAAATTCTTGCCCATTCTTCCTTGGCAAACAGCTCGAGCTCATTGAGTTTTAATGGAGATCGTTTGTGAACAGTAGTTTTCAGCTCTTTCCACAGATTCTCAACTGGATTGAGGTCTGGACTTTGACTTGGCCATTCTAATACCTGGATACGTTAATGTGTGAACCATTCCATGGTAGATTATGCTTTGTTTGGGATTATTATCTTGTTGGAAGACAAATCTCCGTCCCAGTCTCAGGTCTTTTGCAGACTCCAACAGGTTTTCTTCAAGAATGGTCCTGTATTTGGCTCCATCCATCTTCCCATCAATTTTAACAATCTTCCCTGTCCCTGCTGAAGAAAAGCAGGCCCAAACTATGATGCTGCCACCACCATGTTTGACAGTGGGGATGGTGTGTTCAGGGTGATGATCTGTGTTGCCTTTACGCCAAATATATCGTTTGGCATTGTTGCCAAAAAGTTCAATTTTGGATTCATCTGACCAGAGCACCTTCTTCCACTTGTTTGGTGTGTCTCCCAGGTGGCTTGTTGCAAACTTTAGGCAACACTTTTTATGGATATCTTTGAAAAATGTCTTTCTTTTTGCCACTCTTCCATAAAGGCCAGATTTGTGCAGTGTATGACTGATTGTTATCCTATGGACAGACTGTCCTACCTCAGCCGTAGATCTCTGCAGTTCATCCAGAGTGATCATGGGCCTCTTGGCTGCATCTCTGATCAGTCTTCTTGTTTGAGATGAAAGTTTAGAGGGAAGGCCGGGTCTTGGTAGATTTGCAGTGGTATGATACTCCTTCCATTTCAATATGATCAATTGCACAGTGCTCCTTGGAATGTTTAAAGTTTTGGAAATCATTTTGTATACAAATCCGGCTTTAAACTTCTCCACAACAGTATCACGGACCTGCCTGTTGTGTTCCTAGGTCTTCATAATGCTCTTTGTGCTTCAAACAGGACCCTGAGACTATCACAGAGCAGGTGCATTTATACGGAGACTTCTTTACACACAGGTGGATTATATTTATCATCCTTAGGCATTTAGGACAACAATGGATCATTCAGAGATCCACAATGAACTTCTGGAGTGAGTTTGCTGCACTGAAAGTAAAGGGGCCGAATAATATTGCACGCCCCACTTTTCAGTTTTTGAATTTCCACAAAATTTAAAATAACCAATAAATTTCGTTCAACAACAATTGGAACACAATTGTGAAGTTGATTCTTCACCAAAAATTTACACTTGGTATCTTTATGTTTGAATCATGATATGTGGGAAAAGGTTGAAAAGTTCCAGGGAGCCAAATACTTTCGCAAGGCACTGTACACTGCTCAAAAAGATAAAGGGAACACTAAAATCCCACATCCTAGATGTCATTGAATTAAACACTACAGATGCAAATCTTTATTCATTACATAATGGAATGTGTTGAGAAGAATTAAACATAAAAATGATCAATGTAAATCAAAATTAAAATCCCATGGAGGTCTGAATTTGGAATGATTCTCAAAATCAAAGTGGAAAATCAAATTACAGGCTGATCCAACTTCAGTGGAAATTCCTCAAGACAAGGAAATGATGCTCAGTAGTGTGTGTGGCCACCAAGTGCCACCTCCCTACAAAGCCTGGAGCCTGGGCATGCTCCTGATGAGGCGGCGGATGGTCTCCTGAGGGATCTCCTCCCAGACCTGGATTAAATCATCTGCCAACTCCTGGACAGTCTGTGGTGCAACATGACATTGATGGATGGTGTGAGACATGATGTCCCAGATGTGTTCATTCGGATTCAGGCTTGGGGAACGGGCGGGACAGTCCATAGCTTCAATGCCTTCACCTTGCAGGACCTGCTGACACACTCCAGGCAATTGAGGTCTGGCATTGTCCTGGATTAGGAGGAACCCAGGGCCAACTGTTGTGAATTCTGTTCTCGAGCTCCCTCCTGTGGTTATGAATGGTACTTCGGCGAGTTCTGTTCATGGACTCCCTCTGGTGGCTGTGAGTGGAGCTGCTGGTTCTGAGATTCCTTCTCCAGCTGATCTCGTTCAGGTCTTGGCTGGCTGCTCTATTTAACTCCACTCAGATCGTTACTTGATGCCAGCTGTCAATGTCCTAGTACTGGTTCAGTTCACTTGGATCTTTCAGATTACCTGTCTACTTCAGCAAAAGCTAAGTCCCTGCTAGCTTATTTGTTACCACTGTGTTTTTGTCCAGCTTGCTATAATGAATTTATCTTGTTAGCTGGAAGCTCTGGGATGCAGAGTGGCACCACCGCGCCGTGAGTCGGTGCGGTGATTTCTTTTGCACACTCTGCGTGGTTTTTTGTTAGTTTTTTATGCTGACCGCAAAGATACCTTTTCTATCCTCTGTCTGTTTAGTTAGTCTGGCCTCCTATGCTGAAATCTATTTCATTCCTGTGTTTGTGACTTCCATCTTAACTCACAGTCAATATATGTGGGGGCTGCCTATTTCTTTGGGGAATTTCTCTGAGGCAAGGTAGGCTGTGTTTTCTATCTTTAGGGGTAGTTAGCTCTTAGGCTGTGAAGAGGCGTCTAGGCAGAGTCAGGAACGCTCCACGGCTATTTCTAGTTGTTGTGATAGGATTAGAGGTTGCGGTCAGCAGAGCTCCCACTTCCCAGAGCTCGTCCTGTATCGCTAGTTTGCTCATCTGGTCATTTCTAGTGTTCCTAACCACCAGCCCAACATAACAGTACAGCTGGCCCGCAAAGTGTTAATGCATCTCAATAGAGGGATAAGAGAAGTTCTGAGACCATTTTTTTTTCTCTGCAGTGTGTTTTGTATTTCTTTTCCCCTTAACCTCTGGGTGGTTCAGGACGCAGGTGTAGATATGGACATTCAAGGTCTGTCCTCTTGTGTGGATCAACTCACTGCAAGGGTACAAAGCATTCAAGATTATGTAGTTCAGAACCCGATGTTAGAACCCAGAATTCCAATTCCTGATTTGTTTTCTGGGAATAGATCTAAGTTCCTGAATTTCAAAAATAATTGTAGACTGTTTTTTGCTTTGAAACCCCGCTCCTCTGGTGACCCCATTCAGCAAGTAAAAATCATTATTTCTCTGCTACGTGGTGACCCTCAAGACTGGGCATTTTCCCTTGCGCCAGAGGATCCTGCATTGCGTAATGTAGATGCGTTTTTTCTGGCGCTTGGATTGCTTTATGATGAACCAGATTCAGTGGATCAGGCAGAGAAAATTTTGCTGGCTTTGTGTCAGAGTCAGGATCAAGCGGAGGTATATTGTCAGAAGTTCAGAAAGTGGTCTGTGCTTACTCAGTGGAATGAATGTGCCCTGGCGGCAATTTTCAGAAAGGGTCTTTCTGAAGCCCTTAAGGATGTTGGTCTGAATGAGTCTATGTCCTTGGCCATTCAGATCGATCGACGCTTACGTGAGCGCAAAAATGTGCACCATTTGGCGGTGTTTCCTGAGCAGAAGCCTGAGCCTATGCAATGTGATAGGACCTTGACCAGAGCTGAATGGCAAGAACACAGACGTCAGAATGGGCTGTGTTTTTACTGTGGTGACTCCACTCATGCTATCTCTGATTGTCCTAAGCGCACTAAACGGTTCGCTAGGTCTGCCACCATTGGTACGGTACAGCCAAAATTTATTTTGTCCGTTACTCTGATTTGCTCTTTGTCGTCCTATTCGTTATGGCATTTGTGGATTCAGGTGCTGCCCTGAATTTGATGGTCTTGGAGTTTGCCAGGCGCTGTGGTTTTTTCTTGGAGCCCTTGCAGTGTCCTATTCCATTGAGAGGAATTGATGCTACGCCTTTGGCCAAGAATAAGCCTCAGTACTGGACTCAATTGACCATGTGCATGGCTCCTGCACATCGGGAGGATATTCGCTTTTTGGTGTTGCATAATCTGCATGATGTGGTCGTTTTGGGTTTGCCATGGCTACAGGTCCATAATCCTGTATTGGATTGGAAATCAATGTCTGTATCCAGTTGGGGTTGTCAAGGGGTACATGGGGATGTCCCATTGTTGTCTATTTCATCTTCCCATCCTTCTGAAGTCCCTGAGTTCTTGTCAGGTTACCGGGATGTATTTGATGAGCCCAAATCCAGTGCTCTACCTCCTCATAGGGATTGCGATTGTGCTATTAATTTGATTCCTGGTAGTAAGTTTCCGAACGGCCGACTGTTCAATTTATCTGTGCCAGAACACGCTGCAATGCGGAGTTATATAAAGGAGTCCTTGGAGAAAGGGCATATTCGCCCGTCGTCGTCACCGTTGGGAGCAGGGTTCTTTTTTGTGGCCAAGAAGGATGGTTCTCTGAGACCTTGTATAGATTACCGCCTTCTTAATAAAATCACCGTCAAATTTCAGTACCCTTTGCCGCTACTGTCTGATTTGTTTGCTCGGATTAAGGGAGCTAGCTGGTTCACCAAGATAGATCTTTGAGGGGCGTATAATCTTGTGCGTATTAAACGGGGCGACGAATGGAAAACAGCATTTAATACGCCCGAGGGCCATTTTGAGTACTTGGTTATGCCATTCGGGCTTTCTAATGCTCCATCTGTGTTTCAGTCCTTTATGCATGACATCTTCCGAAAGTACCTGGATAGATTCATGATTGTATATTTGGATGATATTTTGGTCTTTTCGGACGATTGGGAGTCTCATGTGAAGCAGGTCAGAATGGTGTTCCAGGTCCTTCGTGCTCATTCCTTGTTTGTGAAAGGGTCTAAATGTCTCTTTGGAGTTCAGAAGGTTTCATTTTTGGGCTTCATTTTTTCCCCTTCTACTATCGAGATGGACCCTGTTAAAGTTCAGGCCATTTATGATTGGACTCAGCCTACTTCTGTGAAGAGCCTTCAGAAATTTTTGGGCTTTGCTAATTTTTACCGTCGCTTCATCGCTAATTTTTCTAGTGTTGTTAAACCATTGACTGATTTAACCAAGAAAGGTGCTGATGTGGTCAATTGGTCCTTTGCGGCCATTGAGGCTTTTCAGGAACTGAAGCGTCGTTTTTCTTCTGCCCCTGTGTTGTGTCAGCCAGATGTTTTGCTCCCGTTTCAGGTTGAGGTGGATGCTTCTGAGATTGGAGCAGGGGCTGTTTTGTCTCAAAGAGGTTCTGATGGCTCTGTAATGAAACCATGTGCTTTCTTTTCTAGAAAGTTTTCGCCTGCTGAGCGCAATTATGATGTGGGTAATCGAGAGTTGTTGGCTATGAAGTGGGCGTTTGAGGAGTGGCGACATTGGCTGGAAGGAGCCAAACATCGCATGGTGGTCTTGACGGATCACAAGAATCTGACTTATCTCGAGTCTGCCAAGCGTTTGAATCCTAGACAGGCTCGATGGTCGCTGTTTTTCTCCCGCTTCAATTTTGTGGTTTCGTACCTTCCAGGTTCTAAGAATGTGAAGGCTGATGCCCTTTCTAGGAGTTTTGTGCCTGATTCTTCGGGAGTTCCTGAGCCGGCTGGTATTCTCAAAGAGGGGGTAATTTTGTCTGCCATCTCCCCTGATTTGCGGCGGGTGCTGCAGGAGTTTCAGGCTGATAGACCTGACCGTTGCCCAGCGGAGAAGCTGTTTGTCCCTGATAGATGGACTAGTAGAGTTATCTCTGAGGTTCACTGTTCGGTGTTGGCTGGTCATCCTGGAATCTTTGGTACCAGAGATTTGGTGGCTAGATCCTTTTGATGGCCTTCCATGTCACGAGATGTGCGTTCTTTTGTGCAGTCCTGTGGGACTTGTGCTCGGGCTAAGCCCTGCTGTTCTCATGCCAGTGGGTTGCTTTTGCCCTTGCCGGTCCCGAAAAGCCCCTGGACGCATATTTCCATGGATTTTATTTCAGATCTCCCTGTCTCTCAGAGGATGTCAGTTATCTGGGTGGTTTGTGATCGCTTCTCTAAGATGGTCCATTTGGTACCTTTGCCTAAATTGCCTTCCTCCTCTGATTTGGTTCCATTGTTTTTCCAGCATGTGGTTCGTTTACATGGCATTCCGGAGAACATCGTGTCGGACAGAGGTTCCCAGTTTGTTTCAAGATTTTGGTGGTCCTTTTGTGCTAAGATGGGCATTGATTTGTCTTTTTCTTCAGCTTTCCATCCTCAGACAAATTGCCAAACCGAACGAACCAATCAGACTTTGGAAACATATCTGAGATGCTTTGTTTCTGCTGATCAGGATGATTGGGTGTCCTTCTTGCCTTTGGCTGAGTTCGCCCTTAATAATCGGGCCAGCTCGGCTACTTTGGTTTCGCCTTTTTTCTGTAATTCTGGTTTCCACCCTCGTTTTTCTTCAGGGCAGGTTGAGCCTTCGGACTGTCCTGGTGTGGATTCTGTGGTGGACAGGTTGCAGCAAATTTGGACTCACGTAGTGGACAATTTGACATTGTCCCAGGAGAAGGCTCAACGTTTCGCTAACCGCCGTCGCTGTGTTGGTCCCCGACTTCGTGTTGGGGATTTGGTTTGGTTGTCGTCTCGTTTTGTTCCTATGAAGGTTTCGTCTCCTAAGTTTAAGCCTCGTTTCATTGGTCCTTATAAGATTTCTGAAATTATTAATCCTGTGTCATTTCGTTTGGACCTTCCAGCTTCTTTCTCCATCCATAATGTGTTCCATAGGTCGTTGTTGCGGAGATATGTGGCTCCTATGGTTCCCTCCGTTGATCCTCCTGCCCCGGTGTTGGTTGAGGGGGAGTTGGAGTATGTGGTGGAGAAGATTTTGGATTCTCGTATTTCGAGACGGAAGCTTCAGTATCTGGTCAAGTGGAAAGGTTATGGTCAGGAGGATAATTCCTGGGTGGTTGCCTCTGATGTTCATGCTGCCGATCTTGTTCGTGCCTTTCATTTGGCTCGCCCCGGAGCGGCCTGGGGGCTCTGGTGAGGGTTCGGTGACCCCTCCTCAAGAGGGGGGTACTGTTGTGAATTCTGTTCTCGAGCTCCCTCCTGTGGTTATGAATGGTACTTCGGCGAGTTCTGTTCATGGACTCCCTCTGGTGGCTGTGAGTGGAGCTGCTGGTTCTGAGATTCCTTCTCCAGCTGATCTCGTTCAGGTCTTGGCTGGCTGCTCTATTTAACTCCACTCAGATCGTTACTTGATGCCAGCTGTCAATGTCCTAGTACTGGTTCAGTTCACTTGGATCTTTCAGATTACCTGTCTACTTCAGCAAAAGCTAAGTCCCTGCTAGCTTATTTGTTACCACTGTGTTTTTGTCCAGCTTGCTATAATGAATTTATCTTGTTAGCTGGAAGCTCTGGGATGCAGAGTGGCACCACCGCGCCGTGAGTCGGTGCGGTGATTTCTTTTGCACACTCTGCGTGGTTTTTTGTTAGTTTTTTATGCTGACCGCAAAGATACCTTTTCTATCCTCTGTCTGTTTAGTTAGTCTGGCCTCCTATGCTGAAATCTATTTCATTCCTGTGTTTGTGACTTCCATCTTAACTCACAGTCAATATATGTGGGGGCTGCCTATTTCTTTGGGGAATTTCTCTGAGGCAAGGTAGGCTGTGTTTTCTATCTTTAGGGGTAGTTAGCTCTTAGGCTGTGAAGAGGCGTCTAGGCAGAGTCAGGAACGCTCCACGGCTATTTCTAGTTGTTGTGATAGGATTAGAGGTTGCGGTCAGCAGAGCTCCCACTTCCCAGAGCTCGTCCTGTATCGCTAGTTTGCTCATCTGGTCATTTCTAGTGTTCCTAACCACCAGCCCAACATAACAGCCAACCACACCAGCATATGGTCTCACAAGGGGTCTGAGGATCTCATCTCGGTACCTAATGGCAGTCAGGCTACCTCTGGCGAGCACATGGAGGGCTGTGCGGCCCTCCAAAGAAATGCCACCCCACACCATTACTGACCTACTAACAAACCGGTCATGCTGAAGGATGTTGCAGGCAGCAGATCTCTCTCCACGGCATCTCCAGACTCTGTCACGTCTGTCACATGTGTTCAGTGTGAACCTGCTTTCATCTGTGAAGGGCACAGGGCGTCAGTGGCGAATTTGCCCATCCTGGTGTTCTGTGGCAAATGCCAAGCATCCTGCACGGTGTTGGGCTGTGGGCACAACCCCCATCTGTGGTCGTTGGGCACTCAGACCATCCTCATGGAGCTGGTTTCTAACCATTTGTGCAGACACATGCACATTTGTGGCCTGCTGGAGGTCTTTTTGTAGGGCTCTGGCAGTGCTTCTCCTGTTCCTCCTTGCACAAAGCCTGAGGTAGTGGTCCTGCTGCTGGGTGATTGCCCTCCTACGGCCCCCTCCACGTCTCCTGGTGTACCGGCCTGTCTCCTGGTAGCGCCTCCAGCCTCGACACTACGCTGACAGACACCGCAAACCTTCTTGCCTCAGCTCGCATTGATGTGCCATCCTGGATGAGCTGCACTACCTGAGCCACTTGTGTGGGTTGTAGAGTCCGTCTCATGCTACCACGAGTGTGAAAGCACAACCAACATTCAAAAGTGACCAAAACATCAGCCAGAAAGCATTGGTACTGAGATGTGGTCTGTGGTACTCATCACTCCTTTATTGAGTGTGTCTTGATAATTGCCAATAATTTCCATCTGTTGTGTTGTCTATTCTATTTGCACAACAGCATGTGAAATTGATTGCCAAACAGTGTTGCTTCCTAAATGGACAGTTTGATTTCACTGAAGTTTTATTTACTTGGAGTTATATTCTGTTGTTTAAGTGTTCCCTTTATTTTTTTGAGCAGTGTATATATATTATATATATATGGCTTGAGAAAGGCAGAGAAATCTGCCGACTCATTGCTGCTAATGGATCAGTAAGGCTTTTTGGAGTGCTGCCAGTTTTTTTCTAATTTTATATTGTATAAAATACAATACAATATATATACAGTATGTCAAGATGAGGTCTGGAAGTCAAAGCTAAATTTCAGTGAGAGTTGCTCATAAGATTGCTAGAGAGGCAAATCAGAACCCCTGCTTAACTGCAAAAGAACTTTAGAAAGATTTAGCAGACTCTGGAGTGTGGTACATTGTTCTACTGTTCAGAGACACCTTCACAAATATGGCATTCATGGAAGATCCATCAGAAGAAAGCCTTTCCCTAGTCCTCACCATAAAATTTAGCCTCAGAGGTATGCAAAAGAACATCAGCACTGCCCGATTGAATAATATTGGTCCCAGTGCTATCCAATATAAAAATCAGATAGTACTTGTCCAATGTATATGCTCATGTGAGCGAGCTCTTAGTACACACGTCACATTACCATTCATCTAGATGGGTCTTACAGTAGCATGCCAATTCTGCATTAATTGACATCCCATCTGGCACACATTTACATGCTGGCTCGGAAATCGATCAAGGCAGAAAAGATGTGCCAGCAGCGAGGGGTCTGTGAGTATGTTTACAACAAAAATATATGCAGCAGACTAATAATTATACTTGTATTAGCAAAGTTCCATGGCTTCAACGTTGATCCCGGCATCTACATTTCTGGCTTGTGCTTGATATTTTCATTTTGTTGGGATGTTATCTGTGCTGTGCGTTCAGTGGGCTGGCTGACTGGATAATTAATTTTACTGGCTAAGCCAGCCCCCTTCTCTGTGACGGCCAATGCATAGACAGAGAGGAAACTGGCTTATCACTGGAAATGGTCCAGCACCCTTCAGACACAGCACTTATAGTGTTCCCACCGATTTATTGGCCACAAGCTGGAAGGGGACCTACTGTGACTGACTGTGAAAGAAGAGTGGGCAAAAGAGCTTATCCTTAGCAGATTCATTTCAGAACTACTACTGAGTCCATAACTTCCGGACAGACCGATTCTATTCTCAAACAGATATAAATTCCTAAATACTTACATAGTTTTTGTCCTTTATTTTCACTTTATTGCGGATTTGAATTTCTGCTCCCCACATAAAAACTAGAGGACATTAGCAGTATTTATGAATAGAAGCAGCACAAACTATTCTTGTTCACAGTTGCCATTAATTGTGACCTCAAGTTTACTTATAGAAGATGCAGTCTCCTCTGCACAGTTGATGTTGAGATGTGTCAGCTGCTTGATGTCTGTTCATATTTTATGAGGTTATCCAGAAAAATGAAGGCAGCACTCCAATAGAAAAAATAAATGTGGTTTATTGGCCCATGTGCGATGTTTCAGTCCAGGATGTGGACCTTTCTCAAGCAGATGCTTGAGAAAGGTCCACATCCTGGACTGAAATGTCGCACATGGGCCAATAAACCACATTTATTTTTTCTATTGGAGTGCTGCCTTCATTTTTCTGGATAATAGCATGAGGTTTGGTACATACCTGGAAGGATTTTTTGCACCCTTTGTTTTCTTTTGGTGCTGCTTTTTGTTTTCTTTTTCCATATTTTATGAGGGCTATAATATGAGGTGATCTAAATTGGTGGTTGCTGAGGTGGGTATCTCTGATGAACCTATCCTCTACAGCAGAGGTAATTCTTGGTCTTTTTTCCGGGCAGCCTGTTTCATCATAGCAATTGATGCATTTCTTAGCTTCACCTGAGGTTGTGTTCAAGGTTCTGACAATTTTCCAGATTAACCCCTTTACGATATTGGGCTAGTTATATGCCCCCGTTGGACTCCCTCCATTTGATGTGGGCTCTGGCTCTGAGCCCACATCTTTCCTGGCATATGTCAGCTGTTTTGAACAACTGACATGAGCCTCTAAAAGCCACGGGTGGAATCACGATCCACCCGCGGCTGTTAACCCGTTAAATGCCGCTGTCAATCTCTGATTATGGTTTTTAACTCGCGCTTCTAGGAAGCTCCCTGGAAATCCCGCCCATCAGAATTTCCTCTATGGTTGTCATAGCCAAATTGCTATGAGCACTGCCCGGTGGTTAACACTCATAGCAAGTGAGCATTTCTGCTGCAAACAGGTGATCTGATCATCGCCTGTATGTAGCAGAGACGATCAGAAAACTGCAGCTTCTATTTTCCCATAGAGACTATTGAAGCATGCAAAAAGTAAAAAAAATAAATGTTTCTAAAATATTTAAAAAATGTAAAAAAAATATAAAAGTTCAAATCACCCCCCTTTCACCCCATTCAAAATAAAACTGTAAAAAAACCAAACACACATATTTGGTATCGCCGCTTTCACAATTGCTCGATCTAGCAATGTCAAAAAGTATTAACTTGATCGCTAAACGTCGTAACGAGAAAAAAAGTCAAAACACCAGGATTACATTTTTTTGGTTGCCGCTACATTGCAATAAAATGCAATAACGTCAGCTCCGCATGCAAAAAATAAGCCCTCACTCAACCCCAGATCACGAAAAATGGAGACACTATGGATCTTGGTAAATGGTGCCATTTTTTTTTTTGTATCAAAGTTTGGATTTTTTATTCCACCACTTAAATAAAAAAGAGCCTAGACATGTTTGGTGTCTATGAACTCGTAATGACCTGGAGAATCATAATGGCAGGGTTGTTTTAGCATTAGTGAACATGATAAAATAAAATAACAAAAGACAACTGTAGAATTTCACTTTTTTTTCAATTTCACCGCACTTTGAATTTTTTTCTCGTTTTCCAGTATATGATATGGTAAAACCAATGGTGTCGTTCAAAAGTACAACTTGTCCCTCAAAAAAAAAGCCCTCCCATGGCCATTTTGACCAAAAAAATAAAAAAATAAAGCTCTGGGAAGAAGGGGAGCAAAAAAACAAAAATGCAAAAATGGAAAATGGGCTGGGGGTTAAGGAGTTACCTGATCTTCATGTCTTAGTGTATGTGCTCAGGAAAAGGAACTGCTGTGGGTTTGACGCAGTGTAATTACACAGCGTCAAATCCGTAGCTGCCAGCTGTGACGGTATAGTGGATGGGATTTCTAGAAATCTCATGCCCACTATGCGTCTACAGATGCCTGCGGATCACTCGCGGACACTGACATGCGGTGCGTCTCTCCAACCTGCAGCATGTTAATTTTTCTTGCATAGACGCTAGTGTCCGCAAGAGAAATTACATCAATAGAATGTATTAAATGAGGTAAATCCGCATGATTCAGTGATCACATGCGGATTTACCTGCGTTCAATAGAAGGCAGCGCTTTGTACACTTCCAAAGCTCTGCTAGTTCTGAATTGTGGGCACATAGCCATAAAGTAATGGTGCTGTTGTTCCTGTTAGTTGAGTGTTTCTTGCAATATTCTGGCTAACAACAGTTGTGGAATATAATGGTATATATCAACTGTATACTTTTTTGATGATTCCAAAAAGTATACAATACTATAAAGTAAATATTTATTTTGATGGATTTTTTTCAATGGCAGCAAAGTAGAGATTTCTTTTGTCTTTGTCATTGTTGTCTTTAGATAAAACCAAACATGGATATGCCATTGACTTTCGTTGTTGATCAAAAGATCTGTTCCTAATCTGTCTATAACAGGACAGTGCGGCAGGCTTAGCTCTTGAAAATTGCAGGAAACATCCTGTTTTATGTTTGAACATGACCCTTACATCATGTTCTTATGACTGTGAAGCCGCTGTAGATGTTACACTAATGACTTCAGTTCTATCATGCACTGCACATAGATAATTTACACTGAGAAACTCAGATTGTTGTCGTTATCCTCATCAAAATCCCCTCAATGAACAGTTTGGTCACAGGCTAGGAAAATGTGTCTGTCACACTCTTCCCTCATAATTGACACTCCTCAGTAGGGGGGAGGGGGCATAACCTGCACATAACCAGCAGGAAGAAAACTCCTCTTTGATTGAATATTAACTTGAGTGTCTTGATGGAAAAAGAGGATATGGGATTAGAGAAGGTGTTGAACAAAGATGTACTTTAGACCTTCTGGAAGGAATATTTGAGAAGATTTGAAGGAGAAATGAAGAAACATTCAGGTATAGAATACACACAAAACCCCTATAATTGGTTAGTTATCCTTCGCCTATTTCTACCCCGCAGTATTTGGGCCAGTATTTTGCATCGGTACTTGGAGCTAGATCTGGCAGTGGGATCTAAAGAGAGAAAAACTCTTAATGGAAAGATTTGGATCCATTCTATGTTGGCTTATCAATGCAGATACAACGTAGTGACCAAAATACTGCCTGCCATGGGAAAATGGCCTTTCACTTTTAATATTTGTCCTAAAATGTACCCAACATACTCCCATTACTTTTCTGTGAGAGTATTTGAAATCCTGGGATTATTTACGGAGTATATAAAGAGGTTATTTGACATTACAGATATTTCAGGACAATAGTTGTAAGTAAAGTTCTTTATTGATCATTTATGAATAGTTCAATTAAGGAAATGCTAGATGTTAACATAAAACACTTTGTAACATAGGAGGAGAAATGTGTTTCCCTTTGGTTTCTGAACTTTCATTGTTCTGTTTTGTATGTACAATAGTTATTCTGTACGTTGTCCATCATCGCCGTCATTGATGGTCTTCAGTTTCCATAGTCACTTGTGTCTGTGTTACTGATTTTATGATCTTATTCTTGAACTTTGTATCTTGTGATCTCTGTTACTGACCTGTGAGTTGTATGTAATAAAGGCGAGCTCTACCTAGTCTAATACTGACGTTTGTGGCTTGTATCCTCAATGGTTTTGCAGGTTCACATGTTTTTCTTTTATCTTTTACTCTTGATATCTGGAAATAGACAAATCATATAATACATATTGTGTATCTGTGTTTAGTTCTGTCATTACACCAGACGGTGTTATTCTAAATAAGGTGATTAGCTGCAATCATGATCAATAGTGATGAGCAAATGTACTTGGGTTTTCCGAGCATGCTCGGCTGGTCTCCGAGTATCTTGGGCGTGCGTGTACATTATGTTTGAGTCCCCGCAGCTGCATGGTTTGCGGCTGTTAGACAACCTGAGTACATGTGGGGGTTGCCTGTTTGTTAGGGAATCCCCACATGGGTTCAGGATGTCTTAACAGCCGCAAATCATGCAGCTACGGGGACTCTAACATAATCTCCGAGTACGCCCAAGATACTAGGAGAACACCCGAGTACTGAGTACACTTGCTCATCACTAATGATTAAGGCTAGTTTCACACCACTACAATATGCCAGCATTGTAACATTTATACAGTTTTTATATCCAGATCCGCCATGAACAGAGGCTTAAAACACAATAGAGTTTTTCAGTGCTGTGTTGCAGTCATTATATGGAATTGAAGATGTGGCCATATGAGCAAATAAAACCGTCCTTACTCAATTAAAATAATGTTTTTGTTTTTTGCAAATAAAGTGTAATTACTGTATAAAGTTTTGCAACTTTGTTTATATACTTTATATTTCAATAGCTCTCCGTGTTTAAGGCCCTTAGATTGAATGAAAAGTGTAGGTAGACCTGTTCTCACCTGAGACGTGAAGCCCATCTAGTGTAGGTCAGGGGCAAACATCCAGCAAGTGCAGCTGATCAGGGACCATTGTGGATAGCAGGCAGAGGAAAGAAAGCCCCTCCTTCCTTGGATCGGCGCCCCCGCGACGTCATAGTGGGGGCCCGATCATTACCATGGTGACCCGATGTTCGACATCCGGGTCACTACGCTCTAGCAAGTTAGTTAGATCATGAGCAGTGCAGCGCTGACAGGTTATACATATATACAGTACTAGATGGCAGCCCGATTCTAAAGAATCGGGAGTCTAGAATCCATATATACTTTATTTATTCAAATGTAAGAATAATACAATTAATAAATAATAGTAAGAAAAAACAAAAAATGGCTGCACTCACCAGCTCTTGACAATTCTTGACAGTACGGCACATTTCTGATTGGTCGCTCGCGGCAGGCGGCAACCAATCAGAAAAGTGCCGCGCACCACGAAGGCATATATCTTTGTCCACCCTGAGCGGGTGTAGGACGCTGGTGACGTCACTTATCTCCGGACAAAGCCACGGAAGTTGGCACAAATTGCCGGAAGTAGTATTCTAGGCAATTATATATTAGATTTTAATGTTATCAGTGTTTACCTTTGAACGTTTATATTGTATTGTCCTGTCACCAGCCATGTGTACGATTATCGGCCGAAAGCCTCTCTGGAACCAATAATCACCCCATGTAAAGGTATCTTTATAAGTTAAAGATTCAGAATACTATGACTTTTATCATATCCTGAACAGTCAAGTTTTTTATGAACCGTTAAGGTTTTCTGGTTGAAGTAAAAAAAACTCTGAGTGTTTACAGTTTGAAACCATAAAATGTTGAAAAATTATGTCATTCTTGAGTATATCACTCAATGGTGCTCATAAACGTGTCAAATTTGATCTATAATATACTTTAATATACGTTACTTTAATCTTTAATATACTTAAGAACAGGGCCCCAGACATCACACAGGGGGTCTGAAACACCGCACAGTGGTCCAAAATATCGCTGTGCTCTGCCTGGGGCCCCATATGCTGCCTGGGGCCCCTGTGCTCTGCCTGGGGCTTCATATGTTGCCTGGGGCCCCTGTGCTCTGCCTGGGGCCCCATATGCTGCCTGGGGCCCCTGTGCTCTGCCTGGGGCCCCATGTTCTGCCTGGGGCCCCTGTGCTCTGCCTGGGGCCACTGTGCTCTGCCTGGGGCCCCATATGCTGCCTGGGGCCCCTGTGCTCTGCCTGGGGCCCCATATGCTGCCTGGGGCCCCTGTGCTCTGCCTGGGGCCCCATAGGCTGCCTGGGGCCCCTGTGCTCTACCTGGGACCACTGTGCTCTGCCTGGGGCCCCATATGCTGCCTGGGGCCCCTGTGCTCTGCCTGGGGCCCCATGTTCTGCCTGGGGCCACTGTGCTCTGCCTGGGGCCCCATAGGCTGCCTGGGGCCCCTGTGCTCTGCCTGGGACCACTGTGCTCTGCCTGGGGCCCCATATGGTGCCTGGAGCCCCTGTGCTCTGCCTGGGGCCACTGTGCTCTGCCTGGGGCCCCATATGCTGCCTGGGGCCCCATATGCTGCCTGGGGCCCCTGTGCTCTGCCTGGGGCCCCTGTGCTCTGCCTGGGGCCCCATGGTCTGCCTGGGGCCCCTGTGCTCTGCCTGGGGCCACTGTGCTCTGCCTGGGGCCCCATGTTCTGCCTGGGGCCACTGTGCTCTGCCTGGGGCCCCATAAGCTGCCTGGGGCCCCTGTGCTCTGCCTGGGACCACTGTGCTCTGCCTGGGGCCCCATATGCTGCCTGGGGCCCCTGTGCTCTGCCTGGGGCCACTGTGCTCTGCCTGGGGCCCCATATGCTGCCTGGGGCCACTGTGTTCTGCCTGGGGCCCCATATGCTGCCTGGGGCCCCATATGCTGCCTGGGGCCCCTGTGCTCTGCCTGGGGCCCCATATGCTGCCTGGGGCCCCTGTGCTCTGCCTGGGGCCCCGTGCTCTGCCTGGGGCCCCATGTTCTGCCTGGGGCCCCATGTTCTGCCTGGGGCCCCTGTGCTCTGCCTGGGGCCACTGTGCTCTGCCTGGGGCCCCATATGCTGCCTGGGGCCCCTGTGCTCTGCCTGGGGCCCCTGTGCTCTGCCTGGGGCCCCATATGCTGCCTGGGGCCCCTGTGCTCTGCCTGGGGCCCCTGTGCTCTGCCTGGGGCCCCATGTTCTGCCTGGGGCCCCTGTGCTCTGCCTGGGGCCACTGTGCTCTGCCTGGGGCCACTGTGCTCTGCCTGGGGCCCCATATGCTGCCTGGGGCCCCTGTGCTCTGCCTGGGGCCACTGTGCTCTGCCTGGGGCCCCATAGGCTGCCTGGGACCACTGTGCTCTGCCTGGGGCCCCATATGCTGCCTGGGGCCCCTGTGCTCTGCCTGGGGCCACTGTGCTCTGCCTGGGGCCCCATATGCTGCCTGGGGCCCCTGTGCTCTGCCTGGGTGTAGGACACTGGTGACGTCACTTATCTCCGGACATTAGCTCCGGACATTATCTCCGGACATTAGCTCCGGACAAAGCCACGGAAGTTGGCACAAATTGCAGGAAGTAGTATTCTAGGCAATTATATATTAGATGGGCATTTCCTGAAGGAAATACATGGTGCTTGAACAGCGCTACCAGCTTTACAGCAGCACTTTTCACACACAGGACTGGGGGGTGCGCTTACTTTTGCACCCGGGGCCGGGGGCGCGCTTACTTTTGCACCCGGGGGCGCACTTACTTTTGCACCCGGAGGCGCACTTACTTTTGCACCCGGGGGGGCACTTACTTTTGCACCCGGGGGCGCACTTACTTTTGCACCCGGGGGCGCACTTACTTTTGCACCCGGGGGCGCACTTACTTTTGCACCCGGGGGCGCACTTACTTTTGGGGCCGCACTTACTTTTGGTGGGCGGGGCTCCTCGGCCTCCGATTTGGTGGGTGGGGCCCCTCGTCCGATTTGGTGGGTGGGGACCCTCGGCCTCCGATTTGGTGGGCGGGGACCGGCCTACGATTTGGTGGGCGGGGACCCTCGGCCTCCGATTTGGTGGGCGGGGACCCTCGACCTCCGATTTGGTGGGCGGGGACCCTCGGCCTCCGCTTTGGTGGGCGGGGCCCCTCGGCCTCCGATTTGGTGGGCGGGGTCCCTCTGCCTCCGATTTGGTGGGCGGGGACCCTCGGCCTCCGCTTTGGTTGGCGGGGCCCCACGGCCTCAGATTTGGTGGGCGGGGTCCCTCTGCCTCCGCTTTGGTGGGCGGGGCCACTCGGCCTTCGATTTGGTGGGCGGGGCTCCTCGGCCTCTGATTTGGTTGTTGGGGCCCCTCGGCCTCCGATTTGGTGGGCGGGGCCCCTTATCCTCCGATTTGGTGGGCGGGGCCCCTTATCCTCCGATTTGGTGGGCGGGGCCCCTCGGCCTCCGATTTGGTTGGCGGGGCCCCTCGGCCTCCGATTTGGTGGGCAGGGACACTCGGCCTCCGATTTGGTGGGCGGGGACCCTCGGCCTCCGATTTGGTTGGCGGGGCCCCTCGGCCTCCGATTTGTTGGGCGGGGACCCTCGGCCTCCGATTTGGTGGGCGGGGACCCTCGGCCTCCGATTTGGTGGGCGGGGACCCTCGGCCTCCAATTTGGTGGGCGGGGACCCTCGGCCTCCGATGTGGTGGGCGGGGCCCCTCGGCCTCCGATGTGGTGGGCGGGGACCCTCGGCCTCCGATGTGGTGGGCGGGGCCCCTCGGCCTCCGATGTGGTGGGCGGGGCCCCTCGGCCTCCGATGTGGTGGGCGGGGCCCCTCGGCCTCCGCTTTAGTGGGCGGGGCCAGGCCCCTCGGCCTCCGTTTTGGTGGGCGGGGCCGCTCGGCCTTCGATTTGGTGGGCGGGGCTCCTCGGCCTCCGATTTGGTTGGCGAAGCCCCTCGGCCTCCGATTTGGTGGGCGGGGACTCTCGGCCTCCGATTTGGTGGGCGGGGACCCTCGGCCTCCGATTTGGTGGGCAGGGACCCTCGGCCTCCGATTTGGCGTGCGGGGACCCTCGGCCTCCGCTTTCGTGGGCGGGGCCCCTCGACCTTCGATTTGGTGGGCGGGGCTCCTCGGCCTCCGATTTGGTTGTTGGGGCCCCTCGGCCTCCGATTTTTGGGGGCGGGGACCCTCGGCCTCCGATTTGGTGGGCGGGGACCCTCGGCCTCCGATTTGGTGGGCGGGGACCCTCGGCCTCCGCTTTGGTGGGTGGGGCCCGTCGGCCTCCGATTTGGTGGGCGGGGACCCTCGGCCTCCGATTTGGTGGGCGGGGACCCTCGGCCTCCGATTTGGTGGGCGGGGCCCATCGGCCTCCGATGTGGTGGTCGGGGCCCCTCGGCCTCCGCTTTGGTGGGCGGGGCCGGGCCGGGCCCCTCGGCCTCCGCTTTGGTGGGCGGGGCCGCTCGGCCTTCGATTTGGTGGGCGGGGCTCCTCGGCCTCCGATTTGGTTGGCGGGGCCCCTCGGCCTCCGATTTGGTGTGTGCTCTGCCTGGGGCCACTGTGCTCTGCCTGCGGCCCCATATGCTGCCTGGGGCCCCTGTGCTCTGCCTGGGGCCCCATTTCTGCCTGGGGCCCCTGTGCTCTGCCTGGGGCCACTGTGCTCTGCCTGGGTGTAGGACACTGGTGACGTCACTTATCTCCGGACATTAGCTCCGGACATTAGCTCCGGACAATAGCTCCGGACAATAGCTCCGGACAAAGCCACGGAAGTTGGCACAAATTGCAGGAAGTAGTATTCTAGGCAATTATATATTAGATATCTCTATATGCCAGCACAATATACTGTATTTCAAAAACAAAAGCTGAGATATCTTACAAATAAAGTGTACGCACTTTTTATAGTGACTGGTAATTGGCATAAATTTAAAAATTGGTGCAATTGTTTTTCACGCATTTAGCTCATTATAAAAGTTTATATAAATGTAACTCTTACATATGATATGTGGTGACAAAATGGCGCCTCATAGACGTTAAAACCTCATGTGACCATAGGAAGTTAAAAACTAATTATTTTTGCTACTTGAATAAGTACAATATAAAAATTTCTGTCAGTAAAATGATTACTAGAGGGGCATGATGGAGCAGGGTTAGTCACTTTCTGCACAGGGTTTTTTGGCATTCAGTGTCCATCCCTGGCCTTCGTAATAAAGTAGCAAAATAGGTTACCTCCTTATTAGTTTAGAGCAGGGGTCGGCAGCTAATTTTCCCAATAAGCCACATGATAGATTGGGAAATTAATTCTGTTCAATATTAACAATAACATATTATTTTATATTATTTTTATTGTTTAGTATTGAGCAGGTCAAAATGATATAATTTACTGATTTTTATAGTCTATAAAAAATAATACAACCTACTGCTCCTGTTATTCAGCTTTTGTATTATGATCAACAGCTCCCCAAAAACAATTTGCTGTCCCCATGGCCCCCACACACAGATCACCACACAGTATACCTGGGGTGGGCAATTAATTTTCCCGAGGGGCCACATGAGAGACCGTGACTGTTGTGGAGGGCCGAATCAATAGGCTGAAATTAATTCTGCTCAATATTAACATTGATATATTATAATTATTATAATATTGATCATTTTATTAATGTTAATTGTATAACTTAATATTGAGCAGAATTAAGTATGCTGACACCCCCCTATATAATGTTTAAACACGAGTACAGCCACTTATGTATATCGTATGAGCCCCCCAAACAGCCCCTTATGTGTGGCATATATGCACATATGCAGCATGAGCTCCACACAGCCTCCCTATATATACAGAATGAGCCTCACACAGCCTCCCTATATATACTGCATGAGCCCAACACAGCCTTCCTATATATACAGCATGAGCCCAACACAGCCTTCCTATATATACAGAATGAGCCTCACACAGCCTCCCTATATATACTGCATGAGCCCAACACAGCCTTCCTATATATACAGCATGAGCCCAACACAGCCTTCCTATATATACAGAATGAGCCTCACACAGCCTCCCTATATATACTGCATGAGCCCAACACAGCCTTCCTATATATACAGCATGAGCCCCACACAGCCTCCCT
Organism: Ranitomeya variabilis; assembly: GCF_051348905.1. Classification (NCBI taxonomy): domain Eukaryota; kingdom Metazoa; phylum Chordata; class Amphibia; order Anura; family Dendrobatidae; genus Ranitomeya; species Ranitomeya variabilis. The sequence goes on along the minus strand of NC_135235.1, from coordinate 335,803,534 downwards.
ATATACGGCATGATCCCCACACAGCCTCCCTATATATACTGCATGAGCCCCACACAGCCTCCCTATATACGGCATGAGCCCCACATACCCTCCCCGTATACTGCATGAATCCCACACAGCTTCCCTATATAAGGCATGATCCCCACACAGCCTCCCTATATACGGCATGAGCCCCACACAGCCTCCCCATATACTGCATGAGCCCCACACAGCCTCCCTATATACTGCATGAGCCCCACACAGCCTCCCCATATACTGCATGAGTCCCACACATCCTCCCTATAAACGGCATGTTCCCCACACAGCCTCCCTATATACTGCATGAGCCCCACACAGCCTCCCTATATACGGCATGAGCCCCACACAACCTCCCCATATACTGCAGGAGCCCCACACAGCCTCCCCATATACTGCATGATCCCCACACAGCCTCCCTATATACGGCATGAGCCCCACACAGCCTCCCTATATACTGCATGAGCCCCACACAGCCTCCCTATATACTGCATGAGCCCCACACAGCCTCCCCATATACAGCATGAGTCCCACACAGCCTCCCTATATACGACATGAGCCCCACACAGCCCCCCCATGTACTGCATGAGTCCCACACAGCCTCCCTATACCACACACATTAGGCCCCACACACATTAGGAGCTCCCATACACATTAGGCCCCATACACATTAGGCCCCACACACATTAGGAGCTTGCATACACATTAGGCTCCACATACATTAGGCCCCACACATATTAGGCTCCACACACATTAGGCCCCACACACATTAGGAGCTCCCATACACATTAGGCCCCATATACATTAGGAGCTCCCATACACATTAGGCCCCGCACACATTAGGCCCCGCACACATTAGGCTCCACACACATTAGGCCCCACACACATTAGGAGCTCCCATATACATTAGGCCCCATACACATTAGGCCCCATACACATTAGGAGCTCCCAAAACATTAGGCTCCACACACATTAGGAGCTCCCATACACATTAGGCCCCATACACATTAGGAGCTCCCAAAACATTAGGCTCCACACACATTAGGCCCCACACACATTAGGCTCCACACACATTAGGCTCCACACACAATAGGAGCTCCCATACATAATAGGCTACACATTCATTAGGCCCCACACACATTAGGAGCTCCTATACACATTAGGCCCCATACACAGTAGGCCCCACACACATTAGGAGCTCGCATACACATTAGGCCCCACACACATTAGGCCCCACACACATTAGGAGCTCCCATACACATTAGGCCCCATACACATTAGGAGCTCCCATACACATTAGGCCCCACACTCATTAGGCTCCACACACATTAGGCCTCACACACATTAGGAGCTCCCATACACATTAGGCTCCACACACATTAGGAGCTCCCATACACATTAGGCCCCATACACATTAGGCCCCACACACATTAGGCTCCAAACACATTAGGCCCCACACACATTAGGAGCTCCCATACACATTAGGCCCCACACACATTAGGAGCTCCCATACACATTAGGCTCCACACACATTAGGCCCCATACACATTAGGAGCTCCCATACACATTAGGCTCAACACACATTAGGCCCCACACACATTAGGAGCTCCCATACACATTAGGCTCCACACACATTAGGCCCTACACAATAGGCCCCACACACATTAGGCTCCGCACACATTAGGCTCCACACCCATTAGGCCCCATACCATACACATTATGGCTTTCACATGTTGAATTTTAACACCCAACACTGTAATACAGTTTACTCTCTTCTTCCCACACATGCATCCCTGTTACCTGTAGTCCCCCACAGCTCCTCGCATTACACGTCGGGGTCTTACAATCACTATTGCGGCACGGCACCTCACACACTTGTCCGACACTGCAAGGGATAATGAGAGCTCCTGCCCCCTCGTGGCCGGGTGACCCCAGCACCCGCACAAGTCATCACTCTGAGCTGTCCCGAGGGTGTGCTCCTGCTCTGCAAGGCAGAGGCTGCCGGTGCTGCCTGTCTGTGTGGGGATGGGATGGCCGCTCTCCATGCACAGTATAGAGGAATATCCATGTGGCGTCATTGCAGGAGGGGGACCCCGTAGTTGCATGGTGTGCCCCGGAAGCAGGAACAGATCAAGCGACCCACTACAGGCACAGTTGACAACGGAGAAGGCGGCAGGCGATGGGCCTCTTGATGCCTTGCCTGCACCTTTACAAGTGATGGCCATAGAACGGAACATCGGGGTTGGCAGCCGGTCTCTATGTCCTGCAACGGACAGTGAAGGTAGGGGACAACAGCGGCGTGCGAAAAAGAATTACAGCTGTGTGCTCTAGTGTTTTAGCGGGCATGCTACCAAAAAACAACTTTGCTACGTCTTACTTTTGGGGGAGGCCTTATATTTAGCAGTTCTACAAAACCACAGCTAGGTCTTATTTTCGGGGAAACCGGGTAGACAGCAGAATATTCATCACATAGGCAGCACAGTTCAAACACAGAGTCATCTTATCTGCATTCATCACACAGGCAGCATAAGTTAAACACAGAGACATCTTATCTTTCCCTGCCTTCCGGGCAGACTCTGTTCTTCCTGTCAACTCTGTCTATATCCTTGCAGTCTCTGTCTATATCCTTGCAGCCTCTGTCTATATCTTTGCAGCCTCTGTCTATATCCTTGCAGCCTCTGTCTCACTCTTGGTCAATCTCTGACCAACTATTGAACAATCCCTGTCCCTCTTCTGGACAATGATTGTCCCACTCGTGCTCCACTAGCTTCCTACCAGTCCCTTGTCCGGTTCCAATTGGGAAAGGTGTCAGGATCGCGGTCTCAGCTCCTCCTGCCCTGGTCTTAGATCCCAGATCTTCTTCGGGTTGGCTTCTATTCTTGCTGGTGACCGCCTGCATGACTCCCAGCCTGGGGCCCCTTACTACTAAACAGCTTTATCCCCATGGCCGGTAATACTCTGCTCCACTACTGCTCCCATTACCTGCCCTTGGGCAGGCTACCCGGGTGTCTGCATCTAATCAGGAAGTGTCTGTCCTATACCCCTGTGGCTCTGCACTGCCCTGCTCTAACTCCTCCCAACTGCTTAACCCCTATGCTGCCTGTATCTCACTAACACTCCTTGTTTATTCTATGGTACCCTATTCTATTCCTTTCCTCTATGATGCCCCCCTCTATTCTAATTCCCCTACGGTCCTATACTGTCCCTAAGATTACACACAGTATATAACAAATGCATCACATTACAGTACACAAACATCAGTAAACATGTATTAAACATCATCTGGAATTCTGTGCCCCAACACGTCCAGTTATCCACATTTGGATCCTTTAAACGAAACCGGAAAACCCATCTCTTCAAAGAAGCTTACAACCTGTAATGACCACACTGCCACCTCCTTACATGGGCACTGTGCGGCCCATGGACCTCTGGTTTCCAGCCCCACGGCTGTCTCGGCACTTTGCTCAGGTCTGCAGTATACTGGAATCCCACAGCCCCCCCATACACAGTTTGATGCCACTACAGCCTCTCAACACAGTATGTTGACCCCCACAGCCCCCAAAAGAAGTTTAATCCCATAGACATAATGATCAGTTCCCTATATGCAGAATGATTACCCTCACAGCATGATCCTACATAGCCCCAACACATTATGATGGTCACCACTGCTCACAAATAGTATGCTGGCCTTCACAACCCACTATACATAGTATGATGGTCCCTATTGCTCCCCACACAGTATCATCCACCACAGCCCTCAAACATAGTGATGACTCCCCCAACCCCCAAACTCAATTTGATGACGCCTACAGAACCCACAACATAGTATAATTTCCCACAGTCCCCAAACACAGAAGAATGATGACCTCCACAGTTGCCCAATCACAGAATGATGATCCCCACAGTATTAGCTCCCACAGTCTCTAAACACAGAATATGACCCCTACAGTATGATCCCCAAGAGCCTCTAATACAGTATTATCACTACACATAACATGATGTCCCCCATGGTCCACCCACAAAGTTTAAACAAAATATAATCCCCCCACAGCCCCCCCGTACAGAATAATAATCTCCACAGAATGATTTTTAACAGTTTCCCCACACATTATGATGTCACTCACACAGTACAGTCCCAACACAGAATAATGACCCCTACAGTATAATTCCTTAAAGCCCCCCCTCCACATTATGATCCCAAAACCATTTCCCAAGACACACTGCTCTGGTCTTTGTTCTGCAAACTGAAGCTCTACAGCAGGCGCGATCTAGTGACGAAATCAACCCTGCTGCACTGAGACGCTGAGTTACATAGACTGAATGGTGGAGGAAGAAGCAGATGGTTCTCTCCTCCACCATTACATTCACCAGTATCTTCTTACTGAAGATGCAGATACTGGTGAAATCTGGACGGAGGTGGAAAGGGCATCTGCGGCACATAGCCCTTTTGCTGTCCCAGTGCATGGGCCGGAGAGAAACAAACAGCCAAAGGACCAGCTGTGGCACGCGAGACATATTGTGCCAGGTCTGTTTTAGAGGATTGTCTGATACTTGAATATTAATTTGCTATGTTAAATTACCTAAAGTATTTAATTGATATTTTTATGTTCCTGTGTCTAGATATTACTGGTATCCACATTTTATTGCACCAAGTGCGGTCCCTCAGCACATCCCTCTAATGTCCAGTGTCTATTGTTGGACTGAAGAGAACACGTCAAGAATTCTAGTTCTCATCTATAATCACTTCACTGCCCGTGTACAAGAGGAATCATGTCTGTCCATTAGCTTTCACACATAAGAGAAACATTTGAAGGTGATGTGCATGCTACATTTTTTTCAGGCATGTTAACCTGCTTAGTTTTCCAAGAAGAAGGCTGTTCAGGAAAATGTGGTGTTTTTTTTTCTTGCTGTCTCCCGGGCACTTTTTCGTCAGTTTTAGCTGTCCGCAGCTTTTTGAGCCTTCCCATAGCCTTGTATTATAAAGTATAAAGTGTCTTCATAATGGGACAGCAAAAGAATGGATGGGTCACTTATTTTATTGCTTAGTAGAGATGATGTGGCCTCCTGCCTTCACAACAATATTAGCCCAAACGATTTTGATTAGGAAATGTGGCCTGGTGCCTGCACAACACTATTAGCCCAAACGATTTTGATTAGGAAATGTGAGCTCCTGACTGCACAACACTATTAGGCCAAACTATTTTGATTAGGAAATGTGAGCTCCTGACTGCACAACACTATTAGTCCAAACTATTTTGATTAGGAAATATGAGCTCCTGACTGCAACACAATATTAGACCAAACTATTTAGATTAGGAAATGTGGACTCCTGCCTGCACAATACTATTACCACAAACTAGTTAGATGCTGGAAGGTCGATTTCACACAGGATGCTATCTAACTATCTGACAGCTTTCAGCAGCAGGAGCAGCCTCTATACACTATTACACTGGCAAAATGTGCCAACAAAGCAAAATGTCTGTTGTGAATTCTGCTCTTGGGCTCCCTCCGGTGGTTGTTAGTGGTAGTGCAGTGGTCTCTGGATTATAAGCTGGGCAGGTGTTTCTGATTATTGCAGCTCTATTAGGTATTTAGGTTTGTTGGATCCATCAATCCCTGCCAGTTGTCCATTGTATCTTGGAGGGATTGCATCTCTGTCTGGCTCCACTTGCCCTGCTGTCATTTCAGCTAAGATAAGTGTCTTGTTTTGGTTCTCTGTAGCATGCATGCAGTGTGCTTTTATGTGCAGTGCAATCTATTGTGTTTTTGTCCAGCTTAGACTTGTTTGGATTTTTCTGTCATGCTGGTTTCTCTGGAGATGCAGATATACATCCTATGTCTTTAGTTAGATGTAGTATATAGTATATTCTGCTGTGGATTTTTCTAGTGTTTTAATACTGACCGCTTAGAACTCTGTCCTATCCTTTTCTATTTAGCTAGAAGTGCCTCTTTTGCTAAACTCTGTCTTTTCTGCCTGTGTACGTATTTCCTCTTAAACTCACAGTCAATATTTGTGGGGAGCTGCCTATCCTTTGGGGCTCTGCTCTGAGGCAAGATAGGGTTTCCCATTTCCATCTTTAGGGGTATTTAGTCCTCCGGCTGTGTCGAGGTGTCTAGGCCTGGTTAGGTACATCCCACGGCTACTTTTAGTTGCGGTGTCAGTATTAGGATTGCGGTCAGTACAGGTACCACCTACTCCATAGATAGTCTCATGTGGCTCCAGGGTCACCGGATCATATTAGTACAACTGGCCAATAATGAGTTAAATGCATCTCAGAAGAAGGGAAGAAAAGTGCTGAGCCATTTTTTTTTCTGCAGTCTGTTTTGTCTTTCCTTCCCTCTTTTCCTCTGGGTGACTGAAGAGCTGTGTGCTAGCATGGATGTTCAGGGATTAGCTTCTCGTGTAGACCAACTAGCTGCTAGGGTACAGGGTATTACCGATTATATTGTTCAGACTCCGGTTTTAGAGCCTAGGATTCCTACTCCTGATTTATTTTTTGGGGACAGGTCTAAATTTTTGAGTTTTAAAAATAACTGTAAACTGTTTTTTGCTCTGAGACCTCGTTCTTCTGGTGATCCCATTCAGCAGGTTAAAATTGTCATCTCCCTGCTGCGTGGCGATCCTCAGGATTGGGCATTTTCCCTGGAATCTGGGAATCCTGTCTTGCTTAATGTAGAAGCCTTTTTTCAGGCTCTAGGGTTATTATATGATGAACCAAATTCTGTGGATCATGCTGAGAAGACCTTGTTGACCCTGTTTCAGGGTCAAGAAGTGGCAGAATTGTATTGTCAGAAATTTAGAAAATGGTCTGTGCTGACTAAATGGAATGAGGATGCTTTGGCGGCAATTTTCAGAAAGGGTCTTTCTGAATCTGTTAAATATGTTATGGTAGGGTTTCTGTTGTGAATTTGGTTTCTGGGCTCCCCCGGTGGTTTCTGGTGGTACTGCACTTGTGTGCTTCATCTCCTCTGTTCACCTGTTTTCCATCTGGATGTGGGAGTTTTCTATTTAGCCTTGCTCCTCAGTCATTTCTATGCCGGCCAACAATGTTACCAGAAGCCTTTCTGTTGCATGTTCCTGCTCCTAGACAACTATCAGCTAAGTTGGACTTGTTGTCCTAAGTTTGTTTTGCATTTTTGTTCCAGTTCTCTGTGATTGAATATTTCTGAGGCTGGAAGCTCTTGTGAGCTGAAATTGCCACTCTGGTGTCATGAGTTGATATTAGAGTCTTAACGTAATTTCAGGATGGTATTTTGAAAGGGTTTTTCAGCTGACCGTGAAGTTCCCTTTTCTGTCTTCCTACTATCTAGTAAGCGGACCTCAATTTGCTAAACCTATCTTCATACTTCGTATGTCAATTTTCTCTAAAATCACCGCCAATATATGTGGGGGCTACTGTCTGCCTTTTGGGGAAAATTTCTCTAGAGGTAAGCCAGGTCTGTATTTTCCTCTGCTAGGGTCAGTCAGTTCTCCGGCTGGCGCTGGGCGTCTAGGGATAAAACGTAGGCACGCTACCCGGCCACTGTTAGTTGTGCGGTAGGTTTAGCTCATGGTCAGCTCGAGTTCCCATCTTCCAAGAGCTAGTCCTTTTGTATGCTTTATTACGTTCTCTTGCCATTGAGAACCATGACAGTTTGGCCGGCCAAGAGTTAAAATAATTGGCAGTAGAAAGGAGAGAAAAGAAGTCTGCAGAGATATATATTTTTTTTTTTCCCGAGTTTGCTCATTAGTTGATTCACTAGCATCTCTGCTTACTGCAGCCTTCGTCTCTCTCTCCTTCTAATCCTTGAATGGTTCTGATTTCACCTGATTAATATGGATCCTCAGAGTTTAGCTACAGGTTTGAATAATCTCGCTATGAAGGTTCAAAGCTTACAGGATTTCGTTATTCATGCTCCTACATCTGAACCTAGAATTCCTTTACCTGAATTTTTCTCTGGGGATAGATCTCGCTTCCAGAATTTCAAACATAATTGTAAATTATTTTTGTCTCTGAGATCTCGCTCCGCTGGAGATCCTGCACAGCAGGTCAGGATTGTAATTTCCTTGCTCCGGGGCGACCCTCAGGATTGGGCATTTGCTTTGGCACCAGGGGATCCTGCGTTGCTCAATGTGGATGCGTTTTTCCTGGCTTTGGGGTTGCTTTATGAGGAACCTCATTTAGAAATTCAGGCTGAAAAAGCCTTAATGGCCCTGTCTCAAGGGCAAGATGAGGCTGAAATATACTGCCAAAAATTTCGTAAGTGGTCTGTGCTTACTCAGTGGAATGAGTGCGCCCTGGCGGCGAAATTCAGAGAGGGTCTCTCTGATGCCATTAAAGATGTTATGGTGGGGTTCCCTGTGCCTACAGGTCTGAATGAGTCCATGACAATGGCTATTCAGATTGATCGGCGTTTGCGGGAGCGCAAACCTGTGCACCATTTGGCGGTGTCTACTGAGAAGACGCCAGAGATTATGCAATGTGATAGAATTCTGTCCAGAAGCGAACGACAGAATTTTAGGCGAAAAAATGGGTTATGCTTCTATTGTGGTGATTCAACTCATGTTATATCAGCATGCTCTAAACGTACTAAGAAGGTTGATAAGTCTGTTTCAATTGGCACTTTACAGTCTAAGTTTATTCTATCTGTGACCCTGATTTGCTCTTTATCGTCTATTACCGCGGACGCCTATGTCGACTCTGGCGCCGCTTTGAGTCTTATGGATTGGTCCTTTGCCAAACGCTGTGGGTTTGATTTAGAGCCTCTGGAAGTTCCTATACCTCTGAAGGGTATTGACTCCACGCCATTGGCTAGTAACAAACCACAATACTGGACACAAGTAACTATGCGTATTAATCCGGATCACCAGGAGATTATTCGCTTCCTTGTGTTGTATAATCTACATGATGTGTTGGTGCTTGGATTGCCATGGCTGCAATCTCATAACCCAGTCCTCGACTGGAAAGCAATGTCTGTGTTAAGCTGGGGATGTCAGGGGACTCATGGGGACGTACCTTTGGTTTCCATTTCGTCATCTATTCCCTCTGAGATTCCGGAATTTTTATCTGATTATCGTGACGTTTTTGAGGAGCCTAAACTTGGTTCACTACCTCCGCACAGAGATTGCGATTGTACTATAGATCTGATTCCGGGCAGTAAGTTTCCAAAGGGTCGTTTATTTAATCTATCTGTGCCTGAACATGCTGCTATGCGGGAATATATTAGGGAGTCCTTGGAAAAGGGACATATTCGTCCTTCGTCATCTCCCTTAGGAGCCGGTTTTTTCTTTGTAGCTAAAAAAGATGGCTCTTTGAGGCCGTGTATTGATTATCGGCTTTTGAATAAAATCACGGTTAAATATCAGTATCCTTTGCCACTGCTTACTGATTTGTTTGCTCGAATAAAGGGGGCCAAGTGGTTCTCTAAGATTGATCTTCGTGGGGCGTATAATTTGGTGCGAATTAAGCAGGGGGATGAGTGGAAAACCGCATTTAATACGCCTGAGGGCCATTTTGAGTATTTAGTAATGCCTTTTGGTCTTTCAAATGCCCCTTCAGTCTTTCAGTCCTTTATGCATGACATTTTCCGTGATTATTTGGATAAATTTTTGATTGTGTATCTTGATGATATTTTGATTTTTTCGGATGACTGGGACTCTCATGTCCAACAGGTCAGGAGGGTTTTTCAGGTTTTGCGCTCTAATTCCTTGTGTGTAAAGGGTTCTAAGTGCGTTTTTGGGGTTCAAAAGATTTCGTTTTTGGGGTACATTTTTTCCCCCTCTTCCATTGAGATGGACCCTGTCAAGGTTCAGGCTATTTGTGATTGGACGCAACCCTCTTCTCTTAAGAGCCTTCAGAAGTTTTTGGGCTTTGCTAATTTTTATCGTCGATTTATAACTGGTTTTTCTGATGTTGCTAAACCGTTGACTGATTTGACTAAGAAGGGTGCTGATGTTGCTGATTGGTCCCCTGCTGCTGTGGAGGCCTTTCGGGAGCTTAAGCGCCGCTTTTCTTCCGCCCCTGTATTGCGTCAGCCTGATGTTACTCTCCCTTTTCAGGTTGAGGTTGACGCTTCAGAAATCGGAGCTGGGGCGGTTTTGTCGCAGAAAAGTTCCGACTGCTCCGTGATGAGACCTTGTGCGTTCTTTTCTCGTAAATTTTCGCCCGCTGAGCGAAATTATGATGTTGGTAATCGGGAGCTCTTGGCTATGAAGTGGGCTTTTGAGGAGTGGCGTCATTGGCTTGAGGGGGCTAGACATCAGGTGGTGGTATTGACTGACCACAAGAATTTGATTTATCTTGAGTCTGCCAGGCGCCTGAATCCTAGACAGGCGCGCTGGTCGTTATTTTTCTCTCGGTTTAATTTTGTGGTTTCTTACCTACCAGGTTCTAGAAATGTGAAGGCGGATGCCCTTTCTAGGAGTTTTGAGCCTGATTCCCCTGGTAATTCTGAACCTACAGGTATCCTTAAGGATGGAGTGATATTATCTGCTGTTTCCCCAGATTTGCGACGGGTCTTGCAGGAGTTTCAGGCGAATAGACCTGATCGTTGCCCGCCTGGTAGAATGTTTGTTCCTGATGATTGGACCAGTAGAGTCATCTCGGAGGTCCATTCTTCTGCATTAGCGGGTCATCCTGGAATCTTTGGTACCAGAGATTTGGTGGCTAGGTCCTTCTGGTGGCCTTCCCTGTCGCGAGATGTGCGAGGTTTTGTGCAGTCTTGTGATGTTTGTGCTCGGGCCAAGCCTTGTTGTTCTCGGGCTAGTGGATTGTTGTTATCCTTGCCTATTCCGAAGAGGCCTTGGACTCACATCTCCATGGATTTTATTTCTGATCTCCCTGTTTCTCAGAAGATGTCTGTCATCTGGGTGGTGTGTGACCGTTTCTCTAAGATGGTCCATTTGGTTCCCTTGCCCAAATTGCCTTCCTCATCCGAGCTGGTTCCTCTGTTTTTTCAAAATGTGGTGCGCTTGCATGGTATTCCGGAGAATATCGTTTCTGACAGGGGAACCCAATTCGTGTCTAGATTTTGGTGAGCGTTCTGTGCTAGGATGGGCATTGATTTGTCTTTTTCGTCTGCTTTCCATCCTCAGACTAATGGCCAGACCGAGCGAACTAATCAGACCTTGGAGACTTATTTGAGGTGTTTTGTGTCTGCGGATCAGGATGATTGGGTTGCCTTTTTGCCCTTGGCGGAGTTTGCCCTCAATAATCGGGCTAGTTCTGCCACCTTGGTTTCTCCTTTCTTCTGTAATTCGGGGTTTCATCCTCGTTTCTCTTCCAGTCAGGTGGAGTCTTCGGATTGTCCTGGAGTGGATGCTGTGGTGGAGAGGTTGCATCAGATTTGGGGGCATGTGGTGGACAATTTGAAGTTGTCCCAGGAGAAGACTCAGCATTTTGCCAACCGCCGTCGTCGTGTTGGTCCTCGTCTTTGTGTTGGGGACTTGGTGTGGTTATCTTCTCGTTTTGTCCCTATGAAGGTTTCTTCTCCTAAGTTTAAGCCTCGGTTCATCGGCCCGTACAAGATATTGGAGATTCTTAACCCTGTGTCCTTTCGTTTGGACCTCCCTGCATCTTTTTCTATTCATAATGTCTTCCATCGGTCATTGTTGCGCAGGTATGAGGTACCGGTTGTGCCTTCCGTGGAGCCTCCTGCTCCGGTGTTGGTTGAGGGTGAGTTGGAGTACGTTGTCGAGAAGATCTTGGACTCCCGTGTTTCCAGACGGAGACTTCAGTATCTGGTCAAGTGGAAGGGCTACGGTCAGGAGGATAACTCTTGGGTGACAGCCTCTGATGTTCATGCCTCCGATTTGGTCCGTGCCTTTCATAGGGCTCATCCTGATCGCCCTGGTGGTTCTGGTGAGGGTTCGGTGCCCCCTCCTTGAGGGGGGGGTACTGTTGTGAATTTGGTTTCTGGGCTCCCCCGGTGGTTTCTGGTGGTACTGCACTTGTGTGCTTCATCTCCTCTGTTCACCTGTTTTCCATCTGGATGTGGGAGTTTTCTATTTAGCCTTGCTCCTCAGTCATTTCTATGCCGGCCAACAATGTTACCAGAAGCCTTTCTGTTGCATGTTCCTGCTCCTAGACAACTATCAGCTAAGTTGGACTTGTTGTCCTAAGTTTGTTTTGCATTTTTGTTCCAGTTCTCTGTGATTGAATATTTCTGAGGCTGGAAGCTCTTGTGAGCTGAAATTGCCACTCTGGTGTCATGAGTTGATATTAGAGTCTTAAAGTAATTTCAGGATGGTATTTTGAAAGGGTTTTTCAGCTGACCGTGAAGTTCCCTTTTCTGTCTTCCTACTATCTAGTAAGCGGACCTCAATTTGCTAAACCTATCTTCATACTTCGTATGTCAATTTTCTCTAAAATCACCGCCAATATATGTGGGGGCTACTGTCTGCCTTTTGGGGAAAATTTCTCTAGAGGTAAGCCAGGTCTGTATTTTCCTCTGCTAGGGTCAGTCAGTTCTCCGGCTGGCGCTGGGCGTCTAGGGATAAAACGTAGGCACGCTACCCGGCCACTGTTAGTTGTGCGGTAGGTTTAGCTCATGGTCAGCTCGAGTTCCCATCTTCCAAGAGCTAGTCCTTTTGTATGCTTTATTACGTTCTCTTGCCATTGAGAACCATGACAGGTTTCCCACGCCTATTGGTCTGAGCGATTCTATGTCTCTGGCCATTCAGATTGATCGGCGCCTGCGTGAGCGCAGAGCTGTGCGTGCTGTGGATTTGTCCTCAGAGCAGATACCTGAGCCTATGCAGTGCGATAGGATTCTGTCTGGAGCTGAACGACGGGGATTCAGATGTCAGAATGGGTTGTGTTTTTACTGTGGCGATGCTTCTCATGTCATTTCGGTCTGCCCTAAGCGTACTAAGAGAATCGCTAGTTCAGTTACCATTGGTACCGTACAACCTAAATTTCTGTTTTATTCAGTCGCCATGACAGCACCACGAGAGAGGGGATCCGCCCTTCAGGGACAGGAAACCTTCAGACATAAAAGGGCGGCACCTCTCTCCTCCGTCAGTTGGTTTCCTGTCCCTGACAGGCGAACCTCTTCAGACAAGACCTCATGAAGAAGGTTGAAGATTAAGGAAGATTTCCCAGTCCTGGTAGTCCGATGCAGGTAGCGGGAGGGCCCCTACCTCGGACTAGCCAGGGCGCCGGAAGCACCACACAGCAGGGGGACTGCTTGTGTCAGGTGACAGCAGAGAGAAGCAGCCTTCAGACATGGCTTGCTTCTGGGTGACCCTTTTTTGCTACAGGTACGAGGTAAGTATAGGCTACCTGCTCTGGAGCTATGTCTGCGCCTCGGGTCCGGTCACATCCTGCCTCTGCACCGGCCATATGTCTATGGGCTCGCCGCGTGTGCTGGGGCGTCCCGGTGGTGTCTCTGGGGCGCTTCCTAATGACGCGGCCGGCGCGGTCCATTAGCGCGGCTGGGCATGCGCGGTGGCCGCGCCGGATGGGGCGGTTCTATTTTCCTGCCTTTCGGTGGGAGCGCCTGTAACCGGAAGGGGCGTTCCCGGGCGACGTCCCCGTCGGCGCTTCCTGGTGACGCAGCGGCGTGGTCCATTGGCGCGGCTGCGCACGCGCGATCGCCGTGCGGGCCTATCGGCGTTATGGGGCAGGAGCGGTGGTGTACCGAGGCCTGGGCTGGGGGCGCGGCTCTAGCAGTAGTGGCCAATTAGATGTGTACCGGGCAGGGCACCTGGATTATCCTGCTGACCCCCATCTGGGGGTGGTACCGCTTGGGAGCAGTATTTAAGGGCAATATGGCGGCCGCTGCATGTCTCTGACCCTTTATTATAATGGAGTCGCCGGAGCAGGAAGCACCGCAGGTGCGGCAGCAGCCTCAGCCTCTTGAAGAGACCCGTGCCATCTCCCAGCGTCGATCTAGTGGCAGTAGTCGCGCTGGTGGAGTCAAAAATGTTCAAAAGTCAAGCAAGTCCTCAGGTCATAAGACTACTTTGGCCAGGAAGGACACCCCATTATCTACGGTACCATTCACTACGCATCTGGGTAAGTGATCTACGTGAAAGTTCACCTAGTGATCCTATGTCCCTGTTATGTCCCCCTTTATCCTTATTAGGGGAGAAAATGTACCGCCAAGTCCAATCACAGGGAATGTGGCGAGTGTGGGGATCTACTCCCGGATGCTTATGAGAAAAAGCTGTGCAGGCCTTGCATACAGCGCCTTATAGAGGAAGAAGCTTCTGACCTTACGTCTACCTTGAGGGATATGGTTAGACAAGAAGTCAGGGGTTCTATTAGGTCTCTTTCCCAAAAGACAAATTCTAAAGGGAAGAAACTTACTTCCCCAGTTTCAGAAATTGAGTCAGACTCGGCTGAGTTAACCTCGGACTCCTCTCCGTCTTCCTCTTCATCTATAGATGTTGAATCAGGATATTCCTGTTTGCCACTTGATAAAGTGAATCGGCTAGTTAAAGCGGTAAATAACACTATGGGGATTGAGGAGCCTCAGTCAGAGTGGTCTATGCAGGACATAATGTTTAAAGGGTTGGACAAAAAATCCCGTAGATCTTTCCCGGTGATTGAGAAAATAAAAACTCTAATTACAAAGGAGTGGAAGAAGCCTGAAAGGAAAGGTTCACTCCCACCGGCATTCAAGAGAAGGTATCCCTTTGAGGAAGAGTCATCGTCCTCTTGGGATAAAGCCCCGAGATTAGACGCAGCAGTGGCCAAAGCGTGTAAAAAATCCTCGCTACCATTCGAAGATTTGGGCAACTTAAAAGACCCGTTAGATAGAAAGGCTGACGTTTTTCTTAAAGGGACCTGGGAAACAGCGGCAGGATCTCTGAGACCAGCAATTGCAGCCACTTGTACAGCTCGGTCACTAATGGTGTGGCTTGACCGGCTAGAAGACCAACTTAAGAGCAAAGTCCCTAGGAGTGAAATCCTGTCTTCCCTTCCTATAATTCAGGAGGCAGCAGCTTTTCTCTCAGACGCTTCGGCAGATTCGGTAAAATTAGCCGCAAGGTCCTCGGCTCTATCAAATGCAGCCCGCAGGGCTTTATGGATTAAATGTTGGCCGGGAGACTTACAGGCAAGGTCAAAATTGTGCGGCATTCCCTGTGAGGGGACACATTTGTTTGGACCTGTACTGGACGAATTATTAGAGAAAGCTGGTGATAATAAAAAACGATTCCCCTTCCTGGGAAAACCCCCATATAGACGGGAATACAACAAAGGATGGTACAACCGTAGAAGATCATTTAGAGAAAGATCCAGACGGGACAGTAACAGAAAAAGAGGTAGAGGCTATATCTTTGACACCTCTCGGGACTATAAAAAGCCTCAATGACTGCTGGACCAGGTGGGGGGAAGACTTTCAGCCTTCTTCCCTGCCTGGTTGAAAATTTCTAACAGCCCATGGATCCTCAGTCTCATCTCGGCTGGTCTAAGATTTGAATTTCAGACTTTTCCCTATAACAAATTTTGTATAACGCCCGTCCGTTCTTCCTCCACAGAACAGCTGGCTCTAGAATCGGAGGTCCGGGATCTACAGCAAAAGGGTGTGCTGGTTAGAGTACCCACGGTACAGAAAGGTAAGGGGTTCTATTCCCCTCTCTTTCTGGTCAAAAAACCTGATGGATCTTTCCGTACAATCATTAATTTGAAAGGTCTGAATAAATTTCTGCTGATTCCCTCCTTCAAAATGGAGTCGGTAAAAACGGCAATAAAGCTCTTATTTAACAACTGCTTCATGGTTGTCTTGGACTTAAAAGACGCCTATTACCATATCCCAATACACACAGACCACCAACAATTTCTCAGAGTGGCAGTTTCAATTAATGGCTCTATAGAACACTTCCAATACCGAGCACTTCCCTTTGGAGTCGTGGTCGCACCCCGGGTATTCACTAAAGTAATGGTGGAGGTCATGGCACACCTTCACGAACAGGACATCTTAATAATACCCTATCTGGATGACCTGCTGATCGTTGGTCATTCGGAATCACACTGTACTGACCAATTGGGGAAAGTAACATCAGTATTACAGGAATTGGGGTGGATAATTAATCTTAAAAAGTCCCGGTTACAACCCTCTAGGATACAGGAGTTTTTGGGTCTGGTCATAGATTCTAGCATACAGGAATGCCGCCTTCCAGATGCAAAAGTAGATAAGATTTCTCAATTGGTGATTAAAATAATTAACAACCCATCAATCTCGCTAAGAAGAGCAATGTCTCTTTTAGGGTCCCTTACATCGTGTATCCCGGCGGTTCTCTGGGCCCAATATCACACTAGGCCGCTGCAGTGGGACATATTACATAACACCCGTTGCTTGTCAGGACACCTGGACAGTATATTTTCACTATCTACTGAATCTATACAATCTTTATATTGGTGGACACTCACAACAAATTTATGTAGAGGGGTTCCCTGGACAAACGACGTGTCGCGAATAATAACTACAGATGCTAGCCCCAGGGGATGGGGAGCGCACATGGGAAATAGTTGCACTCAAGGACTGTGGTCCCAATCCGAACAGAACTTGACATCCAACTTAAAAGAGTTGTTAGCAGTGGAACGTGCCTTAAGTAGTTTCCTCATACATCTTCAGGGTAGACATGTCAGAGTGCTCTCAGATAACCAAGTGACTGTAGCCTATATTAATCACCAAGGGGGTACCCGATCAAATTCATTAATGAATGTTACGGATCATATTTTTCAGATGGCCGAAAAACACCTTCTGTCTCTCACGGCTCTCCACATAAAGGGGAAACTCAATGTCATGGCCGACTATTAAAGCCGCAACAAACTCGGTCAGGGAGATTGGAGCTTGAACCAGACTATCTTCAATCAGATTGTTCGCTTATGGGGGTGCCCAGACATAGACCTTTTCGCGAACAAGGAAAACAGGAAACTACACCGTTTCTGCTCCTTAAATCCCAGAGAAAACCCTTACGCAGTGGATGCTCTCCTAATTCCATGGCACTTCGATCTCGCTTATGTCTTTCCCCCTCTAAATTTAATACCATTAGTTCTGAGGAAGATACGGGAGGACAAGGCCCGGGTAATCATGATAGCCCCGTTCTGGCCTCGAAGATCATGGTTTCCTTGGCTGAGGAAAATGTCCATCTCTCAGCCGTGGATTCTCCCAGAAACATCGGATCTCCTCTCCCAGGGCCCAATTCTCCATCCACGAGTCGCCAACTTGCATCTAGCGGCGTGGAATTTGAGAGGTCACTATTAAGAGCAAAGGGGTTTTCTCAAGACCTTGTAAATACACTACTAAAAAGTAGAAAACCATCCACAACAAATGTCTACGTTAGAATTTGGAAATTTTTTTTAGAGGTTTCAGGGTCACGTATTGACCAAAAAATCTGTGTCAAGAAAATTTTGGAATTTCTGCAAAAAGGGTTACAGATGGGATTGGCCACAAGCACTCTCAGAGTCCAAGTATCAGCTCTGGGGGCTCTGTATAATAATAAATTAGCCAATAATTACTGGATATCCAGATTTTTCAAGGCCACGTCTAGGTCCAGACCTCTAATTAAACAAAAATTGGTTCCGTGGGACTTAAATTTTGTGCTTTCCGCTCTAATGGAAGCACCGTTTGAACCTATTGACACAGTGCCAATTAAAATCCTATCCTTCAAAACTGCCCTTTTAGTCGCACTCACGTCCGCAAGAAGGGTTAGTGACCTGCAGGCTCTATCTAGACAGCTTCCATACATGCAGTTTAGAGAAGACAGAGTTATCTTAAAACCTGATCCTCTTTACCTTCCGAAAGTAGCCTCAAAGTTCCATAGACTACAGGAAGTTGTTTTGCCTTCGTTTTGTTCTAACCCCACTAATGATAAAGAACGAAAATTCCATTTGCTAGATGTGAGAAGATGTCTTCTTAAATATATTTCGGTTACCGATGCGTGGAAGAAGGATAATTCCCTATTTGTATCCTTCCAGGGGGTTAGGAAAGTACTTAGGGTGTCCAAAAACACATTAGCTAGATGGATCAGGGAGGCGATTTCTCTGGCTTATTCAGCAGGTGGTGTGCAGATCCCGGAGGGTATAAAAGCTCACTCCACTCGAGCCATGGCTACTTCCTGGGCAGAAAGATCGGAAGTATCGATTGAAGACATTTGTAAGGCGGCCACATGGTCTTCTCCGTCTACTTTTCTTAGGCACTATAGACTAGATTTGGGTAGCTCCTCAGATCTCACATTTGGGAGAAGGGTGCTTGAAGCAGTTATCCCTCCCTAGTCTCTTTTACTTCTCTGAAAGTCTCTCGTGGTGCTGTCATGGCAACTGAATAAATACGTAAGCTACTTACGGGTAGCGGTGTTTTTCAGGAGCCCATGACAGCACCCTTATATTCCCTACCCTCTTTTCTTGTTTGGGTCAGCACCTTCTTTACATTAGGTCCTAAGTTTTATTCACTGGGTGAATTGTACCATGTTTTAATGTTGATATGCTACTAACCTAGGAGATTCTCTCATGCTCTGTAAACCAACTGACGGAGGAGAGAGGTGCCGCCCTTTTATGTCTGAAGGTTTCCTGTCCCTGAAGGGCGGATCCCCTCTCTCGTGGTGCTGTCATGGGCTCCTGAAAAACACCGCTACCCGTAAGTAGCTTACGTATATCTGTGACATTGATCTGCTCATTGTCATCATTTTCTGTCATGGCGTTTGTAGATTCTGGCGCCACTTTGAATTTAATGGACTTTGAATTCGCTAGACGTTGTGGTTTCCCCTTGCAGTCTTTGGAGAACCCTATTCCTTTAAGGGGCATTGATGCTACACCTTTGGCTAAAAATAAACCCCAGTTTTGGACACAGGTGACCATGTGCATGGCGCCAGCCCATCGGGAGGACTGTCGCTTTTTGGTGTTGCATAATTTGCATGACGCTATTGTGCTGGGTTTTCCATGGTTGCAGGTACATAATCCGGTGTTGGATTGGAAATCTATGTCTGTGACTAGTTGGGGTTGTCAGGGAGTTCATGGTGACGTTCCTTTGATGTCAATCTCCTCTTCCCCCCCTTCTGAAATTCCAGAGTTCTTGCCTGATTTTCAGGATGTGTTCAATGAGCCCAAGTCCAGTTCCCTTCCACCGCATAGGGACTGTGATTGTGCTATTGACTTGATTCCAGGTTGTAAGTTTCCTAAGGGCCGACTTTTCAACCTGTCTGTGCCTGAACATACCGCCATGCAGAGTTATATTAAGGAGTCTTTGGAGAAAGGGCATATTCGGCCATCTTCTTCACCATTGGGAGCGGGATTTTTTTTTGTTGCCAAGAAGGATGGCACCTTGAGACCTTATATTGATTATCGCCTCTTGAATAAGATCACGGTCAAATTTCAATGCCCTTTGCCTTTGCTTTCCGATTTGTTCGCTAGGATTAAGGGGGCTAGTTGGTTTACTAAGATTGACCTTCGAGGGGCATATAATCTTATTCGTATTAAGCAGGGTGACGAATGGAAAACTGCGTTTAATACGCCCGAGGGCCATTTTGAATACCTTGTGATGCCCTTCGGGCTCTCTAATGCTCCATCTGTTTTTCAGTCCTTCATGCATGATATCTTTCGGAATTTTCTTGATAAATTCATGATTGTATATTTGGATGACATTTTGATTTTTTCCGATGATTGGGAGTCTCATGTGAAACAGGTCAGGATGGTTTTTCAGATCCTTCGTGACAATGCTTTATTTGCGAAGGGGTCTAAGTGTCTTTTTGGAGTGCAGAAGGTTTCTTTTTTGGGCTTTATTTTTTCTCCCTCATCTATAGAGGTGGATCCGTTTAAGGTTCAGACCATTCATGATTGGATTCAGTCCACGTCTGTGAAGAGTCTTCAGAAATTTTTGGGCTTTGCTAATTTTTATCACCGTTTCATTGCTAAGTTCTCCAGTGTGGTTAAACCTCTGACCGATTTGACGAAAAAGGGCGCTGATGTGACGAATTGGTCCTCTGCGGCTGTCTCTGCCTTTCAGGAGCTTAAACGCCGATTTACTTCTGCCCCGGTGTTGCGTCAGCCAGATGTTTCTCTTCCATTTCAGGTTGAGGTTGACGCTTCTGAGATTGGGGCAGGGGCCGTTTTATCTCAGAGGAATTCTGATGGTTCCTTGATGAAACCATGTGCCTTCTTTTCCCGAAAATTTTCGCCTGCTGTATGTAATTATGATGTCGGCAATCGGGAATTGTTGGCTATGAAGTGGGCGTTCGAGGAATGGCGACATTGGCTTGAGGGAGCCAAGCATCGTATTGTGGTATTGACCGATCATAAAAGTCTGATTTACCTCTAGTCTGCCAAGCGGCTGAATCCTAGACAGGCTCAATGGTCTTTGTTTTTCTCCTGTTTTGATTTCGTGGTCTCGTATCTTCCGGGTTCTAAGAATATTAAGGCTGATGCCCTCTCTAGGAGCTTTTTGCCTGATTCTCCGGAGGTCCTTGAACCGGTCGGCATTCTAAAGGAAGGGGTGGTCCTTTCTGCCATCTTCCCTGATCTGCGACGGGTTCTTCAGGAATTTCAGGCTGACAAACCTGACCGCTGTCCAGTGGGGAAACTGTTCGTTCCTGATAAATGGACTAGTAGGGTGATTTCGGAGGTTCATTGTTCTGTGTTGGCTGGTCATCCTGGTATTTTTGGTACCAGAGATTTGGTTGGTAGGTCTTTTTGGTGGCCTTCTTTGTCGTGGGATGTGCGTTCTTTTGTGCAGTCCTGTGGGACTTGTGCACTAAGCCTTGTTGTTCCCGCTAGTGGGTTGCTTTTGCCTTTGCCGGTCCCTGAGAGGCCTTGGACGCATATTTCTATGGATTTTATTTCAGACCTTCCGGTTTCCCAGAGGATGTCGGTTATCTGGGTGGTTTGTGACCGGTTTTCTAAGATGGTTCATTTGATGCCTTTGCCTAAGTTGCCTTCCTCTTCTGATTTGGTTCAATTGTTTTTTCAGCATATGGTTCGTTTGCATGGTATTCCGGAGAATATTGTGTCCGACAGAGGTTCCCAGTTTGTTTCTAGGTTTTGGCGAGCCTTTTGTGCTAGGCTGGGCATTGATTTGTCTTTTTCTTCCGCATTTCATCCTCAGACAAATGGCCAAACCGACCGAACTAATCAGACTTTGGAAACTTATTTAAGATGCTTCGTGTCTGCTGATCAGGATGATTGGGTGGCTTTCTTGCCATTGGCCGAGTTTGCCCTTAATAATCGGGCTAGTTCGGCTACCTTGGTTTCGCCCTTCTTTTGTAATTTTGGTTTTCATCCTCGTTTTTCTTCAGGGCAGGTTGAGCCTTCTGATTGTCCTGGTGTGGATTCTGTGGTTGACAGGTTGCAGCAAATTTAGGCTCATGTGGTGGACAATTTGGTGTTGTCTCAGGAGGAGGCGCAACGTTTTGCTAATCGTCGTCGGTGTGTTGGTTCCCGGCTTCGGGTTGGGGATTTGGTCTGGTTGTCTTCCCGTCATGTTCCTATGAAGGTTTCTTCCCCTAAGTTTAAGCCTCGGTTTATTGGTCCTTATAGGATTTCTGAGATTATCAATCCGGTGTCTTTTCGTTTGGCCCTTCCGGCATCTTTTGCTATCCATAATGTTTTCCATAGATCTTTATTGCGGAAATATGTGGTGCCCGTTCTTCCCTCTGTTGATCCTCCGGCTCCTGTGTTGGCTGATGGGGAGTTGGAGTATGTGGTTGAGAAGATTTTGGATTCTCGTTTTTCGAGACGGAAGCTTCAGTACCTTGTCAAATGGAAGGGTTACGGCCAGGAGGATAATTCTTGGGTTTTTGCCTCTGATGTCCATGCTGCTGATTTGGTTCGGGCCTTTCATCTGGCTCGTCCTGATCGGCCTGGGGGCTCTGGTGAGGGTTCGGTGACCCCTCTTCAAGGGGTGGTACTGTTGTGAATTCTGCTCTTGGGCTCCCTCCGGTGGTTGTTAGTGGTAGTGCAATGGTCTCTGGATTAAAAGCTGGGCAGGTGTTTCTGCTTATTGCAGCTCTATTAGGTATTTAGGTTTGTAGGATCCATCAATCCCTGCCAGTTGTCCATTGTATCTTGGAGGGATTGCATCTCTGTCTGGCTCCACTTGCCCTGCTGTCATTTCAGCTAAGATAAGTGTCTTGTTTTGGTTCTCTGTAGCACGCATGCAGTGTGCTTTTATGTGCAGTGCAATCTACTGTGTTTTTGTCCAGCTTAGACTTGTTTGGATTTTTCTGTCATGCTGGTTTTCTGGAGATGCAGATATACATCCTATGTCTTTAGTTAGATGTAGTATATAGTATATTCTGCTGTGGATTTTTCTAGTGTTTTAATACTGACCGCTTAGAACTCTGTCCTATCCTTTTCTATTTAGCTATTAGTGCCTCTTTTGCTAAACTCTGTCTTTTCTGCCTGTGTACGTATTTCCTCTTAAACTCACAGTCAATATTTGTGGGGGGCTGCCTATCCTTCGGGGCTCTGCTCTGAGGCAAGATAGGATTTCCCATTTCCATCTTTAGGGGTATTTAGTCCTCCTGCTGTGTCGAGGTGTCTAGGCCTGGTTAGGTACATCCCACGGCTACTTCTAGTTGCGGTGTCAGTATTAGGATTGCGGTCAGTACAGGTACCACCTACTCCAGAGATAGTCTCATGCGGCTCCAGGGTCACCGGATCATAACAAATGTCCACTTTTTATATGGAAAGGGACATGTGACTTCGGCAATGAGAGAGACCCTTGTGTCTCAACATTGTGGATGTTTCTGCACCCTGATTGGCTTCCGGAATCTGCACACACTAAGTTAATTAAAAATAAATAATCCTCCATTCCTCAGACCTCTACCCATCCCCACCTCTCATAAAACATGTTCCCCCGATCATCATACTGCACAACTATCCTAGCCAAAGTCTTAACAAAAACATTAGTGGAAACAAGATAATTAACCAAACTGTGTCTGAATTTTGCCAACTTTGAGGGAAAATGGTCGAGAATCCGAACCCAAATTCAAATGAGGTACATTTGAGTCGAATTTGAGGTTTTGCTGATATCTATTGCTGAACATTTGTGATGAGCGAATATACTCATTACTCGAGATTTCTCGAGCATGCTCAGGGGTCCTCAGAGTATTTTTTAGTGCTCGGAGATTTAGTTTTTCTTGCTGCAGCTGAATGATTTACATCTGTTAGCCAGCATTAGTACATGTGGGGGTTGCCTGGTTGCTAGGGAATCCCCACATGTACTTATGCTGGCTAACAGATGTAAATCATCCAGCTGCGGCAATAAAATCAAAAACTCCAAGCACTAAAAAAATACTCAGAAGACCCCCGAGCATGCTCGAGAAATCTCGAGTAACGAGTATATTCTCTCATCACTACTTAACATCTTTTGAAACGTGTAGCTGTTAATAATTTCTCAGAAGTCTGAACATACAGTACAGACCAAAAGTTTGGACACACCTTCTCATTTAAAGATTTTTCTGTATTTCCATGTATTCACCGGGAATGGTCTTTCAACAATCTTGAAGGAGTTCCCAGAGATGCTTAGCACTTGTTGGCCCTTTTGCCTTCACTCTGCGGTCCAGTTCACCCAAACCATCTCGATTGGATTTAGAGGCCAGATCATCTGGTGTAGCACCCCATCACTCTCCTCCTTGGTCAAATAGCCCTTACACAGCCTGGAGGTGTGTTTGGGGTCATTTTCCTGTTGAAAAATAAATGATGGCCCAACTAAATGCAAACTGGATGGAATAGCATGCCCCTGCAAGATGCTGTGGTAGCCATGCTGGTTCAGTACGCCTTCAATTTTGAATAAATCCCCAACAGTGTCACCAGAAAAGCACCCCCGCACCCTCACACCTTCTCCTCCATGCTTCACGGTGGGAACCAGGCATGTAGAGTCCATCCGTTCACTTTTTGTGCATCGCACAAAGACATGGTGGTTGGAACCAAAGATCTCAAATTTGGACTCATCAGACCAAAGCACAGATTTCTACTGGTCTAATGTCCATTCCTTGTGTTCTTTAGCCCAAACAAGTCTCTTCTGCTTGTTGCCTGTCCTTAGCAGTGGTTTCCTAGCAGCTATTTTACCATGAAGGCCTGCTGCACAAAGTATCCTCTTAACAGTTGTTGTAGAGATGTGTCTGCTGCTAGAACTCTGTGTGGCATTGACCTGGTCTCTAATCTGAGCTGCTGTTAACCTGCGATTTCTGAGGCTGGTGACTCGGATAAACTTATCCTCAGAAGCAGAGGTGACTCTTGGTCTTCCTTTCCTGGGACAGTCCTCATGTGAGCCAGTTTCTTTGTAGCGCTTGATGGTTTTTGCCACTGCACTTGGGGACACTTTCAAAGTTTTCCCAATTTTTCGGACTGACTGACCTTCATTTTTTAAAGTAATGTTGGCCACTCGTTTTTCTTTACTTAGCTGCTTTTTTCTTGCCGTAATACAAATTTTAACAGTCTATTCAGTAGGACTATCAGCTGTGTATCCACCAGACTTCTGCCCAACCCCATTTATAAGGCAAGAAATCCCACTTATTAAACCTGACAGGGCACACCTGTGAAGTGAAAATCATTCCCGGTGACTACCTCTTGAAGCTCATCAAGAGAATGCCAAGAGTGTGCAAAGCAGTCATCAAAGCAAAAGGTGGCTACTGTGAAGAACCTAGAATAGAAGACATAATTTCAGTTGTTTCACACTTTTTTGTTAAGTATATAATTCCACATGTGTTAATTCATAGTTTGATGCCTTCAGTGTGAATGTACAATTTTCATAGTCATGAAAATACAGAAAAATCTTTAAATGAGAAGGTGTGTCCAAACTTTTGGTCTGTACTGTATATGTGAAAAACTGAAAAAAAGCATGTAATTTTTATATCAAAATACTTATTTTCATTCTAATGAGCGTTTTAGTTGGCAGGTTTCGGAGTGGACCCATCTGAAAAAGATGTATGTATAGACACAAAGTGGAGACGAAAGAAGAGAAGTAAGCCCCACAACAAATACAGTTATGGCTGAAAGCGTTGGCACCCTTGTGTCACGGGGAGACTAGGTGGGCAAGAGCTAATAACCCGGGCCCCTGCAGTTTCCCTCGGACTAGGGAAATCCTGACTGACCCTCTACCTAGAGTTTACACTGATGGTGTGCATGTCTAGGCCTCGACCCTCGCCCTGTCTCCTGTTTCAACCCTAGGCTGAAACCACCGCCCACCACCCGGTGAAAAGATCATACACCAAAACCCACAGTTAGAACAGACAAGGATAACGAAAAATATACACCACGCCGCAGTCAGTCAGGAATACACTATAAATGCACAGGGCAAAATAAATACAAATATAGGAAGGAGTAAATAAGACAAAGGGAAATACACCACCAGCAACGATACTCCAACTACTTGCTCACCACTCCAGACCGAGATAACAATGCACAAGACAGAAGCTATAATCGGCGACGCCCAATGTTCAGGAGAACTATTTAAAGGCAATGGGCATGGCCCAGCTTCCAATCTGAGCATCAGGTAAATTAACCCCGGACCAGCTAGATAAAATCTAGCCGACGCCAATGAGCACATAGTGGTCAAAAGCGGAATTACCGCTGTCTGTCGAACGACCTGGTCTGAACAGCGTCCGACATGACAGTACCCCGCCTTCTACGAGGGACCCCAGGGCCCTCACTGCTTATAGGACCCGGCTTGTCCGGATGGTGACGGTGAAAAAACCTGACCAGCCGATCCGCATGAATGTCCGAGGCTGGTACCCAGGACCTCTCCTCAGGCCCATAACCACGCCAGTGTACCAAGTACTGTAAAATGCGGCGCACTACACGAGAGTCAACCACCTTGGAGACTTCAAATTCCAAATTACCATCCACCAAGACTGGAGGTGACATAGGCGCTGCGTCCACAGAACCCACCACCTTTAAAAGAGACCTGTGGAACACGTTGTGTATCTTATACACCATGGGAAGCTCCAATCGGTACGCTACTGGGTTAATGACGGCGATGACCCTAAATGGACCAATAAACCGTGGACCCAATTTAAGGGATGGTATTTTGAGTCTTATGTTTTTTGTGGATAACTGTTATGATCCGGTGACCTTGGAGCCGCATGAGACTTTCTCAGGAGTAGGTGGAACCTGTACTGACCGCAAACCCTAAACTGTCACCGCAACTAGAAGTAGCCGTGGGGTGTACCTAACACATCCTAGACACCTCGACACAGCCGGAGGACTAAATACCCCTATAGATGGAAATGGGAATTCTATCTTGCCTCAGAGCAGAACCCCAAAGGATAGGCAGCCCCCCACAAATATTGACTGTGAGTATTAGAGGAAAGACACACGCACGCGGTGATTATTGATGGCAAACTCAACTGGTTATCAGAGACAAAGCAGCGTAAGTACTGTTCCAAATTTTGGTTCATACGCTCAGTCTGACCATTTAACTGAGGATGAAACGCCGAAGAATGAGACAACTTGATCCCCAGCCATGAGCAAAATGCTTTCCAAAATTTTGCCACAAACTGAGACCCCCTATCAGACACGATGTCAGACGGAACCCCATGAAGTCTGACCACCTCCTGCACAAATACCTTAGCCAGAGTCTTAGCGTTAGGCAATGAAGGCAAAGACACAAAGTGCAACATTTTAGAAACCGATCAACAATCACCAAGATGACCGTGTTCCCAGCTGATGAGGGCAAATCAGTGATGAAATCCATGGAGATTTCCGTCCATGGCTTACTAGGTACTTCAAGAGGAAGTAGTGTGCCAACAGGACAGGAGTGGGGCGTCTTAGCCCTAGCGCACGTGGTACAAGCTGACACGTATGAGACCACATCCTGTCGGATCTTGGGCCACCAAAACCGACGTGACACCAACTCCAAGGTACCTCTAACCCCTGGGTGGCCAGCCAGGACAGCATCATGATGCTCCGCCAAAACCTTTAAGCGGAGATGAAGCGGTACAAAAGAATTGTTGATGGGAAGCTCAGATGGTACCTCCTCCTGAGCCTCGGCAATCTCAGCCTCAACCTCGGTAGTGAGAGCCGAAACCACAACACCCTTTTGGAGGATGGGTACTGGATCTTCCCAAGGTTCACCCCCCGGAAAACACCTGGACAGAGCATCCGCCTTAGTGTTTTTAGACCCCGGTCTGTAAGTGACAACAAAATTGAACCGCCTGAAAAACAATGCCCAGCGAGCCTGCCTGGGGGACAGACGCTTGGCTGACTCCAAATACAGCAGATTCTTATGATCGGTAATAACAGTAACCTGATGTACCGACCCCTCCAAGAAGTGTCGCCATTCCTCAAAGGCAAACTTGATTACCAACAACTCCCTGTTGCCGATATCGTAGTTACGTTCGGCGGACAACAGTTTCTTGGAGAAATAGGCGCATGGACGCAAATCACTCAAAGATGAGCCTTGTGATAGTACCGCCCCCACACCAACCTCAGACACATCGACTTCCACAACAAAAGGTTTTGATACGTCTGGCTGCACAAGAATGGGGGCTGAAACAAAACTGTTCTTAAGGAATTCAAATGCGCGCACAGCAGCCTCAGGCCAAATGGAGAAATTGGTACCCTTTTTAGTCATGTCAGTTAGCGGTTTAGCAATGATGGAAAAATCCTTGATAAATTTCCTATAGTAGTTAGAAAACCCAAGGAACCGCTGAAGTTCTTTCAGGTTATCAGGCCATTCCCAATGCAGCACCGCGTGCACCTTAGCGGCGTCCATTTTAAAACCAGAAGCAGACACAATATAACCCAAGAAAGGCAACTCTTGAACAGAAAATACACATTTCTCAAGTTTAGCAGACAGCTTATTCTCTCTGAGAAGCTGTAACACCTGCCTGACATGATCTAAATGAGTATCACGGTCGCAAGAATATATGAGAATGTTATCTAGGTACACGATAACGAATTTCCCCAAAACATGCGAAAACACATCATTAATGAAATGTTGGAACACTGCATGTGCGTTAGTCAACCCAAATGGCATCACCAAATTTTCAAAATGACCCTCAGGGGTATAAAAAGCCGTCTTCCACTCATCACATTGACGGACTCTTATGAGGTTGTACGCCCCCCTGAGGTCAAGCTTGGTAAACCACTTAGCGCCTGCCACCTGGTTGAACAAATCTGGTATTAGTGGCATAGGGTATGGATCACGAACCGTAATCTGGTACAATTCCCTGAAATCCAAACAAGGGCGTAATCCGCCATCTTTCTTCTTCACGAAGAAGAACCCTGCTGCCACAGGCGGGGATGAAGGCCTGATGTGCCCTTTGCTCAAACTTTCAGCAATGTAATCTTTTAACGCTTGTCTCTCCGGACCGGAGATGTTAAACATCCTTGCTTTAGGCAATTTGGCCCCTGGTTTAAATCTGATAGTACAGTCATAGGGGCGATGTGGCGGCAACGCTGAACAACCCTTCTCAGAGAACACATCCACAAAATCCAGAAGTGACTCCGGAACACTTGAAGTCACAGCAGACACACATGTGGCCAGGCAATTCTCCTGGCAGAATTCGCTCCACTGAATTATGTCCTGAGTTTTCCAGTCAATTACCGGGTTGTGCATAGACAACCATTAAAAACCCAAAACCACCTGAGCAGGAAGATTCCTGAGCACCTTACATGTAACCTGCTCGGAATGTAGAACCCCAATGTGGAGTTTCACCTCAGCCACAAATTCAGTAATCTCCCCCTATGAGAGAGGAGCAGCATTGATGGTGACCACGCGGAAAGGATGAGGCAGTTTTTCAATCCTAAAACCTGCTGTGCGCGCAAACTCCTCATCAATGAGATTTGTCGCTGAACCACTATCCACAAACACAGTAATTGGCAGCTCACTGCCAGCGATTATAACCTTAGCAGGGAGCATGCATTGAAAAACCACCATGGAGGATATACATAAGCTCAGATTGGTCTCCTCCACACCCTCTGAGCTTAGAAGTTTTCCACCGTTGCATTTTTTTTAGACAGTAGAGGACAGATGTTAATAAAATGACCAGTCTTACCACAGTAAAAACAGGCTCCCTGCTTCCTGAGCTCAGGGGCTCGACGCTTCACATGTGACACCCCTGCAATTTGCATAGGCTCCGTGGGCTCACCTGCAGCAACCACACTTGAACCTAAACCCTCTCCCATAGGCGGTGTCTCATGCGCCCCCTGATGCAAATGGCGATCAATGCCGACAACCAGACTCATAGCGGAATCTAGAGAAGTAAGAGTCTCGTACATCAGAAGGGCTTTTTTAACCCTTCCAGAAACCCCATGAATAAGCTGACTCCACAGCGCTTGATCATTCCACTGTGTATCGATTGCCCAGCGAAGAAATTCAGAACAGTAATCCTCTGCTACTCGCTCCCCCTGGCGAATAGTGCGTATCTTAGATTCTGCTAGAGCCATTCTGTCTGGCTCATTGTAAATATTTCCAAGAAAGGAAAAAAAACTCTCCACAGAGTCAAATGCAGCAGAATCAGATGGCAAAGAAAATGCCCATGCATGGGGATCCCCGCTTAACAATGACAACACCAGGCCCACACGCTGAGCCTCATTACCTGAGGAGATCGGGCGCATACGGAAATATAGTTTGCAAGCTTCACGAAAAGAAACAAATTTACTGCGTTCCCCAGCAAATTTTTCAGGCAAAGGAAACTTAGGTTCAGCAACTCTACCTGTTGCTCCAGCTTGCACATTAGATACTGCTAGTCCCTGTTGCTGCACTGTCCCCCTCAACTCAGTGACCTGTAGGGACAGCGCCTCCAACTGGCGGGTTATGGAAGTCATGGAATCCATGACAAAACAAAAAAAAGGAAACCCCCTTTTTTTTTTTTTTTTTTAAAGGCCGATTATAATGTCACGGGGAGAATAGGTGGGCAAGAGCTAATAACCCGGGCCCCTGCAGTTTCCCTCAGGCTAGGGAAATCCTGACTGACCCTCTACCTAGAGTTTACACTGATCTTGTGCATGTCTAGGCCTCGACCCGCGCCCTGTCTCCTGTTTCAACCCTAGGCTGAAACCACCGCCCACCACCCGGTGAAAAGATCATACACCAAAATCCACAGTTAGAACAGACAAGGATAACGGAAAATATACACCACGCCGCAGTCACTCAGGAATACACTATAAATGCGCAGGGCAAAATAAATACAAATATAGGAAGGAGTAAATAAGACAAAGGGAAATACACCACCAGCATCGATACTCCAACTACTTGCTCACCACTCCAGACCGAGATAACAATGCACAAGACAGAAGCTATAATCGGCGACGCCCAATGTTCAGGAGAACTATTTAAAGGCAATGGGCATGGCCCAGCTTCCAATCCGAGCATCAGGTAAATTAACCCTGGACCAGCTAGATAAAATCTAGCCAACGCCAATGAGCACATAGTGGTCAAAAGCGGAATTACCGCTGTCTGTCGATCGACCTGGTCTGAACAGCGTCCGACATGACACCTTGAAGTTCCAAAAATGAAGTATATCTCCCAGAAAATTATTGCAATTACACATGTTTTGTTATACACATTTATTTCCTTTCTGTGTATTGGAACAACACAAAAAAAACAGAGAGAGAAAAAAAGGCAAATTGGACATCATTTCACACAAAACCTCAAAAAGGGCTGGGAAAAATTGTCACCCTCAACTTAATATTTGGTTCCACACCCTTTGGAATAAATAACTGCAATCAATTGCTACCTATAACCATCAACAAGCTTCTTACGCCTCTCAACTGGAATATTGGACGACTCTTCTTTTGCTATTCCCTCTAGGTCTCTCATATTTGAAGGGTGCCTTCTCCCAACAACATCTTTAAGATCTCTCCATAGGTGGGAGAGGTAGCAAAACAACCCCGAAACATCTTTGAACTTCCACCATATTTTACTGTAGGTATTGTGTCCTTTTCTTTGAAGGCATCATTCCATTTTTGGTAAACAGTAGAATGATGTGCTTTACCAAACAGCTCTATCTTGGTCTCATCTGTCCAGAAGACGCTTTACAGAATGATTTTGGTTTACTCATGTACATTTTGGCAAACTTCAGTATAGCTTTTATATGTTTCTGGTTCAGCAATGGGGGGCCCCAGGTCTCCTGCCAGAGAGTTTAATTTCATTCAATTGGAGACAGATAGTTCGTGCTGACACTGATTCACCCTAAGCCTGCAGGGCAGTTTGAATTTCTTTGGAACTTAATTGGGGCTGCTTATAAACCAGCTGGACTATCCTGCATTGCAACCTTTCATGGATTTTTCTCTGCAGTCCACATCCAGGTAGATTAGCTACAGTGCCATTAAACTTCTTGATTATGTTGTGCACTGTGGACAAAGGAACATCAAGATCTCTGGATATGAACATATAACCTTGAGATTGTTGATATTTTTCAACAATTTTGGTTCTGAAGTCCTCAGATAGTTCTCTTCTTTCTGTACTCCATGCTTAGTGTGACACGCAGACACACAATGCAAATATTGCCTTGAACTAATCTGTAACTATGTCAATATCTTGTTATTGTTTCCTCTTCCTGTTTGGAAAAAGAAAACAAAAAACTTTGTAAAGTGGTTTTCTGTAATAAAAATGATCTGATTCAAAAAGAAAATAGCTTGGTACTTTTTAGAAGGCCATCCTCAATTTTGCATATGCAATGTTGTTTCCATTAAACTACTTTCCACATTAAACTAATCTGAAAGTATCTACATAGTTTTTTCATTACTAAGATCTGACTTATGAGAAGTGGAAAGGTTGGCATTGAACCCTAAGCATTGAGTCTGCTGTCCAACTCTGACTTTATTATTAAGCCTTACAATTTACCATATTTATATTTCAAAATCTATTTAAGTCCCTTAACCCCTTAACGACAAGCACCGTACATGTAATGAGCTCGTCTGGATCTG
This sequence comes from Ranitomeya variabilis, assembly GCF_051348905.1. NCBI lineage: Eukaryota > Metazoa > Chordata > Amphibia > Anura > Dendrobatidae > Ranitomeya > Ranitomeya variabilis. Next base: position 335,771,720 of record NC_135235.1, on the reverse strand, counting down.
TCGTATGGAGTGGGCTCAGGAACTGACCGCACACTATTTCCGGCAGACAATGGCTGTTATTCAGCCATCATCTGTCTCTAACATCCGTGGGTGAAGCTGAGCGCTGCCTGCTACTGTTAACATGTTAAATGCTGTAAACCTCTGGCAGTGGCATTTAGAGTGCCATTGATTCCAGTCACCAATCAGCCCTCTATAACATGATTTTGGGGTTAAGATGGGTTGTTATGACAGCCAGGGGTCTGATGAACACCCCGTGACTGCTATGACATTACAGCTATGAAGACCAGCCTGTACCTCCTGTTCCCCCACTAAAAATAAACATAATACACAAAATAAACATACAGGCTTCTATAAAAGGCTGATCTATCAAAATATAAAATTAATTAACCTGATCGATTAAAAGTTGTGATGCCAAAAATAAACAAAAGGTCAAAATTGTGTTTTTTTCAGTCGTCTCTACTCAACAAAAAACGTTGTGGTCTACTTCAAGATGATTACTAGTGCAGCACAAGAGACGGACTAGGATAATTCGTTAAAACCTTACTTTTAATGAATATGTTCAAAAAACACCATAAAGAAATAAAGTATACAATAAATAATAAATTGCTCAGTGATACCAGTGACAGGAATAAAAGTTTAGATCTCACCCAATTCTTGAATGGACCAGAGTCATATTCTTTTATGGTATTTTTCACAGGTTCATAAGTCACACTTGGGTGCAGCCCTTGTCAGGGTGGGCATTATATTGGCATGATAGGGGACATTAGGTTACAGGTCACACCTTTGGCCACCTTCTCCTGGTCTGGTATATGACTCTGGTCCTTTACAAGAACTGGGTGAGATCTAAACTTTTATTCCTGGCACTGGTATCACTGAGCACTTTCTCATTGTATATACTTTATTTCTTTATGGTGTTTTTACCATAGTCATTAAAAGTTCAGTTTTAACGTATTATCCTGCTCCGTCTCTTCTGCTGTGCTAGTGAATATAGATTGAAAAGCATTAAAGAATAAGGTATCGCGCTAAAACACTGAAATAGACTGATGTGGGTTTTGCAAAACCCTGCTGCGCCCACAGACTATAGATAATAGAAATACCAAGGCTGATAATAATAATACGTCGAGGTGATGATAAGCACTTGCTCCTTACCTAAATCGTGGAAGATAGTAACAATAGGGGTTACAGCCAGCGGATGTCGTTGCTGGGGGTTCAGGACAACCTGGCGGCAGGAGTAAACTGCAGCAGTTGGAGTGGTTGAAGGACGCGCAGAGCCAGAAGCGCCCCGGCCGGTAGTGATCCTGGATGTGCGGCTGAAAAAAATGGCTGACACTGCTCTGCAGCGTGTGACGTCACAAAGCTACGGAGCTTGGAATGGGGCAAAAAGCTAACCAACGTGTTTCGAGGGATTCCGTCCCTCTTCGTCAGGGTTACCGCCCCCTCCCTGCCGATGGTTATATATAGTTGTCCAATATAATTGACATGTTAACCCCTAAGGAACCGGATCACAGAAAAGATATAAATGCGCAATAATTGTCACTACTAACCCATTCATTATAGTGAACAAGAACATGTTTCCCTTACACTTAATGTATAAATGGGATCATTTAAGAAGTATGTAAGATGCTGCAGAAAAATCTAAAGTAAAGTTGCCCAGGACATTAGACGCCTTCACAAATATTTAAAATAGGACTAAATTGCCTTTATTAATACTATTAAAACTAGAAAAGGATGTTAAAATATACCACTATAGTAAAATATACCGCTATGGTACAATAGGTGCTACTTATATAAAGATTAAAAACCATGTGAAAACAACATATAAATGATAATATAAATATAAATATATGTAAAAAACCTCAAAAAGAGGATATACTAGTATACAACTATTTATTGGAAATTTGGATAAAACAATTACACAAGATTTGATTAAAATTTTGAACAAGAACCACCTCATTTCTAAAAGTTAAAACGCGTATAGTTCTAACTCGTAGTTCAGGCCCATAGTGGCCAGACTGTTTAGATTAAAAATCCATTGGGATTCGACCCTGGACATTTTCTTCAGGTAATCCCCACCCCTTTGGTTATAAGGAACAATCTGTATACCACAAAAAATGACATTCCTCAGGGACTGGTTGTGTTTGTCCTTAAAGTGACGAGAAAGGGGATGTCCTAAAAAACCTTTTTGTATATTTTTAAAATGTTCCTTAATGCGCTCCATTAGACGGCGTTTGGTGCGACCAACATATACCTTCCCACATGGGCATTTAATAAAATAAATGACTCCTGAAGAAAAACAGGAAATACTTTCTTTAATTCGAAACTCCTTCATACCATCTGTGTCAAAGAATGTAATTTGTCATTTTTTTTAAAAGAAGTATGTAGACAGCCAAAACAGCCACCACACGGTGAAAAACCGGCACTTGATTGGTTCAATGTTTGAGAACCCTTTTTATTGTTAATTGCCGTAGTGGGGGCTATAAGATTGCCCAGTGTTTGGGCTCTCCTATATACGAACCTAGGGTGGACAGGAAGAAGCTCACCTACCACTTTGTCTTTCTGTAAGACAGGCCAGTGTTTGCGGATAATGCGAACAAATTTATTATAACCCGCATGGAACTGTGTCACAAATGGCAGAGTGTAACCTGTTCCGATGTATTGCTATTGCTTGAGTCCTTTTTGAATGGTGGTTCAAATAGAGAACCCCTATCTGTTTGGGCCAGCTCGTTTTTCGTTTTATCCAATAGCGGCCTGGGGTACCCCTTTTCCAGAAATTTCTTAGTCAGAAAGCTTGATTCCATATTCCAATAGTCCTCAATCGTTGAGCAATTGCGTCTAATCCTCGTAAATTGCCCTTTTGGGATGTTTGTAAGCCAAACCGGGAGGTGACAGCTGGTAAGGTGTATAAAGCTATTAGAATCTACCATCTTCCGGTGGCATTTAGTGTGCAATTGATTATTCCCCACATAAATGGTAAGATCCAAAAAATTAACCTCCACAGGGCTTGTGTGAGAAGTAAATTCCAGGCCACAGGAATTGTTGTTAAGTCCCAATAAAAAGGTACTGAGCTCAACTTGGGACCCTTCCCATATAAACAAAATGTCGTCAATAAAACGACGCCACATCACCAGACCGGGACATAGTTTACCTTCCTTATATATATGAGACTCCTCCCATTTGGCAACATAGATGTTAGCATAACTTGGGGCTCTGCTGCCCGGGGATTCAGGAAAATGGCCGCCGCGATCTCCATCTGTGCACGCGCGGAATCCCGCGGCCATTTTCCTGAAGCCCCGGGCAGCAGAGCGCTCCATCTGCGCACGCGCGGCCACAGGAAAGATGGCCGCGCCCACCGGTAAACGGCTGAATAGCGCAGATCGCGCTCTTTTTCATCTCCTGGGCAGTGGATATTCTCTGTTGGACATGCGCACACCACTACGCCACCAACGTAATGATGAGCCTGATCTGGGGGAGAAACAGCGCTGTCACCACGCCCATAGGACCAGACCAGCGTGAGTGACAGCAGAAAACGGCGACTTTACAAACGTATTTCAGCAGCATAGGTGGGTAATAAAGGCACACAAAAGACACTAATGTAACGCCCAGCTCTGCCCCTATTTAACGCAATTTTTAGCTCATCTTCAAAAAACGGGGTGACAGGTTCCCTTTAAGGAACATTTTTAAAATATACAAAAAGGTTTTTTAGGACATCCCCTTTCTCCTCACTTTAAGGACAAACACAACCAGTCCCTGAGGAATGTCATTTTTTGTGGTATACAGATTGTTCCTCATAACCAAAGGGGTGGGGATTACCTGAAGAAAATGTCCAGGGTCGAATCCCAATGGATTTTTAATCTAAACAGTCTGGCCCCTATGGGCCTGAACTACGAGTTAGAACTATACGCGTTTTAACTTTTAGAAATGGGGTGGTTCTTGTTCAAAATTTTAATCAAATCTTGTGTAATTGTTTTATCCAAATTTCCAATAAATAGTTGTATACTAGTATATCCTCTTTTTGAGGTTTTTTACATATATTTATATTTATATTATCATTTATATGTTGTTTTCACATGGTTTTTAATCTTTATATAAGTAGCACCTGTTGTACCATAGCGGTATATTTTACCATAGTGGTATATTTTAACATCCTTTTCTAGTTTTAATAGTATTAATAAAGGCAATTTAGTCCTATTTTAAATATTTGTGAAGGCGTCTAATGTCCTGGGCAACTTTACTTTAGACTTTTCTGCAGCATCTTACATACTTCTTAAATGATCCCATTTATACATTAAGTGTAGGGGAAACATGTTCTCGTCCACTATAATGAATGGGTTAGTAGTGACAATCATTGCGCATTTATATCTTTTTGTGATCCGGTTCCTTAGGGGTTAACATGTCAATTATATTGGACAACTATATATAACCATCGGCAGGGAGGGGGCGGTAACCCTGACGAAGAGGGACGGAGTCCCTCGAAACGCGTTGGTTAGCTTTTTGCCCCATTCCAAGCTCCATAGCTTTGTGACGTCACACGCTGCAGAGCAGTGTCAGCCATTTTTTTCAGCCGCGCATCCAGGATCACTACCGGCCGGGGCGCTTCTGGCTCTGCGCGTCCTTCAACCACTCCAACTGCTGCAGTTTACTCCTGCCGCCAGGTTATCCTGAACCCCCAGCAACGACATCCACTGGCTGTAACCCCTATTGTTACTATCTTCCACGATTTAGGTAAGGAGCAAGTGCTTATCATCACCTCGACGTATTATTATTATCAGCCTTGGTATTTCTATTATCTATAGTCTGTGGGCGCAGCAGGGTTTTGCAAAACCCACATCAGTCTATTTCAGTGTTTTAGCGCGATACCTTATTCTTTAGTGTTTTCTGGTTCACCTGTAGGTGTGACAGGTGTGGCACGGCACCTGTCCGGTATCAGCAGCTTGCACGTACCCATCACTAGCGCCAGTGTGTTACTTTTCTTTTTGTAGATTGAAAAGCATATATTGCCATTTATATCGATGGCCCTCACACACCTCCAGTGACTGAAAAATGAAAACATTATTGGTCTTGAAAAAAAATGACAGCACAAGCAATTTTTTTTTTCCACAAATTAAATGAAAAAAAAGTACAAGATTTACATCACCGTAATCGTACTGACCTGTAGAATCATATCACCATTTCATCTTTACAAGCACAACAAACATCATAGAAGCAAAACATCAAGAGATATTGCCGAATTCCTTTTTTTTAATTTATTTTTTAGTAATTTCACTGCACTAGGATTTTTTTTCCTGTTTTTCAGTACACAACATAGTAAAATCGATGATGTTATTCAAAAGTACAAACCATCCCTCAAAAAGCAAGGCCTCATGCCATGTCGGTAGAAAGATAAAAAAAATGGTGGTACTTGTTGAAAGGTGAGAAAAAAACGAAATATCAAAAATGTCTAATTGCTTGGTCCTTAAGAGGTTAAAGGGCAAGGCCACTTCATAGCTGATGTTAAGAAATAGATTTTAAAAACACAGTTTGATTAAAGTTTTATATTAAATGAAATCTAGATATAAAATGTGACAGTTTGCATAGTGGACATAAGATGCAGATTGCTGGATTTATAAACTGAAGGAAGCAGGTTTACAAACAGGAGATTATTATGTCGTTACTTTTTTATTGCAATGATTTTGTCATGTCTACTTTATTTTAGTATGTGAAAGTTGTGTTTCTGACAAATGTCAGCATTGCGGTTAACCTAAGTATTCCTATGTTATTTTGCAGGCATTGAGGAAGGTCTCGAGTTAACCATGTAAGTCTGTTCTCTTGAATTTATATTGTATGATTAAGATAACATAAACGTAAGAAATGTGAAGTGGAAATCTGTATTACAAACTAAAAGGTAACTGTGGTAATTACTGTATTTATGTTCCAATGTACTAGAACTATTCACCAAACTTTTCAGGAACAGTTTTCCATTGGTTTCTATGATGTCTATGCCAGAAGTTTGTTTACTTGCTACCTGGAAAGCAATTTAGACTATATCATGAAATATTTGCTAATGATATTTCTTAGGGTGTATTCACACTGCGCTATGTATTGGGGGTGCAGTAACTGCTTCATTATGAAATTCAGCCATAGGCAGGCTTCAATAATGAGCTTGAGTCAAGTCATTATTTTTGGTAGGTGATATTAGTTGTGCCCACCCCCATAGACTATAATGGGTATGTGTTCTATTCGTGAAAAACACAGATAGGATACAAACGTGCAGCATGGACATCATACTAAGGCCTAATACAAAGGCCTCTTTCACACTGTGCTTTGCCCCGTCGGGGCATGCGTCCGAACACCATGCAAGACCATTCCATGAGTATGCAACATTGACTGTTATTGGGCCGACAGAGTCACTGTGTGCTCTGTCGTGCATAATTTTTGAGCATATACGCCTTCTGGAGATGGACACTCAGACACTACAGACTGCGTTTGAGTGTTCGCTTCCAGTAGGCGTATATGCCCAAATCCCATTTTGCGGAGGGTTTGGACGTAAGCCCCAACGGGACCAATGAATGTGGGACAAAGTACAGTGTGAAAGGGGCCTTAGTATTAGGCCTCATAAAGATATCCATGCTGCACGTACATGTCCTTTCTGTTTTTCATGATTAGATCACATACCCATTACAGTCTGTGAGGTAGGCTCGGTTTATGTCACCTACCAAAAATAATGGCTTGATTCAAGCTTGATATACAGTACAGACCAAAAGTTTGGACACACTTTCTCATTTAAAGATTTTTCTGTATTTTCATGACTGAAAATTGTACATTCACACTGAAGGCATCAAAACTATGAATTAACACATGTGGAATTATATACTTAACAAAAAAGTGTGAAACAACTGAAATTATGTCTTATATTCTAGGTTCTTCAAAGTAGCCACCTTTTGCTTTGATGACTGCTTTGCACACTCTTAATATGCAAATTGCCTCTTCTGAGAAAAAGAGGACTTAACTCTATAGCGCCACCTGTTGGAAGTAGCGATCCTACAAGTCACAATCAACCCTTTAACGAGTCGTGCAATATGACTTAGGATAAAAGCCAAATCAGTATCTCAATTCGCGGACACGGTGTTTCGGGCTGTTGGCCCTCGTCAGTGCAAAGCATGAGAACTGATTTGGCTAGGTGAGAGGCTCTGGACTGGGGTCTAAGAGGTAACGTTTCTCCTTATGAAGAGTGACATACCAGCTGGCTTGTCAAGGTAAGGAGGCGTATTCGCCGTGCAATGCGCTATAGAGTTAAGTCCTCTTTTTCTCAGAAGAGGCAATTTGCATATTTATATTCCCAGAGGAGCATTGCACGGCGAATAAGCCTCCTTACCTTGACAAGCCAGCTGGTATGTCACTCTCCATAAGGAGAAACGTTACCCATTAGACCCCTTGCACACTCTTGGCATTCTCTTGATGAGCTTCAAGAGGTAGTCACCGGGAATGATTTTCACTTCACAGGTGTGCCCTGTCAGGTTTAATAAGTGGGATTTCTTGCCTTATAAATGGGGTTGGGACCATCAGTTGTGTTGTGTTGTGCAGAAGTCTGGTGGATACACAGCTGATAGTCCTACTGAATAGACTGTTAGAATTTGTATTATGGCAAGAAAAAAGCAGCTAAGTAAAGAAAAACAAGTGGCCATCATTACTTTAAAAAATGAAGGTCAGTCAGTCCGAAAAATTGGGAAAACTTTGAAAGTGTTCCCAATTGCAGTGGCAAAAACCATCAAGCGCTACAAAGAAACTGGCTCACATGAGGACCGTCCCAGGAAAGGAAGACCAAGAGTCACCTCTGCTTCTGAGGATAAGTTTATCCGAGTCACCAGCCTCAGAAATCGCAGGTTAACAGCAGCTCAGATTAGAGACCAGGTCAATGCCACACAGAGTTCTAGCAGCAGACACATCTCTACAACAACTGTTAAGAGGAGACTTTGTGCAGCAGGCCTTCGTGGTAAAACAGCTGCTAGGAAACCACTGCTAAGGACAGGCAACAAGCAGAAGAGACTTGTATGGTCTAAAGAACACAAGAAATAGACATTAGACCAGTGGAAATCTGTGCTTTGGTCTGATGAGTCCAAATTTGAGATCTTTGGTTCCAACCACCATGTCTTTGAGCGACGCAGAAAAGGTGAACGGATGGACTCTACATGCCTGGTTCCCACCGTGAAGCATGGAGAAGGAGGTGTGAGTGTGGGGGTGCTTTGCTGGTGACACTGTTGGGGATTTATTCAAAATTGAAGGCATACTGAACCAGCATGGCTACCACAGCATCTTGCAGCGGCATGCTATTCCATCCGGTTTGCATTTAGTTGGACCATCATTTATTTTTCAACAGGACAATGACCCCAAACACACCTCCAGAATGTGTAAGGGCTATTTGACCAAGAAGGAGAGTGATGGGGGTGCTACGCCATATGACCTGGCCTCCACAGTCACCAGACCTGAACCCAATCGAGATTGTTTGGGGTGAGCTGGACCGCAGAGTGAAGGCAAAAGGGGCCAACAAGTGCTAAGCATCTGTGGGAACTCCTTCAAGATTGTTGGAAGACCATTCCCGGTGACTACCTCTTGAAGCTCATCAAGAGAATGCCAAGAGTGAGCAAAGCAGTCATCAAAGCAAAAGGTGGCTACTTTGAAGAACCTAGAATATAAAATATATATAAGTATATAATTCCACATGTGTTAATTCATAGTTTTGATGCCTTCAGTGTGAATATACAATTTTCACAGTCTTAAAAATACAGAAAAATCTTTAAATGAGAAAGTGTGTCCAAACTGTACATGCCTACCTCTAGCAGAATTTCATCATGGCTCAGTTACTGCACCTCCAGTTCCAGTGGTAACGTACCTTCTTGTTCGCTTTCCTGTCCATCTGGGTCCTCTCTGATCCGCTGGGGAATTCTTTCTTTATATTCCAGATAAAGAGAGACAAAGGCAAGTTCAAACTTGAAACAAACAATTTTACTTGGTTCTAATCTCAGCTCGTCCAGTTCACAATTAGGTACAGCACAGGTTACTTCCCAAGACACATCATATTCTGTCCCTGTGCTCTCCCTCTTCTCTGTAGTAATACCACCGGGTTGCACCATTGTCCCCGGTACTGCAGCACTTTGTCAGACTAACTGTAGGAGTTCCCTGTCTGTTTCGCACCAGACATGCAGGCGTCTTCCTAAGTAACTGACCGCCATCATGACACAGCTGTTCTGTATTCCTTCTTGGCAAACATTATCCTTAGGCCCTGGACGACCTGAGCTCCTTTACTTGTAGAACATTACGTGGCTCAACTGCCCTGCATGGGCTCTGAGGCCCTTCTGACTCAATACAGGAAATCCTTCTAGCTTACTCCAGTTGACCCCACCTAATTTAACTAGTTCCTATCATCTTATCCAATTGCTGTCTTATGCTATTGTGCCCCCCGCTAGTGGGCTAATTTGAATACTACACTATCCCTAGAAAATAACGTGTACATGGCATCAATAATCTTACTATACACAACATTCAACAGTTACATACAATATAGCAGCAGAGCATGTTAAACACACCAGTTCATCAGGGACGTATAACGCGGGTCAGAGAAAATGGGCACAGCTTGTCTTTGTGCACCCCTTACAAGAGCGTGGATGCCAAGGACCAATACAAGTCTCTGTGCTCATGAAAAACACATGCAGCACATGGATGCTCTTAGTGTACAATCTGTGTGCTGTCTATGATTAACATTGCAAAGTATAGTAGAAGCTTTGTCATTTATTTCTTTATTCATCCATGAAAAACACTTGTAAAATGGTGATTTTTTTTTTATCATAAACAGTGTTGATACAGTAACTTTGTTCAGCCACAGGAGGTCACCCTTGAGTAATAGACAGGATAATTACAATGTTGTTGCAGTAATTTTGGTCAGCCACCGGAGGTCACCCATGAGTTAAAGACAATAAGATTCTGGAAACAGGACAGTTACCTCAGAGAGAGTTTCTGGGCGTTTGAGATGAAGCAGCGCGTTGATAAAGAGTGGGGAATCCAGATCTTGAGGCATTCCTGTTTTTGGACTGTCTTCAAAAGGAGATTTGTAGTTAAATTTCCGCGCTGCCGCTAAGATGAATTTCAGGAGAGTATAGTTGATTCACAGTGGTTTTATTCAACGCGTTTCAGGGGTCTCATGCCCCCTTCATCAGGAAATACCACACAGAATATACAGGCATCACAGGTATAAATAGTTTTGCTAGGTTAAAAAAATGAGCTCCACCAGGTCAGATGACTGTGTCAAAGTTCAATGATAACACACCATTAACAATTCAAACGATTAGAGAGGTATATACAATGACAAAATACAATGACTTCTTTTATGTTTCTAGACAATAGTTCCAAATTTGCAACATTAAGGAGGAAATTTAAAATTTAAAAAAAAAAAAAAAATCTCTACTTAAATGGACAAGAACCTGTAAGAAAAAGAGCTACTCCAGTTTAGAAGCGAATGCCTTACAGATGGACTACCGTGTGAAATCAACAAGTTGCTATTTTCTTATTGTGAATCCATTGGAATCTTTATATTAAATGTGGAATAAAATCATGTTTTATTATTTTCCATTAAAAAATATAAATATATATATGAGAATTAATTTGTCGTGGTTTGGGGTGATCTAAAATTACGAAAATTATAATTAGTGAGTTTAAAATTGCGTCATGTACATAAGAGTAACAATTTAAGCAGCAAACCAGCGCTCGAAGTGAGCGCAGAAACAAAATGAAAGTGACACTTCACCTGTCCAAGGACCAATAATAGATATATTTAACAAGAGACAATATAACATTGCCAAGGGAGGGGAATGAATGAATACACAGCACTCGGTGACCTCAAAGAACAGCAGATAAACTGGGACGCCTGGCAGCAGAGAAAAGGATGATTGAGTTAAGTGCTCCTGTCGGGAGGGGTCATTACACCCTGTGAAGCTGCCACAATCAGCACCAGCTCCCTGGATTTAATCTCAAGAGTAGTGTTGAGCATTCCGATACCGCAAGTATCGGGTATCGGCCGATATTTGCTGTATCGGAATTCCGATACCGAGATCTGATACTTTTGTGGTATCGGGTATCGGTATCGAAACAACATTAATGTGTAAAATAAAGAATTAAAATAAAAAATATTGCTATACTCACCTCTCCGACGCAGCCTGGACCTCACCGAGGGAACCGGCAGCGTTCTTTGCTTAAAATGCGTGCTTTTCCTTCCTTCCGTGACGTCACGGCTTCTGATTGGTCGCGTGCCGCCCATGTGGCCACGACGCGACCAATCACAGCAAGCCGTGACGTAATTTTCAGGTCCTTCTAGGCATTAAGTATTTTAAAATTACGTTCCGGATTTGTGATTGGTCGCGTCGCGGTCACATGGGCGACGCGACCAATCACAAGCCGTGACGTCACGGGAGGCTGGACACGCACGCATTTTAAAATGCGCGCGTGTCCTGCCTCCCGTGACGTCCCGGCTTGTGATTGGTCGCGTCGCCCATGTGACCGCGACGCGACCAATCACAAGCCAGAACGTAATTTTAAAATCCTGAAGGACCTAAAATTACGTCACGGCTTGCTGTGATTGGTCGTGTCGCGGCCACATGGGCGGCACGCGACCAATCACAAGCCGGGACTTCACGTAAGGAAGTAAACGCGCGAATTTTAAGCAAACAACGCTGCCGGTTCCCTCGGTGAGGTCCAGGCTGCGTCGGAGAGGTGAGTATAGCAATATTTTTTATTTTAATTCTTTCTTTTACACATTAATATGGATCCCAGGGCCTGAAGGAGAGTTTCCTCTCCTTCAGACCCTGGGAACCATCAGGGATACCGTCCGATACTTGAGTCCCATTGACTTGTATTGGTATCGGGTATCGGTATCGGATTGGATCCGATACTTTGCCGGTATCGGCCGATACTTTCCGATACCGATACTTTCAAGTATCGGACGGTATCTCTCAACACTACTCAAGAGTCAAAAAGCATTATTCAGGACACAGTTGTGATGGAGACAATTTGTATGTAATAAAGGAGTGAAAACGCTCCTCTCCAGGGCAGACTCAGACTATGCCCACATGAGGAGTTTGAGGAAATTACAACTAAACATATCAATGAATGACTCCAAGATAATCCTAAATGAAAATGTAAATTTAAATCTTAAGTGGCTCACAGCACAAAGGATTAAAAAATCAATCATAACTATACAAATAAAAATATAAATATAGATATATCAAATTCATAAAAAAGGGGGGGGAGGGCTACGCATTCAGATAAAACCTTGGTAGTTTCTTTAAATATATATAAATAAAAATATAAAAGTGGGGGGGTGGAGAAGAAAAAAAAAAAATGTACTATTCAGATGAAAACCTCAGTTATTTCATTTAAGCCTTGTGGTTTTAGGCTCCCTAATTTGTAGATCCAATATACTTCTTTCCTATTTAGTTTCATGGATCTATTAGGTACATGCTTAGGTATATGATCAATAGGGCTGATTTTTAATAGTTTAAAGTCCTTATTATGCACTAGGGCATAATGTCTGGACAGACCATGAGTGAGTAAGCCTTTTTTTATATTGTGACGATGGGAATTCAGTCTGAGGTGAAGGGGCTGTGTGGTTCTCCCCACATACTGTTTACCACACAGCCCCTTCACCTCAGACTGAATTCCCAATGTCTGTCCAGACATTATGCCCTAGTGCATAATAAGGACTTTAAACTATTAAAAATCAGCCCTATTGATCATATACCTAAGCATGTACATAATAGATCCATGAAACTAAATAGGAAAGAAGTATATTGGATCTACAAATTAGGGAGCCTAAAACCACAAGGCTTAAATGAAATAACTGAGGTTTTCATCTGAATAGTACATTTTTTTTTTCTTCTCCACCCCCCCACTTTTATATTTTTATTTATATATATTTAAAGAAACTACCAAGGTTTTATCTGAATGCGTAGCCCTCCCCCCTTTTTTATGAATTTGATATATCTATATTTATATTTTTATTGATATATCTATATTTATATTTTTATTTGTATAGTTATGATTGATTTTTTAATCCTTTGTGCTGTGAGCCACTTAAGATTTAAATTTACATTTTCATTTAGGATTATCTTGGAGTCATTCATTGATATGTTTAGTTGTAATTTCCTCAAACTCCTCATGTGGGCATAGTCTGAGTCTGCCCTGGAGAGGAGCGTTTTCCCTCCTTTATTACATACAAATTGTCTCCATCACAACTGTGTCCTGAATAATGCTTTTTGACTCTTGAGATTAAATCCAGGGAGCTGGTGCTGATTGTGGCAGCTTCACAGGGTGTAATGACCCCTCCCGACAGGAGCACTTAACTCAATCATCCTTTTCTCTGCTGCCAGGCGTCCCAGTTTATCTGCTGTTCTTTGAGGTCACCGAGTGCTGTGTATTCATTCATTCCCCTCCCTTGGCAATGTTATATTGTCTCTTGTTAAATATATCTATTATTGGTCCTTGGACAGGTGAAGTGTCACTTTCATTTTGTTTCTGCGCTCACTTCGAGCGCTGGTTTGCTGCTTAAATTGTTACTCTTATGTACATGACGCAATTTTAAACTCACTAATTATAATTTTCGTAATTTTAGATCACCCCAAACCACGACAAATTAATTCTCATATATATATATTTTTTAATGGAAAATAATAAAACATGATTTTATTCCACAATTAATGTAAAGATTCCAATGGATTCACGATAAGAAAATAGCAACTTGTTGATTCCACACGGTAGTCCATCTGTAAGGCATTCGCTTCTGAACTGGAGTAGCTCTTTTTCTTACAGGTTCTTGTCCATTTAAGTAGAGATTTTTTTTTTTTTTTTTTAATTTTAAATTTCCTCCTTAATGTTGCAAATTTGGAACTATTGTCTAGAAACATAAAAGAAGTCATTGTATTTTGTCATTGTATATACCTCTCTAATCGTTTGAATTATTAATGGTGTGTTATCATTGAACTTTGACACTGAGTCATCTGACCTGGTGGAGCTCATTTTTTTAACCTAGCAAAACTATTTATACCTGTGATGCATGTATATTCTGTGTGGTATTTCCTGATGAAGGGGGCATGAGACCCCTGAAACGCGTTGAATAAAACCACTGTGAATCAACTATACTCTCCTGAAATTCATCTTAGCGGCAGCGCGGAAATTTAACTACAAATCTCCTTTTGAAGACATTAATTTCTCTGGTCGGTGAAGACCTGTGGATCTGCAGCAGCCGCTATCTACATGCTCTAATCTCATCCTAACCAGGTGAGCAAATTTGGTGTATATTCTCCTCTGTGTAACGTGGATAAGACCCTATTGCGCTCTTTGTCTCCCCATTGTTTTACAATGTTTTTGGACTGTGTGATTTCAAGAAAGCTATTCTTGTGAGTAAACAGAGAAGTGTGACCGGTCACCGACTGTGTAGTTAGCTAGGGATAGCTAGATTGGAATCACAGCCTATTTAAGGACAGTCTTGTATTAAGAATTGCATGATAACTAATAGACACTGTGTTGATTCCTGCGCTTCACGATTCTGGCTGAGGGATATTCCTGGAATTATTTGTGAACTTTATCTGGATCTGCATCAGAAGATTTGGTGGCTCAAATACCAATTTAATCCGCTGCTGGATGTCTGTATAACAAATTCAGTTATTTACCATTGAAGCATATATTGTGAAAGAGTACACTCTGAGCACTCAACAATAAGACAGTGCACTGTTATGATCCGGTGACCTTGGAGCCGCATGAGACTTTCTCAGGAGTAGGTGGAACCTGTACTGACCGCAAACCCTAAACTGTCACCGCAACTAGAAGTAGCCGTGGGGTGTATTTAACACATCCTAGACACCTCGACACAGCCGGAGGACTAAATACCCCTATAGATGGAAATGGGAATTCTATCTTGCCTCAGAGCAGAACCCCAAAGGATAGGCAGCCCCCCACAAATATTGACTGTGAGTATTAGAGGAAAGACACACGCAGGCAGAAATCAGGATTTAGCAAAAGAGGCCACGCTAGCTAAATAGGAAAGAATAGGACAGAATACTAAGCGGTCAGTATTAAAACCCTAAAAATATCCACAGCAGATAATACAAAAATTCCACCATCTAACTAAAGACATGGAATGTATATCTGCTGTTATGGACTGGTGATTTAGCAGCGACATGCGACTAGCTCTGAGCAGGTGGTAACTATACTGACCGCAGTTCCTGATCTTAACACAACACTAGAAGTAGCCGTGGGATGTTCCTGTCACTCCCTGGACACCTCGTCACAGCCGGAGAACTAGCTACCCCTAAAGGTAGAAACAGGAAAGCTATCTTGCCTCAGAGAAAATCCCCAAAGGACAGACAGCCCCCCACAATTAATGACTGTGAGAGGAGAAGGAAATGACATACATAGAATGAAACAAGATTCAGCAAAGGAGGCCACTTCTAGCTAGATAGATAGTACAGGACAGAGCACTGTGCGGTCAGTAATAAAAACTAGAAAAAGTCCACCGCAGAGAAATGCAAAAATCTCCACACCTGACTAAAGGTGTGGAGGGCAAAGTCTGATGCCCAGAGCTTCCAGCTTAGCTGAATAGATCCATACTAATAAGCTGGACAAATGAGCAAAACATAGAATGTGCTGAACAATAAGTCCACAACAAGAGGACTGCAAAAGGACAAGCAAGGACTTATCTTTGCTGAACAGGTCAGAGTGTCAGGGAAATCCAAAAGAGCCGAGACTCCAAGCAGGAACAATGGACAACTGGCATTGATTAAGGGATAAGGCCAGACTAAAATAGCCGAGCCAGAAAGACGATCAGTGGAAGCAGCTGCTGATGCTAAATCCAAGAAGCAGCCATACCACTCAAAACCACCGGAGGGAGCCCAAGAGCAGAACTCACAAAAGTGCTACTCAAAACCACCGGAGGGAGCCCAAGAGCGGAATTCACAACAATCTGCATCTCCTGAGAATCCAACTTGACTGAAATATCCAAACACAGTCTAAGCTGGACAAGAAAAAACATTGAATAGTACTGAATTGTAAAGCACACAGCATGTGTGCTGAGAAACAAAACCAGACACTTATATTAGCTGATTTGGCAGCAGGGCAGGAGGAACCAGACAGAGATGCAAAACCTCCAAGAACAATGGACAACTGGCAAGGGCTAATGAATCCTGCACACCTAAATATCCCAGTCAGAGCTGCAGTCAGCAGGGACACCTGCCCAGGATTGCAACCCAGGGACAACTGCATTACTATCAACAACCACCGGAGGGAACCCAAGAGCAGAATTCACAACAGTACCCCCCCTTGAAGAGGGGTCACCGAACCCTCACCAGAGCCCCCAGGCCGATCCGGATGAGCCAGATGAAAGGCACGGACCAAATCAGCAGCATGGACATCAGAGGCAAAAACCCAAGAATTATCCTCCTGGCCATAACTCTTCCATTTGACAAGGTAATGAAGCCTCCGCCTCGAAAAGCGAGAATCCAAAATCTTCTCAACCACATACTCCAACTCCCCATCAACCAACACAGGGGCCGGAGGATCAACAGAGGGAACAACGGGCACCACATATTTCCGCAATAAAGATCTATGGAAGACATTATGGATAGCAAAAAAAGCCAGAAGGGCCAATCGAAAAGACACCGGATTAATAATCTCAGAGATCCTATAAGGACCAATAAAGCGAGGCTTAAACATAGGGGAAGAAACCTTCATAGGAACCTGACGGGAAGACAACCAGACCAGATCCCCAACCCGAAGCCGGGAACCAACACACCGACGACGGTTAGCAAAACGTTGAGCCCCCTCCTGAGACAAAACCAAATTGTCCACCACATGAGCCCAAATCTGCTGCAACCTGTCAACCACACAATCCACACCAGGACAGTCAGAAGGCTCAACCTGCCCCGAAGAAAAACTAGCCGAACTAGCCCGATTATTAAGGGCAAACTCGGCCAATGGCAAGAAAGCCACCCAATCATCCTGATCAGCAGACACAAAGCATCTCAGATAATTTTCTAAAGTCTGATAAGTTCTCTTGGTCTGGCCATTTGTCTGAGGATGGAATGCGGAAGAAAAAGACAAATCAATGCCCAGCTTAGCACAAAAGGCCCGCCAAAACCGAGAAACAAACTGGGAACCTCTGTCGGACACAATATTCTCCGGAATACCATGCAAACGAACCACATGCTGAAAAAACAACGGAACCAAATCAGAAAAGGAAGGCAATTTAGGCAAAGGCACCAAATGGACCATCTTAGAGAACCGGTCACAAACAACCCAGATGACAGACATCTTCTTGGAAACCGGAAGATCAGAAATAAAATCCATAGAAATATGCGTCCAGGGCCTCTCAGGGACCGGCAAAGGCAAAAGCAACCCACTAGCACGGGAACAACAAGGCTTGGCCCACGCACAAGTCCCACAGGACTGCACAAAAGAACGCACATCACGTGATAAAGAAGGCCACCGAAAGGACCTACCAACCAAATCTCTGGTACCAAAAATACCAGGATGGCCAGCCAACACAGAACAATGAACCTCAGAAATCACTCTACTAGTCCATCTATCAGGAATAAACAGTTTCCCCACTGGACAGCGGTCAGGTTTGTCAGCCTGAAATTCCTGAAGAACCCGTCGTAAATCAGGGGAAATGGCAGAAAGGACCACCCCTTCTTTCAGAATGCCGACCGGTTCAAGGACCTCAGGAGAATCAGGCAAAAAACTCCTAGAGAGGGCATCAGCCTTAATATTCTTAGAACCCGGAAGATACGAGACCACGAAATCAAAACGGGAAAAAAACAAGGACCATCGAGCCTGTCTAGGATTCAGCCGCCTGGCAGACTCGAGGTAAATCAGATTTTTATGATCGGTCAAGACCACAATACGGTGCTTAGCTCCCTCAAGCCAATGTCGCCACTCCTCAAATGCCCACTTCATAGCCAACAACTCCTGATTGCCGACATCATAATTGCGTTCAGCGGGCGAAAACTTACGGGGAAAGAAGGCACACGGTTTCATCAAGGAACCAACAGGATCCCTCTGAGACAAAACGGCCCCTGCCCCAATCTCAGAAGCGTCAACCTCAACCTGAAACGGAAGTGAAACATCCGGTTGACGCAGCACCGGGGCAGAAGTAAATCGGCATTTAAGCTCCTGAAAGGCAGAGACAGCCGCAGAGGACAAATTCGTCACATCAGCGCCTTTCTTCATCAAATCGGTCAAGGGTTTAACCACACTGGAGAAGTTAGCAATGAAACGGCGATAAAAATTAGCAAAGCCCAAAAATTTCTGAAGGCTCTTCACAGATGTGGGTTGAATCCAATCATGTATGGCCTGAACCTTAACCGGATCCATCTCTATAGATGAGGGAGAAAAAATGAAGCCCAAAAAAGAAACCTTCTGCACTCCAAAGAGACACTTAGACACCTTCACAAACAAAGCATTATCACGAAGGATCTGAAATACCATTCTGACCTGTTTCACATGAGACTCCCAATCATCGGAAAAAATTAAGATGTCATCCAAATATACAATCATGAATTTATCAAGATAAGTCCGGAAGATATCGTGCATGAAGGACTGAAAAACAGATGGAGCATTAGAGAGCCCGAATGGCATCACAAGGTATTCAAAATGGCCTTCGGGCATATTAAACGCAGTTTTCCATTCATCACCCTGCTTAATACGAACAAGATTATATGCCCCCCGAAGGTCAATCTTCGTAAACCAACTAGCCCCCTTAATCCTAGCAAACAAATCGGAAAGCAGAGGTAAAGGGTATTGAAACTTGACCGTGATCTTATTCAAGAGGCGATAATCAATACAGGGTCTCAAGGAGCCATCTGTCATGATCTCTGCAGGCAGAGATCATAGCAAGCCTATAGAGGGACAAGCTCTCGGAAGATGGAACTATACTGACCATGAACTAAGCCTGCCGCGCAACTAGAAATAGCCAGGTAGCATTTCCTATTTATCGCTAGATGCCCAGCTCTGGCCTAAGACCTAAATAGCTAGCAGAGGGAAATATAAGACCTGGCTCACCTCTAGAGAAATATTCCAAAGAAGACAGTAGCCCCCCACATATAATGACGGTGAGTTCAGATGAAACAACAAACGCAGCAGGAAAATAGTCTTAGCAAATTTGAGGTCCGCTTACTAGATAGCAGAAGACAGATAGTATACTTTCATGGTCAGCAGAAAAACACTAACAAAACACCATCCAGAGATTACCTTAAACTCTGGCATTAACTCATAACGCCAGAGTAGCAATCCCTGATCAACGAGAGCTTTCCAGACACAGTAACAAAACTTCAGCTGTGAACTGGAACAAATAGGCAAAACGAAACATGGACAAAAGTCCAACTTATCTAGTAGTTGTCTAGAAGCAGGAACAAGCACTGAGAGGCATCAGATAACATTGTTGACCGGCAAGAAACCACCAGAGAAATGAGCTTAAATAGCGACACCCACTACTGATGGAACCAGGTGAAACAGGAAAGAGGATGACAAGTCCAATTCCACAAGCGGCCACCGGGGGAGCCCAGAATCCAAATTCACAACAGTACCCCCCCCTCAAGGAGGGGGCACCGAACCCTCACCAGATCCACCAGGGCGACCAGGATGAGCCCTATGGAAGGCACGAACAAGATCAGAAGCATGAACATCAGATGCATTGACCCAAGAATTATCCTCCTGGCCGTAACCCTTCCAGTTGACCAGATACTGGAGTCTCCGTCTGGAAACACGAGAGTCCAAAATTTTCTCCACAACGTACTCCAACTCACCCTCAACCAACACCGGAGCAGGAGGCTCAACTGAAGGTACAACAGGTACCTCATACCTGCGCAATAACGACCGATGAAAAACGTTATGAATGGAAAAGGACGCAGGGAGGTCCAAACGGAAAGAAACAGGATTAAGAATCTCCAATATTCTATAAGGGCCGATGAACCGAGGTTTAAACTTAGGAGAAGAGACCCTCATAGGGACAAAACGAGAAGACAACCACACCAAATCTCCAACACAAAGCCGAGAACCAACACGACGATGACGGTTGGCAAAACGCTGAGTCTTCTCCTGGGACAACTTCAAATTGTCCATAACCTGCCCCCAGATGTGATGCAATCTCTCCACCACCGCATCCACTCCAGGACAATCCGAGGATTCCACCTGACCGGAGGAAAATCGAGGGTGAAACCCCGAATTACAGAAAAACGGGGACACCAAGGTGGAAGAGCTGGCCCGATTATTGAGGGCGAACTCTGCCAATGGCAAAAAAGCAACCCAATCATCCTGGTCAGCAGAGACAAAACACCTCAGATATGTCTCCAGGGTCTGATTAGTCCGCTCGGTCTGGCCATTAGTCTGAGGGTGAAAAGCAGATGAAAAAGACAAATCTATGCCCATCCTAGCACAGAATGCCCGCCAAAATCTAGACACAAATTGGGTACCTCTGTCAGAAACAATATTCTCAGGAATACCGTGCAATCGGACAACATTCTGAAAAAACAGAGGAACCAACTCAGAAGAAGAAGGCAACTTGGGCAGAGGAACCAAATGGACCATTTTAGAGAAACGGTCACAGACCACCCAGATGACAGACATCTTCTGGGAAACAGGCAGATCTGAAATAAAATCCATCGAGATGTGTGTCCAAGGCCTCTTAGGAATAGGCAAGGGCAACAGCAGTCCGCTAGCCCGAGAACTACAAGACTTGGCCCGAGCACAAACGTCACATGACTGCACAAAGACTCGCACATCTCGTGACAGGGAAGGCCACCAGAAGGATCTTGCCACCAAATCCCTGGTACCAAAAATTCCGGGATGACCTGCCAATGCAGAAGAATGTACCTCAGAGATGACTCTGCTGGTCCAATCATCCGGAACAAACAGTCTATCAGGCGGACAACGATCCGGTCTATCCGCCTGAAACTCTTGCAAGGACCGCCGCAGATCAGGAGAAACGGCCGACAAAATTACTCCCTCCCTAAGGATACCTGTGGGTTCAGAATTACCAGGAGAGTCCGGGTCAAAACTCCTAGAAAGGGCATCTGCCTTAACATTCTTAGAACCCGGTAGGTATGACACCACAAAATTAAAGCGAGAAAAAAATAAAGACCAGCGCGCCTGTCTAGGATTCAGGCGTCTGGCAGTCTCAAGATAAATCAAATTTTTGTGGTCAGTCAATACCACCACCTGATGCCTAGCCCCCTCGAGCCAATGGCGCCACTCCTCAAACGCCCACTTCATGGCCAAAAGCTCCCGATTCCCAACATCATAATTCCGCTCTGCGGGCGAAAATTTGCGAGAAAAGAAGGCACAAGGCCTAATGACGGAGCAGTCGGAACCTTTCTGCGACAACACTGCCCCAGCTCCGATCTCCGAAGCGTCAACCTCAACCTGAAAAGGCAGATTCACATCAGGCTGACGCAACACAGGGGCAGAGGCAAAACGGCGCTTAAGCTCCTGAAAGGCCTCTACAGCATGAGGGGACCAATTAGCAACATCAGCGCCTTGTCTGGTCAAATCAGTCAATGGTTTAACGACATCCGAAAAACCAGCAATAAATCGGCGGTAAAAGTTGGCAAAGCCCAAAAATCTCTGAAGACCCTTAAGAGAGGAGGGCTGAGTCCAGTCACAAATAGCTTGCACCTTGACGGGATCCATCTCAATGGAAGAGGGAGAAAAAATATACCCCAAAAAGGAAATTTTCTGGACCCCAAAAACGCACTTAGACCCCTTCACACATAAAGAATTAGACCGCAGAACCTGAAAAACTCTCCTGACCTGCTGGACATGAGAGTCCCAGTCATCAGAAAAAATCAGAATATCATCCAGATATATTATCATAAATTTATCCAGAAAATCGCGGAAAATATCATGCATAAAAGACTGGAAAACTGAAGGGGCATTAGAAAGACCAAAAGGCATGACCAAATACTCAAAGTGGCCCTCGGGCGTATTAAATGCGGTCTTCCACTCATCCCCCTGCCTGATCCGCACCAAATTATACGCCCCACGAAGATCAATTTTAGAGAACCACTTAGCACCCTCTATACGAGCAAACAAATCAGTAAGCAATGGCAATGGGTATTGATACTTAACAGTGATCTTATTCAGAAGCCGATAATCAATACATGGTCTCAAAGAGCCGTCTTTTTTTGAGACAAAGAAAAACCCAGCTCCCAAGGGAGAAGAAGATGGACGAATATGTCCCTTTTCCAAAGACTCCTTTATATATTCCCGCATAGCAGCATGTTCCGGCACAGACAGATTAAACAAACGACCCTTTGGATATTTACAACCCGGTATCAAATCTATGGCACAATCGCACTCACGGTGCGGAGGTAACGACCCAAGCTTGGGTTCGTCAAAGACGTCTTGATAATCAGAGAGGAACTCAGGGACTTCAGAGGGAATGGACGACGAAATAGAAACCAAAGGTAAGTCCCCATGAATACCCTTACATCCCCAGCTCAACACAGACATTGCTCTCCAGTCCAAGACTGGGTTGTGAGACTGCAACCATGGCAATCCCAGTACCAAATCGTCATGTAAATTATACAGCACCAGGAAACGAATAATCTCCTGGTGATCCGGATTGATACGCATGGTTACTTGTGTCCAGTATTGTGGTTTATTATTAGCCAATGGGGTGGAGTCAATCCCCTTCAGAGGAATAAGAGTCTCCAAAGGCTCTAAATCAAAACCACAACGATTGGCAAAGGACCAATCCATAAGACTCAGAGCGGCGCCAGAGTCAACATAGGCGTCCGTGGCAATGGATGACAAAGAGCAAATCAGGGTTACAGACAAAATAAACTTAGACTGAATGGTGCCAATGGAAACAGACTTATCAAGCTTCTTTGTACGCCTAGAGCATGCTGATATAACATGAGTAGAATCCCCACAATAGAAACACAATCCATTCTTCCGTCTAAAATTCTGTCGCTCGCTCCTGGACAGAATTCTATCACACTGCATACTTTCTGGCGTCTTTTCCATAGACACCGCCAGATGGTGCACCGGTTTGCGCTCCCGCAGACGCCTATCAATCTGAATAGCCATTGTCATGGACTCATTCAGACCTGCAGGCACAGGGAACCCCACCATAACATCCTTAACGGCATCAGAGAGACCTTCTCTGAAAGTTGCCGCCAAGGCGCACTCATTCCACTGAGTAAGCACAGACCATTTACGGAATTTTTGGCAGAAAACTTCAGCTTCGTCTTGCCCCTGAGATAGTGCCATCAAAGTTTTTTCTGCCTGAAGTTCCAAATGAGGTTCCTCATAAAGCAAGCCCAAGGCCAGAAAAAACGCATCCACATCGCGTAACGCAGGATCCCCTGCTGGCAATGAGAAGGCCCAATCTTGAGGGTCACCCCTGAGCAAGGAAATCACAATCCTAACCTGCTGAGCAGGGTCTCCAGCTGAACGAGACTTCAGGGACAAATAAAGCTTACAATTATTTCGGAAATTCTGGAAGCTAGCTCTATTCCCTGTGAAGAACTCCGGCAAAGGAATTCTCGGGTCAGATACCGGAGCATGTACCACAAAATCTTGTAAATTTTGTACTTTCGTGATGAGATTATTCAAACCCGCAGTTACACTCTGGAGATCCATTATTGTCAGGTGCACACAGAGCCATACAGAGATTAGGAGGAGAGAGAGAAAAAAGACTGCAGCAAGGCAGACTGGAGGGAAAAAAAAAAAAAAAAAATTTCCAGCAGACTTCTTATAACTCTCCTTTCTCAACCTGGGTCTTTAACACTTTATTGGCCGGTCAAACTGTCATGATCTCTGCAGGCAGAGATCATAGCAAGCCTATAGAGGGACAAGCTCTCGGAAGATGGAACTATACTGACCATGAACTAAGCCTGCCGCGCAACTAGAAATAGCCAGGTAGCATTTCCTATTTATCGCTAGATGCCCAGCTCTGGCCTAAGACCTAAATAGCTAGCAGAGGGAAATATAAGACCTGGCTCACCTCTAGAGAAATATTCCAAAGAAGACAGTAGCCCCCCACATATAATGACGGTGAGTTCAGATGAAACAACAAACGCAGCAGGAAAATAGTCTTAGCAAATTTGAGGTCCGCTTACTAGATAGCAGAAGACAGATAGTATACTTTCATGGTCAGCAGAAAAACACTAACAAAACACCATCCAGAGATTACCTTAAACTCTGGCATTAACTCATAACGCCAGAGTAGCAATCCCTGATCAACGAGAGCTTTCCAGACACAGTAACAAAACTTCAGCTGTGAACTGGAACAAATAGGCAAAACGAAACATGGACAAAAGTCCAACTTATCTAGTAGTTGTCTAGAAGCAGGAACAAGCACTGAGAGGCATCAGATAACATTGTTGACCGGCAAGAAACCACCAGAGAAATGAGCTTAAATAGCGACACCCACTACTGATGGAACCAGGTGAAACAGGAAAGAGGATGACAAGTCCAATTCCACAAGCGGCCACCGGGGGAGCCCAGAATCCAAATTCACAACAGCCATCCTTCTTAGCAACAAAAAAAAATCCCGCTCCCAACGGTGAAGAAGATGGCCGAATATGCCCCTTCTCCAAAGACTCCTTAACATAACTCCGCATGGCGGTATGTTCAGGCACAGACAGGTTGAAAAGTCGGCCCTTAGGAAACTTACAGCCTGGAATCAAGTCAATCGCACAATCACAGTCCCTATGCGGTGGAAGGGAACTGGACTTGGGCTCATCGAATACATCCTGAAAATCAGACAAAAACTCTGGAATTTCAGAAGTGGAAGAAGAGGAGATTGACATCAAAGGAACGTCATTATTGAACCCCCTGACATCCCCAACTAGTCACAGACATAGACTTCCAATCCAACACAGGATTATGTGCCTGCAACCACGGAAAACCCAGCACGATAGCATCATGTAAATTATGCAACACCAGAAATCGACAATCTTCCTGATGGGCTGGCACCATGCACATGGTCACCTGTGTCCAGAACTGGGGCTTCTTTTTAGCCAAAGGTGTAGCATCAATCCCCCTTAAAGGAATAGGGTTCTGCAAAGACTGCAAGGAAAAACCACAACGCCTGGTAAACTCAAAGTCCATTAAGTTCAAGGTGGCGCCTGAATCCACAAACGCCATGACAGAAAATGATGACAATGAGCAGATCAAGGACACAGATAATAAAAATTTAGGTTGTACAGTACTGATGGAAAATGAACTAGCGATCCTCTTTGTACGCTTAGGGCAGACTGAAATGACATGAGAAGCATCGCCACAATAAAAACACAACCTATTCTGACGTCTGAATCCCTGTTGTTCCGTTCTAGACAGAATGCTATCACACTGCATTGACTCAGGCATCTGCTCTGAGGACAACGCCACAGCGTGCACAGTTCTGCGCTCCTGCAAACGCCGATCAATCTGAATGGCCAGAGACATAGAATCACTCAGACCGAAAGGCGTGGGAAACCTCACCATAACATCTTTAACGGATTCAGAAAGACCCTTTCTGAAAATTGCCGCCAAAGCATCATCATTCCATTTAGTCAACACAGACCATTTTCTAAATTTCTGACAATACAATTCTGCCGCTTCTTGATCCTGAGACAGGACCAACAAGGTCTTCTCCGCTTGATCTACAGAATTTGGTTCATCATATAATAATCATAAGGCCTGAAAAAAGGCGTCTACATTAAGGAAGGCCGGATTCCCAGATTCCAGGGAAAATGCCCAATCCTGAGGATCGCCACGCAGCAGGGAGATGACAATTTTAACCTGCTGAATGGAATCACCAGAGGATCGAGGTCTCAGAGCAAAAAACAGTTTACAGTTGTTTTTAAAACTCAAAAATTTGGACCTGTCCTCAAAAAACAAATCAGGAGTAGGAATCTTAGGCTCCAAAACTGGAGTCTGAACAATATAATCAGAAATACCCTGTACCCTAGCAGCAAGCTGGTCTACACGAGAAGCTAATCCCTGAACATCCATGCCAGCACAAGGCTCCTCAGCCACCCAGAGAAAAAGAGGAAAGAAAAGACAAAGCAGGCTACAGAAAAAAAAAATGGCTCTTTCTTCCCTTCTTCTGAGATGCATTTAACTCATTGTTGGCCAGTTGTACTGTTATGATCCGGTGACCTTGGAGCCGCATGAGACTTTCTCAGGATTAGGTGTAACCTGTACTGCCCGCAAACCCTAAACTGTCACCGCAACTAGAAGTAGCCGTGGGGTGTACCTAACACATCCTAGACACCTCGACACAGCCGGAGGACTAAATACCCCTATAGATGGAAATGGGAATTCTATCTTGCCTCAGAGCAGAACCCCAAAGGATAGGCAGCCCCCCACAAATATTGACTGTGAGTATTAGAGGAAAGACACACGCAGGCAGAAATCAGGATTTAGCAAAAGAGGCCACGCTAGCTAAATAGGAAAGGATAGGACAGAATACTAAGCGGTCAGTATTAAAACCCTAAAAATATCCACAGCAGATAATACAAAAATTCCACCATCTAGCTAAAGACATGGAATGTATATCTGCATCTCCTGAGAATCCAACTTGACTGAAATATCCAAACACAGTCTAAGCTGGACAAGAAAAAACATTGAATAGTACTGAATTGTAAAGCACACAGCATGTGTGCTGAGAAACAAAACCAGACACTTATCTTAGCTGATTTGGCAGCAGGGCAGGAGGAACCAGACAGAGATGCAAAACCTCCAAGAACAATGGACAACTGGCAAGGGCTAATGAATCCTGCACACCTAAATATCCCAGTCAGAGCTGCAATCAGCAGGGACACCTGCCCAGGATTGCAACCCAGGGACAACTGCATTACTATCAACAACCACCGGAGGGAACCCAAGAGCAGAATTCACAACAGTGCACTGCGTATACACTGAGTATATACTGTGATATATATATATACTAGCTGAAGAGCCCGGCGTTGCCTGGGCATAGTAAATATCTGTGGTTAGTTATAGCACCTCACTTCTCTTATTTTCCCATCACGCCTCTCATTTTCCCCCTCACATCTTTCATTTTCCCCTCACATCTCTCATTTTCTCTCTCACACCTCTCATTTTCCCCTTCACTCCTCTTATTTTCCCCCTCACTCCTCTCATTCCCCACTAACACTTGACATTTCGACCTCACATCTGTCATATTCCGATCACTCCACTATTTTCCCACACTCCTCTCATTTTGCACTCACACCTTTTCATTTTTACCTCACACCTCTCATTTGCCCCTCAGTATATACATGTTTGTCATCTCCCTTATATATAGTATACATCTGTATGTCATCTCCTGTATATAGTATATACCTGTATGTCATCTCCCCTATATATAGTATATACCTGCATGTCATCTCCCCTGTAAATAGTATATACCTGCTGTATGTCATCTCCTCCTGTATATTGTATATACCTATGTGTCATCTCCTCCTGTATATACAGGTCCTTCTCAAAAAATTAGCATATAGTGTTAAATTTCATTATTTACCATAATGTAATGATTACAATTAAACTTTCATATATTATAGATTCATTATCCACCAACTGAAATTTGTCAGGTCTTTTATTGTTTTAATACTGATGATTTTGGCCTACAACTCCTGATAACCCAAAAAACCTGTCTCAATAAATTAGCATATTTCACCCGTCCAATCAAATAAAAGTGTTTTTTAATAACAAACAAAAAAACCATCAAATAATAATGTTCAGTTATGCACTCAATACTTGGTCGGGAATCCTTTGGCAGAAATGACTGCTTCAATGCGGCGTGGCATGGAGGCAATCAGCCTGTGACACTGCTGAGATGTTATGGAGGCCCAGGATGCTTCAATAGCGGCCTTAAGCTCATCCAGAGTGTTGGGTCTTGGGTCTCTCAACTTTCTCTTCACAATATCCCACAGATTCTCTATGGGGTTCAGGTCAGGAGAGTTGGCAGGCCAATTGAGCACAGTAATACCATGGTCAGTAAACCATTTACCAGTGGTTTTGGCACTGTGAGCAGGTGCCAGGAAGCATGAAGTGCTCCAAAATCTCCTGATAGCTAGCTGCATTGACCCTGCCCTTGATGAAACACAGTGGACCAACACCAGCAGCTGACATGGCACCCCACACCATCACTGACTGGGTACTTGACACTGGACTTCAGGCATTTTGGCATTTCCTTCTCCCCAGTCTTCCTCCAGACTCTGGCACCTTGATTTCCGAATGACATGCAAAATTTGCTTTCATCAGAAAAAAGTACTTGGGACCACTTAGCAACAGTCCAGTGCTGCTTCTCTGTAGCCCAGGTCAGGCGCTTCTGCCGCTGTTTATGGTTCAAAAGTGGCTTTACCTGGGGAATGCGGCACCTGTAGCCCATTTCCTGCACACGCCTGTGCACGGTGGCTCTGGATGTTTCCACACCAGACTCAGTCCACTGCTTCCTCAGGTTCCCCAAGGTCTGGAATCGGTCCTTCTCCACAATCTTCCTCAGGGTCCGGTCACCTCTTCTCGTTGTACAGCGTTTTCTGCCACATTGTTTCCTTCCAACAGACTTACCATTGAGGTGCCTTGATACAGCACTCTGGGAACAGCCTATTTGTTGAGAAATTTCTTTCTGGGTCTTACCCTCTTGCTTGAGGGTGTCAATGATGGCCTTCTTGACATCTGTCAGGTTGCTAGTCTTACCCATGATGGGGGTTTTGAGTAATGAACCAGGCAGGGAGTTTTTAAAAGCCTCAGGTATCTTTTGCATGTGTTTAGAGTTAATTAGTTGATTCAGAAGATTAGGGTAATAGGTCGTTTAGAGAACCTTTTCTTGATATGCTAATTTATTGAGACAGGTTTTTTGGGTTATCAGGAGTTGTAGGCCAAAATCATCAGTATTAAAACAATAAAAGACCTGACAAATTTCAGTTGGTGGATAATGAATCTATAATATATGAAAGTTTAATTGTAATCATTACATTATGGTAAATAATGAAATTTAACACTATATGCTAATTTTTTGAGAAGGACCTGTAGTATATACCTGTATGTCATCTCTTCTGTATATAGTATATACCTGTGTCATCTCCTGTATATAGTATATACCTCTGTCATCTCCCCTGTATATAGTATATACCTGCTGTATGTCATCTCCTCCTCTATATACCTATGAGTCATCTCCTCTTTTATATAGTATATACCTGCTGTATGTCATCTCCTCCTGTATATAGTATATACGTGTGTCATCTCCTCCTGTGTGTAGTATATACCTGTATGTCATCTCCTCCTATATATATAGTATATACCTGTATGTCATCTCCTCCTGTATATAGTATATACCTGTAAGTCATCTCCTCCTGTATATAGTATATACCTGTGAGTCATCTGCTCCTGTATATAGTATATACCTGTGTGTCATCTCCCCTGTATATAGTATGTACCTGTATGTCATCTCCTCCTGTATTAGACCTCGTTCACACATTATTTGGTCAGTATTTTTAACTCAGTATTTGTAAGCTAAATTGGCAGCCTGATAAATCCCCAGCCTACAGGAAGCCCTCCCCCCTGGCAGTATATATTAGCTCACACATACACATAATAGACAGGTCATGTGACTGACAGCTGCCGTATTTCCAATATGGTACTGTAATGATTATAAGGGATAACTCAGGAGACTCTTTGCATGGAACAAGACAACAACAGGACACAGTTTTATAAGTGGTAACGTCTATATTATCACACGGTGATTCAAACAGGTGCAGAGAGAAACTCAAGTTCACAACACTTGGTGTAAATATAAACGCAGCTTAACAGTCTACAGGACACTTCAGAGGAAAGTGCAATCACGCAGAAAGTCTATGAAGCACAATTATTCTTGAGGATACTTGACATGAATAAGTCCTTGGTAGTCCAAGCACAGATAGATATGCTTATAAGGCAGTTCAAAATAATATCTTAGCACAACCAGGGAGGCCTGGGTAAAAGTCTCAGGTTTAAGCAGAGCAGCAACAGCTTACATGTCCAGCAAATGCAGATGGAAACAAACACAAGCAGCCAGATGGAGGATTACTGGAAACCGATGTATGCAGCAGAAACCTCAGAGCTGAGTAGCAGGATCTCCACACAGGTTCACAGGAGCAGATGCAGGTGCAAAGCCAGGGAGTTGCCAGGGTGGAGCTGGATGCAAGGCAGAATACTCTAGCACAGACTAAAGGCTGGGGTGGAGTTATATAGCAGGAAGACACAATGCACATGAGACCAAAGATGCCATCTTGGAAAAGGGCAGTAATGCACAAAAGGTAATAAAAAAATGTTCAGAGTCCTGACATTACTCCCTCCTTAGAAGCGGCCTCAGGATGATCCTGGACCTCGTTTGTCAGGGAATCTTTGATGAAAACGAGAGATCTTCTGTTGGGCATTGATGTTTTCCACAGGTTCCCAAGAGTCTTCCCAGGGGGATATCCCTGCCATCTTATAAGATATTGGAGCCGATTCCTGCGAATCCTGGAATCAATAATTTCCTCCACCACAAATTGTTCTTGCCCATCATTCACCACAGGCTGCGGAGGTGGCACAACACGTCCCTGGAAGGTATTAGGAGATACAGGCTTTAGTAAAGATACATGAAAAACTGGGTGTACCATCATAGTCCTAGGCAGCTTCAGACGGCAGGCCACAGAGCTCACAATACTGTTGATCTTGAAAGGGCCAATGAATTTCTGTCCAAGTTTTTGTGAAGGAACGTTTAACTTCAGATTCTTAGTTGATAACCACACGGAATCTCCTACCTTGAACATGGGTGCAGGTTTACGGAATCTATCAGCCGATCTCTTATAACGTTCTTGAGCCGTGGTCAGGAATTCCTTCAGAACCTCCAGATTTTGCCTCATCTCAGTCAGCCTTTCCTCGACTGCTGGAACCGGAGAATTAATCGGAGACCTAGGTAAGATACATGGATGATAACCCAGATTGGCAAAGAAAGGAGAGAACTTAGTGGAGGCGCTCTGAGAATTGTTGTATGAAAATTCAGCTAACGGCAGTAATTCCAACCAATCATCTTGGAGATGGCTAACATAGCATCTTAGATATTGTTCCAATGTCTGGTTGGTACGCTCAGTCTGACCTTTTGTCTGGGGATGGTAAGCGGAAGAGAGACAGACATTAATGTTGAGTGCAGAGCAAAACCCCTTCCAGAATCTTGAAGTGAACTGTACTCCACGGTCAGAGATGATCTCATCCGGGACCCCATGCAGCCGGAAGACATTCTGAATAACCAAGTTCACTGTTTCCTTAGCTGAGGGGAGGCCGGTGCATGGAACAAAATGAGCGGCTTTAGTCAGGCGATCAACTACTACCATGATCGTATTCATGCCCCCCGATGTAGGCAGTTCCACAATAAAGTCCATTGATATAGACCCCCAAGGGCGGAACGGAACAGGTAATGGTTGCAGGAGACCCGTAGGTGCCACACGAGGAGTCTTGTAACAAGCACATACCTCGCAAGAGAGAACACAGTCCTTAGTATCCTTCAGGCAAGTTGGCCACCAGAAAAATCGGCTTAGGAACTCTTGTGTCTTCTGTACCCCCCTGTGACCAGCCAACTTGTAGTCATGTACCAACTTGAGGATCTGCAGACGGACGGCCTCAGGGACATAGATACGTCGATCTCTGAACCACATGCCACCCTTAAACACAAGATTAATATCAACAGGTGGGTTGGCCTGAAATACATCACCGTCATAAGCCTCCCTGCACTTCTTCCACAAATCCTGATCGTGGATAACTCCGATGAAATTGGCATCAGATAGAATGGTCTTGGACGGGGCTCCAGGTATGGAATCTGCAGCATGGATTCGGGATAAAGCATCAGCCTTCCCATTACGAGAACCTGGAAGGTACGAGATAACAAAATTAAATTGATTTAAAAATAAATTCCAACGAGCCTGACGAGGAGAAAGACATCTAGCGGATCTGAGGAACTCTAAATTGCGATGGTCAGTAAGCACTATGATCTGTTGTGCAGCTCCTTGCAGATGATGCCTCCTGTTATGGACCTGGTGGTTAGGAGCACCCGGAATGACCTGATGAGTAAACTCAAAATCGGGACTAGCTCTGGGGAAGTGGGAACTCTGCTGACCGCAAACCCTACTCCTATCACACACACTAGAAATAGCCGTGGAGCGTACCTAACTCTCCCTAGACGCCTCTTCACAGCCTAAGAGCTAACTACACCTAAAGATAGAAATAGAAGCCTTACCTTGCCTCAGAGAAATTCCCCAAAGGTAAAGGCAGACCCCCACATATATTGACTGTGAGTTAAGAGGAAAGTCACAAACACAGGAATGAAACAGGTTTTAGCAAAGGAGGCCAGATTTCACTAAATAGTCAGAGGATAGAAAAGGGAACTATGCGGTCAGCACAAAAGACTACAAAAAACCACACAGAGTAAGCAAAAAGACTCCCCACACCGACTCACGGTGTGGAGGTGCCACTCTGCACCCCCAGAGCTTCCAGCTAGCAAAGGAATATCATAATAGCAAGCCGGACTAGAAATAGCAGTACTAAGAAATATATTCAGGAAGCAGTAACAACAAATGAACTAGCAAAGACTTAGCTTCTGCTGGAGTAGACAGGTCCTCAGAGAAGTCCAAGAGAGATCTGAACCAATACTGAAACATTGACAGCTGGCATGAAGTAACGATCTGAGTGGAGTTAAATAGGAAGCCAGCATAGAAATAAACGAGAGCAGCTGATAAAGCCAACCTCAGTGACCAGCAGTTCCGCTCGAAGCCACCAGAGGGAGTCCAAGAGCAGAACTAACCAAAGTACCATTCATGACCACAGGAGGGAGTCCGAGAACGGAATTCACAACAGTACCCCCCCTTGAGGAGGGGTCACCGAACCCTCACCAGGGCCCCCAGGCCGATCAGGACAAGCCAAATGAAAGGCACGAACTAAATCGGCAGCATGGACATCGGAGGCAACAACCCAGGAATTATCCTCCTGACCATAGCCCTTCCACTTAACCAGGTACTGAAGCTTCCGTCTTGAAATACGAGAATCCAAAATTTTTTCCACCACATACTCCAACTCCCCCTCAACCAACACCGGAGCAGGAGGATCAACGGAGGGAACCATAGGCGCCACGTACCTCCGCAACAACGACCTATGGAACACATTATGGATGGCAAAAGAAGCTGGAAGGACCAAACGAAATGACACAGGGTTGAGAATTTCAGAAATCTTATAAGGACCAATGAAACGAGGCTTAAACTTAGGAGAAGAAACCTTCATAGGAACATAACGAGAAGACAACCAAACCAAATCCCCAACACGAAGACGGGGACCAACACAACAACGGCGGTTAGCGAAACGTTGAGCCTTCTCCTGGGACAACGTCAGATTGTTCACTAAGTGAGTCCAAATTTGTTGCAACCTGTCCACCACAGAATCCACACCAGGACAGTCAGAAGGCTCAACCTGCCCCGAAGAAAAATGAGGATGAAAACCAGAATTGCAAAAAAAAGGCAAAACCAAAGTAGCCGAACTAGCCCGATTATTAAGGGCGAACTCAGCCAATGGCAAGAAGGTCACCCAATCATCCTGATCAGCAGAAACAAAGCATCTCAGATAGGTTTCCAAAGTCTGGTTGGTTCGTTCGGTTTGGCCATTTGTTTGAGGATGGAAAGCCGAAGAAAAAGACAAATCAATGCCCATCTTAGCACAAAAGGACCGCCAAAACCTAGAGACAAACTGGGAACCTCTGTCCGACACAATGTTCTCCGGAATGCCATGCAAACGATCCACATGTTGAAAAAATAATGGCACCAAATCAGAGGAGGAAGGTAATTTAGGCAAGGGTACCAAATGGACCATCTTAGAAAAGCGATCACAAACCACCCAGATGACAGACATCCTTTGAGAGACAGGAAGATCTGAAATAAAATCCATGGAAACATGCGTCCAAGGCCTTTTCAGGACTGGCAAGGGCAAAAGCAACCCACTGGCACGAGAACAGCAGGGCTTAGCCCGAGCACAAGCCCCACAGGACTGCACAAAAGAACGCACATCCCGTGACAATGAAGGCCACCAAAAGGACCTAGCCACCAAATCTCTGGTACCAAAAATCCCAGGATGACCAGCCAACACCGAGCAATGAACCTCAGAAATAACTCTGCTAGTCCATCTATCAGGGACAAACAGTTTCTCCGCTGGACAACGGTCAGGTCTATCAGCCTGAAACTCCTGCAGCACCCGCCGCAAATCAGGGGAGATGGCAAACAGAATTACCCCCTCTTTGAGAATACCAGCCGGCTCAGGGACTCCCAGAGAATCAGGCACAAAACTCCTAGAAAGGGCATCCGCCTTCACATTCTTAGAACCTGGAAGGTATGAGACCACAAAATCGAAACGGGAGAAAAACAGCGACCATCGAGCCTGTCTAGGATTCAACCGCTTGGCAGACTCGAGATAAGTCAGATTTTTGTGATCCGTCAAGACCACCACGCGGTGCTTGTCTCCCTCAAGCCAATGTCGCCACTCCTCGAATGCCCACTTCATAGCTAGCAGCTCCCGATTGCCAACATCATAATTATGCTCAGCAGGCGAAAACTTTCTAGAAAAGAAGGCACATGGCTTCATCACAGAGCCATCAGAACTTCTTTGAGACAAAACAGCCCCTGCTCCAATCTCAGAAGCATCAACCTCGACCTGAAAAGTGAGCGAAACATCTGGCTGACGCAACACAGGGGCCGAAGAAAAACGACGTTTCAGCTCCTGAAAAGCCTCAACGGCCGCAGAGGACCAATTCACCACATCAGCACCCTTCTTTGTCAAATCAGTCAAAGGTTTAACCACACTAGAAAAATTAGCGATGAAGCGACGGTAAAAATTAGCAAAGCCCAGGAATTTCTGGAGGCTCTTCACAGATGTAGGTTGAGTCCAATCATAAATGGCCTGAACTTTAACAGGATCCATCTCGATAGTAGAAGGGGAAAAAATGAAGCCCAAAAAGGAAACCTTCTGAACTCCGAAGAGACATTTGGACCCCTTCACAAACAAGGAATTAGCACGAAGGACCTGGAATACCATTCTGATCTGTTTCACATGAGACTCCCAATCATCCGAAAAGACCAAAATATCATCCAAATATACAATCATGAATCTATCCAGATACTTTCGGAAGATGTCATGCATAAAGGACTGAAACACAGATGGAGCATTTGAAAGCCCGAATGGCATTACCAGGTACACAAAATGGCCCTCGGGCATATTACTGCTGTTTTCCATTCATCGCCCTGTTTAATACGCACAAGGTTATACGCCCCTCGAAGATCTATCTTGGTGAACCAACTAGCCCCCTTAACCCCTTCACCCCCAAGGGTGGTTTGCACGTTAATGACCGGGCCAATTTTTACAATTCTGACCACTGTCCCTTTATGAGGCTATAACTCTGGAACGCTTTGACGGATCTTGGCGATTCTGACATTGTTTTCTCGTGACATATTGTACTTCATGTTAGTGGTAAAATTTATTCGATATAACTTGCGTTTATTTGTGAAAAAAATGGAAATTTGGCGAAAATTTTGAAAATTTTGCAATTTTCCAACTTTGAATTTTTATGCCCTTAAATCACAGACATATGTCACGCAAAATACTTAATAAGTAACATTTCCCACATGTCTACTTTACATCAGTACAATTTTGGAACCAAAATTTTTTTTTGTGACGGAGTTATAAGGGTTAAAAGTTGACCAGCAATTTCTCATTTTTACAACACCATTTTTTTTTAGGGACCACATCTCATTTGAAGTCATTTTGAGGGGTCTATATGATAGAAAATACCCAAGTGTGACACCATTCTAAAAACTGCACCCCTCAAGGTGCTCAAAACCACATTCAAGAAGTTTATTAACCCTTCAGGTGTTTCACAGGAATTTTTGGAATGTTTAAATAAAAATGAACATTTAACTTTTTTTCACACAAAATTTATTTCAGCTCCAATTTGTTTTATTTTACCAAGGGTAACAGGAGAAAATGGACCCCCAAAGTTGTTGTACAATTTGTCCTGAGTACGCTGATACCCCATATGTGGGGGTAAACCACTGTTTGGGCGTATGGCAGAGCTCGGAAGGAAAGGAGCGCCATTTGACTTTTCAATGCAAAATTGACTGGAATTGAGATGGGACGCCATGTTGCGTTTGGAGAGCCCCTGATGTGCCTAAACACTGAAACCCCCTACAAGTGACACCATTTTGGAAAGTAGACCCCCTAAGGAACTTATCTTGATGTGTGGTGAGCACTTTGACCCACCAAGTGCTTCACAGAAGTTTATAATGCAGAGCCGTAAAAATAAAAAATCATATTGTTTCACAAAAATGATCTTTTCGCCCCCAATTTTTTATTTTCCCAAGGGTAAGAGAAGAAATTGGACCCCAAAAAATGTTGGCCAATTTGTCCTGAGTACGATGATACCCCATATGTGGGTGTAAACCATTGTTTGGGCGCATGGCAGAGCTTGGAAGGGAAGGAGCGCCATTTGACTTTTCAATGCAAAATTGACTGGAATTGAGATGGGACGCCATGTTGCGTTTGGAGAGCCCCTGATGTGCCTAAACATTGAAACTCCCTACAAGTGACACCATTTTGGAAAGTAGACCCCCTAAGGAACTTATCTAGATGTGTGGTGAGCACTTTGACCCACCAAGTGCTTCACAGAAGTTTATAATGCAGAGCCGTAAAAATAAAAAATCATATTTTTTCACAAAAATGATCTTTTCGCCCCCAATTTTTTATTTTCCCAAGGGTAAGAGAAGAAATTGGACCCCAAAAAATGTTGGCCAATTTGTCCTGAGTACGCTGATACCCCATATGTGGGTGTAAACCATTGTTTGGGCGCATGGCAGAGCTTGGAAGGGAAGGAGCGCCATTTGACTTTTCAATGCAAAATTGACTGGAATTGAGATGGGACGCCATGTTGCGTTTGGAGAGCCCCTGATGTGCCTAAACATTGAAACTCCCTACAAGTGACACCATTTTGGAAAGTAGACCCCCTAAGGATCTTATCTAGATGTGTTTTGAGAGCTTTGAACCCCCAAGTGTTTCACTACAGATTATAACGCAGAGCCGTGAAAATAATTTTTATTTTTTTTCTCAAAAATGATTTTTTAGCACCCAGCTTTGTATTTTTACAAGGGTAACAGAATAAATTGGACCCCAAAATTTGTTTTCCAATTTGTCCTGAGTACGCTGATACCCCATATGTGGGGGGGAACCACTGTTTGGGCGCATGACAGAGCTCGGAAGGGAAGGAGCGCCATTTGGAATGCAGACTTAAATGGATTGGTCAGCAGCCGTCACGTTGCATTTGCAGAGCCCCTGATGTACCCAAACAGTACAAACCCCCCACAAGTGACCCCATATTGGAAACTAGACCTCCCAAGGAACTTATCTAGATGTGTTTTGAGAACTTTGAACCCCCAAGTGTTTCACTAAAGTTTATAGCGCAAAGCCGTGAAAATAAAAATTCTTTTTTTTTTTCACAAAAATGATTTTTTAGCCCCCAGTTTTGTATTTTTACAAGGGTAACAGGATAAATTAGACCCCAAAAGTTGTTGTCCAATTTGTCCTGAGTACGCTGATACCCCATATGTGGGGGGGAACCACTGTTTGGGTGCATGACAGAGCTCGGAAGGGAAGGAGCGCCATTTGGAATGCAGCCTTAAATGGATTGGTCTGCAGGCGTCACGTTGCATTTGCAGAGCCCCTGATGTACCCAAACAGTACAAACCCCCCACAAGTGACCCCATATTGGAAACTAGACCTCCCAAGGAACTTATCTAGATGTGTTGTGAGAACTTTGAACCCCCAAGTGTTTCACTACAGTTTATAACGCAGAGCCGTGAAAATAAAACATCTTTTTTTTCCCACAAAAATGATTTTTAGCCCCCCAAATTTTTATTTTCCTAAGGATAACAAGAGAACTTGGACCCCAGAAGTTGTTGTTCAATTTGTCCCGAGTACGCTGATAACACATATGTTGGGGTAAACCCCTTTTTGGGCGCACGGGAGAGCTTGGAAGGGAAGGAGCACTGTTTTACTTTTTCAACGCAGAATTGGCTGGAATTGAGATTGGACGCCATGTCGCGCTTGGAGAGCCCCTGATGTGCCTGGACAGTGGAAACTCCCCAATTCTACCTGAAACCCTAACCCAAACACACCCCTAACCCTAATCCCAACGGTAACCCTAACCACACCCCTAGCCCTGACACACCCATAATTCTAATCCCAACCCTAATCCAAACGTAAATGTAATCCAAACCCTAACCCTAACTTTACCTCCAACCCTAGCCCTAACCCTAACCCTACCCCTCACCCTAACCCTAAACGTGACTGAAATACGTGTCACTAAAATACGTGTCACTAAAATACGTGGCACTGAAATACGTGGCACTGAAATACGTGGCACTGAAATACGTGGCACTGAAATACGTGGCACTGAAATACGTGATACGTGGCACTTAAATACGTGGCACTGAAACACGTGGCACTGAAATACGTGATACGTGGCACTGAAATACGTGGCACTTAAATACGTGGCACTTAAATACGTGGCACTGAAACACGTGGCACTGAAACACGTGGCACTGAAACACGTGGCACTGAAACACGTGGCACTGAAACACGTGGCACTGAAATACGTGGCCCTAAAATACGTGGCACTGAAATACGTGGCACTGAAATACGTGGCACTGAAATACGTGGCACTGAAATACGTGGCACTGAAACACGTGGCACTGAAATACGTGATACGTGGCACTGAAATATGTGGCACTGAAATACGTGGCACTTAAATACGTGGCACTGAAATATGTGATACGTGGCACTGAAATACGTGGCACTGAAATACGTGGCACTGAAATACGTGGCACTGAAATACGTGGCACTGAAATATGTGGCACTGAAATATGTGATACGTGGCACTTAAATACGTGGCACTGAAACACGTGGCACTGAAACACGTGGCACTGAAATACGTGGCACTGAAATACGTGGCACTGAAATACGTGGCACTGAAATACGTGGCACTGAAATACGTGGTACTAAAATATGTGGCACTGAAATACGTGATACGTGGCACTGAAATACGTGGCACTGAAACACGTGGCACTGAAATACGTGATACGTGGCACAGAAATACGTGGCACAGAAATACGTGGCACTGAAATACGTGGCACTGAAATACGTGGCACTGAAATACGTGGCACTGAAATACGTGGCACTATGACTGTCAGAAAATGTTCATTAAACGGTTAGGGGTGAGGTTAGGGGTAGAGTTAGGGTTAGGGTTTGGATCCCTTTATCACCTTGATGGTGGTGGGTGGCTTTTCAGTGTGTTTTCTGTTTTTTTTCGATAAAAATGCATGCGTTTTTAACGCAAACAAACGCATGTGCTTAAAAACGCAAGAAAATACTGCAGGTTGTATTTCTGAAAATGAACGCATGCAGAAAAAAACCGCATGCGTTTGAAAACGCGACCAAACGCGTACAAAAAAACCGCATGCGTTTTCAATGTCAAATATAGGGAAAAAACGCATGCGTTTTTTTGTGCAAAAAACGCTGCAGACAAAAACGCAAGTGTGAAACCAGCGACGCTTTTTATAGCAAAAAAGTTTTTGCGTCTCCACATTTTGAGACCTATAATTTTTCCACATTTTGCTCCACAGAGTCATGTGAGGTCTTGTTTTTTGCGGGACGAGTTGACGTTTTTATTGGTAACATTTTCGGACACGTGACCATTTTTGATCGCTTTTTATTCTGATTTTTGTGAGGCAGAATGACCAAAAACCTGCTATTCATGAATTTCTTTTGGGAGAGGCGTTTATACCGTTCCGCGTTTGGTAAAATTGATAAAGCAGTTTTATTCGTCGGGTCAGTACGATTACAGCGATATCTCATTTATATCATTTTTTTATGTTTTGGCGCTTTTATACGATAAAAACTAAAATATAGAAAAAATAATTATTTTGGTATCGCTTTATTCTCAGGACTATAACTTTTTTATTTTTTTGCTGATGATGCTGTATGGCGGCTTTTTTTTTGCGGGACAAGATGACGTTTTCAGCGGTACCATGGATATTTATATCAGTCTTTTTGATCGTGTGTTATTCCACTTTTTGTTCGGCGGTATGGTAATAAAGCGTTGTTTTTTGCCTCGTTTTTTTTTTTTTTTTCTTACGGTGTTTACTGAAGGGGTTAACTAGTGGGGCAGTTTTATAGGTTGGGTCGTTACGGACGCGGCGATACTAAATATGTGTACTTTTATTGTTTTGTTTTTTTTATTTAGATAAAGAAATGTATTTATGGGAATAATATATTTTTTTTATTATTATTTATTTAGGAATTTTTTTTTTATTTTTTTTTACACATGTGGAAAATTTTTTTTTTTACTTTTTTACTTTGTCCCAGGGGGGGACATTACAGATCATTGATCTGGCAGTGTGCACAGCACTCTGCCAGATCGACGATCTGCTGTGCAGGGCTCCAGGCTTTCCAAGTGTCTGCTCTGAGCAGACACTCGGTAAGCCACCTCCCTCCCTGCAGGACCCGGATGCCGCGGCCATCTTGGATCCGGGACCTGCGGCGAGGAGGGAGGTAGGAGACCCTCAGAGCAATGCGATCACATCGCGTTGCTCCGGGGGTCTCAGGGAAGCCCGCAGGGAGCCCCCTCCCTGCGCGATGCTTCCCTATACCGCCGGTACACTGCGATCATGTTTGATCGCGGTGTGCCGGGGGTTAATGTGCCGGGGGCGGTCCGTGACCGCTCCTGGCACATAGTGCCGGATGTCAGCTGTGATATGCAGCTGACACCCGGCCGCGATCGGCCGCGCTCCCCCCGTGAGCGCCGCTGATCGATGATGACGTACTATCCCGTCGGCGGTCATACGGGCCCACCCCACCTCGACGGGATAGTACGTCAAATGTCGGGAAGGGGTTAATCCGAGCAAACAAATCAGACAGAAGAGGCAAAGGGTACTGAAATTTGACCGT
This sequence comes from Ranitomeya variabilis, assembly GCF_051348905.1. NCBI lineage: Eukaryota > Metazoa > Chordata > Amphibia > Anura > Dendrobatidae > Ranitomeya > Ranitomeya variabilis. Next base: position 335,730,668 of record NC_135235.1, on the reverse strand, counting down.
GATTTTATTGAGAAGGCGGTAATCTATACAGGGTCTCAGATAACCATCCTTCTTGGCCACAAAAAAGAACCCTGCTCCCAACGGTGATGAAGACGGGCGAATATGCCCTTTCTCCAAGGACTCCTTTATATAACTCCGTATAGCGGCGTGCTCTTTCACAGATAAATTAAAAAGTCGGCCCTTAGGAAACTTACTACCAGGAATCAAATTTATAGCACAATCACAATCCCTATGAGGGGGTAGGACACTGGATTTGGGCTCATCAAATACATCCTGGTAATCCGACAGAAACTCAGGGACATCAGAAGGAGTGGAAGCAGAAATTGACACCAACGGAACATCGCCATGTACCCCTTGACAACCCCAACTAGACACAGACATTGATTTCCAATCCAATACTGGATTATCAACCTGTAGCCATGGCAAACCCAACACGACCACATCATGCAAATTATGCAACACCAAAAAGCGAATATCTTCCTGATGTGCAGGAGCCATGCACATGGTCAACTGAGTCCAGTACTGAGGTTTATTCTTGGCCAACGGCGTGGCATCAATTCCCCTTAATGGAATAGGATACTGCAAAGGCTCCAAGAAAAAACCACAGCGCCTGGCAAACTCCAAGTCCATCAAATTCAGAGCAGCGCCTGAATCCACAAATGCCATAACCGAGTAGGATGACAAAGAGCAAATCAGAGTAACAGACAAAAGAAATTTAGGCTGTACAGTACCAATGGTGACAGACCTAGCGAACCGCTTAGTGTGCTAAGGAAATCAGAGATAGCATGAGTGGGGTCACCACAGTAAAAACACAGCCTATTCTGACGTCTGTGTTCTTGCCATTCAGTTCTGGTCAAAGTTCTATCACATTGCATAGGCTCAGGCCTCTGCTCAGAGGACACCGCCAAATGGTGCACAATTTTGCGCTCGCGCAAACGCCGATCAATTTGGATGGCCAAGGACATTGATTCATTCAGTCCAGCAGGCGTGTGGAATCCCACCATAACATCCTTAAGGGCTTCAGAAAGACTCTTTCAAAAAATTGCTGCCAGGGCACACTCATTCCATTGAGTAAGCACAGACCATTTTCTAAACTTCTGACAATATATCTCCGCTTCATCCTGACCCTGACACAAAGCTAGCAAGATTTTCTCTGCCTGATCCACTGAATTCGGTTCATCATAAAGCAATCCAAGCGCCAGAAAAAACGCATCTACATTAAGCAATGCAGGATCTCCTGGCGCAAGGGAGAATGCCCAGTCTTGAGGGTCGCCACGCAACAAAGAAATAATTTTTACTTGCTGAATGGGGTCACCAGAGGAGCGGGATTTCAAAGCAAGAAACAGTTTACAATTATTTTTGAAATTCAGAAACTTAGATCTATCCCCAGAAAACAAATCAGGAATTGGAATTCTAGGCTCTAACATCGGATTCTGAACTACATAATCTTGAATGCTTTGTACCCTTGCAGTGAGATGATCCACACAAGAGGACAGACCTTGAATATCCATATCTACACCTGAGTCCTGAACCACCCAGAGGTTAAGGGGAAAAGAGAGACAAAACACACTGCAAAGACAAAAAATGGGTTCAGAACTTCTCTTATCCCTCTTTTGAGATGCATTAACACTTTATGGGCCAGCTGTACTGTTATGGACCTGGTGGTTAGGAGCACCCGGAATGACCTGATGAGTAAACTCAAAATCGGGACTAGCTCTGGGGAAGTGGGAACTCTGCTGACTGCAAACCCTACTCCTATCACACACACTAGAAATAGCCGTGGAGCATACCTAACTCTCCCTAGACGCCTCTTCACAGCCTAAGAGCTAACTACACCTAAAGATAGAAATAGAAGCCTTACCTTGCCTCAGAGAAATTCCCCAAAGGTAAAGGCAGACCCCCACATATATTGACTGTGAGTTAAGAGGAAAGTCACAAACACAGGAATGAAACAGGTTTTAGCAAAGGAGGCCAGATTTCACTAAATAGTCAGAGGATAGAAAAGGGAACTATGCGGTCAGCACAAAAGACTACAAAAAACCACGCAGAGTAAGCAAAAAGACTCCCCACACCGACTCACGGTGTGGAGGTGCCACTCTGCACCCCCAGAGCTTCCAGCTAGCAAATGAATGTCATAATAGCAAGCCGGACTAGAAATAGCAGTACTAAGAAATATATTCAGGAAGCAGTAACAACAAATGAACTAGCAAAGACTTAGCTTCTGCTGGAGTAGACAGGTCCTCAGAGAAGTCCAAGAGAGATCTGAACCAATACTGAAACATTGACAGCTGGCATGAAGTAACGATCTGAGTAGAGTTAAATAGGGAAGCCAGCATAGAAATAAACGAGAGCAGCTGATAAAGCCAACCTCAGTGACCAGCAGTTCCGCTCGAAGCCACCAGAGGGAGTCCAAGAGCAGAACTAACCAAAGTACCATTCATGACCACAGGAGGGAGTCCGAGAACGGAATTCACAACAGCCTCCATTCCTTGAAAGCCGCAATAATAGCCAGCAATTCCTTGTCTCCCACATCATAATTCTTCTCTGCTGAGGTTAGTCTATGGGAAAAGAAAGCACAAGGATGTAGCAGACCCTTCTCTCCAGTTCTTTGGGAGAGAATAGCCCCCAAGGCATTATCAGAAGTGTCCACCTCCACAATGAAAGAAAGTGTTGGATCTGGGTGTATCAACAGCGGTGCTGAGGTGAAACAGATCTTAAGCCGATCAAAAGCTTCTTGAGCCTGTGATGACCACTTAAAGGGCTTTTCCTTCTTTGTCAAGGAAGTAATGGGACGGATAATATCAGAAAAATTTCAAATAAAACGTCTGTAGAAATTTGCAAAACCAATAAAACGTTGCACCTCCTTAACGTTCTTGGGTACCGGCCAGTCAAGGATAGCCTGAATCTTACCAGATTCCATGTTCAGCCCCTGGGGAGAGATGATATAACCTAATAACTGTATCTCAGAACGATGGAACTCGCATTTCTCCGGCTTGATATACAGATGGTTCTCTTTCAGACGTCTTAAAACAGCTTTGACATGTTCTTCATGTTCCTGTAGAGAGTCAGAAAAGATTAGAATATCGTCCAAATAGATCACCACAAACTGGTCCAACAAATCTCTGAAAATGTCATTAGCAAGGTGTTGAAACGTTGCAGGGGCATTACAAAGCCCGAAGGACATCACAAGATATTCAAAGTGTCCATACCGGCATCGGAATGCTGTCTTCCACTCATCCCCTGGATGAACATGCACCAAATTATAAGCCCCACGAAGATCCAGTTTAGAGAACACCGTAGCATGGCGGACTCTTTGAAGTAATTCGGGAATCAGAGGCAAAGGGTAACGATTCCGTACGGTTACCTTATTGAGCTCTCGGTAGTCCACACAGGGTCTCAGGGACCCATCCTTCTAATTTACAAAAAATATAGGTGCCCCTGCTGGTGAGGAAGAAGGACATATGAAGCCTTTGGCCAGATTTTCATCAATATACTCCTTTAACCCCTTTACCCCCAAGTGTGGTTTGCACGTTAATGACCAGGCCAATTTTTACAATTCTGACCACTGTCCCTTTATGAGGTTATAACTCTGGAACGCTTCAACGGATCCTGGTGAATCTGACATTGATTTCTCGTGACATATTGTACTTCATGATAGTGGTAAAATTTCTTTGATATTACCTGCGTTTATTTGTGAAAAAAATGGAAATTTGGCAAAAATTTTGAAAATTTCGCAATTTTCCAACTTTGAATTTTTATGCAATTAAATCACAGAGATATGTCACGCAAAGTACTTAATAAGTAACATTTTCCACATGTCTACTTTAAATCAGCACAATTTTGGAACCAACATTTTTTTTTGTTAGGGAGTTATAAGGGTTAAAAATTGACCACCAATTTCTCATTTTTACAACACCATTTTTTTTAGGGACCACATCTCATTTGAAGTCATTTTGAGGGGTCTATATGATAGAAAATAACCAAGTGTGATGCCATTCTAAAAACTGCATCCCTCAAGGTGCTCAAAGTCACATTCAAGAAGTTTATTAACCCTTCAGGTGTTTCACAGGAATTTTTGGAATGTTTAAATAAAAATGAACATTTAACTTTTTTTCACAAAATATTTACTTGAGCTCCAATTTGTTTTATTTTACCAAGGGTAACAGGAGAAAATGGACCCCAAAAGTTGTTGTACAATTTGTCCTGAGTACGCCGATACCCCATATGTGGGGGTAAACCACTGTTTGGACGCATGGCAGAGCTCGGAAGCGAAGGAGCGCCATTTGACTTTTCAATGCAAAATTGACAGGAATTGAGATGGCACGCCATGTTACGTTTGGAGAGCCACTGATGTGCCTAAACATTGAAACCCCCACAAGTGACACGATTTTGGAAAGTAGACCCCCTAAGGAACTTATCTAGATGTGTGGTGAGCACTTTGACGCACCAAGTGCTTCACAGAAGTTCATAATGCAGAGTCGTAAAAATAAAAAATCATATTTTTTCACAAAAATGATCTTTTCGCCCCCAATTTTTTATTTTCCCAAGGGTAAGAGAAGAAATTGGACCCCAAAAGTTGTTGTACAATTTGTCCTGAGTACGCTGATACCCCATATGTTGGGGTAAACCCCTGTTTGGGTGCACAGGAAAGCTCGGAAGGGAAGGAGCACTGTTTTACTTTTTCAACGCAGAATTGGCTGAAATTGAGATCGGACGCCATGTCGCATTTGGAGAGCCCCTGATGTGCCTAAACAGTGGAAACCCCCCAATTATAACTGAAACCCTAATCCAAACACATACCTAACCCTAATCCCAACGGTAACCCTAACCACACCCCTAACTCTGACACACCCCTAACCCTAATCCCAACCCTATTCCCAACCGTAAATGTAATCCAAACCCTAACTCTAACTTTAGCCCCAACCCTAACTGTAGCCTTAACCCTAGCCCCAACCCTAACCGTAACCCTAGCCCTAACCCTAGCCCTAACCCTTGCCCTAACCCTTGCCCTAACCCTAGCCCTAACCCTAGCCCTAACCCTAATGGGAAAATGGAAATAAATACATTTTTTAAATTTTTGAATTTTTCGCCAACTAAGGGGGTGATGAAGGGGGGTTTGATTTACTTTTATAGCGGGTTTTTTAGCGGATTTTTATGATTGGCAGCCGTCACACACTGAAAGACGCTTTTTATTGCAAAAAATATTTTTTGCGTTACCACATTTTGAGAGCTATAATTTTTCCATATTTTGGTCCACAGAGTCATGTGAGGTCTTGTTTTTTGCAGGACGAGTTGACGTTTTTATTGGTGACATTTTCAGGCACGTGACATTTTTTGATCGCTTTTTATTCTGATTTTTGTGAGACAGGATGACCAAAAATCAGCTATTCATGAATTTCTTTTGGGGGAGGCGTTTATACCGTTCCGCGTTTGGTAAAAGGGATAAAGCAGTTTTATTCTTCGTGTCAGTACAATTACAGCAATACCTCATTTATATCATTTTCTTATGTTTTGCCGCTTTTATACGATAAAAACTATTTTATAGAAAAAATAATTATTTTTGCATCGCTTTATTCTGAGGACTATAACTTTTTTATTTTTTCTTTGATGATGCTGTAATGACAGCTCGTTTTTTGCGGGACAAGATGACATTTTCAGCGGCACCATGGTTATTTATATCCGTCTTTTTGATCGCGTGTTATTCCACTTTTTGTTTGGTGGTATGATAATAAAGAGTTTTTTTGCCTCGTTTTTTTTTTTTTATTTTTTTACGGTGTTCACTGAAGGGGTTAACTAGTGGGACAGTTTTATAGGTCGGGTCGTTACGGACGCGGCGATACTAAATATGTGTGCTTTTATTGTTTTTTTTGTTATTTAAATAAAGAAATGTATTTCTAGGGACAATATATACACTCACCGGCCACTTTATTAGGTACACCATGCTAGTAACGGGTTGGACCCCCTTTTGCCTTCAGAACTGCCTCAATTCTTCGTGGCATAGATTCAACAAGGTGCTGGAAGCATTCCTCAGAGATTTTGGTCCATATTGACATGATGGCATCACACAGTTCCCGCAGATTTGTCGGCTGCACATCCCAAAGATGCTCCATACAAGGCAGGATGGATCCATGCTTTCATGTTGTTTACGCCAAATTCTGACCCTACCATCCGAATGTCGCAGCAGAAATCGAGACTCATCAGACCAAGCAACGTTTTTCCAATCTTCTACTGTCCAATTTCGATGAGCTTGTACAAATTGTAGCCTCAGTTTCCTGTTCTTAGCTGAAAGGAGTGGTACCCGGTGTGGTCTTCTGCTGCTGTAGCCCATCTGCCTCAAAGTTCGATGCACTGTGCGTTCAGAGATGCTCTTAGGCCTACCTTGGTTGTAACGGGTGGCGATTTGAGTCACTGTTGCCTTTCTATCAGCTCGAACCAGTCTGCCCATTCTCCTCTGACCTCTGGCATCAACAAGGCATTTCCGCCCACAGAACTGCCGCTCACTGGATTTTTTTTCTTTTTCGGACCATTCTCTGTAAACCCTAGAGATGGTTGTGCGTGAAAATCCCAGTAGATCAGCAGTTTCTGAAATACTCAGACCAGCCCTTCTGGCACCAACAATCATGCCACGTTCAAAGGCACTCAAATCACCTTTCTTCCCCATACTGATGCTCGGTTTGAACTGCAGGAGATTGTCTTGACCATGTCTACATGCCTAAATGCACTGAGTTGCCGCCATGTGATTGGCTGATTAGAAATTAAGTGTTAACAAGAAGTTGGACAGGTGTACCTAATAAAGTGGCCGGTGAGTGTATATATATATATATATATATATATATTTTTTTTACACATGTGAATATTTTTTTTTTACACTATAACATTGCCCCAGTGGGGGCATCATGTTATAGTGTAAGATCGCCGATCTGACACTTTGCTGTGCACTGTGTCAGATCGGAGATCTGACGTGCACAGCTCCTGGAGGCTTCCCGGCGCCTGCTCTGAGCAGGCGCAGTGAAGCCATCTCCCTGCAGGACCCGGATGCCACGGCCATCTTGGATCTGGGCCTGCTGCAGGGAGGAGGAGGTAAGAGACCCTCGGAGCAACGCGATCACATCGCGTTGCTCTGGGGGTCTCAGGGAAGCACGCAGGGAGCCCCCTCCCTGCGCGATGCTTCCCTATACCGTCGGAACACTGCGATCATGTTTGATCGCAGTGTGCCGGGGGTTAATGTGCTAGGGGCGGTCCATTACCGCTCCTGGCACATAGTGCCGGATGTCAGTTGCGATAGTCAGCTGACACCTGGCCCCGATTGTCCGTGCTCCCCCTGTGAGCACGGCTGATCGGTGATGACGTACTATCCTGTCGGTGGTCATACGGGCCCACCCCACCTTGACGGGATAGTACGCCTAATGTCAGAAAGGGGTTAAGGCTTGAAGCTCAGGTGCCGCCAAAGTATATACGTTACCAAAAGGAATAGCTGCCCCAGGAAGCAACTCAATGGGACAGTCATAATGCCTGTGTGGAGTAAGCTGATCTGCATTCTTCTTGTCACAGATGTCAGAGAACTCTTTATATGCTGAAGGTAAAGTAAATACCTGTACCGGTAGTTCCGTAGCTGTGGACTCGGGGACAGCTTCAGTTAATGCTGAGTTGCTCCTTGTTGGAAAGATAATCTCCTTGGTCTCCCAGTTGATAGTTGGATTCTGAGAACGCAGCCAAGGGATGCCTAAAATCACAGGAAAATGAGGAGAAGAAATTAACAAGAAAGAGAGTTGCTCTTGATGATTAGGCTCCAACAAAATCTCAAGGGGTGCAGTCTCCTGATCCACAGGCCCAGAGATTAAAGGTGACCCATCCACTGTTTCCATGGTAATTGGAGAGGCTCTTTGCTGAATTTCAATACCATGTTCCTTGGCAAATGCGATATCCATAAAATTGCCACCTGCACCAGAGTCAATCATAGCTGCACTGGAAATCCACTGTCCTGTACACAGAATCTTAATTGGGAGAGAACAGTGAGAATTCTTTTCATTTAGCTCCTTGGCTGGTGAAGTCATAGAAAGTGAATGGAATACAGCGTTTAAAAGCAGGCTACATTCAGAGATGTCAGATTCATCATCATAGTTGTCATACTCCCCTACTGCTGCTAGCACCTTGTTAGGCCGCTTGGGACACTTGGGACAGTTGATTAGAAAGTGGTCAGACTGGCTGCAGTAGAAACATAGACTTTCTCGAAGGCGATGCTCCCAGCGCTCATTACTCTCGCATCTCTGAACAGAATCAATTTGCATGGGCACCTCCTCTGCCTCTCGAGATGTTTTACCTGCAGGCTCTTTGGAAGGAAGGGAAAAGTTAGAAATACGTTATATGCAGCAAACTTCTCCTGCCTACGCTCAGTAAGGCGAATGTCAATGCGCACACAATGCTGTATAAATGTTTCTAGGTCTTGTGGTGATTCAGAGCGAGCTAATTCATCCTTTACAATGCTAGACAGACCCCTTTTAAAAATAGGTAATTGCGCATAACTGTCCCAATTAGTATCTACCGCTAATCTCCTGAATTCAGTAGCATACTCAATAACAGAACGTTTAGCCTGGCGTAAAGACAATAAAGTGGATTTAGCGGTTGCACGGCGATTAGGGTCATCAAACATTAATGCCATAGCGGCAAAAAAAATCGTCCAAATCATTTAACCGCGGGTCACAAGACTCAATCATCGGATTCGCCTAGGCGAGCGCTCGTGCGGTCAGCAGCATTATTACACACAATACTTTGGATCTATCATTAGGAAAACGGTCAGCATGCACATCAAAATATAGCATACATTGATTCACAAAGCCACGAAATTTGTCGCGATCACCATTAAATCTGAATGGGGGCAACTTAGGTGGGCTAGCTGGTGGCGGTTGCCCAGATGGAAAAGTCGCTTGTGCAGCCATTTGCGTGCTTATGTCCTGAAAAGCCCGTCCATACTGGGACTCTATGCCAGCAAGTTTGTTTTCCTGGGCTGCCATGCAGGTGCTTAAGTCCTGCAAAGTTTGTCCAAACACTTGTTGATTGTGTTCAAAGCTTCCAAACTTCTTTTGCAGACCTTCCACATCTTTCTGCAGTGATCTAGTTATGGAGAACACCTGCTCTAGTCTGCTTTCTGCAGACATTATTCCAGCAGTCTCATCTTTGAGGCTAAAGTATCCTGTAATGATTATAAGGGATAACTCAGGAGACTCTTTGCATGGAACTGTCATGTCGGACGCTGTTCAGACCAGGTCGTTCGACAGACAGCGGTAATTCCGCTTTTGACCACTATTTGCTCATTGGCGTTGGCTAGATTTTATCTAGCTGTTCCGGGGTTAATTTACCTGATCCTCGGATTGGAAGCTGGGCCATGCCCATTGCCTTTAAATAGTTCTCCTGATCATTGGGCCTCGCCGATTATAGCTTCTGTCTTGTGCGTTGTTATCTCGGTCTGGAGTGGAGAGCTGGTTGTTGGAGATTCGTTGCTGGTGGTGTATTTTCCTTAGTCTTATTTACTCCTTCCTATATTTGTATTTATTTTGCCCTGCACATTTATAGTGTATTCCTGAGTGACTGCGGCGTGGTGTATATTTTCCTTTCAGAAAAAGGAGGAGGGGGGAAGAGGAAGGGTTGAAGCTTGACACGCCGAGACATGCATCTAAGAACCGTTGCAAATAAATGTAACTGATGGGTGCCGTACCTGCCGGTGATTAACAGCTGCTGTAGACGAAGGGAGAAATGGGGATTTCCAGCACATCCATCCAGTTTGAGTAAAATAATCAAAATTTATTTAGAACATTTTAAAAAACAACATTAAAAAGAAAGAGAGAGGAACTCTCTTTGCCTGACGCGTTTCTGGCGCACCACGGCGCCCTTAGTCATAGGAACTAATATGACATGAATACACAGGTTTATATATGACAAGGAACCAATCACAGACATAGCAATTAAATTTCATTGGAAAAAGCTGCAGCTAAATTCACATAACAAAACTTTACCTTATTTATCAAATGTCTTAGAAATACACTAACATCTGTTCTAAATTACCAAAAAATTCATTAGTTGTTCAATATATGTAAAAAAAAAAAAAAAAAAAAAAAAAAATCATTTTTGTAATTCATACCATGTGGATATTTGGTGTCTAAAGTTAGAATCCAAAAGGCTTCCCACAGAGCTAATCGCTTCCTCCAATCTCTACCTCTAGGTGACTGACTAACCCTTTCAATGCCAAAAAAGGAAAAATCTGACAGATCTCCCTGGTGCACAGAGATAAAACTTTACCTTATTTATCAAATGTCTTAGAAATACACTAATATCTGTTCTAAATTACCAAAAAATTCATTAGTTGTTCAATATAAGTAAAAAAGATCATTTATGTAATTCATACCATGTGGATATTTGGTGTCTAAAGTTAGAATCCAAAAGGCTTCCCGCAGAGCTAATTGCTTCCTCCAATCTCCAAATCTAGGTGACTGACTAACCCTTTCAATGCCAAAAAAGGAAAAATCTGACAGATCTCCCTGGTGCACGGAGATAAAACTTTACCTTATTTATCAAATATCTTAGAAATACACTAATATCTATTTTAAATTACCAAAAATTTCATTAGTTGTTCAATATATGTAAAAAAGATCATTTTTGTAATTCATACCATGTGGATATTTGGTATCTAAAGTTAGAATCCAAAAGGCTTCCCGCAGAGCCAATTGCTTCCTCCAATCTCCACCTCTAGGTGACTGACTAACCCTTTCAATGCCAAAAAAGGAAAAATCTGACAGATCTGTCAGATTTTTCCTTTTTTGGCATTGAAAGGGTTAGTCAGTCACCTAGAGGTGGAGATTGGAGGAAGCAATTGGCTCTGCGGGAAGCCTTTTGGATTCTAACTTTAGATACCAAATATCCACATGGTATGAATTACAAAAATGATCTTTTTTACATATATTGAACAACTAATGAAATTTTTGGTAATTTAAAATAGATATTAGTGTATTTCTAAGATATTTGATAAATAAGGTAAAGTTTTATCTCCGTGCACCAGGGAGATCTGTCAGATTTTTCCTTTTTTGGCATTGAAAGGGTTAGTCAGTCACCTAGATTTGGAGATTGGAGGAAGCAATTAGCTCTGCGGGAAGCCTTTTGGATTCTAACTTTAGACACCAAATATCCACATGGTATGAATTACATAAATGATCTTTTTTACTTATATTGAACAACTAATGAATTTTTTGGTAATTTAGAACAGATATTAGTGTATTTCTAAGACATTTGATAAATAAGGTAAAGTTTTATCTCTGTGCACCAGGGAGATCTGTCAGATTTTTCCTTTTTTGGCATTGAAAGGGTTAGTCAGTCACCTAGAGGTAGAGATTGGAGGAAGCGATTAGCTCTGTGGGAAGCCTTTTGGATTCTAACTTTAGACACCAAATATCCACATGGTATGAATTACAAAAATGATTTTTTTTTTTTTTTTTTTTTTTACATATATTGAACAACTAATGAATTTTTTGGTAATTTAGAACAGATGTTAGTGTATTTCTAAGACATTTGATAAATAAGGTAAAGTTTTGTTATGTGAATTTAGCTGCAGCTTTTTCCAATGAAATTTAATTGCTATGTCTGTGATTGGTTCCTTGTCATATATAAACCTGTGTATTCATGTCATATTAGTTCCTATGACTAAGGGCGCCGTGGTGCGCCAGAAACGCGTCAGGCAAAGAGAGTTCCTCTCTCTTTCTTTTTAATGTTGTTTTTTAAAATGTTCTAAATAAATTTTGATTATTTTACTCAAACTGGATGGATGTGCTGGAAATCCCCATTTCTCCCTTCGTCTACAGCAGCTGTTAATCACCGGCAGGTACGGCACCCATCAGTTACATTTATTTGCAACGGTTCTTAGATGCATGTCTCGGCGTGTCAAGCTTCAACCCTTCCTCTTCCCCCCTCCTCCTTTTTCTGAATTGTTTATGCAGTGATTTGGAGCTCCGCCGAAGTTTTCTTTCAAAAAGCTCAAGTGAGTTTTTTTATATATTTGTCTGATTATACGGATGATATTATACAATACTATTATTTATTCCGTTGCAAAATTTCTAATGTTTGGGAAAAGCAGCAACTAGCTCACAAGTGTGGTTTGTATTCATACACACTGTGCAGTTTCCTATATAATCATGGACTCCCGCATGGCTAAATTAGCTTCAGTGTTTGATAATACAGATGGTATCTCTGCACCACCTAGTGAACTGAAAGATCTCTATTCGAAGCTGGAGAAGTTTTCTCAGCAAGAAATACGCACCTGGTGGGACCATAATACTCTCAAAAAATATGTTGAAAAAGAAATGATTCCCAGGGGTTTGCGTATGAAGAAATCTCCCACTTATATTTTTTCTGACAAGTTTCTTTCTGAGTGGAATATGATTCTTTCACAATGTTCGCTAAAGCTTATGAGTTTGATTATATCATATGAAGAAATAAAACTTCACCAACTCAAGATGGACATTGACAATACTAACAAAGAACTTTCTAAATATACTGACCAGCCTGATTTTGATATGCTTTCTAAAAAAATGACTGATCACTTGAAGATAATGGAGGATTCCATTATCAAAATGAAAAAATCTAAATTTAATAGAGACTCTTTTGACTACAAAAATGATAAAGTGTACTCATGGAAAAAACGGATTGATCACACACCCAAGCCTATACTTAGAAACCAACCTCAGTGGCATCAATGTGAATATGCACGTAGAAAATCTGTGTCTTTCTCTTCATCGGAGTATAATCCATCGGAGTGTGAAACAGATGTGTCCTTCTCCAGTGCGGATGCCAGACATGCTCACAACACTGCTATGTCAAAAAACGCCGGAGGAGGAGGGGGGGCAGGAGAGCCCGCAAGAGACGAATGGAGAAGATATCCCAGGAGGGAAAGAAAACGCAGACATCAGTATTGAACCAGCATCTGAACAGTGTCATAGTTTTGACTCCGACCATTTTATCTTCTACACAAATTGAGGTATTGGCCAAAGGTCTGAACTTTGTTCCATCTGGTAACTTCAATTTATTTGAGACTATCAAAGATGTCAACAAATTTACTCGTCTTCTTACGATTAAAAGACATTTTTTTTCAGAAAATCTAAATGACTTCAATCCTAGCAGCAAAAAATCATATTGCACTAAAGAAAATAATGCGTCTCTTTCATTTATGGAACAATGCATGCTACTTACTTTAACCTCCCTCCAAGAGGAAAATTTTGATGAAGAAAAAATACAGGACAAAGATGTGCAGGTGCTTTCATCTAATCCTGCATATTATCCCCTCCAATCAAGAGTCCCTGCTCTAGACTTGTTTCAGACCTTAGTAGAACAGGATTTGAAAAAACTACATGCTGAAACACGAAATACTAACCATCGAAGTAACTTGAGTAAAATTCAATCCCAGGCTGTGAGAGATTTACAACACAATTATGATCTGACAATTCGCCAGTCAGACAAAGGAGGTTGCATAGTAGTTATAGATACTGCATTATACTGTAAATTGATAACATCTATTATACAGGATACCAGCACATACACTTCTATAAAATCTGACCCCACATTGTCTTTCAAATATGATATGACTGATATACTGAATAAAGCACAGAGATTGGGGGTCATTGATAACAAAATTTATAAATGGCTGCTTCCGGAACATCCAATTATTCCAATTTTTCATGGGCTCCCAAAAACACATAAAAATGTTTTCCCTCCACCCTTACGACCTATAATCTCTGGGATGGGTTCCCTAAATGAGAATCTCAGTCATTTGATTGATGAATATCTTCAGCCTTTAATCCCAAGGATTCCAGGGTATCTCAAAGACACCTCATCAGTTTTGAAGGTTTTTGACACCTTCCAGTGGTGTCACAATTATTCTTTTGTGACTTGTGATGTCACAAATTTATATTCGTGTATTCCCCACTCTTTGGCTATGACAGCAATTGAATATCATCTAAATAAGTATAGCAGTTACTCAGATTCATTGAAATGGTTTATTCTTGCGTCCTTACATTATCTACTAAAACACAATTTTTTCATGTTCCAAAATAACTACTATATTCAAACCATGGGTGCTCCTATGGGGTCTAAGTTCTCTCCATCTTTAGCAATTTTATTTATGGCATGGTGGGAAGAAATTTATATATTTACGGATGATAATCCATTTCTCCCATGCCTTAATTGGTATGGGAGATTTGTGGATGATATTTTGTTAATTTGGCAGGGGGAGGTGACAAAATTTCCTGATTTTATGTTCTATCTCAATGACAATCAGTGTAATCTACGCTTCACCAGTGGCATTCCTTCAGATGAAGTCTCATTTTTGGATGTTCTCCTTACAGGCAGTAATACAACACAAAGGGTTAACACCTCACTCTATAGAAAAGACAACTCTGGTAACACGATCCTGATGTCCTCGAGCTCACACCCTCGCCACACCATTCACGCCATTCCTAGGGGGGAACTTACTAGAGCGAGAAGAATCTGCTCTAGCGATGAAAAGTTTCATAAAGAAAGTCGCATTATTTCTGATAGACTGCTGGATAGAGGGTACAAACAATCTAATATAAAACATGCATTCAGACAGGTTTCCAAAATTCCACGTACCAATTTGTTACATTCTGAAAACAAAAAAGTAAATGCTGCTTCTGAAGCGCACATTACATTTTCTACTGCGTACAGCAGTCAATACAACAAAATCAGACAGATTATTCTTAAATATCTTCCTGTAGTCAATCAAGATAGTTCTTTGTGCACAATTCTCCAAAATGGTTGCAGGGTAGTGGCCAAAAGAGGTTGCACACTGGGGAATATTTTATCTCCCAGTATGGTGCACCCGAAAAAAACTCCCACATCATGGCTATCAGTGAAGGGTTTCTTTAAATGTTCTGGCAATAGATGTAATGTCTGCCAATTTGCAGACAATAAGAGAACTTCTTTTTCTTCAAATCACAATGTTACTTATAATATAAAATCATTTATCAACTGTGATTCTGATCATGTTATATACTGTATAAAATGCAAAGCCTGTAATATTTGTTATATAGGTTATACCACTAGGAAAATCAAAAAGAGAATTTCTGAACATATAGCCAATGTAAGGAATAGAAATCCAGGTTATTCTGGGGCTACAAAACATTTTATCTCCGTGCACCAGGGAGATCTGTCAGATTTTTCCTTTTTTGGCATTGAAAGGGTTAGTCAGTCACCTAGAGGTGGAGATTGGAGGAAGCAATTGGCTCTGCGGGAAGCCTTTTGGATTCTAACTTTAGATACCAAATATCCACATGGTATGAATTACAAAAATGATCTTTTTTACATATATTGAACAACTAATGAAATTTTTGGTAATTTAAAATAGATATTAGTGTATTTCTAAGATATTTGATAAATAAGGTAAAGTTTTATCTCCGTGCACCAGGGAGATCTGTCAGATTTTTCCTTTTTTGGCATTGAAAGGGTTAGTCAGTCACCTAGATTTGGAGATTGGAGGAAGCAATTAGCTCTGCGGGAAGCCTTTTGGATTCTAACTTTAGACACCAAATATCCACATGGTATGAATTACATAAATGATCTTTTTTACTTATATTGAACAACTAATGAATTTTTTGGTAATTTAGAACAGATATTAGTGTATTTCTAAGACATTTGATAAATAAGGTAAAGTTTTATCTCTGTGCACCAGGGAGATCTGTCAGATTTTTCCTTTTTTGGCATTGAAAGGGTTAGTCAGTCACCTAGAGGTAGAGATTGGAGGAAGCGATTAGCTCTGTGGGAAGCCTTTTGGATTCTAACTTTAGACACCAAATATCCACATGGTATGAATTACAAAAATGATTTTTTTTTTTTTATTTTTTTTTATTTTTTTTTTACATATATTGAACAACTAATGAATTTTTTGGTAATTTAGAACAGATGTTAGTGTATTTCTAAGACATTTGATAAATAAGGTAAAGTTTTGTTATGTGAATTTAGCTGCAGCTTTTTCCAATGAAATTTAATTGCTATGTCTGTGATTGGTTCCTTGTCATATATAAACCTGTGTATTCATGTCATATTAGTTCCTATGACTAAGGGCGCCGTGGTGCGCCAGAAACGCGTCAGGCAAAGAGAGTTCCTCTCTCTTTCTTTTTAATGTTGTTTTTTAAAATGTTCTAAATAAATTTTGATTATTTTACTCAAACTGGATGGATGTGCTGGAAATCCCCATTTCTCCCTTCGTATATTTTCCTTTATCCTTGTCTGTGCTAACTGTGGGTATTGGTGTATTACCTCTTCACTGGGTGGTGGGCGGAGGTTTCAGCCTAGGGTTGAAACAGGAAACAGGGTGAGGTTCGAGGCCTGGACATGCACACCATCAGTGTAAACTCCAGGTAGAGGGTCAGTCAGGATTTCCCTAGTCTGAGGGAAATTGCAGGGGCCCGGGTTATTAGCTCTCGCTCACCTAGTTCCCCCGTGACATTATAATCGGCCCAACAACATAACAGAAAAAAAAAAAGGGTTTCTTTTTTTTCTTTTGTCATGGATCCCATGACTTCCATAACCCGCCAGTTGGAGGCGCTGTCCCTACAGGTCACTGAGTTGAGGGGGGCAGTTCAGCAACAGGGACTAGCAGTATCTAATGTGCAAGCTGGAGCGACAGGAAGAGTTGCTGAGCCTAAATTCCCTTTGCCTGAAAAATTTGCTGGGGAACGCAGTAAATTTGTAAATTTGTTTCTTTTCGTGAAGCTTGCAAACTATATTTCCGTATGCGCCCGATCTCCTTGGGTAATGAGGCTCAGCATGTGGGCCTGGTGTTGTCATTGTTAAGCGGGGATCCCCAAGCATGGGCGTTTTCTTTGCCATCTGATTCTGCTGCATTTGACTCTGCGGACAGTTTTTTTTCCTCTCTTGGAAAAATCTACGATGAACCTGACAGAATGGCTCTAGCAGAATCTAAGATACGCACTATTCGCCAGGGGGAGCGAGTTGCAGAGGATTACTGTTCTGAATTTCATCGCTGGGCGATCGATACACAATGTAATGATCCAGCATTGCGGAGTCAGTTTATTCATGGGGTTTCTGGAAGGGTTAAAAAAGCTCTTCTGATGTACTAGACTCCTGCTTCTCTAGATTCCGCTATGAGTCTGGTTGTCCGCATTGATCGCCGTTTGCATCAGGGGGAGCATGAGACACTGCCTATGGGAGAGGGTTTAGGTTCACGTGAGGTTGCTGCAGGTGAGCCCACGGAGCCTATGCAAATCGCAGGGGTGTCACATGTGAAGCATCGAGCCCCTGAGCTCAGGAAGCAGGGAGCCTGTTTTTACTGTGGTAAAACTGGTCATTTTATTAACATCTGTCCTCTGCTGTCTAAGAAAAATGCAACGGCGGAAAACTTCTAAGCTCAGAGGGTGTGGAGGAGACCAATCTGAGCTTATGTATATCCTCCATGGTGGTTTCTCAATGCATGCTCCCTGCTAAGGTTTTTATCGCTGGCAGTGAGCTGCCAATTACTGTTTTTGTGGATAGTGGTTCAGCCACAAATCTCATTGATGAGGAGTTTGCGCGCACAGCAGGTTTTAGGATTGAAAAACTGTCTCATCCTATCCGCGTGGTCACCATCAATGCTGCTCCTCTCTCACAGGGGGAGATTACTGAATTTGTGGCTGAGGTGAAACTCCACATTGGGGTTCTACATTCCGAGCGGGTTACATGTAAGGTGCTCAGGAATTTTCCTGCTCAGGTGGTTTTGGGTTTTCCTTGGTTGTCCATGCACAACCCGGTAATTGACTGGAAAACTCAGGACATAATTCAGTGGAGCGAGTTCTGCCAGGAGAATTGCCTGGCCACATGTGTGGCTGCGGTGACTTCAAGTGTTCCGGAGTCACTTCTGGATTTTGTGGATGTGTTCTCTGAAAAGGGTTGTTCAGAGTTGCCGCCACATCATCCCTATGACTGTTCTATCAGGTTTAAACCAAGGGCCAAGTTGCCTAAAGCAAGGATGTTTAACATCTCCGGTCCGGAGAGACAAGCGTTAAAAGATTATATTGCTGAAAGCTTGAGCAAAGGGCACATCAGGCCGTCATCCTCGCCGGTGGCAGCAGGGTTCTTCTTCGTGAAGAAGAAAGATGGCGGATTACGCCCGTGTTTGGATTTCAGGGAGTTGAACCAGATTACGGTTCGTGATCCATACCCGATGCCACTGATACCAGATTTGTTCAACCAGGTGGCGGGTGCTAAGTGGTTTACCAAGCTTGACCTCAGGGGGGCGTACAACCTCATAAGGGTCCGTCAAGGTGATGAGTGGAAGACGGCTTTTAATACCCCTGAAGGTCATTTTGAAAATTTGGTGATGCCTTTTGGGTTGACTAACCCACCTGCAGTGTTCCAACATTTCATCAATGATGTGTTCTCGCATGTTTTGGGGAAATTCGTTATCGTGTACTAGATGACATCCTCATATATTCTTGCGACCGTGATACTCATTTAGATCATGTCAGGCAGGTGTTACAGCTTCTCAGAGAGAATAAGCTGTATGCTAAACTTGAGAAATGTGTATTTTCTGTTCAAGAGTTGCCTTTCTTGGGTTATATTGTGTCTGCTTCTGGTTTTAAAATTGACGCCGCTAAGGTGCAAGCGGTGCTGCATTGGGAACGTCCTGATAACCTGAAAGCACTTCAGCTTTTCCTTGGGTTTTCTAACTACTATAGGAAATTTATCAAGGATTTTTCCATCATTGCTAAACCGCTAACTGACATGACTAAAAAGGGTACCAATTTCTCCGTTTGGCCTGAGGCTGCTGTGCGCGCATTTGAATTCCTTAAGAACAGTTTTGTTTCAGCCCCCATTCTTGTGCAGCCAGACGTATCAAAACCCTTTGTTGTGGAAGTCGATGTGTCTGAGGTTGGTGTGGGGGCGGTACTATCTCAAGGCTCATCTTTGAGTGGTTTGCGTCCGTGCGCCTATTTCTCCAAGAAACTGTCGTCCGCCGAACGTAACTACGATATCGGCAACAGGGAGTTGTTGGCAATCAAGTTTGCCTTTGAGGAATGGCGACACTTCTTGGAGGGGTCGGTACATCAGGTTACTGTTATTACCGATCATAAGAATCTGCTGTATTTGGAGTCAGCCAAGCGCCTGTCCCCCAGGCAGGCTCGCCGGGCATTGTTTTTCACACGGTTCAATTTTGTTGTCACTTACAGACCGGGGTCTAAAAACACTAAGGCGGATGCTCTGTCCAGGTGTTTTCCGGGTGGTGAACCTCGGGAAGATCCAGTACCCATCCTCCAAAAGGGTGTTGTGGTTTCGGCTCTCACTACCGAGGTTGAGGCTGAGATTGCCGAGGCTCAGGAGGAGGTACCATCTGAGCTTCCCATCAACAAATCTTTTGTACCGCTTCATCTCCGCTTAAAGGTTTTGGCGGAGCATCATGATGCTGTCCTGGCTGGCCACCCAGGGGTTAGAGGTACCTTGGAGTTGGTGTCATGTCGGTTTTGGTGGCCCAAGGTCCGACAGGACCTGTTCTCATGCGTGTCAGCTTGTACCACGTGCGCTAGGGCTAAGACGCCCCGCGCCCGTCCTGTTGGCATACTACTTCCTCTTGAAGTACCTAGTAAGCCATAGATGGAAATCTCCATGGATTTCATCACTGATTTGCCCTCATCAGCTGGGAACACGGTCATCTTGGTGATTGTTGATCGGTTTTCTAAAATGTCGCACTTTGTGTCTTTGCCTTTGTTGCCTAACGCTAAGACTCTGGCTCAGGTATTTGTGCAGGAGGTGGTCAGACTTCATAGGGTTCCATCTGACATCGTGTCTGATAGGGGGTCTCAGTTTGTGGCAAAATTTTGGAAAGCATTTTGCTCACGGCTGGGGATCAAGTTGTCTCATTCTTCGGCGTTCCATCCTCAGTCAAATGGTCAGACTGAGCGTATGAACGAAAATTTGGAACAGTACCTACGCTGCTTTGTCTCTGATAACCAGGAGGAGTGGTCTACCTTCCTTTGGCTGAGTTTGCCATCAATAATCACCGCCAGGAGTCGTCTGGGGAGTCTCCGTTTTTTTGTGTTTACGGGCTACATCCTCAATTTTGTACCTTGAGTCAGAGGGGCTCTTCCGGCGTTCCGGAGGAGGATCAGTTAGGAGCACAATTGTCATCAGTCTGGAGGAGAGTTAAACAGCGCCTGTTGAGTGTGGGTGCTAGGTACAAACGTGTGGCTGACAGTAGGTGTGTGCCAGGTCCGGACCTGAGTGTGGATGACTGGGTGTGGTTATCCACAAAAAACATAAGACTCAAAATACCATCCCTTAAATTGGGTCCACGGTTTATTGGTCCATTTAGGGTCACCCCCGTCATTAACCCAGTAGCGTACCGATTGGAGCTCCCTACGGTGTATAAGATACACAACGTGTTCCACAGGTCTCTTCTAAAGAAGGTGGTGGGTTCTGTGGACGCGGCGCCTATGCCACCTCCAGTCTTGGTGGATGGTAATTTGGAGTTTGAAGTCTCCAAGGTGGTTGACTCTCGTGTAGTGCGTCGCACTTTACAGTACTTGGTACACTGGCGTGGTTATGGGCCTGAGGAGAGGTCCTGGGTACCAGCCTCAGATATTCATGCGGATCGGCTGGTCAGGTTTTTTCATCATCGCCATCCAGACAAGCCGGGTCCTATAAGCCGTGAGGGCCCTGGGGTCCCTCGTAGAAGGCGGGGTACTGTCATGTCGGACGCTGTTCAGACCAGGTCGTTCGACAGACAGCGGTAATTCCGCTTTTGACCACTATTTGCTCATTGGCGTTGGCTAGATTTTATCTAGCTGTTCCGGGGTTAATTTACCTGATCCTCGGATTGGAAGCTGGGCCATGCCCATTGCCTTTAAAAAGTTCTCCTGATCATTGGGCGTCACCAATTATAGCTTCTGTCTTGTGCATTGTTATCTCGGTCTGGAGTGGAGAGCTGGTTGTTGGAGATTCGTTGCTGGTGGTGTATTTTCCTTAGTCTTATTTACTCCTTCCTATATTTGTATTTATTTTGCCCTACACATTTATAGTGTATTCCTGAGTGACTGCGGCGTGGTGTATATTTTCCTTTATCCTTGTCTGTGCTAACTGTGGGTATTGGTGTATTACCTCTTCACTGGGTGGTGGGCGGAGGTTTCAGCCTAGGGTTGAAACAGGAGACAGGGTGAGGTTCGAGGCCTGGATATGCACACCATCAGTGTAAACTCCAGGTAGAGGGTCAGTCAGGATTTCCCTAGTCTGAGGGAAATTGCAGGGGCCCGGGTTATTAGCTCTCGCTCACCTAGTTCCCCCGTGACAGGAACAAGACAAGTACAGGACACAGTTTTATAAGTGGTAAAGTCTATATTATCACACGGTGATTCAAACAGGTGCAGAGAGAAACTCAAGTTCACAACACTTGGTGTAAATATAAACGCAGCTTAACAGTCTATAGGAAACTTCAGAGGAAAGTGCAATCACGCAGAAAGTCTATGAAGCACAATTATTCTTGAGGATACTTGACACGAATAAGTCCTTGGTAGTACAAGCACAGTTAGATATGCTTATAAGGCAGTTCAAAATAATATCTTAGCACAACCAGGGAGGCCTGGGTAAAAGTCTCAGGTTTAAGCAGAGCAGCAACAGCTTACATGTCCAGCAAATGCAGATGGAAACAAACACAAGGAGCCAGATGGAGGATTACTGGAAACCGATGTATGCAGCAGAAACTCAGAGCTGAGTAGCAGGATCTCCACACAGGTTCACAGGAGCAGGTGCAGGTGCAAAGCCAGGGAGTCACCAGGGTGGAGCTGGATGCAAGGCAGAATACTCTAGCACAGACTAAAGGCTGGGGTGGAGTTATATAGCAGTTAGACACAGTGCACATGAGACCAAAGACGCCATCTTGGAAAAGGGCAGTAATGCACAAAAGGTAATAAAAAATGTTCTCAGTCCTGACAGGTACATTTGTTGCTCTTGTAGTTTGTCTGCTTATTAATCAGATTTTTATTTTTGAAGGATAATACCTGACTTGTGTGTGTTTTAGGGCGAGTTTCATGTGACAGGTTAGTGTAGCAAGTTGTGTGTAGGAAGTTGTGTGCAGCGAGTTTTATGTGTGGTGCGTTTTGAGTATGTGCAAGTTTTGTGTGAGGCAACTTTTGCATGTGTAGCAACTTTTGTGCATGTGGCAATTTTTCCTCGTGTGCAAGTTTTGCGTGTGGCGAGTTTTCCATGAGTTGAGTTTTGCAGGTGTGGCTAGTTTTGCGTGAGCCTAGTTTTGCATGTGGCAAGTTTTGCATGTGGCGAATTTTGCGTTTGGTGAGTTTTGAGCGGTGACTTTTGTGTTTCGACTTTTATGTGGCGAGGTTGGTGTATGTGTGGTGAAATATGTGATGAGGGTGGTATATGTGTTCAAGCACGTGGTAGTGTGTGGCGCATTTTGTGTGTGTGTTCATATCCCCATGTGTGGTGAGTATCCCATGTCGGGGCCCCACCTTAGCAACTGTACGGTATATACTCTGGTGCCATCACTCTCATTCTTTAAGTCCCCCTTGTTCACATCTGGCAGCTGTCAATTTGCCTCCAACACTTTTCCTTTCAATTTTTCCCCATTATGTAGATAGGGGCAAAATTGTTTGGTGAATTGGAAAGCGCGGGGTTAAAATTTTGCCTCACAACATAGCCTATGACGCTCTCGGGGTCCAGACGTGTGACTGTGCAAAATTTTGTGGCTGTAGCTGCGACGGTGCAGATGCCAATCCCGGACATACGTACACACATACACACACACATTCAGCTTTATATATTACTAGCTGTACTACCCGGCTTCGCCCGGGTTAATGACTGCTGTTAGCAAAATAGAATGTGTTAACAAAAATTTATTCTGCACACAAAAACCACAAAACAAATAGATAGAAATGTAATTATTAAAAGGCAAAAACTAAGCAAATAGAAGCATTTCACAACATATATTAGCTTTGTTATACTGAGAATGTCTTTGTTGCCTATATTAACCAATCAGAGCTCAGGTTAATTAACTGTAGCAAAATAGAAGCTGAGCTGTGATTGGTTGCTATTGGCAGCCTGATAAATCCCCAGCCAACAGGAAGCCCCCCCCCCTGGCAGTATATATTAGCTCACACATACACATAATAGACAGGTCATGTGACTGACAGCTGCCGTATTTCCTATATGGTACATTTGTTGCTCTTGTAGTTTGCTTATTAATCAGATTTTTATTTTTGAAGGACAATACCAGACTTGTGTGTGTTTTAGGGCGAGTTTTATGTGTCAAGTTGTGTGTGTTGAGTTGCGTGTGGCGACATGCATGTAGCGACTTTTGTGAGATGAGTTTTGTGTGGCGACATGCGTGTAGCAACATTTTGTGTGTTGAGTTGCATGTGACAGGTTAGTGTAGCAAGTTGTGTGCAGCAAGATTTGTGCATGGCGAGTTTTGCGCGTGGCGAGTTTTATGTGTGGTGCATTTTGAGTATGTGCAAGTTTTGTGTGAGGCAACTTTTGCATGTGGTGCAACTTTTGTACATGTGGCAATTTTTCTGTGTGTGCAAGTTTTGCATGAGGTGAGTTTTCCATGAGGTGAGTTTTGCACGTGTGGCGAGTTTTGCGTGAGCCTAGTTTTGCATATGGCGAGTTTTGCATGTAGCGAGTTTTGAGTGGTGACTTTTGTGTTTCGACTTTTATGTGGCGAGGTTGGTGTGTGTGTGTGGTGAAATGTGTGCTGAGGGTGGTATATGTGTTCAAGCACGTGGTAGTGTGTGGCGCATTTTGTGTTTGTGTTCATATCCCCGTGTGTGGTGAGTATCCCATGTCGGGGCCCCACCTTAGCAACTGTACGGTATATACTCTTTGTCGCCATCGCTCTCATTCTTTAAGTCCTCATTGTTCACATCTGGCAGCTGTCAATTTTCCTCCAACACTTTTCCCTTCACTTTTTCCCCATTATGTAGATAGGAGCAAAATTGTTTGGTGAATTGGAACGCGCGGGGTTAAAATTTCACCTCACAACATAGCCTATGACGCTCTCGGGGTCCAGACGTGTGACTGTGCAAAATTTTGTGGCTGTAGCTGCGACGGTACAGATGCCAATCCCGGACATACACACATACATACATACACACATTCAGCTTTATATATTAGATATACCTGTATGTAATCTCCTGTATATAGTATATACCTGTGTGTCATCTCACCTATATATAGTATATATCTGTGTGTCATCTCCTGTATATAGTATATACCTGTATGTCATCTCCTCCTATACATAGCATATACCTGTGTCATCTCCTCCTGTATATACTATATACCTGTAGGTAATCTGCTCCTGTATATAGTATATACCTGTGTGTCATCTCCTCCTGTATATAGTATATACCTGTATGTCATCTCCTCCTGTATGTAGTATGTACCTGTATGTCATCTCCTCCTCTATATAGTATATACCTGTGTGTCATCTCTCCTGTATATAGTATATATCTGTGTGTCATCTCCTCCTGTATATAGTATATACCTGTGTGTCATCTCCCCTGTAAATAGTATATACCTGTGTGTCATCTCCTGTATATAGTATATAGCTGTATGCCATCTCCTCCTGTATTAGCCCTCGTTCACACGTTATTTGGTCAGTATTTTTACCTCAGTATTTGTAAGCTAAAATGGCAGCCTGATAAATCCCCAGCCAACAGTAAGCCCACCCCCTGGCAGTATATATTAGCTCACACATACACATAATAGACTGGTCATGTGACTGACAGCTGCCGGATTCCTATATGGTACATTTGTTGCTCTTGTAGTTTGTCTGCTTATTAATCAGATTTTTATTTTTGAAGGATACCAGACTTGTGTGTGTTTTAGGGCGAGTTTCGTGTGTCAAGTTGTGTGTGTTGAGTTGCGTGTGGCGACATGCATGTAGGGACTTTTGTGAGATGAGTTTTGTGTGGCGACATGCGTGTAGCAACTTTTTGTGTGTCGAGTTGCATGTGACAGGTTAGTGTAGCAAGTTGTGTGCAGCAAGTTTTGCGCATGGCGAGTTTTGCGCGTGGCGAGTTTTATGTGTGGTGCCTTTTGAGTATGTGCAAGTTTTGTGTGAGGCAACTTTTGCATGTGTTGCAACTTTTGTGCATGTGGCAATTTTTCTGCGTGTGGCAATTTTTCTGCGTGTGCAAGTTTTGCGTGTGGCGAGTTTTGCACGTGTGGCGAGTTTTGCATGTGGAGAGTTTTGCGCGTGGCGAGTTTTGAGCGGCGACTTTTGTGTTTCTACTTTTATGTGGCGAGGTTGGTGTATGTGTGGTGAAATGTGCACTGAGGGTGGTATATGTGTTCGAGCACGTGGTAGTGTGTGGCGCATTTTGTGTGTGTGTTCATATCCCCGTGGTGGTGTGATTATCCCATGTTGGGGCCCCACCTTAGCAACTGTACAGTATATACTCTTTGGTGCCATCGCTGTCATTCTTTAAGTCCCCCTTGTTCACATCTGGCAGCTGTTAATTTGCCTCCAACACTTTTCCTTTCATTTTTTCCCCATTATGTAGATAGGGGCAAAATTGTTTGGTGACTTGGAAAGCGCGGGGTTAAAATTTCACCTCACAATATAGCTTTGACGCTCTCAGGGTCCAGACGTGTGACTGTGCAAAATTTTGTGCCTGTAGCTGCGACGCCTCCAACACTTTTCCTTTCACTTTTTCCCCATTATGTAGATAGGGGCAAAATTGTTTGGTGAATTGGAAAGCGCGGGGTTAAAATTTCACCTCACAACATAGCCTATGACGCTCTCGGGGTCCAGACGTGTGACTGTGCAAAATTTTGTGGCTGTAGCTGCTACGGTTCAGATGCCAATCCCGGACATACATACATACATACATACATACACACACACACACATTCAGCTTTATATATTAGACTAGCTGTACTACCCGGCTTCGCCCGGGTTAATGACTGCTGTTAGCAAAATAGAATGTGTTAACAAAAATTTATTCTGCACACAAAAACCACAAAACAAATAGATAGAAATGTAATTATTAAAAGGCAAAAACTAAGCAAATAGAAGCATTTCACAACATATATTAGCTTTGTTATACTGAGAATGTCTTTGTTGCCTATATTAACCAATCAGAGCTCAGGTTAATTAACTGTAGCAAAATAGAAGCTGAGCTGTGATTGGTTGCTATTGGCAGCCTGATAAATCCCCAGCCAACAGGAAGCCCTCCCCCCTGGCAGTATATATTAGCTCACACATACACATAATAGACAGGTCATGTGACTGACAGCTGCCGTATTTCCTATATGGTACATTTGTTGCTCTTGTAGTTTGCTTATTAATCAGATTTTTATTTTTGAAGGACAATACCAGACTTGTGTGTGTTTTAGGGCGAGTTTTATGTGTCAAGTTGTGTGTGTTGAGTTGCGTGTGGCGACATGCATGTAGCGACTTTTGTGAGATGAGTTTTGTGTGGCGACATGCGTGTAGCAACATTTTGTGTGTTGAGTTGCATGTGACAGGTTAGTGTAGCAAGTTGTGTGCAGCAAGATTTGTGCATGGCGAGTTTTGCGCGTGGCGAGTTTTATGTGTGGTGCATTTTGAGTATGTGCAAGTTTTGTGTGAGGCAACTTTTGCATGTGGTGCAACTTTTGTACATGTGGCAATTTTTCTGTGTGTGCAAGTTTTGCATGAGGTGAGTTTTCCATGAGGTGAGTTTTGCACGTGTGGCGAGTTTTGCGTGAGCCTAGTTTTGCATATGGCGAGTTTTGCATGTAGCGAGTTTTGAGTGGTGACTTTTGTGTTTCGACTTTTATGTGGCGAGGTTGGTGTGTGTGTGTGGTGAAATGTGTGCTGAGGGTGGTATATGTGTTCAAGCACGTGGTAGTGTGTGGCGCATTTTGTGTTTGTGTTCATATCCCCGTGTGTGGTGAGTATCCCATGTCGGGGCCCCACCTTAGCAACTGTACGGTATATACTCTTTGTCGCCATCGCTCTCATTCTTTAAGTCCTCATTGTTCACATCTGGCAGCTGTCAATTTTCCTCCAACACTTTTCCCTTCACTTTTTCCCCATTATGTAGATAGGAGCAAAATTGTTTGGTGAATTGGAACGCGCGGGGTTAAAATTTCACCTCACAACATAGCCTATGACGCTCTCGGGGTCCAGACGTGTGACTGTGCAAAATTTTGTGGCTGTAGCTGCGACGGTACAGATGCCAATCCCGGACATACACACATACATACATACACACATTCAGCTTTATATATTAGATATACCTGTATGTAATCTCCTGTATATAGTATATACCTGTGTGTCATCTCACCTATATATAGTATATATCTGTGTGTCATCTCCTGTATATAGTATATACCTGTATGTCATCTCCTCCTATACATAGCATATACCTGTGTCATCTCCTCCTGTATATACTATATACCTGTAGGTAATCTGCTCCTGTATATAGTATATACCTGTGTGTCATCTCCTCCTGTATATAGTATATACCTGTATGTCATCTCCTCCTGTATGTAGTATGTACCTGTATGTCATCTCCTCCTCTATATAGTATATACCTGTGTGTCATCTCTCCTGTATATAGTATATATCTGTGTGTCATCTCCTCCTGTATATAGTATATACCTGTGTGTCATCTCCCCTGTAAATAGTATATACCTGTGTGTCATCTCCTGTATATAGTATATAGCTGTATGCCATCTCCTCCTGTATTAGCCCTCGTTCACACGTTATTTGGTCAGTATTTTTACCTCAGTATTTGTAAGCTAAAATGGCAGCCTGATAAATCCCCAGCCAACAGTAAGCCCACCCCCTGGCAGTATATATTAGCTCACACATACACATAATAGACTGGTCATGTGACTGACAGCTGCCGGATTCCTATATGGTACATTTGTTGCTCTTGTAGTTTGTCTGCTTATTAATCAGATTTTTATTTTTGAAGGATACCAGACTTGTGTGTGTTTTAGGGCGAGTTTCGTGTGTCAAGTTGTGTGTGTTGAGTTGCGTGTGGCGACATGCATGTAGGGACTTTTGTGAGATGAGTTTTGTGTGGCGACATGCGTGTAGCAACTTTTTGTGTGTCGAGTTGCATGTGACAGGTTAGTGTAGCAAGTTGTGTGCAGCAAGTTTTGCGCATGGCGAGTTTTGCGCGTGGCGAGTTTTATGTGTGGTGCCTTTTGAGTATGTGCAAGTTTTGTGTGAGGCAACTTTTGCATGTGTTGCAACTTTTGTGCATGTGGCAATTTTTCTGCGTGTGGCAATTTTTCTGCGTGTGCAAGTTTTGCGTGTGGCGAGTTTTGCACGTGTGGCGAGTTTTGCATGTGGAGAGTTTTGCGCGTGGCGAGTTTTGAGCGGCGACTTTTGTGTTTCTACTTTTATGTGGCGAGGTTGGTGTATGTGTGGTGAAATGTGCACTGAGGGTGGTATATGTGTTCGAGCACGTGGTAGTGTGTGGCGCATTTTGTGTGTGTGTTCATATCCCCGTGGTGGTGTGATTATCCCATGTTGGGGCCCCACCTTAGCAACTGTACAGTATATACTCTTTGGTGCCATCGCTGTCATTCTTTAAGTCCCCCTTGTTCACATCTGGCAGCTGTTAATTTGCCTCCAACACTTTTCCTTTCATTTTTTCCCCATTATGTAGATAGGGGCAAAATTGTTTGGTGACTTGGAAAGCGCGGGGTTAAAATTTCACCTCACAATATAGCTTTGACGCTCTCAGGGTCCAGACGTGTGACTGTGCAAAATTTTGTGCCTGTAGCTGCGACGCCTCCAACACTTTTCCTTTCACTTTTTCCCCATTATGTAGATAGGGGCAAAATTGTTTGGTGAATTGGAAAGCGCGGGGTTAAAATTTCACCTCACAACATAGCCTATGACGCTCTCGGGGTCCAGACGTGTGACTGTGCAAAATTTTGTGGCTGTAGCTGCTACGGTTCAGATGCCAATCCCGGACATACATACATACATACATACATACACACACACACACATTCAGCTTTATATATTAGATATATATATATATATATATATGTTGTGAAAAAACGGGTACCCGTGATTTATTGTAAATTAGGCGGGAGGCGGGTGTAAGATTGTATTCCTGAGAGGACCACGTGTCACAGGCACAGTATAACCCCGTGTAGGCCCATTACAGTTAAGGGAGGGAGTGGTATAGTTGTGGGGTAGTCAGATTCCTGTCTGTGAAGCTGGCACTTGGGGTCTCTCAGGCTGCATAACTTGTATTCTGTGAGTTGTGGTCCATATTGTGTTGAGAGAGAAAATTCTGTCATTTTTTGCATAAGTTATAAAGAAAAGTTGACAAAAAGAGAAATGATCCAGCTGGAGGTGGAGGCAGTCCAAACTTTGTGAGACTTTATTAGACAACTAAAGCGATAAGTAGTTCTTCAAAATGAAAAATCTTTACATAGCAAATACCTGGCACACCAGTGAGGAAGATCAACGCGTTTCAACTATGAAGTCTTACTCATGATCTACCTGGTAGATCATGAGTAAGACTTCATAGTTGAAACGCGTTGATCCTCCTCACTGGTGTGCCAGGTGTTTGCTATGTAAAGATTTTTCATTTTGAAGAACTATTTATCGCTTTAGTTGTCTAATAAAGTCTCACAAAGTTTGGACTGCCTCCACCTCCAGCTGGATCATTTCTCTTTTTGTCTTCATTTGCTGTGGGCGCTCACCCTGAACCGTGCTGGGCGTTGGCAGGTCTGGGGATTTCGTCCAAGACCGGTAAGCTGACTATATTCCTTTTTTCTTTTGTTATAAAGAAAAGTTGGTTTAATATCATATTGTGCTCTGAGTCATTCATAGCAGCGCCATATTCTGTTCTCGAGCAGCGACCGGCATAACGGTCGTTACACACTGATGAATGATGGTAAAAACAAACACACTGATGACACCCCAGCTGACATATGCGATCCACCCACGACTGTTAACTGTTAACATGTTGAATGCTCCTGTCAATCTCTGACAGCAGCATTTAACATGATCGCATAGAAAGTGCGTCATTGGCTTCGCCCAGTGGTGCCACATGGGTGTCACATGACCACAGGTCGCTGATGGGTTGGCATGACAACTCAGGGTCTGTAGGAGACCCCTGTGGTTGTCATTGCTGGACAGCTACGAGCACTGCCCTGTTGCAAGCGCACATAGGAGATGAGCATTTTAGCAACACATAGCAGGACTGAAGACCCACTCTGTGTAGCACAGGCGATCAAATGATCAAAGCTTCTTGCACTGTAACATGATAAGGTGGATAATATGCCTGTTTTCATTTTATTTAGACATATACTGTAGTTTATTGTAAAAAAAATATATATCTTCATCAAAAAGGTGCCGGCGACTGCTCAGTTGCATCCATCAATGTTCCGATAGATGCTACTGCGCATTTGCCACCGCTGGCGCCATTTTGCTAGAGATTATAAATTTAATTTTTACAACAATACTATGCAAGTTTAAATAAAATGAAAACAGGCGTATTATCTACCTTTACATGTTACAGCATAGTTGCCGTCGCCTGCCTGATGAATGTGAAGTTTTTTGGGGGGTTTTCAGACCATAATTTTATGCAGTATGTAAAATAGGGGGCGTGTCAGTGAGTGATCAGTGACGACTGCCATAAGCCATACAGATGAATATGTTAGAGCTCCACATGAAGCCCCGCCCACAACCCCACTCACAGGCCGCCCCGGAGCACGAGCATATCATTAACTGAAAAATGCAAATAAAGATTGCACAACAACCACAAGACGGATTTCATCGCCAGGTATCATTAATCAGTATAATGGCGCCGAACTGAAAGTGTATGTAGGTTACTCAGCACAATCCTGCTGACAGGTTCATTTTAAGCTAATTGTCCTAATTGTTGTTAGCTTCACAAAAAAAGGAAATCAAACGTTCAGTTGTAGGCAAGTTCTTTAAATGAACTGATGCAACCCTTAACCCCTTAGTGAATGAGCCAGTTTTGACTTTAATGACCAAGCCAAATTTTACAATTTTGACCACTGTCACTTTATGAGGTTACAACTCTGGAACGCTTCAACATATCCCACTGATTCTGAGAATGTTTTTTAGTGACTTATTGCACTTCATATTAATGGTAAAATTTCTTCTATACGACTTGCGTTTATTTGTGAAAAATACGGAAATATGACAACAATTTTGAACATTTAGTAATTTTTTAACTTAATTCTTATGCCCTTAAATCAGAGATATGTCACACAAAATAGTTAATAAATAACATTTCTCACATGTCTACTTTACATCAGCACAATTTTTTTAAGCAAAATGTTTTCTCCTGAGTATGTCAATTCCCCATAAGTGGGGGAAAATCACTGTTTGAGCTCATGGCAGGGCTCGGAAGGGAAGGAGTGCCATTTGATTCTGATGGCTGGGATCGAGAGCGGACGTCATGTTGGGTTTGGAGAGCCCCTGATGTGCCTAAACAGTGGAAACCCCCCACAAGTGACCCTATTTTCTAACTTGACCCCATAAGGAATGAAAAGTGAGCACCCTGAATAGCCAGGTGCTTCACAGTAGTTCATAACATAGTACTGTAATAATAAAATCACATTTTACCCACAAAAATGTATTTTAGCCCCAATTTCTTTATTTTCTCAAGGGTAACAGAGAAAATGGACCTCGGAATTTGTTGTATAATCTCTACTTAGTACGCAGATACCCCATATGTGGGGGTTACTACTATTTAAGCACACGGCAGGGCTCGTAAGGGAAGAGCACCGTTTGACTTTTTGAATGCAAAAACGGCATTTGGATTTGAGAGCAAAGAATTCACTGGATTTTATTTGATGGGGTGGGAGTCATGTCTCTTTTCCAGAATCTTTGTTCTAGCAGTAACTTGGGAATCCCCTATAGTTCCAGTGAGAGTTGAGGGACCTGAGTGGTGGCTGGTTTTTGTGTGGGATTGACCAGAGTCTTTGTTCTAGCAGTAACGTGGTAATCCCCTATAGTTCCAGTGACAGTTGAGGGACCTGAGTATGGGCTAGTTTTCAGCAGGATTTTTATGGATAACATTTTGAGGTACATGATATTTTTGATCACTTCCAGTATAAGGCTGGGATCACATTATTGTGTTCAATGGTGAGCACTTACCTCTGGGTTTCTGTATAAATCCCACAAAAATGCGATTCAGACAAAACCCCCAATGGAACCACCCACAATAATGGGGCAGATGGAAACACTTTGTACTCCGTTTGGTGTCTGCTCCGGTGGTATCTATCTTTTAGGCGTGCACAGATCTGTGGTTGCCCACACTTGTGTGCCAAAAAAGATGCCTACAGTTATGGGACACCGCTGGAACACAGACCAGTCCAAAGTGACTCTATCGGTCTCATAACTGAGTGATTCCACCCTGGGTTTTGTGTGAATCGGGGTTTTGGGGAATTTATAAGGAAAACCTGACGTAACTGCCCAGAGGAGAGAGCAAGATAAATGTGAGCCGAACCACATTCCGATTTTTGGGAGTCAGAATGACAAGAGTAGTAGTAGTTATTTTTATGCGGTTCACCATGCGGTATAAGTGATGAGGCGGATTAAATTTTCGTGTCACTGCGACTACAGTGATACCAGATTTATATCGTTGTTTTTTTCTTAGGTTTTGCTGCTATCATACAGTAAAAATGCTTTGTTATAAAAAAGTGGGTTTTTCTGTCGCCATATTCTGAGAACCGTAACTTTTTTTTTATTTTTTGGCAAGCAGAGCTGTACGAGGGCTTATTTTTTGTGTGACGAGTTGCAAATTTTTTTGGTACCATTTTGGGGCACATAATATTTTTTGATCGCTTTTTATTCGGATTATTCAGACACAGAATGAACAAAAAACAGGAATTCAGTTATTGTTTTTATTTTACATTGTTTTGCACCGTTCATCGTGCGGTAAAAGTGATAAGACCCATTTGTTCATCAGGTCTATACGATTACAGTGATATCAGATTTATGTTTTTTTATGCCTTGCTATTTTTATACGCTAAAAACAATATTTTAGCAAAATGAATTTGTTTTTGAATCATCATATTCTGAAAGCTGTAACTTTTTTTTTTTTTTTTTTTTGCCAAATGAGCCATATTAGGGCTTGTTTTTGAGGGATGGTTTGGAGTTTTCAATTGTACCATTTATTTTTTTACATTTAACTTTTTTATCTCGTTTTATTCACTTTTTTTGTGAGTCAGCATGATGAAATGATGATGTTTGCCAAACTGAATAAATAACATTTTTATAGATCGGGTCGATCTGGACGCGGCGATACCAATTATATGTGCTTTTTTTGTTTATTTTTATTTTATCATAAACGCTGTGTTTTGAATGGTGAAATAGATTTTCATTATTTGTGTGTGTGTTTTTGTGTTTTATTTAACTTTTTTTCCCATTTTTTTCCACTTTTTTTTTTTACTGTGGGACATGTACAGCAGTGTATGAGACTGTCAACGTCTGACTGACTGTGCCTGTGATAGCAAGCTTATTGCTTGATCTCACAGGCCACTGTACCCTGGGGTCATCATCACTTGACCTCAGGGTATTATGGTAACCATCAGGACCCACGATTCTCATCATGGGGGGGGGAATACTTTTGCAAGCCTCTGTAAATTTAATTTCGGAACACCCCTTTGAACAAATGCTTTATTAGGCTGTGTGCACACGTTGCGTTTTTTCCGCTATAAAAACGCATAAAAAACGCATACATTATGCATCCCATCATTTAGAATGCATTCTGCAATTTTTGTGCACATGATGCGTTTTTTCTGGAAAAAAAAAAGCGCATCGCGGTAAAAAACGCAGCATGTTCATTAATTTTGCAGATTTTTTACGTTTTTCACGCTATTTAATGCATTGGGAAGCTCCGGAAAAAAATGCGTCAAAAACGCAAAAAAAACGCATGCGGATTTCTTGCAGAAAATGTCCGGTTTTGCTCAGGAAATTTCTGCAAGAAATCCTGAACGTGTGCACATAGCCTTAAAGCCTCTCCATGTTTTTATTGTACCTTATCATACATAGATCATGGAATTTATAATACTTTTATGTTTTATTCTTCTAGAAAGTTTCCATTCAACCCAAAATTGGGTATCGATAATCCTGCTTTGTGCCTCGGGGAAGATCCAGGTATGTGACTTGTTGACAGCGGATTAATCTCTGTACCGTCCTGGCGTTCAACAGTGAATATATATTTATTCAGGAAC
Source organism: Ranitomeya variabilis (assembly GCF_051348905.1). Lineage (NCBI taxonomy): Eukaryota > Metazoa > Chordata > Amphibia > Anura > Dendrobatidae > Ranitomeya > Ranitomeya variabilis. The sequence goes on along the minus strand of NC_135235.1, from coordinate 335,696,432 downwards.
AAAGATAACACAGCTTACAACTGGTGTTTCTTATAACTTAGGATCTTAGCATTTTGTCTGTCAGCTGTTAAAGTGAAAGTTAAATGTGCTCCAACTACACACAGTGAGCAGGAACTTTTAACAATGCATTATTGGCAATATAACACTACTTCTGGAGACAGAAACCCATGCGCTAATAAACAGTAGTAAATAGTAGATCCAAAAAGGAAATACCAGTACACCCATATACAAGGCCACTCGCTGTACTATAAATAATCACGGAGAAAATCGAGTCTACATAGCCAATAAAATTAGATCAAAATTTATTTATACAAAAAATGTAACGCCAATACATAACAAATTAACCAAACATATACAATAGTACAATACATGGGTTTTTAGAATCAATAGGTGATTAAATCCACAGGCGTGAAAAACTGAGGCCAAAGAAAGGTCAGGACATATACATATGTGGAGTGCAGCTGCTAAAAATATAGTTCTTACCGATAACGGTATTTCTCTGAGCCCATGACGGCACCACGGAGAGAGGGGATCCGCCCACCAAGGACAGGAAACCTACAGATAAAAAGGCGGTACCACTCTCCCGCATCAGTTGTTTACATAGAAAAAAATGGGAGACTACGAAAAAGCTTGTTAGTTTTAACATTACTTAGCATAATCAAGATACTGCATGACCTAATATCAAATAATCTATGACACTATGTTGATGTGTACAGCCATAAATGAAGGGAGGGAATGTACGGGTGCCGTCATGGGCTCAGAGAAATACCGTTATCGGTAAGAACTATATTTTTCTCTGTCGCCCATGACGGCACCACGGAGAGATTTGCATAGATTGTACATTCAGGGAGGGACCACCGCTTCCAGAACCCTTTTACCGAAGGTAAGGTCTGAAGAGGAGATAAGGTCCAATCTATAGTGCCTATAGAATGTAGATGGTGAGGACCAGGTAGCAGCTCTACATATCTGGTCAATTGAAGCTCCGGCCTTCTCCGCCCAAGAGGTTGCTACTGCTCTCGTTGAGTGAGCCTTGACGTCCCCTGGAGTGGACACCCCACTTGCCGAGTATGACAGGCTGATGGCATCCGTGATCCATCTCGCTAGAGTGTCTTTGGAGGCTTTTTTCCCCTTTCGGGGACCCTGGAAACACACAAAAAGAGAGGCATCCTCCCTACTCTCTCTGGTGGCTTCTAAGTATTGCAAGAGGCATCTTCTGACATCTAATGTATGTAATATTTGTTCCTCCCTGTTTTTAAGGTTGGGACAGAAGGAGGGGAGCGATATCTCTTGAGATCTGTGAAACCTGGAAGCCACCTTCGGGAGGTATGCTGGGTCTATCTTTAAAATGACCCTATCCTCTAATAACTGTGTGTAAGGGGGGTTAGCTGAAAGCACCTGTATGTCACTAACCCTACGGGCAGATGTGAGGGCGACCAACAGGGAAGTTTTGAGAGATAGGATTTTCAATGAGATTTGAGATTCAAAGGGAGGTTTAGTCAGTGCTTTAAGGACCAAATTTAAATCCCATTGGGGGATAACCCTTACTGGAAGAGGTCTTGATCTCCCGGCTGCTCTGATAAACCTAGAGACCCACCTATTTGAAGCTAAATCAAAATTGAATAGGGTTCCCAATGCTGCCACATGAACTTTTAGGGTGCTCATGGCTAAACCAATCTCCAACCCCTTCTGCAAAAATTCTAATATAGATTTAAGGGGGATTTCTTCCCCTATTTTCGCACCTGATGATGAAAGGAATTTTTTCCATATCTTCCCATACTGTTTTGTTGTGACCGGTTTTCTACTTTGTAATAGAGTTGAAGTTAGCCCCGGAGAGAACCCTCTGCCTTCTAATAGCTTCCTTTCAAAAGCCAAGCTGTCAAGTGTAAGCTCTTGACTTGCGGATGATGAACCGGGCCCTGGGATAGTAGGTTTGGGAGGTCTGGTAATACCCATGGGTCGGATATTGACATTTTCCTCATCCAAGAAAACCAAGGCCTCTTCGGCCAGAACGGGGCTATTAATATCACAATAGCCCCGTCCTCCCGAATCTTCCTCAGCACTGCCGGAATCAGAGCAAGAGGAGGAAAAGCATAAGCCAGCTGATGACGCCAAGGGATCAGGAATGCGTCAACTACTACTGGGTTTCCCAGGGGAGCTATGGAGCAAAAGGAGTTTACTTTTTTGTTTAGGTGGTTTGCGAAGAGGTCTATCTTGGGTACACCCCATCTTTCTGTGATCTGGGTAAAGACTGCCTGATTTAGCTCCCATTCCCCTTGTTTTAGACTGGAACGACTGAGGAAGTCTGCTTTGTAATTGTCCACTCCCTTTATATGTAGGCTTGTCAGGGATAGAAGGTTGCTCTCGTCTATTTGTAGGATTGATTTGGTCACCTCCATTAGATTTTGGGAACGAGTACCCCCTTGGTGATTTAGGTATGATACCACCACCCGGTTGTCTGACATCACCCTGACATGGTGTGAGTGAAGGGCCCCCAAGAATTCCCGCAGGGCAAACTTGACCGCTAAAAGTTCCTTCATATTGGAAGATTTGTTTGCTAGTGCTGTCGACCAAGTACCCTGGGCTACTAGATCGCCGAGATGAGCACCCCACCCCGTGGGACTCGCGTCCGTGGTTAGGACCTTTGACACTGGGAATACCCACGGGACACCCCGGGAAAGATTTTCCTGCAATGTCCACCAAATTAGTGAGTGATTTGTGCGAGGAGATAATGTTAACCGCCCTTCTAAATGCCCCCCTAGAGAGACCTGTTCTGAAAAAGATTTGCCATTAGAGGTCTCTTGAATGGAGCTGAGCCCACTTGACTGAGGGGATGCATGAAGTCATGGAGCCTAAGAGGGACATGGCCTGGCAGAGAGTTATGGAGGGTAGAGATTGAATTTTTGATACTAGACTTTTTACTTTTTGTATTTTGTCCCCCGGGAGCCGACATTCCATTTTTATGGAGTCTAGGGTGAGACCTAGATACTCCTGGACCTGGGAAGGCGATAGTCTGGACTTTCTTAAGTTTATTAGCCAGCCCAACTCCTTTAAAGAATGTATTACTGTTGCCAGCTGATTTTCGCAGTGTTGGGGGAGGAGCCTATCACCAAAAAGTCATCTAGATATGGTACAATCAGGGTGTTTTGTTCCCTGAGATGAGCCATTACCTCCGCAATTAGTTTTGTGAAAATCCTCGGGGCTATAGCTTGACCAAAGGGTAGAGCCGAGAATTGGAAGTGGCGTAACACCCCCCTGATGTGAACTGCCATCCTGAGAAACCTTTGGTGATCTTTGTGTATGGAGACATGGTAATACGCGTCCTTCAGGTCCAGGACTACCATGAAGCATTGAGGAAACAGCATTTTTATAGATGACTTTATTGTTTCCATCTTGAATGCTTGAACCTCTAGGTAATTGTTTAGGGTTTTCAAGTTTATGATAGTCCTGTAGGACCCATCCGGTTTTTTCCTCAGGAACAGAGGGGAATAGTACCCTTGCCCTCTTTCTTGTGGGGGAACTTCCAGGAGCACTCCTTTTTCTACTAACCCAATGACTTCGTTCTCCAATGCCAATTGTTCCTCCGCTGAAGACCTTGGAGATGTCGTCATAAAGGAGGGATAAGGGTATTTTTGAAACGTCAATTTCAGTCCTGATTCTATTATGCCCAGAATCCATTGACTGGAGGTAATTCTTTCCCAGGCCGAGAGAAAGAGAGACAATCCCCCCCCCACCTGGGGCCAACCTTCATTGGGAAGGTTTTTTGTTATCGTTGGGACTTTTGTTAAAGATGAATCACTTGTTCTTGTTTTTCTTATCTTCCCATTTCCCCTGGCCTCTCCCCGTTTTTTTACGGAAAAAACCTCTTGCTCCGAAAGGGCTTCCTATAAGAGGGGAAACTCAGGGAGGGAAAAGATTTCTTTTTATCCCCTGCTTTTTTCAGGATGTCATCTAGGGTGGACCTGAACAAAAATTCTCCTTCACAGGGGATGGTACATAATTTTGTTTTTGTTTGCAAATCGCCTGGCCAGCATTTAAGCCAGAAGGCGCGCCTAGCCGCGTTTGAGAAGACCGCTGATCTAGCGGCTAATCTGATGGAATCGGCAGAAGCATCAGCCAAAAATGCAGCTGCCCCCCTCATTACAGGCAAGGTGTTCAGTATAGAGTCCCGGGACGATTTTCCTTTTAGCTGGCCCTCTAGTTGATCTAACCAAATCATTAGGGAGTGGGATGTGCATGCGGCTGCCACTGCCGGCTTTAGATCTTCTCCCGCTGCTTCCCAGGAGCTTTTAAGAAAGGCGTCCGCCTTCTTGTCCATAGGGTCCTTTAGGACCCCCACGTCTTCAAAAGGGAGGGCGAATTTCTTTGATGCCTTAGCTATGGCGACATCTAGTTTAGGAGCTTTATCCCAGAAGGAGCAGGATTCGTCCTCGAAGGGATACTTTCTTTTTGGAGTTAATAGTGACTTTTTTATGGGTTTTTTCCACTCTTTTTTAATTAGTGCCGATATTGCGTCATTAAGCGGAAAGGCCCACTTCTTTTTCTGCTCTAGACCCCTGAACATAATGTCCTGAACCGATCTTTTGGGGTGGGAGTCTACTAGCCCCATAGTGCTCCTCACTGCTTTTATGAGGCCATCAGTGTCTTCTAGGGGAAAACAACTGTGCCCCCCCGAGGAAGAAGAGGATGATGATGAAGAGGAGGAGTTAGAGGAAACTGAGCTCGAGCTATCACTGTCTGTATTTGATGCCGGAGACGGGGACCTGTGTCTGGTCTTCCTCCGTTTTTTTCCCTTTTTTAGGGATCTAAAAGTGTCTTCTACCTGATCCATGATCAGGGTTTTTAGATCGGCTGCGAACCCGGGAAGACTTTCAGATACTGTCTGCTGTATACATGTATTACATAGTCTCTTTTCCCAGGTAGATGGAAGATCTTCTCTACAAAAGGCACATATTCTATGCTTAGTTTTTCCTAAGCTTTTCTTCCCCTATAAAAGAGACAAATAATAACCTTACTGCCTCTGACTTTCACGAAGATCACTTACCACCTCAAGGACCCATAAATACCGGTTGGGGATGCTCTGCATCTGTCTTTTTTCCCGACGCCGTGCTGGATTCCTTGCTGTGCTGGGACCTTTGGTGTTCTTTACCGGTAGTATCCTGGTGTCCTTTCTGTTGTCGCCGTTTTTGCTGCTGCTGCTTCGGCGGCGGCGATACTGGTGGTGGTGGTGATTCTGGCAATGGTGATGCCAGGTCGCTCATACTGCGGCTGGCGCTGCGGCGGCTGGTGCTGCGGTTGCTCTGGTGCTGTGGCTTGAGGCTCGTGCTGTGGCTTGAGACTCGTGCTGCTGCTTGAGGCTCGTGCTGCAGATAATGCTGCGGTGCCCCTGGGTAGCTGGAGCAGCTCCCTTCTTATGCTGGAGATTCCCGCCGCATTTTTGAACTGACGCCTGCGCAGCAGCACCTCATAGCATCGGTGCCAAGTGCCATTTCGCTATCACCTGCGCAGACGTGACCCTCACCGGCGCCTGCGCAGATGTGACCCTCACCGGCGCCTGCGCAGATGTGCCCATCGCCTGCGCAGATGCGCCCACTGCCGGCGCCCGCGCAGATGCGCCCACCGCCGGCGCCTGCGCAGTGAGATTTCTGTAAGTCCCGGGCATGCGCCGTAGGGCCAAGATGGCGCCCAGAAAGCGCGCATATGGAGCTGCCCGCCGGGCTCCCGGTCCTATGCAGCCCCTTAACGCGCGGCTCTGCATGCCGGGTGGCAATGCAGTGTGCAGGCTTATGCTTTCTCTGGGAGGGCCGCGCCGCTCCTCCCGCAACCACAGAGGGACCCCCCTGGATGTTGCTGCAGCTTACCTGGGGAGGTGACCGCGAACTCCATGTCACCTCCCCCGCACACCCTAGAGGCCCACTAGCCCCAGTGGTGGCGCTTCGGGTGACCACACCAGCCGAGGCAGAGGGACCCCAGCTGCCTGAGTCGGACTGATTGGCCCCAGAATCCCACGTCGATCTTCTTCTGGTAAATCCGTAGGTCTCCCATCAAGGACAGGAAACCAACTGATGCGGGAGAGTGGTACCGCCTTTTTATCTGTAGGTTTCCTGTCCTTGGGCGGATCCCCTCTCTCCGTGGTGCCGTCATGGGCGACAGAGAAATATATAATATGTCACCATGGACTGCAGCATATAATATCCATATAACTAAATGTGCTCAAGCTGACCGCCATGACACATGGTACAACGATCACCACTGCTGCCCACAACATCAATGTGAAAACATATTTAAGTAAAGCAATAGTTACCCATAATGGTGATTTGTCCTGCCTTAAACTCCGCCACGAACCATGTCCTGACCTTTCTTCAGCCTCAGTTTTTCACACCTGTGGATTTAACCACCTATTGATTCTAAAAACCCATGTATTGTACTATTGTATATGTTTGGTCAATTTGTTATGTATTGGCGTTACATTTTTTGTATAAATAAATTTTGATCTAATTTTATTAGCTATGTAGACTCAATTTTCTCCGTGATTATTAGTAGTAAATAGTATTTGTTGTAGTTTATACAATAATGAGCATTATTCCAATATGACTAAATATATTTCATACAGCAAAATTATTGCTTTCCCAAAATCCTGATGCCAGCTTCCATGATGTGAGAGATGGAGATTGTGTCTTAAAGGGGTTATTTATTTATCCCCAAACCAGATGATAAATGTATGATTTATCACTGTGTCTTCTGTATAAACAAAGGGGTTGTGTGCATTTAAGAACACTGCAGTATTCACTTATATGGGTACAGGGGAGTAAGGCTATATGCACACAGTGTGTTTTTGATGCATTTTCGCGTTTTGTTTTTTTTTTGCTCGGAAATGGGCACAGTGTGTTTTTTTTCTGCAGCATGTCAATTCTTTGTACGTTTCTGCAGCGTTTTTCACCCATTGACTTCAACTGAGTCAGTCAAATCCGCAGCAGATATAAACATGTTTGCGGATTTGCTGGGTTTTGGTTTGCATTTTACCGGCGTCCTATGGTGTTTCCCATGCTGTCATCTGTGTTACAGCGTGGGAAACAGTGGCGCGAAGGTTCTTATCGGCAGTAACGCTACTGTCGGTAAAGCTGTCTGTAAGACTGTCAGTCAGAGCACTGCAGGATTACACTGTCAGATGTCAGGGTGACCCCCGCAGCTGTGACTGTGACCTGCGGTAACGCTACTGCCGGTAAGACCGTTGGTCAGAGCCCTGTGGGGTCATGCTGTCAGATGTCAGCGTGATCCCACAGCTGTGACCCGTGGTAACGCTACTGCCGGTAAGACCGTTGGTCGGAGCGCTGCGGGGTCATGCTGTCAGATGTCAGCGTGACCCCGCAGCTGTGACTGTGACCCACGATAACATACCGCCAGTAAGACCATCGGTCAGCGCACTGCGGGGTAACATTGTCAGATGTCAGCGTGTCCCCACAGATGTGTCCCGCAGCGGTAACCTGTGGTAAAATGCTTACCCCATGTCAGCAGGCATGGGCTGATGAGACTACTGCTCCCACGGGGCTATGTCTGTTGTCACTGATAATAGTAACAGCAGGAGCCGCTGGTGGGAGATGTAGTCTCATCAATAGTGTTGAGCATTCCGATACCGCAAGTATCGGGTATCGGCCGATACTTGCGGTATCGGAATTCCGATACCGAGTTCCGATACTTTTGTGATATCGGAAATCGGAATCGGATCCATCTTCATGTAAAAAATAAAGAATTAAAATAAAAAATATGATTATACTCACCTCTCCGGCGGCCCCTGGACCTTACCGATGTAACCGGCAGCCTCTGTTCCTAAGAATGAGCGCGTGAAGGGCCTTCGATGACGTCGCGGCTTCTGATTGGTCGCGTGACCGCTCATGTGACCGCTCACGCGACCAATCACAAGCCGCGACGTCATCGCAGGTCCTTCACGCACTCATTCTTAGGAACGGAGGCTGCCGGTTACATCGGTAAGGTCCAGGGGCCGCCGGAGAGGTGAGTATATCCATATACTCACCTCTCCGGCGGCCCCTGAACCTTACCGCTGTAACCGGCAGCCTCCTTTCCTAAGAATGATGAGTTTAGGACCTTCGATGACGTCGCGGCTTGTGATTGGTCGCGTGAGCGGTCACATGAGCGGTCACGCGACCAATCAGAAGCAGCGACGTCATCAAAGGCCCTTCACGCGCTCATTCTTAGGAACGGAGGCTGCCGGTTAACAGCGGTAAGGTCCAGGGTCCGCCGGAGAGGTGAGTATATCCATATTTATTATTTTAATTCTTTATTTTTTACATTAATATGGATCTCAGACCCTGGGAACCATCCAGGATACCTTCCGATACTTGAGTCCCATTGACTTGTATTGGTATTGGGTATTGGTATCGGCGATATCCGATATTTTTCGGGTATCGGCCGATACTATCCGATACCGATACTTTCAAGTATCGGAAGGTATCGCTCAACACTACTCATCAACCATCACCTGTGCTCTCAGTTAAAAAAAAAAAAAAAAAGTTAAATAATTACATACATGTTCAAATTTAAAAAAAAAACCATACTCACCTAACACCAAATCCCTGATGTCCTTGTCTCCTAGAAAAAATTTAAAATGATGAACCGCCATATACTCACCTGTCTGCCGTAGTCCACGTAATCCAGAGTGTCCCATGGCAATCTCACTTGTAGGACAGTCACATCAAGAGATGTGACTTCTCTACCCGGCCGCCGGCAATAAACTGACAGGAGGTAATCGCTCCCACAGTGTATCACTGAGCTGCCGTGAGAGAGTTCACTGGAGTTCATCAGCTGATCAGCTCTGGTGCTCTCACTTACGGCACCAACGCTGCGTGAGCACTTTCTCCTGTCAGTGTATTGCCAGCTGTCTTTAAGAGCAGTCACATCAGCGACTGTTCTCAAAATCATCAGGATCGTTGTGGGACATTATGGTTTATCTTCTATGCGGACAGGTGAGGAATATTGTGGTTTATTATTTTATTTTCATTGCAGGAGACGTTGGCATCAGTGGATTAGGCGTTCAGTGAGTATCGTTTAATTAAGATTCATTAAAGGAGTCTGTGTCATTATTTCAAATAAAGGACTTTATTCTGTGTGTGTGTTTTTTTATACAATATCATTATGGGGTTACTAATGGATAGGTGTCTTTTATACGCCTCTCTGTTACTAACCTGTGGGCTTGATGTCACCTGACAATGCAAAGGTGACATTAACACCACAAATATAAACCCCACTTGCCACCACTAAAGGGCAAGTGGGAAGAGCGAGGCTAAGTACCAGATTTGGTGCATCTTATAGATGCGCCTTTCCTCGGTCGGCTGAGAGCTGATGTTTTTAGTCTGGGAGCGGGCCAATCTCCATGGTCCCTTCCTAGGATATTAATATCAGTCTGCAACTGTCAGCCTAGCCTTTGCTAGTTAGATTTTATAGGGGGACCCTATGTCAATTTTTTTTTGGGTCCCCCTGTAAACTAGCCAGTAAAGGCTTTATGACTATTGGCTCTTTCCCAGAATATTCACATCAGCCCTCGACTTTCCCTCTGCTGGTTATGAAAATTACACGTGAGCCCACTCATTTTTTTTTTCATTTATTTTCTTTAACCCCTTAACGACTGCCGATACGCCTTTTAGCGGCAGTTAAGGGTACTTAAACCACAGCGCCGTTAACTGCGCTGTGGAAAAAGTGAATAGCGCCCCCCCAGAATCAGATTTTCTCTGGGGTCTCGGTTGCCGGGGGTAGCCGAGACCCCAGAGAACATGATTCAGGGTTTTTTTACCGACCAGTTTACCGGCGGTCGCAAAAAAACCCAAAAAAACGCGATTTCTCATTTAATTTCTCTGTCCTCCGATGTGATCGCACATCAGAGGACAGAGAAATGGGGTCCCCAATTGCCCCCCGATACTCACCTGTCTCCCCCGGTGCTCCTCGTGGCTCCCGATGGGCGCCGCCATCTTCTTCCGGCCAAAAAATGGTGGGCGCATGCGCAGTACGCCCGCCGGCCGGCACCCGGGAGATCTTTGGGGTCTCGGCTGCCTTTACCGGCGGTCGCAAAAAAACAAAACAAAACGCGATTTCCCATTTAATTTCTCTGTCCTCCGATGTGATTGCACATCAGAGGACAGAGAAATAGGGTCCCCGATCGGCCCCAATAGCCCCCCGATACTCACCTGTCTCCCCCGGTGCTCCTCGTGGTGCCCGATGGGCGCCGCCATCTTGTTCCGCCAAATAATAGCGGGCGCATGCGCAGTGCTCCTGCCGGCCGGCACCCGGAAGATCTTTGGGGTCTCGGCTGCCGGGGGTAGCCGAGACCCCAAAGAACATGATCGGGGTTGGTTTTTACCAACCCCTGTTTTGCGATCGCTGGTAATTAACTGTTTACCGGTGACCGCAAAAAAAAAAAAAAAGCGATGTGTAATTCTCTGTCCTCTGATGTGATCGCACATCAGAGGACAGAGAAATAGGGGGATTCGGGGACCCTGTTATACTTACCGGTGTCCCTGGGTCCTCCTGTGTCCCCTCCTGGCCGCCGGCTTCTTCCTTCGGTAAGAAAATGGCGGGCGCATGCGCAGTGCGCCCGCCATGATCTGCCGGCCGGTAGCTAGAGGAGTTGGGGCTAAAATTAGGGTTAGGGTTGGGGCTAAAGTTAGGGTTGGGGCTAAATTTAGGGTTAGGGTTGGGGCTAAAGTTAGGGTTAGGGTTGGGGCTAAATTTAGGGTTAGGGTTGGGGCTAACTTTAGGGTTGGGGCTAAATTTAGGGCTAGGGTTAGGGTTGGGGCTAAAGTTAGGGCTAGGGTTAGGGTTGGGGCTAAATTTAGGGTTAGGGTTAGGGTTGGGGCTAAAGTTAGGGTTGGGGCTAAAGTTAGGGCTAGGGTTGGGGCTAATTTTAGGACTAGGGTTGCGACTAACGTTAGGGTTAGAGTTGGGATTAGGGTTAGGGTTTGGATTAGGGTTGGCATTAGGGTTACTTTTGGGATTAGGGTTAGGTTTGGGATTAGGGTTAAGATTAGGGTTGGGATTAGGGTTAGGGGTGTATTGGGATTAGGGTTATGTTTGAGGTTAGGGTTGAGATTAGGATTAGGGTTGTGTTGGATTTAGGGTTCTGATTGGGGTTATGGTTGTTTTGAGGTTAGGGTTGTGATTATCGTTAGGGCTGTGATTAGGATTATGGATCGGGTTGGGATTAGGGTTAGGGGTGTGTTGTCGTTAAGGTTGGAGTTAGAATTGGGGGGTTTCCACTGTTTAGGTACATCAGGGGGTCTCTAAACGCCACAGCCAATTTTGCGCTCAAAAAGTCAAATGGTGCTCCCTCCCTTCTGAGCTCTGCTGTGCATCCAAACAGTGGTTTACCCCCACATATGGGGCATCAGTGTACTCGGGATAAATTGGACAAAAACTTTTCTCCTGTTACCCTTGTAAAAATAAAAACTTGGGGGCTAAAAAATCTTTTTTGTGGAAAAAAAAATATTTTTATTTTCACGACTCTGCATTATAAACTTCTGTGAAGCACTTGTGCATTGAAAGTTCTCACCACACATCTAGATAAGTTCCTTGGGAGGTCTAGTTTCCAAAATGGGGTCACTTGTGGGGGTTTTCTACTGTTTAGGTACATCAGGGGCTCTGCAAATGCAACATAACGCCCGCAGACCATTCTATCAAAGTCTGCATTCCAAAACGGCGCCTCTTCCCTTCCAAGCTCTGCCATGCGCCCAAACAGTGGTTTACCCCCACATATGGGGTATCAGCCTACTCAGCATAAATTTCACAATACATTTTGGGGTCCAATTTCTCCTGTTACCCTTGTGAAAGTAAAAATTTGGGGGTGAAAAGATCATTTTTGTGGAAAAAATATGATTTTTTTTATTTTCATGGCTCTACATTATAAACTTCTGTGAAGCAGTTGGGGGTTCATAGTGCTCACCACACATCTAGATAAGCTCTTTGGGGGGTCTAGTTTCCAAAATGGTGTCCCTTGTGGGGGGTTTCTACTGTTTAGGTACATCAGGAGCGCTGCAAACGCAACAAAAAGCCCGCAGACCATTCTATCAAAGTCTGCATTCCAAAACGGCGCCTCTTCCCTTCCAAGCTCTGCCATGCGCCCAAACAGTGGTTTACCCCCACATATGGGGTATCAGCCTACTCAGCATAAATTGCACAATAAATTTTGGGGTCCAATTTCTCCTGTTACCCTTGTGAAAGTAAAAATTTGGGGGTGAAAAGATCATTTTTGTGGAAAAAATATGATTTTTTTTATTTTCATGGCTCTACATTATAAACTTCTGTGAAGCAGTTGGGGGTTCATAGTGCTCACCACACATCTAAATAAGCTCTTTGGGGGGTCTAGTTTCCAAAATGGTGTCACTTGTGGGGGGTTTCTACTGTTTAGGTACATCAGGAGCTCTGCAAACGCAACATAATGCCCGCAGACCATTCTATCAAAGTCTGCATTCCAAAACGGCGCCTCTTCCCTTCCAAGCTCTGCCATGCGCCCAAACAGTGGTTTACCCCCACATATGGGGTATCAGCCTACTCAGCATAAATTGCACAATACATTTTGGGGTCCAATTTCTCCTGTTACCCTTGTGAAAGTAAAAATTTGGGGGTGAAAAATAATTTTTGTGGAAAAAATATGATTTTTTTTTATTTTCATGGCTCTACATTATAAACTTCTGTGAAGCAGTTGGGGGTTCATAGTGCTCACCACACATCTAGATAAGCTATTTGGGGGGTCTAGTTTCCAAAATGGTGTCACTTGTGGGGGGTTTCTACTGTTTAGGTACATCAGGAGCTCTGCAAATGCAACATGACGCCCGCAGACCGTCCCATCAAAGTCTGCATTCCAAGCGGCGCTCCTTCCCTTCCGAGCCCCGATGGGTGCCCAAACAGTGCCCCCCCACATATGGGGTATCAGCGTACTCAGGACAAACTGGTCAACAGATTTCGGGGTCCAATGTCTCCTGTTACCCTTGAGAAAATAAAAAATTGCAGGCTAAAATATCATTTTTGAGGGAAAAAAAAAGGATTTTTTATTTTCACGGCTCTACGTTATAAATTTCTGTGAAGCACTTGGGGTTTAAAGTGCTCACCACACATCTAGATAAAAGGGGTCTAGTTTCCAAAATGGGGTCACTTGTGGGGGGTTTCCACTGTTTAGGCACATCAGGGGCTCTCCAAACGCGACATGGCGTCCGATCTCAATTCTAGCCAATTCTACATTGAAAAAGTAAAACGGCACTCCTTCTCTTCCAAGCTCTGCGGTGCGCCCAAACAGTGGTTTACCCCCACATATGGGGTATCAACGTACTCAGGAGAAATTGCACAACAACTTTTATGGTCTAATTTCTCCTGTTACCCTTGTAAAAATAAAAATTTTGGGGCAAAAATATCATTTTTGTAGAAAAAATGCGATTTTTTATTTTCATGGCTCTACGTTATAAACTTCTGTAAAGCACCTGGGGGTTTAAAGTGCTCACCACACATCTAGTTAAGTTCGTTAAGGGGTCTAGTTAAAAAATGGTGTCACTTGTGGGGGGTTTCCACTGTTTAGGCACATCACGGGCTCTCCAAACGCGACATGGCGTCCGATCTCAATTCCAGCCAATTCTACATTGAAAAAGTCAAACGGCGCTCCTTCTCTTCCAAGCTCTGCGGTGCGCCCAAACAGTGGTTTACCCCCACATATGGGGTATCGGCGTATTCAGGAGAAATTGCACAACAAAATTTATGGTTAAATTTCTGTTTTTACACTTGTGAAAAAAAAAAAAATGGTTCTGAAGTAAAATGTTTGCAAAAAAAAGTTAAATGTTCATTTTTTCCTTCCACATTGTTTCAGTTCCTGTGAAGCACGTAAAGGGTTAATAAACTTCTTGAATGTGGTTTTGAGCACCTTGAGGGGTACAGTTTTTAGAATGGTGTCAAACTTGGTTTTTTTCTATCATATAGACCTCTCAAAATGACTTCAAATGTGATGTGGTCCCTAAAAAAAATGGTGTTAAAATGAGAAATTGCTGGTCAACTTTTAACCCTTATAACTCCCTAACAAAAAAAAAATGTGTTTCCAAAATTGTGCTGATGTAAAGTAGACATGTGGGAAATGTTATTTATTAACTATTTTTTGTGACATATCTCTCTGATTTAAGGGAATAAAAATACAAAGTTTGAAAATTGCAAAGATTTAAAAATTTTCGCCATATTTCCGTTTTTTTCATAAATAATCGCAAGTAATATTGAAGAAATGTTACTACTAACATGAAGTACAATATGTCATGAAAAAACAATCTCAGAATCAGCAGGATCTGTTAAAGCATTCCAGAGTTATAACCTCATAAAGTGACAGTGGTCAGAATTGTAAAAATTGGCTCGGTCATTAAGTCCCAAATTGGCTCTGTCAATAAGGGGTTAAAATTAACAGTTGCTGTTTGTTTACAGCCTATGTATGTTCCTTCTGTTAAAGCTCCTACATAGGCTGGTGACAATGTGTACTTGTTTGTGTGCGCGTTTGTGTTTACTTATCGGCTTAGAAATTATGGTGTCTGGCTGACACCTTTTCATTACTAAGCCTAGGGCTAGGTGTTAATGACAGCTGCTGATACTGTCACAGACTTGGTTTGTGGAACCACTGTACCATGGACCATGGAGAGCCTGGAGGGGCGTGATTAAGCAAATGTAACACCCCATGAATTCAGTTGTTACAGTGGTATTGTGTTATGATCTGGTGGCCTAAGAGCAGCATGAGACGTACTCTGGAGAAGGTGGTACCTGTACTGACCGCAGACCCTGAAGATAACACCGCAACTAGAAGTAGCCGTGGAATGTACCTAGCACTCCCTGGACATCTCGACACAGCCGGAGGACTAATTACCCCTAGAGATAGAAAAGGGAAAACTATCTTGCCTCAGAGAAAATTCCCAAAGGATAGGAAGCCCCCCACAAATATTGACTGTGAGAGGAGAGGGAAAAAACATACACAGACTGAAATCAGAATTTAGCAAAGGAGGCCACTTCTAGCTAAATAGAAAGGATAGGACAGAGTACTATGCGGTCAGTATTAAAACACTAGAAAATATCCACCACAGAAAATACAAAAACTCCACAGCTAACTAAAGATATGGAGGGTATATCTGCATCTCCAGAGATACCAGCTTGGCTAAACAACTCCTTATACAGACCAAGCTGGGCAAGACAAAAACATGGGGAAAGAACTGAACAATAAGGCCACAGCATGTGGACAGCAATAAATCAAGGCCAGAACTTATCTTTGATGAAAAGAACTGCAAAGCAGGAGAGACCAGGAAGAGATGTGAATCCTCCAGGAACAATGGACAACTGGCACTGACTAAAGGGTGAAGCAAGACTAAATAGCCCAGTAAGATTTGCAACAAGTGAACACACCTGATAAATGCTGCGATTCAGTGACAGCAGCGCTACCACTTACAACCACCGGAGGGAGCCCAAGAGCAGAATTCACAACAGTATTGCCTTCCTCACGGGAAGGGTGATGCCATGCCTGGAAGCGACAAAGATCCCTTTAACAGGTAACACGTACATACAACACTGTTCTGACTCCAGGCCAGAAGGGGGAGCTCTTGACCCGGTTTGAGCGTAGCTTCCCTATATATTCTGGCTGCAGGAGGAGTTAATAGAGTCTGTGAGGAAAGCTGGAGCTGGGCAGACATGCTGCTCTGGAGCTCCTCACAGGAAAGTCAGGCACATTGTAGGAGACAGTGAGGGGAGAAGTAGCAAAGGAGGAGAGAGAGAGAAACTGGAGTGGAGCTGCGTTTGGGCTCACTCCATGATCTAACGCAGAAACCGAAGGCCGGAATTCCAAGGTTGTGAGGATAACTGTATGCTCCACAGCAGAAACTGGTGGGCAGGAGATTCCAAGTCTCCTGGCCACCATTACACCCGAAGGCACAGCAGCAGATAGAGCCCGGAGTCACCATGAGAAGGGACACCTGTAAAAAGACTCGAGTTGCCTGCCATGCTGGTAGTGCCCACCTAAAGGGACAGAGAGAGAGGACCTTGTACGAAGCCTAAGGCAGCAAGGGACTGAGAACACAGCACCGTAAGGAAGGCCTCCATCCCCACCTGGCTAGGGGGATTCCGAATTGCTTCCAGGCTGCCCGGATTCCAAAGACCACCTGTAACCTGTACCTGAACTGCTTTAGTAAAAGGTAAAGAGACTGCAACCTTGTGTCCTCTAATTCTTTCCTGCACTTCACCATCAACCATCCCTTTTACCAGCTACATCGAGAACCCTGGGGACCAAGCTCTACCTGTGGGGAGCTATACCATCTAAGCTGCAGAACCATCAGCCCCAGAGGACCCCTTTAAGCAGCGTTGGCTACCCCTGGCCAAATACCATAGGTGGCGTCACGAACATTCCTATATTAGACTTTATTCCCATTTTCATTAACCCCCTTTTACTGGACGTCCAGGGCCACGGACCGGGTCACTGCCACTGTGACCACCCCTTTAAATACTGGCACGGTTCCGAGTACCCCACGGTCCTAGCGGGCACTCCACAAACACCTGAAAGTTCACTAGAGCCTCTGATGGTGAGGTTAGACCTGGCTCCCGATGAACGCCAGGTGCCACTCCAGGACACACCAACAGACGCGCAGCAGCTGGATCCAGAGGACAGCCTGGAGGGAGCAGCTGGAAGAGTTTGTATTAGAATGCAGCAGACAGTAAGCATCCGAGTGCAGCAGACAGAGTTCGTATCAGAGTGCAGCAGAAAGTGTTTGTATCAGAGTGCAGCTGATAGGATCTGCAGTAGAGTGCAGCCTGCAGGATCTGCAGTAGAGTGCAGCCTGCAGGATCTGCAGTAGAGTGCAGCCTGCAGGATCTGCAGTTGAGTGCAGCAAGCAGCGTCTGCAGTTGAGTGCAGCAAGCAGGGTCTGCATTAGAGTGCAGTGGGGACTGGTATGCAACCTTACACAACTTAGACTGCGAAACAGGAAGATTGCTCAAGCACCTCCCCAGTGGGGAGGAAGCAATATATCCATAATGACCCACAGCCATTGGCTGGGGAGGAAATAGCAAGTTCACATGCTGGCCCTTTAAGAGGGCGGGAGCGAACGCTCGTGTGCCCTAAGGACATGGCTAGAGGACCAGCTGGCAGCATGCCGTGCATGTGGAAGGGAAGAACTGTCTGTAGCATTGGTGAGTGAAGAGACACGCCGGAGACCCTGTTTGTCAGGGCAGGGATCCGATGTTGTGCTAACAGACACCAAGCCCTAATTCCATGATGCCACTGCATCAGCATGAAAATGGTGGTGTTGAACAAAGAAATTACAGCACAAAACTTTTTTTTAAATATCTTTATTTAGCTCAAAAAACCCTTTATTGCTGTACAAAAACACAAGCAAAAACAAATGTTTTTTCCTGCTAAGAGATGCAAAAACCTTTCAGAAATTTGTGCAAATACTCAACGTGTGCACATATCCTAATAGTGCACATGCTGAATAACAACGAACCTAGTCATGGCCATGCATTTGCTCCTTCCACCCAAGGAACTAAATTTTCAGCCCCAATGATGCCAAGATCTATGGGGGTACAAGTGACTGGACCTCCTGTGATTATACATTTATTTAACCAGAAATAGAATATTTGGTAAATTCTACAAATTATTTTTCATGTGAATCAATTGACTTTTCCAACACTATGAATTAAAAATATCTTAAGAACCTAGAGAGACAGAATGTCTCGTAGTCTTGAGGTTTGACCATTTTGCAATAAGCTCACTTAAAATCATTTGCTAGATGTAAGTAAATATTGGTTGTAACCCTATAGTGGGGGCTATAGCTCACTGACTTTTTTAAATACCTCTCAGGTATACAAATTTATAGGAGATTCTTCTGAAGCAGAAAAGAAAGTCATATATGTGTCAGCAGTCTGGTTAGCTTCCCTTTCCCTTGTCTCAGACAAATTTTGGGTGAATTTGCAGCTCTATGTAAGTATCTCCTATTGTTTTCAGTAATATTAGTTTAGTAATATTTAGTAATATTTAGTAATATAGTAATATTAGTAATATTAGCCTCTCTGCATTGTGTGAACCAGGAAGATATCATCTTGAACCAGGAGGTGAAGGTCCAAATG
The DNA here is from genome assembly GCF_051348905.1 of Ranitomeya variabilis. Lineage (NCBI taxonomy): Eukaryota > Metazoa > Chordata > Amphibia > Anura > Dendrobatidae > Ranitomeya > Ranitomeya variabilis. The sequence continues at coordinate 335,678,309 of NC_135235.1, read as the reverse complement.
GAGGGGGAAGTTGAGGAGGAGGTGAAGGTGGTGGTGTGAGTGGAAGAGGCGTAGGTTGAGGAGCTAGCCAACAAGGTTTTTATGGGATTTTTTTATTGATGAGGAGAGCATCAAATGGAGATGTAGCCTTGGTTGATGTTGGTAGTGATGAAGCTGCTGGAGGAAGAGAGAGGGCATAGTTGATATATATTTGTTATGCACCCAAATGAACCACCTTCCTTTGGTGCAAGCAGGCGACTGCACGTTCCGTGTAATTTCTGTCATGGTTCTACCCTCAGTGTATCTGGGATGCAGTTATTGTTAGCACAGCAGTCCAATCTGGTACAGGGGCGTGCTGAGCTGTCGGTGTGTTGATTGATAGCTTGACCATCCAGTCTGAGACTGGGAGTTGCTGGCTGTCTCCAGGTGTTCATTGTCCCAGGTGATTGCCAGGCTACTTAACTGGGCTGTTTCTCCTAGACCTCTGCCAGAAGTACATTCAGCTACTGTGTGGTTTGTTCCTCTGTGCCTTGCGTTCTGTATGTAGATCTTTCATTGCGTGATCTTGGACCTCGTTCTGACCATCCATCTGTTTAAGCCCTTCTGCTGATTCCCTATCTTCCTGTTATTATGACCTCAGAACGTTACCTGACTACGCCTTTGTCTCTTCCTTCTGTTTATGACATACTCTCCTGGCTTCTGACCTTGGATTCCTTGACTATCATGACTCATGGCCTGGCTGTGAGAAGTGACTCAGCATCAGAATTTTGCAGGCCCAAGTACTCTTGGGTGAATTGTGAGGCCAGAAGAAGTAGAGGTAGTTTTAGATTGGCTGAGAGTGCCTTGTGACCCTTTGCTTTGTCTTCCACCCGGTCCCCTGCTGAAAGCACAGATTTGGCACCTAAGACCCATGGGCATGTACCTTGCAAATAACCTTGCAGTAACTTCTGCTCTTTAATGACTCTGCTGGCTGTGGTTGCGTAGGATATCCACCCAGCCTTGCCCAACAAGTGAAAGAGATTGAGTGCACTGATGCCCAATCACATGTTCTAGGATGAGTACGTGGGAAGGGTAGTGCAAAAGGTTAGCGGACCACAGCAGCACATCTCTGATGATAATGATTATGAAACACAGGTGTCAACTGCTGCAGCTTTCTGCTGTGTGTAGACCGGCAAAGAGGGCATGGATGAGGACTGGTTGGAACATCTTGGGGGAGATTAAAAGTATTTATTTTTAGAGCACCATTCATTCCATGGTGCTGTACATGAGGAGAGGTTACATACAAAACACAAATAGAAATTACAATGAACAAACTAATAGTGCCAGACAGGTACCAAGGGGAGAGAACCCTTCCCTTGTGGCATTACATTCTACAGGATAATGGGGAAGGTGACAGTAGGTTCAGGAGTTGCACCAGCTCTGGTGTTTCATGAGGTGGCAGCTGGGATATTGCAGGCTGTAAGCTGTTCCGAAGTCATTGGTTTTCAAGGTCTGCTTGAAAGTTCCAAATGTAGGGAGAATTCCACAGAATTCTACAGGAAGGGGGATACTCAGGAGAAGTCTTGCAGGCAACTGGATGGAGAGCATACAATTGAGTAAGAGCGAAGGAGGTCTTGGGAGGACCAGAGCTTACATGGTTTGAGATATCAGGAGATTAGTTCAGAGACACAGTTTATGGATGAGGCAGATTATGAACAACTTTGTAGGACACTGTTAGTAGCTTGCAGTGGATACTTTGCAGAGTTGGGAGACAATGAAGGGATTTGCAGACGGGAGAAGTAGAAAAGGAGTACTGAGTACAGGAGTGGATTAGTAGGGCAGGAGAGTTAAGGACAGACTGAAGAGGTACAATGATGCAGTGGGGAATGATGAGATCCTACACCCCACATGGAATCAAGGCCATTAGAATGATGTGGGCAGTTCGGAAGAAGGGGTGGTGTTCACGCTGATCCAGCTGCACAGCAAAAGAGGGAGCAGGGTGCAAAAGCACCGTGTCCGGCCCCTAGCCAGTACGTCGGTTTCCTCTATATGAGAAAGCCGTTGTTAGACATCTCACTGTGGCTTATCCCTTAGAAAACAAAAGGATCCACAGGCCAAAATCGGACATGCCAGATTGTTATCTTCCCTGACAATCATCAGTCAGAGGCACTCATACACATTAAACTATCACCTGTCGATATCTCTGTGTTTGGCCAACTTTCGTCTAATGTGGCGTTGCTTTAACTGCAACCTAAAAGTTATGGGTACTTTTAGGTTGTGTGAACAAAATGTCTTTTATTCATCTGCAAACCCTGCAAGTTTTTTATGTGGAAGATGATTCAGACCTTTTTTTTTGCTCTTTTCAGTCATCTTTTCTGATATCTTTATGCAACAATTTTTTTAATTGTATGGCATAAATTATTTCTTTTAACTGCTTGGCGTCTTTGAAAACCTGAAGTGGCTCACAAGACTGAACATATGCTCAGGAATTCGTTTTCACACTGCAGTGCATATATTTATTTTTTGTAGCTTTTATTTAGTGTTTTTTTTTCAGGAAGGTTAACGCGCAGATCCGTTTGAAATAGACGTTGTGTCCATATACCCTTAGGGCTCATACTCACTTGTGCGAGACTCGGATGAGTCTCGCATGGCAATACCCGACACTGCACCTGGCACAGAGGAGCGGAGCGTGCGGCTGCATGTATTCCTATGCGGCCGCACGCTCCGATCTGAGTGCTGGGTGCAGTGCCGGGTATTGCCGTGCGAGACTCATCCGAGTCTCGCGCAAGTGAGTATGAGCCCTTAGTCTGACTTATCAATAGAGGGTTGACCACTTGAAGCGCCTAGAGCTGCATGTGTGCCCTATACAGTATATATGTGTATACTGTATATAATAGATGGCTTAGGCCCCTTTCACACATCAGTTTTTTGCCATCAGTCACAATCCGTTGGCTCGACTGATCCGTCGCAGATTGTGAAAAACTAACTAACGGATCTGGCTAATTGGTTCGGAGCTTGCTCTGTTAAAAAAACGGAATTCATCGTCGGATTCCATCATTTGACGGATCCGGCGCCATAGGCTTCCATTCTAGAAAACGACGGATGGCGACGGATCCGTCGCTGTCCGTTTTTTCAACGTGCACAAAAAAGTTACTTTGTCCGTTGTCTCTTCCGCCGGACAATTTATGATGGATCCGGCGAACGACAAATGAAACGTGAAGCCATCCATCACAATCGGTCGCTAATACAAGTCTATGAGAAAAAAACGGATGTGGCGGCATCAGTCACCGGGTCCGATTTTTTTCAAAATTCGACGGATTGCGACTGATGGCAAAAACTGATGTGCGAAAGAGGCCTTAGAGGGGTTGATTCTCCTGGCAAATTTTCTTTAAGTCAATTTTCCTTTTAATCCTTAAATTTAAATAATTCTTTCTTTCAAGGCACCAATCCCGAGCCGACAGCTCGAGTATGTGTCCTGAGAAAAGATGTGAACGGCACTTTTGGATTTCATTTGCGCATGGAGATAGAACGAGATGGCCATGTTATTCGTCAAGTTGTACCTGGAGGACCAGCTCATCTTGCAGGACTTAAAGATGGAGACCGAGTGCTGCAGATCAATGGGGAATATGTGCATGAACAAGTGCACATTAGGGTGAGATCATGACTCTATTTTCAGTTCAGAATTCAATGTATATGGTGTAATTTATCTGTATACAGTATCAATGGATGAAGATATATCATTTTTTTTCACAAATGAAACCTTACTTTGCTCTAGAAATGCAATACACATATCTGTATTAGTTTTATTGTCCTACAGAATATATTTCATTTTTTCATCAGTCATTTCTAGTACATTTATGAGAACGTGGTGTAACATCAGATTTTATCATCCCTTCTTAGACACCAGAGCAGCAATTGGGCATTATAATGCAGAGATATATTCCAAATATCCTGTCCTATGTTGTCATAAGAAAACATCTTTGCCGTTACCAAAGAAAAACTAAGTGATGATTCTTATAAGAAAGGAGTATTAGGGTATGTTTCCACATTCCGTAAAGGCAGTGCTTTGGACGCAGCAGATATCCGCTCTGTCCAAAGTGCTGCCGGCTTTGTACACACGGTGATTCCGCATGTGTTCATTGAACCGTGCGGAATCACCGCATCCTATACATTGGACGGTGATATTTATCTTGCGAAGACTGAGTATCTCCGCAAGATGAATAGACATGCTGCAGTCTATAAAGACGCGCTGCATGTGCGTATACACAGACCTGCGTCTTTGAACGCATAGTGGAGATGGGATTTCATAAAATCCCCTCCACTATGCTGTAACATCTAGATGCTGCAGATTGGACGTTGTGGCTGTACGCAGCGTCCAATCCGCAGCCAATACTGACTGTGGAAACATACCCTAAAAAGCACTGTTTATTTACCAGTATTTTGGGTATTTGTAACAATATTAAAAATCCCCCTTGTTATAACAAACAGCACATAATCCTGTAAAGTACAAGTATGGCGGGCAGAGTACAGGCAGCTTCTAGCCATAGACATCATTAGCTTATTCTCTCAGTTCTACTGGGATTAGCTTGTCTGTCACATCTTGATTGATGTATGACATTTGTATTTGTTATCTTCACTAACAAGAACAAGTAGTTTAATGTTTTATATATGTCTTGCATTTGTAATGAGAAGATCCACTGAAAATTCAGAAATTCAAACTGCTGGCAAATCAGTGCATACAACGATTAACGCGATGACCCATAGATCCGCACATGCTTATAGGCAAATGTAGTGACATTATGACCGCAGAGCATGACGTAAAAAGCATTAAAAATCAAAAACGGATCATTTTGTTTTTAACAATAGTTCAACATGGGTTAAATGAATAAAATATGCAATTGACATCTCGTCTACCTTGCTCCGATATTGACTCTCTCTAAAGTTTTTACTTCCTTATTCCATGTAAAAATCAGAATTGATAGTCCACAGTTGTTGATATCTTGTAGAGGATGTCTGAAAAGATTATGGGAAATATCGAACGTTCCAGCTTGTGTCCCTTCCTCACAATATCATTTCATCCACTGAGGATTCTTGAGTTTTTATTTACTGCTCAACATGGTACAAAGATATACTTTTCCTGGTTGTATGTCAAAAGACACAGGAAATTCTGACAAGTGCCGCTTATCCAGTCAAATGCACAGCAGGCTTTTCTTAGCATCTGGCTGAAAATGCTGGAAAATACATGCTAATATCATGATGAAAAAGCATATAAACAGGGGAGAATTTGTGATAATATTTGCTCCAGAAATTTGGTGCATTTTGGGTTATTTTTAGTTGTTAGATACATCTAATAATAAATTCCTCCCATAATATATTTTGATAGAATTAAGCTCTTGTGACATCAGCCCTTATGATTACAGCATGCATGTGTATTATTCTGAAATCATGCTACATAATCATTCAAGTCCACAGGAACACTGTGCTGACACTATAGCAATAGAGTATAACTTGTAAATACACTGGCCTACATAATAGTCATATACAAGCTATAGCGTAAACTTATAAAATAGTTTCATATCATCACAATAGAACACAGTCTATAAATACAAATGGCATCAACAGAATATTACAGTCTGTAAAGAAACAACATATTAGAATATCCACTGCAAATTCACAGTCATACATAAATCATCACAATAGAATATCTCCAAAAAGCAAAGATAACCCTGCCAGACAGATAAATGTAATCCCAGGCTTAACAGCTCCTACTGGAAATACAAAATAATGTGTCTCTGCATGTCAATGGGCTACAGAGTATAGCATTCTAGTAAAGGGGTTGTCCACTACTATGAAACTGATAACCTTTCCCAAAGATGGCTCCTCAATATCATATCAGAGGGGATCTATCAGCCAGCACCCCCACTGATTCACTGTTTCCAGCTTTGGCTGTGCTCTGCTCTATTTACATCTGCCAGATCTGTTAACAGCTGATCGGTGGGGATACTGTGTGTCCGACTCCCACCGATGTGATACCTTTGACCTGAACTAAGTACAGTGGTGGAAATAAGCATTTGATCCCTTGCTGATTTTGTACGTTTGCCCACTGACAAAGACATGAACCGTCTATAATTTTAACCCCTTTCTGACCTCGGACGGGATAGTACGTCCGAGGTCAGATACCCCGCTTTGATGCAGGGCTCCGGCGGTGAGTCCGCATCAAAGCCGGGACATGTCAGCTGTTTTGAACAGCTGACATGTGCCCGCAATAGCGGCGGATGAAATCGCGATTCACCTGCCGCTATTAACTAGTTAAATGCCGCTGCCAAACGCTGACAACGGCATTTAACCGGCGCTTCCGGCCGGGCGGCCGGAAATGATCGCATCGCCGACCCCCGTCACATGATCGGGGGTCAGCGATGCGTCAGAATAGTAACCATAGAGGTCCTTGAGACCTCTATGGTTACTGATCCCGGCCTGCTGTGAGCACCACCCTGTGGTCGGCGCTCATAGCACACCTGCAATTCTGCTGCATAGCAGCGATCTGATGATCGCTGCTATGTAGCAGAGGCGATCGAGTTGTGCCAGCTTCTAGCCTCCTATGGAGGCTATTGAAGCATGGCAAAAGTAAAAAAAAAAAAAAAAAAACGTTAAAAAAATGTGAAAAAAAATAAAAATAAATAAAAGTTTAAATCACCCCCCTTTTGCCCCATTCAAAATAAATCAATAAAAAAAATCAAACCTACACATATTTGGTATCGCCGCGTTCAGAATCGCCCGATCTATCAATAAAAAAAAGCATTAACCTGATCGCTAAACAGCGTAGCGAGCAAAAAAATCAAAGCGCCAGAATTACGTTTTTTTGGTCGCCTCGACATTGCATTAAAATACAATAACGGGCGATCAAAAGAACGTATCTGCGCCGAAGTGGTATCATTAAAAACGCCAGCTCGGCACGCAAAAAATAAGCCCTCAACCGACCCCAGATCACGAAAAATGGAGACGCTATGGGTATCGGAAAATGGCACAATTTTTTTTTTTAGCAAAGTTTGGAATTTTTTTTCACCACATAGATAAAAAATAACCTAGTCATGTTAGGTGTCTATAAACTCATAATGACCTGGAGAATCATAATGGCCTGTCAGTTTTAGCATTTAGTGAACCTAGCAAAAAAGCCAAACAAAAAACAAGTGTGGGATTGCACTTTTTTGCAATTTCACCGCACTTGGAATTTTTTTTCCGTTTTCTAGTACATGACATGCTAAAACCAATGATGTCGTTCAAAAGTACAACTCATCCCGCAAAAAATAAGCCCTCACATGGCCATATTGATGGAAAAATATAAAAGTTATGGCTCTGGGAAGGAGGGGAGCGAAAAACGAGCACGGAAAAACGAAAAATCCCAAGGTCATGAAGGGGTTAAGGGTAGGTTAATTTTAAGATTGAGAGATAGAATTTCAAAAATAAAATCCAGAAAATAACATTGTATAAATTATATACATTAATTTGCATTTTGTAGTGAGAAATAAGTATTTGATCCCTCTGGCAAAGAAGACTGAATACTTGGTGGCGAAACTATTGTTGGCAAGTCAGAGACTTTTTTGTAGCTGATAATGAGGTTTGCGCACATGTCAGGAGGAATTTTGGTCCACTCCTCTTTGCAGATCATCTCTAAATCATTAAGATTTTGAGGCTGTCAATTGGCAACTTGGAGCTTCAAGTCCCTCCATAAGTTTTCTATGGGATTAAGGTCTTTTTGAGCCACTTCTTTGTTGTCTTGGCTGTATGTTTGGGGTTATTGTCTTGCTGGTAGACCCAGCCACAACCCATTTTTAATGTCCTGGTGGAGGGAAGGAGGTTGTCACTCAGGATTTTACTGTACATGGCTCCATCCATTCTCCCATTGATGCAGTGAAGTAGTCCTGTGCCCTTAGCAGAGAAACACCCCCAAAACATAATGTTTCCACCTCCATCCTTGACAGTGGGGTTGGTGTTCATTGGGTTATAGGCAGCATTTCTCTTCTTCCAAACATGGCGAGTTGAGTTAATGCCAAAGATCTTAATTTTTGTCTCATGTGACCCAGCACCTTCTCCCAATCACTCAGAGAATCATCCAGGTGTTTATTGGCAAGCTTCAGACGGGCCTGCACATGTGCCTTCTTGAGCAGGGGGACCTTGCGAGCACTGCAGGATTTTAAAGGGAATCTGTCACCTTATTTTGGCCCTATGTACTGCGGTCACCGCCATCAGAGGCTTATCTACAGTATTCTGTAATGCTGTAGATAAGCCCCTGATGTAACCTGAAAGTTTAGAAAAACAAGTTAGCTTATACTCACCCAGGGGCGTTCCCGGTGCGGTCCAATGGGCGTCGCGGTCCGGGTCTGGCGCCTCCCATCTTCATTCGATGACGTCCTCTTCTTCACTTCCTTCCGCGGCTCCTGCGCAGGCGTGCTTTATCTGCCCTGTTGACAGCAGCGTAAAGTATTGCAGTGTGCAGGCGCCGGGCCTCTCTGACCTTTCCCAGCACCTGCGCACTTCAGTTCTTTGCTCTTTTTTAACTGAGCATGCTTTGATTTTTTTAGGATACTTTAGCCAGCCCCCCTAGTCAGATCCATTGAAAAAACGGATCCGTCGCATCAGTTTTTCACAATCTGTGACGGATCCGTTGAGCCAACGGATTGTGACTGATGGCAAAAAACTGATGTGTGAAAGGGGCCTTTAACCGCTTCTTCACAGTATCTTTTGCTGGCTGTTTTTTGTCTACTCTTTCCCTTACCATCGGAGTTCCTAAGGATCATTCTGAGGCCGGCCTCACACTAGCGAGTTTTACGGACGTATGAGCGCATAAACTACATCCGTAAAATTCGCATTACACACGGCCCAATGAATCTCTATGGCCCAGCTCCTATCTGCCGTATATTACGCATCCGTAATATACGGTCTTGTACGGCCGTAGAAAATCGCAGCATGCTGCGTTTGTCACCGTATTGCGCAAAAAAAATCGCCAATGAAAGTCTATGGGGGCGAGAAAAATACGGATTCCACACGGACCAGCAGTGTGACTTGCGAGAAATACGCTGCGGTGTTAGTAAAAAGCCGGTAATTCAATTGCCGGCTTTTCATTTTTCCTTCACAAACCCGACAGGATATGAGACATGGTTTACATACAGTAAACCATCTCATATCCCTTTTTTTTTGCATATTCCACACTACTAATGTTAGTAGTGTGTATGTGCAAAATTTGGGCGCTGTAGCTTGTAAAATAAAGGGTTAAATGGCGGAAAAAATTGGTGTGGGCTCCCGCGCAATTTTCTCCGCCAGAGTGGTAAAGCCAGTGACTGAGGGCAGATATTAATAGCCTAGAGAGGGTCCATGGTTATTGGACCCCCCCTGGCTACAAACATCTGCCCCCAGCCACCCCAGAAAAGGCACATCTGGAAGATGCGCCTATTCTGGCACTTGGCCACTCTCTTCCCACTCCCGTGTAGCGGTGGGATATGGGATAATGAAGGGTTAATGTCACCTTGCTATTGTAAGGTGACATTAAGCCAGATTAATAATGGAGAGGCGTCAATTATGACACCTATCCATTATTAATCCAATAGTACTAAATGGTTAATAAAACACACACACATGATTACAAAGTATTTTAATGAAATAAAGACACATGTTGTTGTAATATTTTATTAGACTCTTAATCCACCTGAAGACCCTCGTTCTGTAACAAAGTTAAAAAAAATAAACAACAATATTCCATACCTTCCGTTGTTATGTCCCACGATGTAAATCCATCTGAAGGGGTTAAATCATTTTACAGCCAGGAGCTGTGCTAATGCACTTGCTCGTGCCTGTAAACCCCCAGGTACTGAAAGGAAAGCTGGGTGATCTGTAGTTACCTTGAGTCGCGGTGATGCACCCTCTGCTGGATGTCCTCATGAACTGGAGCCTTGGAAAAGTTCCCACACTCGAGTTCATATGAGGACAAATCAGCAGATTTGGTTTCCAGTGACATCTCCATGCTGATGACACCAAATTATACAACTCTTCACCTGATATCTTCCCAACTTTAATACAAAATACCAGGTATTGTCTGTCTGCTGTCTCTAACATCATGATCTCCCTCTATCTGAAACTGAATCTCTCCAAAACTGGACTCCTTGTGTTTCCTCCCTCTAATAACCTACCTATAACAGACTTTGTAATTTCCTTGGATTGTGCAACCATAACTCTCAAGCAGCAAACTCGCTGTCTTGTGGTCATATTTGACACAGAACTTTCCTTTATTCCTTATATTCAATCACTCACTCACACGTGTCACTTTCACCTTAAAAACATTTCCAGAATCTGACCTTATCTGACCTTTGAAACTGCAAAAACTCTTAAGGCCCCGTCTCACATAGCGAGATCGCTAGCGATATCGCTGCTGAGTCACAAGTTTTGTGACGCAACAGTGACCTCAGTAGCGATCTCGCTATGTGTGACACGTACCAGCGATCAGGCCCCTGCTGTGAGATCGCTGGTCGTGTCGGAATGGCCTGGACCTTTTTTTGGTCGTTGAGGTCCCGCTGACATCGCTGAATCGGTGTGTGTGACACCGATCCAGCGATGTCTTCACTGGTAACCAGGGTAAACATCGGGTTACTAAGCGCAGGGCCGCGCTTAGTAACCCGATGTTTACCCTGGTTACCAGCGTAAATGTAAAAAAAAACAAACACTACATACTTACATTCTGATGTCTGTCAGGTCCCTTGCCGTCTGTTTCCTGCTCTGACTGTGAGCGCCGGCCGTAAAGTGAGAGCACAGCACAGCAGTGACGTTACCGCTGCGCTCTGCTCTCACTGTACGTCGGCACTGTCAGAGCAGAAAGCAGACGGCAAGGGACCTGACGGACATCAGATGGTGAGTATGTACGTTTTTTTTTTTTTTTACATTTACGCTGGTAACCAGGGTAAACATCGGGTTACTAAGCGCGGCCCTGCGCTGGTTACCCGGGTGCTGCAGGGGGACTTCGGCATCATTGAAGACAGTTTCAACGATGCCGAAGTCGTTCCCCTGATCGATGGTCGCTGGAGAGAGCTGTCTGTGTGACAGCTTCCCAGCGACCACACAACGACTTACCAACGATCACGGCCAGGTGGTATCGCTGGTCGTGATCGTTGGTAAATCGCTATGTGAGACGGGGCCTTTACTGCTGCTCTTATTTACTCTTGTCTGGACTGCTGCAGCTCTCTTCTGATAGGTCTCCCTCCTACCAAACTTTCTCCTCTACAATAATAATCTTTATTTTTATATAGCGCTAACATATTCCTCAGCGCTTTACAGTTTGCACACATCATCATCATCATCGCTGTCCCCGATGGGGCTCACAATCTAAATACCCTATTAGTATGTCTTTGGATTGTGGGAGGAAACTGGACTACCCAGAGGAAACCCACGGGGAGAACATACAAACTCCTTGCAGATGTTGTCCTTGGTGGGATTTGGACCCAGGACTCCAACCCTGCAAGGCTGCTGTGCTAACCACTGAGCCAACGTGCTGCCCAGCGATCCATCCTGATCCATAGTGAATGCAGCAGCCAGGGTCCTATTTTTGTCCAGCCACTACACAGATGCCACTTCAGTCACTACACCAGTTACCCATTTGCTACAGAATCAAATATAAACTCATCTCTCTCATCAGCAAAGCTCTCCACAGTTCTGCACCATCCTATATCTCCTCTCTCATTTCTGTCTATTGCCCTATGTGTGCCCTCCATTCTGCAACTGATCTACGACTAACATCATACATAATTCAAACCTCGCACATCCGTCTCTCGTGCTGCGCCAGTCTACTGGAATGCACTACCCCAAATGATCCGACTGACACCTAGCCCCCATGTTTTTAAGCATGTTTTAAAATACATCATTTTAGGAAAGCTTATCACTAGTGATGAGCGAGTATACTCGTTGCTTGGGTGGTCTCCGAGTTTTCATGACTGCTCGGGGATTTAGTTTTCATCGCCACAGCTGAATGATTTACAGCTACTAGCCAGACTGAGTACATGTGGGGGTTGCCTGGTTGCTAGGGAATGCCCACATGTAATCAAGCTGTCTAGTAGCAGCAAATCATCTAGCTGCGGCAAGGAAAACTAAATCTCCGAGCAGTCATAAATACTCAGAGACCACCCGAGCGTGCTTGGGAAAACACAAACAGCGATTATACTCTCTCATCACTACTTATCACCTCAACTCACTAACCTAATGCTCCCCTTTTCCCTCTTTGTAAGTGTTAATCATAATCAGCTCTTTCCTATTCATTTGTCTCCATGTCCTCCATGCATCCAATACCACTTGGTAACTGCACTTATACAGATCCTGGCTGGTGGCTGATTTACAACAGTTCTGCAAAGATGAGTGGGCCAAAATTCCTCCAGAGCATTGTAAAAGATTCATTGCCAGTTATCGCAAAAGTTTCATTGCATTTGTTGCTGCTAAGTGAGGCCATACAAGTTATTAGGTTTAGGAGCAATCACTTTTTCACACAGGGCCCTGTAGGTTTGGATTTCTTTTTCCCCTAATACTAAAGAAGTTCACTGAAAAACTGCATTTTGTGTTCACTTGTGTTATCTTTGTCTAATATCTAAATTTGTTTGGTGATTTGAAAACATTTAAGTGTGACTAACATGCAAAAGAATAGGAAATCCGGAATTAGGCGAACACTTTTTCGCACAACTGTACATTGTGATGCTAGTGGGTTGCCCGCCAGGGCAGTAGAGATACTCGGTACCGGGTACGGTCGCAGTTAAAGGGGTGGTCACGGTGGCAGCGACCTGATCCGTGGCCCTGGGTGCTCAAGTAAAGGGGGAAAGGTCTTTTAAAGGGAGTAGTAATAAAGTTTGTGTTTGTGATGCCACCTGTGGTTCTCGGACAGAGTGGACCTACACTGCTTAAAGGGGTCCTCTGGGGTGATGTTACTGCAACATAGATGGTGACGCTTCCTACAGGTGAAGCTGGGTCCCCAGGGCTCCCAGTGTAGTGGGCAAGGATGGTGGGTTGCCGGTAAATAATAGGAGGACACAGAGTTGCAGTCTTTACCTGGTTTACTGTTGTTGTAGTCAGTCTCAGTCTAGGGTACCAGCAACAGGTGTAGATGGAGTCCAGGCAGCCTGAAGACAGGTGGAAACCCCTTTGACAGGTCAGGTTGGGAGCCTTCCATTTTGCGCTGATTATTAGTCCCTTGCTGCCTGTAGTGTCCTGACGTGGTCCTCTTCTCTCCTGTCCTGGGACAGTGCACGGTAGGCAACTTGAGCCGTTTCTCTGAGGTCTCTTTATATGGTGACTCCAGGCTCTGGAATGCTGCTGTACCTTAGGTTTTATGTGGGCAGGTTACTTTCAGTTCTCTGCCCTCTGGTTCTGCTGTGGGACTTGCAGTTCCACACAGCCTCAGGCTCCCGGTGCCTGGTTTCTGCGCTCAGCTTTGAGGGGCCCAACCGAAGCCTCCTCAAGTTCCTCTGTTCCTCTCTACTCCTTCACTGTCTCTTGTCTCTACCAGACTCTTTAACCCCTCCTCCAGACCAGGATGTATATATCAGGGAATCTCCCCTTAAACTGGGTTTAGAGCTCCCCCTACTAGCCTGTAGTCAGAATATGTTGCATGTAAGATTACCTGCCAAAGGGATCCCTCCCGTTTCGAGGCATGGCATTACCCTCCCGGTAAGGAGAGAGGAAGGCAGCACCACTGTGGTATCCGAACTCCTTGGTTGCCACACTAGTCACTTCTCACGTCCAAGCCGTGAGTTAGAATAGTCAAGGAGTCCAAGGTCAGAAGCCAGGCGGGTACGTCGTAAACAGAAGGAAGAGAAAAAAGCGTGGTCAGGTTACGTTCTGAGGTCAGAATACCAGAAGGATAAGGGTAAGTTCAGACAGGGCGTTTTTGCTGCATATTTTTTTCTGCAGCAAAACCTGATCATCTTGGCAGGAAAGAAGCTGTGCCAAAAATGCAAGTTTAGGTGTGTTTTTGCCGCTTTTTTTTCATGCGTTTTTTCTCTTTGTGCATGCCAATAAAGTTGAGTGCACACAGAGAAAAAACACAACTTCCTGTAGATAGATAGAATGAATAGACAGAATAGATAGATTGATAGAATAGATAGAATAGAATAGATACTTTACCTGCGGTATCCTCTTCCCCGGCATTTTCCCACAGTGCAGAGGTTACCTCCGTTCAGGCTGTGAGAGAGCGCAGGCTTGGTGACGTCACCGCTAGTTACTGAGCCTGTGCCCGCTCTGTCTCATTCATTCCCCAGTCACTTACAGCCGGGAGCGGTCGTATTAGCAGCACTCCCGGTTGTAAGCTTTATCTCCTCCAGATACTGCGTGGGACGCTCGTTATATTGGACTACGACGGATCAGGGAGTATACTTTTGATTTTTTTATTTTATCTTTATTACAGAAGAGGGCTTTGCTTTGGAATGGCAAAACTGTGTGTTGTTTTATTTCGTTAAAAGACTTTTTTATGCGTGTGTGTGTTTATTTTACCCTTTAGCAAGTATAGGATTAGTAATGGATAGGTGTCTTATTGACACCTCTCCATTACTAAGCCGGCTTAATGTCACCTTACAATAGCAAGGTGACATTATCCCCTCATTACCTAGCTTGCCACTGCTACAGGGCAAGTGGGAAGAGCCTGTGTAACAGGCCAGATTAAACCCCCCGCCCAGAATATACCCTGGGTTAAAGTGGCCTAGGCCAGATTATACCCTGGGTATATTCTGGCCTAGCCCAAACTATGCCCCGGGGTATAAATTGGACTAGTCCAGTTTATACCCCTCTGGGCCAGATTATACCCCGGGTATATTCTGGCCTAGCCCAAACTATACCCCGGGATACAAATTGGACTAGTCCAGATTATACCCCTCCAGGTCAGAATATACCCCAGCTGCTGTAGATCAGATTTTTCAGCCTTTTGAGAACCATTGAGTGATATAATCAATAACGGAACCACAGGCAGCAAACGGTGCCCCAGGCAGCGCACAGGGCCCAAGGCAGCGCACAAGGCCCAAGGCAGCGCACAGTGCCCCAGGCAGCACACAGGCGCCCCAGGCAGCACACAGGGCCCCACGCAGCGCACAGGGCCCCAGGCAGCGCACAGGGCCCCAGGCAGAGTACGGGGCCCCAGGGAGCGCATAGGGCCCCAGGCAGTGCACGGGGCCCCAGGCAGCGCACAGGGCCCCAGGCAGCCCACAGGGGCCCCAGGCAGCCCACAGGGCCCCAGGCAGCCCACAGGGCCCCAGGCAGCGTACAGGGGCCCCAGGCAGCACACAGGGGCTCCAAACAGTGCACAGTGCCCCAGGCAGTGCGCAGGACCCCAAGCAGCCCACAGGGGCCTCAGGCAGCACAGAGGGGCCCCAGGCAGCACAGAGGGGCACCAGGAAGAGCACAGGGGCCCCAGGCAGCGCACCGGGCAACATACCCCTCTGGGCCAGATTATACCCCGGGTATATTCTGGCCTAGCCCAAACTATACCCCGGGGTACAAATTGGACTAGTCCAGATTATACCCCTCCAGGTCAGAATATACCCCAGCTGCTGTAGATCAGATTTTTCAGCCTTTTGAGAACCATTGAGTGATACAATCAATAACGGAGCCCCAGGCAGCAAACGGGGCCCCAGGCAGCGCACAAGGCCCCAGGCAGCACACAGGCAGCCCCAGGCAGCGCACAGGGCCCCAGGCAGAGTACAGGGCCCCAGGCACACACAGGGGCCCCAGGGAGCGCACAGGGCCCCAGGCAGCGCACAGGGCCCCAGGCAGACCACAGGGCTCCAGGCAGACCACAGGGCTCCAGGCAGCCCACAGGAGCCTCAGGCAGCACACAGGAGCCTCAGGCAGCACATGGGGCCCTGGCAGAACACAGGGCCCCAGGCAGCGCACAGGGCCCCAGGCAGCACACAGGGGCCCCAGGCAGCACACGGGGCCTCAGGCAGCGCACGGGGCCCCAGGCAGCGCACAGGGGCCCCAGGCAGCACAGAGGGGCCCCAGGCAGCACACAGGGGCCTCAGGCAGCGCACAGGGGCCACAGGAAGAGCACAGGGGCCCAGGCAGCGCACAGGGCAACAGGCAGCACAGAGGGGCCCCAGGAAGAGCACAGGGGCCCCAGGAAGTGCACGGGGCCCCAGGCAGTGCACAGGACCCCAGGCAGCCCACAGGGGCCCCAGGAAGCCTGCAGGGCCCCAGGCAGCGCACAGGGGCCCCAGGCATCACACGGGGCCCCTGGCAGAACACAGGGCCCCAGGCAGCACACAGGAGCCCCAGGCAGCACACAGGACCCCAGGCAGCCCACAGGGGGTCCCAGATAGCGCACAGGGGGGCAGAGACAGTGAGCAAGGGGGTAAGAGCGTGCAAGGGGGGGAAATAGACAGAGTGCATGTCCCCTGTGCGCTGTCTGGGACCCCCTGTTCGCTATCTGGGACCCACTGTACGCAGTCTGGGACCCCCTTTGCGATATCTGGGGCCTTGAGTATATCACTCAATCCTGTAAGGCTAGTTTCACATTTGCATACAGCCGTGCGCATGCGTACGCTCTCAGTGAAGCCTTGACCACTGCTGCGCCCCACCGGTTAAGCTCCGCCCACGTTCTTTTGACGGTGCTGCAACCCACGGCGAAGGCAACAAGTTGGATTTTCTTGTGTTCACCGAATTGTCAAAACAACGCATGCGGACGCAAACGCAAACATCCGCAGGGCCTGTGTACCCAATGATAATGATAGGGTACGCAGGCCGCATGCGTACCTGGGCGGAGCTTAACTGGTGGGCGTGGCAGTGGGCGGGGCTTCACTAAGAGCGTACACAGCCGTGCGCAAATGTGAAACTAGCCTAAGATGTCTAGGGCCCCTGTGCGATGTTCGATGTCTGGGGCCCCTATGCAATGTCTGGGGCCCTGTTCTTGAGTACCTCACTCAATGGTTCTCATAAGCGTGAAAAATCTGATCTACAGCAGCAGGGGTATATTCTGGCCTGGAGGAGTATAATCTAGCCTAGGTATAATATACCCATGGTCTATACTCCTCTAGGGCAGAATATTAGTGTGGTTTTGCTGCTGTAGTGCTACAGTATATATAGATGCACATACACAAACCATATACCATTTCATGTGGCTTTTGTCAGATTTTCATGCAGTCTGCAGCAGATTTCCCTCTTCCACGTGACACAGAGAAATCTGCTGTGCTTCTGCAAAAAAAAAATCAAAATCGTTGGGATGCGGATTTTGATGCAGATTGACTGCTGATTTTTTCCCTGTTGAAAATCAGCAGCAAATCTAGTGCAAGGGAAAGGGTGGACTAGACTTCTAGCATGTGTTGGAGGCATTACATGGAACTGATAGTAGATGGTGCAGTTCCATCAGTGCATAGTTAATGTTATATGTTGTAACTTGTTATGTATGTTTCTCCCTGCTCTCTATAATATGCAGCTTAAGTTCTCCAATGTGAGTTCCTATTCTATCCTGATAAGGTATATAAAGTGAACTTGGAACACCTCCAACAAAAAAAAAAGTTTTCCAATTTTGACAACAATGGAAGACCAACTAAATGATCAGCTTTTGAGATTCTACACTGCAACAGAACAAAAGTACCCCCAGTGGATCTACGATCTACCTCCAGAGAAACGTTCAAATGCCAAGTCCCAGTTTAGACAAACATCTAAGCCATATCGAGCAGAGAAAGGGATAATTTACTATGGAAAAAAGGAGGTTCTCACTAAAAGCCGACTGCCATATATCCTGAAGGCCTGTCACGACAACCCAACTTCTGGTGGCCATTTTGGCAGAGATAAAACATTTGCCAAAATTTCTGACCATTATTACTGGAAGGGAATGAAGAATGATGTTTACCAACATGTCAAAGCCTGTCAAAAATGTTTTGTCACATGTCCCAAAATCAGCAAAGAAGCTCCACCACTCAACAGTATACCAGTGCCAGGAAAAGTATGGAGCTTAGTTGGGATTGATATGATCGGTCTTCTTCAGGAAACATCAAACGGCAACAAATATATAGTTGCTGTCACTGATCATTTCTCGAAGTGGACTGAAGCAACAGCTGTTCCAGACAAGAGTGCCATGTCAGTAGCAAAATTTTTGTACAACATTATTTGCCGCTTAGGCTGTATGGACACTCTGATTAGCGACCAGGGAAGAGAGTTTGTGAACTCGATTATCGACAACCTGATGGATCATTTTAAAACAGATCACCGCATTTCATCTGCCTACCACCCACAAACAAATGGCCAGCGGGAACGTGACAATCGAACACTCAAAGAATCTCTTTGCAAGCTTGTCAATGACCAAGGAACCAACTGGGACCAGTTCATCCCTGGTGTTTTGTTTGCCTATCACACATCTGTGCATGCCTCAAACAAGTGCACTCCATTTGAGGTCATGTATGGACGAAAGGCTAAGCTTCCTATTGACCTCAATCCATCAGCAAATGACACTGTGGATGTCATGTCTCTTTCAGATGATGCCAACCCTGATGTGCTAAATACACTCACAACCATTCATAACAGGATCCTCTCAACTGTAAGTACCAACATCCATTCTGCTCAGGAACACCAAAAGTGTGCGTTTGATCGCCGACACAAGAGCAACAAAGGAATCACTGCTGGCACCATTGTTTATATCAAGAGTCAATGTCGTATTCATCGCATGGGTTCAAAGATGGCACCACGCTGGGTTGGACCCTACTTAGTTGTGGAATCCTTAACCAAGGGACGAGTAAAACTTAAGAACAATAAGACTGGCAAGATACTAAGCAACACCTACATGCCTGCAACCTTAAGATTTACCAGGATGAAGAGACTTCTCTACCACCCCAGTCCCCTGATGACTGTCCCAGTGACTCTGCCACACAGAAACACCAGCAAACCAAGACTTTCAACCCACTACCAAGTTCAGGAAGGAAGTATCTTACCACCACTCTTGACCTTACGTTTAATAGGGTTGTGTACTTTGGAGGCACAAGAGATCTTGGACAACCACGGCGTACATATAAAACCAAAGGTGATGGGAACTGCTATTTTTGGGCCATCAGCTATTTCCTGACAGGAACAGAGGACAACTACACCCTTCTCAGAGCTAAAGTCATCCACCACATTAAAACTCACTTGTCCAAAAAACTACAAGGCTACTGTAATCAAGATGTGAATGAATATGTGAACACCTTTGGCATCTCTTGTGATGGAGTCTGGGCAACTGATGCTGAAATCATGGCCACAGCAAATCTGTTGAGTTGTGACATCGTCATCCACACCAAAGTTGGTAACACCATGGATTGGTTGACCTATCCCTATCTTGAAAACAATCATGATCATTTTAACCCCTTAACGACCGCCGATACGCCTTTTAACGGCGGCAGTTAAGGGTACTTAAACCACAGCGCCGATAATTAACGGCGCTGTGGAAAAAGTGAATAGTGCCCCCCAGTGTCGGATTTTCTCTGGGGTCTCGGTTACCGGGGGTAGCCAAGACCCCAGAGAACATGATTCGGGGTTTTTTTACTGACCCCCGAGTTGCGATCGCCGCCGGTAATTAACCCTTTACCGGCGGTCGCAAAAAAACAAAACAAAAAACGCGATTTCCCATTTAATTTCTCTATCCTCCGATGTGATCGCACATCAGAGGACAGAGAAATAGGGTCCCCGATCGCCCCTGATAGCCCCTCGATACTCACCTGTCTCCCCCGGTGCTCCTCGTGGTGCCCGATGGGTGCCGCCATCTTGTTCCGCCAAATAATAGCGGGCGCATGCGCAGTGCTCCCGCCGGCCGGCACCCGGAAGATCTTTGGGGTCTCGGCTGCCGGGGGTAGCCGAGACCCCAAAGAAAATGATCGGGGTCGGTTTTTACCGACCCCTGTTTTGCGATCGCCGGTAATTAACTGTTTACCGGCGACCGCAAAAAAAAAAAAAAAAAGCGATGTGTAATTCTCTGTCCTCTGATGTGATCGCACATCAGAGGACAGAGAAATAGGGGGATTCGGGGACCCTGTTATACTTACCGGTGTCCCTGGGTCCTCCTGTGTCCTCTCCTGGCTGCTGGCTTCTTCCTCCGGTAAGAAAATGGCGGGCGCATGCGCAGTGCACCCGCCATGATCTGCCAGCCAGCAGCTAGAGGAGTTGGGGCTAAAATTAGGGTTAGGGTTGGGGCTAAAGTTAGGGTTAGGATTGGGGCTAAATTAAGGGTTAGGGTTGGGGCTAAAGTTAGGGTTAGGGTTGACATGATAGATCAAGATGGTAATGATTATAAAAGGTGGAAGGAGATGACCACGTTGCCGCCTTACATATCACGTCTATGGAGACGTCCGTTTTCTCCGCCCAGGATGAGGCCATGGCTCGAGTGGAGTGGGCCTTGATGCCTTCTGGAGGAATTTGACCTTTGGCAGTATAGGCAAGACATATTGCATCTCTGATCCATCTGGCAATAGAACCTTTTGTAACACTCGCCCCCTTCCTTGGGTTCTGAAAGGAAACAAACAGAGCCCTACTCTGCCTCCAAGGCTCTGTTTTGTGCAAGTATTCTAATACTGTTCTCCTAACATCTAGCATATGACATTTCTGCTCTTCTGCTGAAACTGGATTATCACAAAATGATGGTAAATATATTTCCTGACTTCTGTGGAATTTAGAAGCTACCTTTGGCAGATATGCTGGATCCGGTTTCAAAACTATCCTATCCTGAAAGACCATTAGATAAGGAGGGTCTACCGACAATGCTTGCCTATCACTTACTCTTCTAGCAGAAGTCAAGGCCACTAGAAGAGCCGTTTTTAAAGTTAAATTTTTAATGGAGACAGAATCTAACGGCTCAAAGGGGGGTTCTGTTAAAGCATCCAAAACCAAATTTAGATCCCATGGCGGCAATCTAACAATATGAACCGGGTTACTACGTTCCGTAGCTTTAATGAATCTAGATACCCATCTATTTCCCGCCACATTGCTGTTATATAATGCCCCCAGGGCTGATACCTGAACTCTAAGGGTGTTTAACGCCAACCCCAATTCTCGGCCCCTCTGTAAGAACTCCAGAATAGCCGGAATTGGAATTTTTGTCCGTGAAAGGCTGTTGATAAAAGGCAAGGAATTTTTTCCAGATCTTACAATAAATTTTAGTAGTGACTTCTTTCCGGCTACTTAAAAGGGTAGATATCAAAGCGTCAGAAAATCCCCTCCTTTTTAATAATTCCCTCTCAAATTCCATGCCGTCAAATGCAGAGATTTCACATTGGGATAACGAAATGGACCCTGAGAAAGAAGTTCCGGACTCACAGGCAACACCCAGGGGTCGGTCACTGACATTGCCCTGAGTAAGGAGAACCATGCCCTCCTGGGCCAGAAGGGGGCAATTAGGATTACTCTCGCCCCCTCCTTCCTGATCTTCCTGAGAACTAGAGGGATCAGACATATTGGGGGAAATGCATACGCTAGAGGGAAATCCCAATGAATCTGAAGGGAGTCTATTATACAAGGTTTGTCCGCTACCTGAAGGGATGCAAACTTCCTGGTCTGTCTGTTTTCCCTCATAGCAAACAGATCTATAACGGGTAGCCCCCACAGACCCACTATCTGTTTGAATACTAGCCGATTTAGAGCCCATTCCCCCTGACGCAGAGAATGACGGCTGAGGTAATCTGCCTCTGTGTTGTGTTCTCCTCATATGTGAACCGCTGAGAGAGAGAGAAAATGAGCTTTGGCTATGTCGAGTATGTCTGCGGTGGTGTTCATCAGAGACTTTGACCTTGTCCCTCCCTGATGGTTGAGATATGCTACCACTGTCGTGTTGTCTGACTGGACCCTTACATGCGAGTCCCGCAGGAACGGTAGCCATCTGAGCAGGGTATTTGTTTACTGCCGTAAGCTCTTTCCAATTTGAGGACTCTTGGGTCTCTAAGAGAGACCATTGCCCTTGAGTCCAAACATCTCCTATGTGAGCTCCCCATCCTATTGGACTGGCATTGGTTGTGACCGTGTTGTCTGGTACTATTTCCCAATGTACCCCTTTTGCCAAATGTTCCATATTTAGCCACCATTTTAGACTGTTCAGAGTGGTGGTGGATAGTGTGAGTCTTCCGCTTAAGTGACCTTGAAGACTCCTTTCTGTATCCAGGACTTGGGCTTACAATATCCGAGTGTGGAATTGAGCCCACTGAACGGCCGGTATGCAAGATGTTAATGACCCCAACAGGGACATTGCGTCTCTCAAGGTCAGATCTGTTTTTTTTTATCACAGTCCTGACTTTGTGTATAATCTTCTGCTTCTTTTCTTCTGGAAGAAAACATAGCTGATTCTCTGAATCTAGCAGAATACCCAGGAAAGTCTGATTCGTTGATGGCTCTAGTTTTGACTTCTCTAGGTTGACCAGCCAACCTAGGTCCTGTAGAGAAGATATTATACAGTTTAGGCGACTTTTACACTGGACAAACGAACTACCCACTACTAGGAAGTCATCCAAGTAGGGTATAACTAATGTATCCTGTTCTCTGATATAGGCCATTACTTCCGCAATGACCTTAGTAAACACCCTTGGTGCCATAGATAATCCAAATGGCATTGCCGTAAACTGAAAGTGCCTGACCTGATCGTTTAAGCGCACCGCCATTCTGAGGAACCGATGGTGATCTTTGTGAATGGGCAGATGGTAGTATGCATCTCTTAAATCCAGGACTGTCATATAACACCTGGGAAAAAGAAGTTTAGTCGCCGTTTTAATTGATTCCATCTTAAAGGCATGGTATTGTAGAAATTTGTTCAGCTTTCGTAAATTTATGATGGTTCGAAAGGAACCGTCAGGTTTGGAGATTAAAAATAAAGGGGAATAGAACCCTTCCCCCTCCTGATCTTTTGGAACCTCTACAATAACTTCCTTCTGTCTCAACATCTGAACCTCTTTTTCCAGGGCCTTCTGTTGGTCTAAGGAACCAGGGGCAGTCAATACATAGTAATCGGAAGGTCTTTCCCGGAACTCTAATTTTAATCCTGACTATACCCAGAATCCAATTACTGGAAGTTATTCTGGCCCACTGAGTATAGAAATGTCTTAATCTGCCCCCTACGGGAAGATCTGATTTAATGGTAATTTCGCCTACGTCTTGAGGAAGATGATGAGGTATTAAAGTCTGAACTTCTCTTCTTCAGCTCCGTCGGCTCTCGGGTTGAGTAGGGTCTCCGGTATGGGAAGCGTTTCTTAAGTTATTCCTAAAGGTAGGATTGAATACTTTAGGAAAACCCTTCTTCCTATCCTCAGCCTTAGCCAGGATGTCATCCAGCACCGGGCCAAATAAGTACTCACCCCTACACGGAATAGTACACAGTTTAGCTCTAGCCTGCGCATCCCCTTTCCAGGTCTTAAGCCATAAAGCCCGCCGGGCAGCATTTGAGAGTCCTGCTCAGGGCCGGACTGGGACTAAAATTCAGCCCTGGCATTTGAAGTTACACAGGCCCACTTGTCACATGGTGACTTTATAATATCTTTGTACACTTGTAGGCAGGGCCGGTTTTAGGCAAAGTGGGGCACTACGCCTAGGCAAAGTTTAAAATGGGGCCCACAATGCTAACATATTGCACATCAAACAAAAGCGTTTTGGTTGTATTTACAAGCGCTGAGTTCAGGCTGCTAAATGAGTTTGATCGACAATACTGAAGTTGTTCAACGCTTGTTTCCTGGCCTCTTTCCACCAGCTGAGGAATAATGATGGGACAGAACGATCACTAACAGATCACTAACCGATCCCCATACAGTATCATGTTATCAGCAGCACATCTACAGTTTACAGCGGCGATGTGCTGCTGAGAACAATGATTTTTGTTCCGGCAAAAAAATCTGAATATGCAGCATTTTACTTGTTTAGTAAAATACACCCCATAGTCCTCCATATGTTATAATGTGCTCCACAGTCCTCCATATAGTACTCCATATATTAAAATACACTGCTCAGTCCTCCACATAGTATAATACACTCCTCATAGTCCTCCATATAGCATAATACACTCCTCATAGTGCTCCATATAGCATAATGCACCGCCATAGTCATCCATGTAGTACAATTCACTTCCCATAGTATAATGCACCCCATAGTCCTTCATATAGTATAACATATTCCCCATAGTCCTCGATACAGTATAATGCAGCCCACATATAGCATAATGTAGCCACCACCCTACAGAATATAATGCGGCAACCACAGAGTATAATGCAGCCACCCCACGGTATAATGCAGCCACCCCACAGAGTATAATGCAGCCACCCCACAGAGTATAATGTAACCCCATAGAATATAATGCAGCCCCCCATAGTATATAACACAACCTCCCCCATAGTATATAACCCAACCTCCCCCATAGAATATAATATACCCCCACAATAGTATATACCACAGCCACATAGTACATAACATGGCCTCCCCATAGAAGATAATATACTCCCCATAGTATATAGCAAAGCCCGCATAGTATATAGCACAGCCCACACAGCAGTATACAGCACAGCCCACACAGTAGTATATACAGCACAGCCCACACAGTAGTATATACAGCACAGCCCACACAGTAGTATATACAGCACAGCCCACACAGTGGTATATACACAGCACAGCCCGCACAGTGGTATATACAGCACAGCCCGCACAGTAGTATATCCAGCACAGCCCGCACAGTGGTATATCCAGCACAGCCCGCACAGTGATATATCCAGCACAGCCCGCACAGTGGTATATACAGCACAGCCCGCACAGTGGTATATACAGCACAGCCTGCACAGTGGTATATACAGCACAGCCCGCACAGTGGTATATACAGCACAGCCCGCACAGTAGTATATCCAGCACAGCCCGCACAGTGGTATATCCAGCACAGCCCGCACAGTGGTACATCCAGCACAGCCCGCACAGTGGTATATCCAGCACAGCCCACACAGTGGTATATACAGCACAGCCCGCACAGTGGTATATACAGCACAGCCCGCACAGTGGTATACACAGCACAGCCCACACAGTGGTATATCCAGCACAGCCCACACAGTGGTATATACAGCACAGCCCGCACAGTGGTATATACAGCACAGCCCGCACAGTGGTATATACAGCACAGCCCACACAGTGGTATATCCAGCACAGCCCACACAGTGGTATATCCAGCACAGCCCGCACAGTGGTATATCCAGCACAGCCCACACAGTGGTATATCCAGCACAGCCCGCACAGTGGTATATCCAGCACAGCGGTATATACAGCACAGCCCACACAGTGGTATATCCAGCACAGCCCACACAGTGGTATATCCAGCACAGCCCGCACAGTGGTATATACAGCACAGCCCACACAGTGGTATATCCAGCACAGCCCACACAGTGGTATATCCAGCACAGCCCACACAGTGGTATATCCAGCACAGCCCACATAGTGGTATATACAGCACAGCCCGCACAGTGGTATATCCAGCACAGCCCACACAGTGGTATATCCAGCACAGCCCACACAGTGGTATATACAGCACAGCCCGCACAGTGATATATACAGCACAGCCCACACAGTGGTATATCCAGCACAGCCCACACAGTGGTATATACAGCACAGCCCGCACAGTGGTATATCCAGCACAGCCCACACAGTGGTATATCCAGCACAGCCCACACAGTGGTATATACAGCACAGCCCACACAGTGGTATATCCAGCACAGCCCGCACAGTGGTATATCCAGCACAGCCCACACAGTGGTATATCCAGCACAGCCCGCACAGTGGTATATCCAGCACAGCGGTATATACAGCACAGCCCACACAGTGGTATATCCAGCACAGCCCACACAGTGGTATATCCAGCACAGCCCGCACAGTGGTATATACAGCACAGCCCACACAGTGGTATATCCAGCACAGCCCACACAGTGGTATATCCAGCACAGCCCACACAGTGGTATATCCAGCACAGCCCACATAGTGGTATATACAGCACAGCCCGCACAGTGGTATATCCAGCACAGCCCACACAGTGGTATATCCAGCACAGCCCACACAGTGGTATATACAGCACAGCCCGCACAGTGGTATATACAGCACAGCCCGCACAGTGGTATACACAGCACAGCCCACACAGTGGTATATCCAGCACAGCCCACACAGTGGTATATACAGCACAGCCCGCACAGTGGTATATACAGCACAGCCCGCACAGTGGTATATACAGCACAGCCCACACAGTGGTATATCCAGCACAGCCCACACAGTGGTATATCCAGCACAGCCCGCACAGTGGTATATCCAGCACAGCCCACACAGTGGTATATCCAGCACAGCCCGCACAGTGGTATATCCAGCACAGCGGTATATACAGCACAGCCCACACAGTGGTATATCCAGCACAGCCCACACAGTGGTATATCCAGCACAGCCCGCACAGTGGTATATACAGCACAGCCCACACAGTGGTATATCCAGCACAGCCCACACAGTGGTATATCCAGCACAGCCCACACAGTGGTATATCCAGCACAGCCCACATAGTGGTATATACAGCACAGCCCGCACAGTGGTATATCCAGCACAGCCCACACAGTGGTATATCCAGCACAGCCCACACAGTGGTATATACAGCACAGCCCGCACAGTGATATATACAGCACAGCTCGCACAGTGGTATATCCAGCACAGCCCGCATCTCTCCTCCTCCCCCCGAGAATGTCCCCACAGTCCAGTAAAAAAAACCAAAAAAAAACACTCTCCTCACCTTTCCACTTGCCTGCGTTGCTTCCTGCTCCTGTCTCAGCGGCTGCAGTCTGCCCGGGACACAGCAGGTGCGCGATGATATGACATCAGCGCACACCCGCAGTGTCAGAGGCAGAGCGGGGAATGATGGGAGAGGGAGCGTCTGTAGACGCTCTCTCCTCCATCATTGCATTCAACTGTAGTTGAATGTGATGGCAGGGGGGTGAGTCGGCGGCGGCGGGGGGAGGCGGATCGAGCGGCCCACGACTGGCACCGGCCCTTCTGGTATTTGCCAGAAGTGCCCGATGGCCAGTCCGGCCCTGGTCCTGCTGATCTGGCTGCAAGTTTCAGGGAGTCCACCGAGGCATCCGCCAAATACGCCACACCTTCCCGAATCTAGGATAGTAAATCCAGCAATTTGTCACGAGGTACTTTAGTTTTTAGCTGCTCCTCCAGCTGGGCTACCCAGACCATAACTGATCTGGCAGTGCAGGTACCGGCAATTGCCGGTTTAAATGCCCCCGACGATGCTTCCCAAACTTTTTTAAGGAACATGTCTGCTTTTTTATCCGAAGGATCTTTCAGAAGACCTACATCCTCCAGTGGTAAGGTGCCTGATTTAGATGTGGAAGCCACAGCCGCATCCACTTTAGGAACCTTTACCCATTCCGCTAGGACTTTATCATCAAAAGAGTACCTTCTCTTTGCTGACGATGGTAGGAAACCCTTATCCTGCTTATCCCATTCTCGCTTAATAAGGTCCTTCACCGTATCTACTACTGGAAATGATCTACGATTCCTTTGGCACAACCCTGCAAACATTATATCTTGAGTTGACCTAGGCTCCTTGTTCTCTACAACCCTCATGGTTGTGCGAACTGCTTTAACCAACACGTCCATTCCATCCACTGAAAAACAAGGTCTCCCCTCTTCATCCGAAGAGGATGGTGATGAGGAACGTGAACATTCACCTTCTTGCAAAGACGGGCTCGATCCTGGTGATACCTCCCTGGATCTCTCATGCCGACTGCCTTTAAGGGAACAATTAATTTCCTCCCTTATGACTGCCCTGAGGACAGATGCACGAAGGGGAGCCTCTTCTTCTAAGGTCTGACAAATACAAGTTTGGCAGAGCCTTTTTTGATAGCTATCAGGCAAAGGAACTGCACATAAAGCACATTGCTTGTGCTTAGATTTAGCTGTCTTCTTGGCCTAAAACAAAGCACAAGAACAAACAGACCATATCAGCTACTAGGTGTCTTTTGATAACACTTACCAAGGCAGAACTGGACAGTACCGGTCTCTGAGGAGGAGAATCCATACGTGACGTTGAGGCACCTGCATGCTGCTGCCCCTATACCACGCTGCTGCTGCTTCTGGAGCGGCTGCTGTCACTCTTCTTGCGCTGGTCAGGCACCTCCACCTGAAGGTGCTCTGTGTCCGCAACCGAGGACATTTCTGCCACACATTGTCTTGCAGCCTCCGCTGCTTAATACCGGCAGCCGCACCCCCTCCCTCAGCATCCCCCGGAAGTCCTACCTTCCACTTCCGGGTCATCAGCATGAAGAACGCTGACCCGGCACCGCGTTCACGCGACCCAGGGCGGCACTGCCCGACCCCTGGGATCGCATACCGTACGGCCAGACGAGGAGAGGTCTGAAAAAGAACACCCCCGACGCTGCTTCCAGAGTCCCCGATTCTGCTGTTCTCGTGGATACCGCGCAGAGGCCTGGTGGACCTGGGTAAGAGACTGCAGGCTCCTGCCATCCGGACAGGAACCCAAACTGGAGTGGTGAGGGGGACCGTCCCTTTAAATCCTGTCCAGATGGTGGGCGGATCCCCTCTCTCATAAGGGTGCTGTCGTGGCGATAGGAAAAAACTGGTCAACAGATTTTGGGGTCCAATGTCTCCTGTTACCCTTTGAGAAAATAAAAAATTGCAGGCTAAAAAATCATTTTTGAGGAAAAAAAAAAGGTTTTTTTATTTTCACGGCTCTACGTTATACATTTTTGTGAAGCACTTGGGGGTTTAAAGTGCTCACCACACTTGTGTGCTGTCTGGGGCCCTGTGCACTGTCTGGGGCCCTATGTTCTGTCTGTGACCCTGTGTACTGCCTGGAGCCCTGTACGTTGCCTGGGGCCCTTGTGCGCTGCCTTGGACCCCTTAGTACTGCCTAGAGCCCTGTGCGCTGCCTGGGGCCCCTGTTTGCTGCCTGAGGCCCCGTGCACTGCCTGGAGCCCTGTGGGCTGCATGGGGCTCTGTGGGCTGCCTGAGGCCCCTGTGGGCTGCCTGAGGCCCCTGTGGGCTGCCGCCTGAGGCCCCTGTGGGCTGCCTGGGGCCCTGTGGGCTGCCCGAGGCCCCTGTGGGCTGCCTGGGGTCCTGTGCACTGCCTGGGGCACCGTGCGCTGTTTGGGTACTCCGTGCGCTGCCTGGGGCCCCTGTGTGCTGCCTGGGGCCCCTGTGTGCTGCCTGGGGCCCCTGTGTGCTGCCTGGGGCCCCTGTATGCTGCCTGGGGCCCCGTGTGCTGCCTGGGGCCCCTGTGTGCTGCCTGGGGCCCTGTGCACTGTCTGGGGCCCTGTGTTCTGTCTGTGACCCTGTGTACTGCCTGGGGCCCTGTACGTTGCCTGGGGCCCTTGTGCGCTGCCTTGGGCCCCTTAGTACTGCCTAGAGCCCTGTGCGCTGCCTGGGGCCCCTGTTTGCTGCCTGAGGCCCCGTGCACTGCCTGGAGCCCTGTGGGCTGCATGGGGCTCTGTGGGCTGCCTGAGGCCCCTGTGCGCTGCCTGTGGCCCCTGTGCTCTGCCTGTGGCCCCTGTGCGCTGCCTGGGGCCCTTGTGCGCTGCCTGGGGCCCAGTGCGCTGCATGGGGCCCTGTGGGCTGCATGGGGCCCTGTGTTCTGTCTGGGGCCCTATGTGCTTCCTGGGGTCCTGTGTGCTGCCTGGGGCCCCTGTGTGCTGCTTGGGGCCCCATGCACTGCCTGTGGCCCCTGTGCTCTGCCTGGGGCCCATGCACCACCAGTGGCCCATGTGTGTTACCTGGGGCCCTGTACGCTGCCTGGGGCCCCTGTTTGCTGCCTGTGGCCCTGTGTGCTGCCTGGAGCCCTGTGGGCTGCATGGGGCCCTGTGTTCTGTCTGGGGCCCTGTACGTTGCCTGGGGCCCTTGTGCGCTGCCTTGGGCCCCTTTGCACTGCCTGGAGCCCCGTGCGCTGCCTGGGGCCCCGTGAGCTGCCTGGAGCCCTGTGGGCTACATGGGGCCCTGTGGGCTGCCTGAGGCCCCTGAGGGCTGCCTGGGGCCCCTGTGCGCTGCTTGGGGCCCTGTACGCTGCCTGTGGCCCCTGTTCTCTGCCTGGGGTCCCATGCGCTGCCTGTGGCCCCTGTGCGCTGCCTGGGGCCCCGTGCGCTTCCTGGGGCCCCTGTGTGCTGCCTGGGGCCCTGGGTGCTGCCTGGGGCCCCGATATTAAGAATGTCACTCAATGGTTCTCAAAAGCCAGAACAATCTGATCTACAGTAGCTGGGGTATATTCTGACCTGGAGGGGTATAAACTGGGCTAGTCCAATTTGTACCCCGGGGTATAGTTTGGGCTAGACCAGAATATACCCGCGGCATAATCTGGCCCAGAGGGGTATAAACTGGACTAGTCCAATTTGTACCCCGGGGTATAGTTTGGGCTAGGCCAGAATATACCCGGGATATAATCTGGCCTAGGCCACTTTAACACCGGGTATATTCTGGGCGGGGGGGGTAATCTGGCCTGTTACACCGGGCAAAGAACCAGAATACCAGCCCCCAGCTGTGAGCTTTAGCAAGTCTGGTTGTCAAAAATGGGGGGGACCCCACGCTGTTTTTTTAAATTATTTATTTAAATAATTTAAAAAAAGCATGAAGACTCCTCTATTATTGATAACTAGCCTTGCTGAAGCTGGGGATTGCAGCCCCCCAGCTGTGAGTTGTGTCTGGCTGGTTACCAAAATTAGGGGGGAACCCACGCCGTTTAAAAAAAAAAAAAGATTTATAGTGCAGGTGCGGCAGATGAAAACTCCCATACGCCGCTCCTGCTCTCTCAGTGTAATTAGCAGCTGTAGGTGTTGGATAATGGAATCAGTAGTCCCATCAGCTGACACCAGTGATCGGAGGTGAAGTTTATATCTCCGATCACAGCTGAGCGCTCTCCGCTGTATTCTGACAGCGTGGGAGCTGCAGCTCTCTCACCGGCGGGGATGATTTCCTGGCCAATCAGAAGCGGTGTTTGCCCCGCTGTCATGCATATGACAGTGTGGCAAACACTGTAATGTCGGACCCCCCATTCAAGTGAATGGGGATCAGGTCCACTCTGTTGGATGACAGTCTGCATGGACGCTTCATGCAGCGAATGTGACCACATCCGGCTCTCCTCGACTTTTCTGCAGCAAATACGCTGCAAGAAAAGTCAACCTTGCCTATTTGCAGCGTTTTTTTCTCCATCCATTCAAGTCAATGGGTGGAAAACGCTGGAAAAATGCTGAAAGAAGTGCCCTATGTCAAAAAACGCTGCAAAGCACAAAATACTGATCAAACAAAAACCCATTGTGTTTGTATGAGAGTTCTGAAATCTCATAGGCTTTGCTGGTACTGTAAAAAGCAGCTGAAAATTAGCATAAAAAATGCAGCAAAAACAACGCAGGAAAAACGCCCTGTGTGAACTAAGGGTACCGTTACACTAAACGACTTACCAACGATCACGACCAGCGATACGACCTGGCCGTGATCGTTGGTAAGTCGTTGTGTGGTCGCTGGGGAGCTGTCACACAGACAGCTCTCTCCAGCGACCAACGATCAGGGGAACGACTTCGGCATCGTTGAAACTGTCTTCAACGATGCCGAAGTCCCCCTGCAGCACCCGGGTAACCGGGGTAGACATCGGGTTACTAAGTGCAGGGCCGCGCTTAGTAACCCGATATTTACCCTGGTTACCATTGTAAAAGTAAAAAAAAAAACCACTACATACTCACATTCTGATGTCTGTCACGTCCCCCGCCGGCGTCCACAGGGTTCAGCGCTGGCAGTAACAGCGGTGACGTCACCGCTGTGCTCTGCTTTACGGCCGGCGCTGACACATTCAGTGCAGGGAAGCTCTCGGCAGCAGCGTGTGCATATTAGCAGCGCTCTTGCCGAAAGCAGTTTTAACCCTGTGGACGCCGGGGGATGTGACAGACATCAGAATGTGAGTATGTACTGTTTTTTTTTAACTTTTACAATGGTAACCAGGGTAAATATCGGGTTACTAAGCACGGCCCTGCGCTTAGTAACCCGATATTTACCCTGGTTACAAGTGAACACATCGCTGGATCGGCGTCACACACGCCGATCCAGCGATGACAGCGGGTGATCCGCGACCAAAAAAAGGTCCTGATCATTCCCATCGACCAACGATCTCCCAGCAGGGGCCTGATCGTTGGTCGCTGTCACACATAACGAGATCGTTAGCGGGATCGTTGCTACGTCACCAAAAGCGTGACGTTGCAACGATATCGTTAACGATATCGTTATGTGTGACTCAGCCTTTACCCTAATGGATCAGAGCAGAAGGAGTTAAACAGACGGATGGTCAGAATGAATCCCAAGGTCAGGCAACAAAAGATCAAGCATGCAGAACTCAAGGCACAGGAAGCACAAACCTCACTAGCAGAATGTACGTCTGGCAGTGGTCTGGGAGAAACAGCTCAGTTAAGTAGCATGGCAATCACATGGGATAATAAACACTTGGAGACAGCCGACTCATCTCAGTGTCAGATTGGATAGTCCAGCTGTCAATCAACACACTGACAGCTTTAGCACACCCCTGTACCAGACTGGCCGGCCGAGCTGTCAGTAACTGCACCCTAGACACACTGAGGGGTGGAACCATGACATATATATGTATTACTATTAGTGGGTCCAGCACCTGCTTCACCCATACATTGGCCATAGTGGATTTTTTAGCTTCATATTATATTATGTTGCTATTCTGCTTGTGGTATGATTCCATGAAGTTCCCTTTCTTGAATGTATTTTATATATCATCAGGTGGTCCAGAAGGTGAAAGCTAGTGGTCATCGCTTGTCACTAACAGTTCTTGATGAACCCAGCTATGAAAAGTTGCATGCTGATAAAATCTCACCATTGTCCCTCCTTACTAATAATATCCCGGAGTCATGTCCCAGACCCAAACTCTGCCTAGTACGGAATGAGGGAAAAGGCTTTGGGTTCACTGCCAGTGCTACAGGCGGTAAGCTATAACACTCTTATGTACAATGCCCTTATGTATTATTCTTTATCCTGGTAACAGATTTCATAATATTATTTTTCTTACCAGTCTGAATAAAACCCAGTGAATCCACCCTATTTTCTGCTAAAAACAGTCCGAATTAGATTTGTGCCCTGATAATTCACTAGCTTGGTTTTCAGTTATATGTAAATATATCCATTTTAAAAAAATTGGTCCCAAACGATTGAACTCATCTAAAATAATAATATCATATAGTATTCGCCCTCACCAGGTCCAGCACAGACTCGTCGCTGCTGTTTCTCAGTGTTTGGCTGCAGCAGTGCCATTCTGTGTCAACATCTCACATCACTGCTGCAGCCAATCACTAAGCTCAGTGGCTTGTACATCTACATTGGCAGAGCTATTGAGCTGTGATTGGCTGCTGCAGTGATTTGAGCTGTCCACCGCTGCAGTCAAAATTCCCAAAACAGATGTGGCACATCTGTGCTGGAACTGGGGCGAGTGGATACTATCTGATTTTACCAATTTACATGCCTTTAATCATTTTGGACTCAATAATAATTATAATTGCCAGACCTGAAATAACAAGCACTTTTCACCTATTGTGTCCCCCCCATTTCCTTGTAGATTGTAAGTTTGCGAGCAGGGACCTCACTCCTAATGTCACTGTTTAAATTGTCTTAACTTGTATTGAATTTGTCTGGATATGTCCCCGCTTAATTGTAAAGTGCTGCGAAATATGTTGGCGCTATAGAAATAAAAATTATTATTATTATTATTATTATTTTGGGGCTACTTTAAAAAAAAAATAAAAGTGTTTATCCTTTTACTCCAAACTAGAGTAAAAACCGGTCTACTGTCCTAATATTTAACAAAAATGTAAGGGGCTGCATAATCTTCTGTCTTCAGCAGTGCTCCGTGCCTCTGCCTCCTGGCTTCCTGCCTTCTAGCAGGCAAAATGCCTTTAAAAATTGACAGTTCAGGCCAGAGGCGAGACTGAGCCACCGGCCTGAACTAAGGCTACTTTCACACTAGCGTCGTTTGGCCTCCGTCGCAATGCGTCGTTTTGGCGAAAAAACGCATCTTGCAAAAGTGCTTGCAGGATGCGTTTTTTCTCCATTGACTTGCATTAGCGACGCATTGCGACGGATTGCCACACGTCGCATCCGTCGTGCGACGGATGCGTCATGTTTTGGCGGACCGTCGGCACAAAAAAACGTAACATGTAACATTTTTTTGTGCAACGTGTCCGCCATTTCCGACCGCGCATGCGCGGCCGGAACTCCGCCCCCTCCTCCCCGGACCTTACAATGGGGCAGCGGATGCGTTGAAAAACTGCATCCGCTGCCCCCGTTGTGCGGCGCTTTCAACGCTAGCGTCGTTGCGTCAGCACGACGCTAGTGTGAAAATAGCCTAAGTGCTCTCCCATTCTACAAGCAGGGGCAGCTTTCCATTGATCCTGCCAGCTTCTGAGTGGTGCGGGTTCCTTGCCTAGGAAACCAGCAATTATTAGATTGCTTGATAAGGCGTTGATCCAGGGAACTAGTCTGATTGTCGTATGTGGAGTCGGGAAGGAATTTTTTTTCCCCATGGTGGAGTTACCCTTTGCCACATGGGGTTTTTTTGCCTTCCCCTGGATCAACATGTTAGGGCATGTTAGGTTAGGCTATGGGTTGAACTAGATGGACTTACAGTCTTCCTTCAACCTTAATAACTATGTAACTATGTAACTATGTAAGGTGGCCGGTAACCTAGGCAACAAGCTGTACATAATAGAATTAAAAATCCCTCCACTTTTCAGAATGGAGATGATTTTCTAATAAGAGGTAAATAACAAAGACGTAAATTCCACAATATCTAAAATTCGCTGTGGTTATTTTACTTCTTTGTGATGCTAGATAATAGGGTTTGGCAAAACCTTCACTTACTGTGCATTGTACTATACTTCTCTAATTTTAGTGTGAATTATACAACTGAAATTCCCACAAAATTGGAAAAAATGTAATCCGAGGCTAAGACTATAATTCACAGTAGTTGAGCTGATATAATTATTTATTATTCCCGTCTTGTTTTGTATAAGGTGTACGTGGCACATTCCTGCTCACAGTTGAAGATGGAGGGGCCGCACAAAAGGCTGGTATTCCTCAAGGAGCTCGACTTCTTGACGTTAACGGTGAAAGCATTGTGAGCTTCACAATCAGTCAGCTCTCTAAAAAGGTAAAATACTGAACAACATGACAGATAAAAAACTAATACTGTATGCTGTTGGTATTACGCAGTGTTTGTAATGCACTGGTGGTCAGCATTATAGTACTAATCACTAAAGACTAAGCACTGCATGTAATACCCAAAACTTAATAGTTTTGGTGCTTCTTAGTATTTCTTAATATCTATGTATATATACTGCAAAATAGGTTTCAACTTATTACATGTTCCAAACTTGCCATGCGGAGCATTTGTCTAGCCTGCTCAATATACCGTACTTGCCAAATTCTGAATTCAAGGCTTGTTTCTGTTTGTTTATAAATGAAAACGTGCTCTCTATGTTTTGAGATGCGTCATTTTCTTTTTAAAAACTAAATCGTCCCTAATTCTGTAACTTAAACACAAGTGCTAGTGCAGCGCCCCAGAGTTCTGGTCGTTGCAGTATTGTCGCTCTTCCACCAGGGGGAGTGATGGTACGTCTGATGGTACTAAAGGAGTTCACCTGACCAGGTATCACAGTCACACACTACACTTCACACTCCGTCCACCAGGGGGAGCAAAAGGTTCTATCTATTAGGCCACTCCTCACACTCGGGTAAAACTGGGGGTTGGATAGGAAGTTAGGGAGAAGCTACCTGGGTTTGACCCAGAGAAGACCTGTCAGGCAGACAGAGAGAGAAGGAGGAACCTCGGAGCTGTAGACAGAGGTCCCTGTCAGGGGTGGGATCCTGACAGAGACATAGCAAGAGATAGAACGTTACGGAGCTGCGCCTGCACCTCATTGCGGCAGCATCCTAAGAAAGGACAAGAAGCGAAGTATATTGTGGAGAAGTGAGAAACGAGATCATAGCACAAGGAGATAACACCAGGAGGAGTCCTGCCTTAAGATCGACAACATCCTTCTGAGGCGCGTAGCCGGTGGCCGGAACACCGAGGAAGTAATTGGCTCTACGCATTACTTTGAAACATGGCAGGACAGTTCAATTCCAAGTTGGCTGCCCGACCTTAATACCTAATGAAGACAACGAAGGCAAATTGTGGGAGAGGGGCGTCACTAGGGTCCCTATAAAATAGCTCCAGGCCTACCCCGTCATACAGGTCGTCCTAGCCATACCATCTGGGGGACGGAGATAGAACATCAGAAATATACACAAGAGTTGTGAGGACTATCCCGTGGTGCTCAGCAGGGAGGTACTACAACACATAGGCGCTAGTAGGAAGGCTACTGATTTCCACCTGCAAAGGGAACTCTGGATGTGCCTTCGGACCGGCCGGACTTAGCCTGCCCTGTGAACAGTGCTCTGGACTGTGGACATGGAAGTTTTCAGTAAAAGGTAAAGAGACTGCAACCTTTGTGTCCTCGTTATTCATCTCGCCTTACAACATCCACCATTACCACCTACTCATCAAGGGAAGCCCTGGGGACATACTTCACCTGTGGGAAGGTATAACATCTAGCTGCCATTCCATCACCCCAGCGGACCCCTAGCAGCGTCGGTCACCCTGACCGAACACCACAGGTGACGTCACGAACACTTGACAAACTACACCTTTGATTGGGCGCCCCTTAGCAGGGCCACAGACCGGGTCGGGCCACCGTGACATCCCCAGAACCGAGACAGAGGGACCCGGTACTGAGTACCCCACTGCCCTGCACCTGGGGGTGATCCACTTATCCACCAGAGTGTGTGCGTTGTTTAAAATCAATTTTGGGCATCCTTCATTGCTCGCCTAATATTAGACGAGTACATACGCCACCTGAAAACAGCGGCCAATTGCACATGCTTGCTTTTGAGGCTTGATTCTACCTAGATTTCCTGGATCCCACTTGGGCTTTTTACTTTTATTAAATTTTTTTAAAAAGCGAAATCAGCTTTACATAATGTACACCCCTCAGCCTTAATGCCATTGTTGCCACATATTTGTTACCAGTCGTGAACCTACATTAGCAACTTCATAACCAATATTTTAGGTTTAATTAAATTACTTTTCATTTGGATTGATTATCATTATTTTTAAGAAAAAAAGAGGTTAAGTCTTTGCCACCCCTCACTTCAGGGCCGGCGTCAGCACCCGGCGCACCTGGGCAAGTGCCGGGGCCCTGAGCAGGCAGGGGGCCCACTCGCTGTCTGGGACACTGGTGCGCTATGGTGCCGGCTCCCGCAAGTGGACCCCCCCCCGCCTGCTCCGGGCCCCGGCACTTGCGATACTTACCTCTCCCGGTTCCAGCGCTGCAGCGTCTTCCATCCTCTGACTGTGACGTTCAGGTCAGAGGGCACGATGACGTCACCAGTGCACGCCCTCTGCCTGAGCAGTCGCAGCACAGAGCAGGAAGACGCCGACGGTGAGGAGTCCAGAGCAGAGAAGCGACAAGCAACGAGAGGTGAGTATTTCATTTTTTTTAATATTTGGAGCAATATATGGGGACCATCAGAAGGGGCCCATATATGGAGCATTATATGGGGCCAATTTAATATGGAGCATCTTATGGGGTCAATAATATAGGGAGCATCTTATGGGGCCAATGATATATGGAGCATCTTATGGGGCCAATTCTATAGGGAGCATCTTTTGAGGCCAAGTCTATAGGGAGCATCTTATAGGGCCAATTTAATAGGGAGCATCTTATGGGGCCAATTCTATATGGATCATCTTATGGGGCCAATTCTATATGGAGCTTCTTATGGGGCCAATTACATATGGAGCAGTATATGGGGCCAATTACATATGGAGCAGTATATGGGGCCAATAATATATGAAGCATCTTATGGGACTAATTATATATGGAGCATTTTATATGGCCAATTATATATGGAGCATTATATGGGGCCCATTATACATGGAGCATCTTATGGGGCCAATTATTTTTGGAGCATTATATGGGACCCATTCTGTAAGGAGTATTATATGGGGCCCATTCTGTATGGAGCATCATATGGGGCCCATTCTGTATGGAGCAATATATGGGACTCAGTATACTGTATGGGGCCGATCATATACTGTATGGAGCATTATATGAGGCTCATTATATATGGAGCAATAGATGGGGCCCATCATATACTGTATGGAGAATTATATGTGGCTCACTATACTGTATGGAGCATTATATGGGGTCAATTCTGTATGGAGCAATATATGCGGCTCATTCTGTATGGAGCACTCTGTGGTGCCCATTATACTGTATGGAGCATTATATGGGGCTCATTATTCTGTATGAAGTACTAAGTGCTGCCCATTATACTGTATGGAGCAATATATGGGGCTCATTATGCTGTTTGGACCATAATATGGGGCTCATTATTCTGTTTAGAGCAATGTATGGGGCTCATTATTCTGTATAGAGGACTATGTGGTGCCAATTATACTGTATGGAGCAATATATGGGGCTCATTATTCTGTTTGGAGCATAATATGGGGCTCATTATTCTGTATAGAGGACTATGTGGTGCCAATTATACTGTATGGAGCAATATATGGGGCTCATTATTCTGTTTGGAGCAATATATGGGGCTCATTATTCTGTATAGAGGACTATGTGGTGCCAGTTATACTGTATGGACCAATATGTGGGGCTAATTATTCTGTTTGGAGCAATATATGGGGCTCATTATTCTGTTTGGAGCAATATATGGGGCTCATTATTCTGTATAGAGGACTATACTGTCCGGTTTCTGAGTTAATGTAGAATGTACAATAGATATCACTCATGTAATATAAGAAGTTAGTGAAATCTTTGGCATTGTACTATACCTATATTTCTCTGCCGTATCGGTGCATTATGAATTGTGGTATGTGTTAAAGGGGCCCATCGGGACTCTTTCGCCCAGGGCCCATGAAAACCTGGAGCCGGCCCTGCGTCACTTAGTAACTGCAGACTCTTCTTCTGAGACCAGACAACCCTATTAATGATACCTGGTGTTCCTGGATGGACTGAGCCACATGAGTCATTAGTATACAAGGGTTCTGTGGAATGGTGTTGCAGATGTTAGTAAATATCTTCTAAGTCCTCCTTTTCATTGAGAACTTTCTGTTGTATTAAAAGTTGCAATTCAATTTAAATGAGTTTTTCCAAGATTATATCTTATTTCCTGCCCACAAAGTATGGATTTGACTGCTGGGGACCCCAGATTTTACGCAATCTCTTCCACATGCTGTGGAGAAAACCTGCAGTGAA
Source organism: Ranitomeya variabilis (assembly GCF_051348905.1). Classification (NCBI taxonomy): domain Eukaryota; kingdom Metazoa; phylum Chordata; class Amphibia; order Anura; family Dendrobatidae; genus Ranitomeya; species Ranitomeya variabilis. The sequence goes on along the minus strand of NC_135235.1, from coordinate 335,639,016 downwards.
AATTGACCAGAGCTGCAGTTTTGGTAATGATACTTGTACTTTATAGAATTTCATTGTAAACTAAATACATATCTATATTAGGAACTTATCCCTTATTAATATTGATTCGTAGCTTGTTTCTTTGTTAAGAATAACAACTTAATCCAAATTAGTGTGCTCGATGCATATTGCCTAGCGCCTCAGCGCACCATTCCGCCCTTAGTAGTGGCATGCCTCCATCTTCCTGTCTTCTGATTGACAGCACTTTGCATTGCCTGAGCTAGCTAATGTCAGTAACTAAGTGTGCTATTGAACACAAGTCATGTCTTCCCTACACAGCATCAGGAGACAGGACTGTATGCGAGCAAGCACATGCATGAATGCGCTTTCCTTTATAGACAGCACATGTCTGGGTGATACAAGCTCTATGAGTCAGAAGTGAGGACAGAAATAGTCTCCTAATAAACTAAGGGAACAATTTTTATAAGGGGCGACTATAAAGATATGTAATTAATTTACTATGCAATTTACGACAGACTCCTTTTAATGTGCATTTGACTTTGTTCGGAGCGTCACACAAAAGTTATTGTTGTCATATGTTGTATAATGGCGATATGACAATGTGAACACACCCTAAATGTGTGTACAAAAATGTGTTTTCTTCTTTATAGCTACATCAAAGTGGCTCTCGAGTAGTCCTCCTAGTTATGGAATCGTCTGCATGGGAGATGTATGAGTTTCATGGAGTGACACCAAGCATAGCATTTGCTGATACATCTCCCTTACCGTACCATCCACGAAAGCTTCACTTGGTGAGATGCCCACAGGGATATGGGTTCCTTTTAAGGCAAGAGAAGTGTTTAGGAGGACATGGTAAGCAATTTGATGTGATGAAACAACTGCAAATAGTCAACCAACAGGGAAAACACAGCTGATAGCTTTTACATTATGTATATGCCCCTACTAATGGAAAACCTGCATACTGAGTCCACTTTTTAGGCAGGTGATCACCTGAGTTATAATATGGCCATATATTTCACTAGCACGTACCACTTTAGCTTGATGTTCTGAAAAGGTGTTGCAAGTGCCAGCGCCGCCATAACATGTACAGTAGAGACCAAAAGTTTGGAATTTTCTTAAAAAGTGTGATTACTTCTGTCTGGTTGGTGTGATGCCATTTTCCTGGTGATTTTAGTAAGCTAAAAGCAAATGGTTGTCGGCTATAAGGATGGAAATTGTGTTTGACATTCTTTTATCCCTATATGTGTTAGTTTTCAACATTTTATTACCAGATGTGAGAAAGCTTTTTATTCTGAGAGTGAAGTCAGGCAAAAGCTAAAAAGAGTTAGCTAAGGAATTCAACTATTCTCAAAGTCAAGCATCACGTATAATAAAGAAAGAAAAAGAAGGTTATGGAACAGCTGACAAACCTACAAGTGGACGACCATGGTAAACTTCCTTCAAAGTTGTTTTTCCTGAAGAAGTAACGCTGTACTTCGAAACGCGTTGAAATAAACCACCACCTTACTTTACTAAACTCAATCCTGTCGGCAGCGTGGAAATTGTCCACTAACTCCTTTTACCTTCTGATAATAGTGGTACCTGGAGGCTATCTGCAAGAGCTCCAGTGAATACCAGGTAGCCACTTAGCTACGCTCCTCCTAGCTAAACCCAGTCCGTGATACAATGAGTCCACCAATCACGTACGCCATCTGCATGAGTAACCCTGAGATTGGCTGGCCGCATCGCATCACAGGGTCCTACATAAGTCCCGGTGACACGATGCTCAGCACACTATCCTCAGAAAGCAGTTCAGGGAGAGTTGTTATAGGGGAGAGAGCGTATTTTAGAGCAGTCATATAGTCAAGGTTTATTGCCTTACAGTCCTTATCTAGGTATACTGCTGCTGCAACCTAAAAACAACAGTCTTTTTCATACATATTTTCCTTTATCTAATAAAACCGCCGTTACCTGTATTCAGTGGAGGGATAGTTTTGGATTAGATGCATTTGGCAGGGTTTATTATTGCTATTGAAGTACTTGTATAATGCTGCTGCACCGTTAAAAGAAAAGTCCCTTTCAGAGCTACATAATTTATTTTCCCTACTGATACCAGAAAGTTTGCATATAAATATATACCCAATTAAGGCATGTGGAAAGGAACGGGAAAGTGGATGTGCTTCTGATGGTGCACGTAGAGGCCAAGGCCGTGGGCCAGGTAGAACTGTGCCTCCTATGGGAGCTGTCACAATCAGCTGCAGCTGCCCATAGACACCCCCAAGCTGACCGACCTCAGAAGGTGAGGGGCGCGCGTCCCCCAGGGACGCAATACGGACCCTTTATACTGCAGAGGGGGACCCGGGCCTGACCGAACTAGGAGAGGGCAGAGACTGGGGTTCTGTGGCAGCTGAGCATGTGGACAAGGAAAGAGACACGTAGAACTTGATTACACCGCACAACTTCAGGTATAGAGAAAGTAAAGTTTACTAAAGTAAAGTCACACAGTACATAAACAAAACATGACAATGTCAGGCTCCCGATTCCACACCTCCAGAAGGGTACCACCCAGTGGACCCCAAGGTACCAACGGATCACCGAGGCACACATAGGCATGACATCAGGGTACACGAGGTCAGCAGGACGCAGGCAAGACATCAGGATACTGACAGGGCATCAGGACATCAGGAATACCGGATAGACAACTGGGACACAGGCGTGGCAGCCCAGGGCATCGGCTGGGACACTGGCGTGGCAGCCCAGGGCATCAGTTACATCAGGACATCGGACACAGGAAGGACATTAGGACATAGGCAGGGCATCAGGACATCAGGAATACCGGATAGACATCTGGGACATTGGCGTGGCAGCCCAGGTAGTCGGCTGGGACACTAGCATGGCAGCCCAGGGCATCTGTTACATCAGGACATCGAACTCAGGAAGGACATCAGACACAGGAAGGACATCAGGAAATCAAGACACAGGCAGGGTTACAGGGTACAGACAGGACATCTGGACCCAGGGTCACCGGCAGACATCAGGCAGGAGTCGTTCGGTTCCGGACATCCGACACGACCTACAAGCACCACCAGTCATCAGGCTCCAGACTGCGGTCATCAGGCTCCGGGCATCGGACCTAGGAAGGAACTCAAGCGTGATGGTGCAAGCACCACTGTACTGGGCCAGAGGGGGTTAACACCGCATGGTACTCAGAGCACAGAGTAGTAGATGCTCCGCAGAAACACCAGTTACAAGAGACTCAAAGTCACAGGGTGTGAGGCTCCAGATGCAGAGAGGGATTCCAGGAACATAATCACAGCAGACACAGTTCAGACAGATTCAGGTACAGGACAGGCACAGGATCAAGGATTCGGGCCTGGAGAAACCGCCTCCAGGACAGTCGACATAACAGGACAAAACAGGAATCAAGGCAAGGGCTTTGGTACCAAAACATAGACAGGAGAGGTGCAGGAACACAAACACACATAGCAAAGTTCAGGAGCTTTGTGAGTAGCTCAGACCCCGCCCATAGGGCAGGGGAACTTTATATAGGAGCTGCCCCTCAGCAATTGGCTGGGGACAGCATTTCAAGTACACACACTAACCCTGATAAAACCAGAGGAGGTGTGGCCGCGCACGCCCTAAGCACAAACAGTAACCATTACAGCACAATCAGTGCAGGAACTCTGGCTTAGGGCACCTGGCTGTGACTGCATGCACTGACACACGTGGAAAGTCATGCACCAGCTGCAAATGACCTTGCAACCTGCGGACAGCTTCCACAGCGGCAACCAGGGACCACACATGCGGATGGTCATGCAGCTGGTCATGCAGCAGGGCAAAGACCTAGCCACCCATGTACTGCTGCGCAGCAGAGCAGGGAATTG